>NC_132854.1:31722500-32375000 GCF_048164855.1 Canis lupus baileyi | reverse complement strand
TCATAGAGAGAAAGAGAGAGAGAGGCAGAGACATAGGCAGAGGGAGAAGCAGGCTCCATGCATTGGGAGCCCGATGTGGGATTTGATCCCGGGTCTCCAGGATTGTGCCCTGGGCCAAAGGCAGGTGCCAAACCGCTGCACCACCCAGGGATCCCAACTGTTATTAATTTCTAAGGGGTAAATACTGGTGTTTGAAATACGTTTGAAAAAAAAAGATCTCTTAGGGCCTCATCTGACTCAACCTCACCCCTATCTCAAAAGTGAGACCCCCACAATTTAGAGATATCAGTGTAGAACCTGAGAAGAAAGCAAAATGTTCTTGACCCCTAAAAACAAACGTCACCATCTCAGTATAAGACAAGTATTTGAAAGGGAATATAAATAGGTAGCCAAAAGATAGCGTTGGTGTTTTTCTTTTCTGTTTCAGGGACTCCTTACTTGTGCCCCAGGACTTGAAGCCCAATAACAGGGCCCATTAAATAAAGACATCTCTATTTCACAGTCCTCTTCGAGGATTCTTTAAATAATGATTTATGAATATGGCAAAAAACTAGTTTAAAAAGATGAAACTCTTTCTTGTAATGAATTATTTATGAAGCATTTATTGATCCCAATAAACTGATAAATTGGGTTTGCACTTAAGCTCATTTTCAATACCAGTTCTTAGATTTTAAAACATTACCTTTAATTATCAGAACAATGAAGACTCTTAAGACAACCAGTACAAGGGTGGTTATCCTTTTTTTATCACTTTATTTTATTCTATCTTGTTTTATTTAATTAATCTATTTATTGAGAAAGAGAGAGATTGCACATGAGTGGGGTAGGGAGGGAGGGGGTGGAAAGAGAGAGAATCCTAAGCAGGCTCCACACCCAGCGCAGGGCCCAAGGTGGAGCTTGATTCCATGGAGATAATGACCTGAGCTGAAATTAAGAATTAGATGCTTAACCAAGCACCCCCAGGCACTCCTTTTTTTTTTTTTTTTTTTTTTAAATCATAAGTGTATTCTTTAATCCCTATCCACTATTTCCTTCATCCTCCCCACCCATCTCCCCTCTGGTAACCATCAGTTTGTTCGCTATAGTTAAGAGTCCATTCATTTATCAATGGACAATTGAACTGCTTCCATAGTTTGGCTATTGTAAACAATGCTAAACATAGAGTGCATGTATCATTTTAAATTAGTGTTCTTGTATCTTTTTGGTAAATATCCTGTAGAGTAATTCCTGGATTGTAGGGTAGTTCTATTTTTAATTTTTTGAGGAACTTCCATAATGTTTTCCATAATGGCTGAACCAACCAACAGTGTAAGGGAGTTCTTTTTTCTCCACATCATTGCCAATACCTGTTGTTCCAAAGGATAATTTTCAAATATTAGAAACATGACTTTCAAGCCAATATAAAGTTAATGTATCAAAATCTGTTTTCAATTTAGGGTGCTTGGATGGCTCAGTAAGTTAAATGTCAGCCTTCTGCTTGGGTCATAATCCCAAGGTCCTAGATCAAGCCCCACTTTGGGCTACCTGATCACCCAGGAGTCTGCTTCTCCCTCTCCCTTTTCCCCTCCCCCTGGCTCATGTGCGCTCTCTCTCTCTCTCAAATATATAAATAAAACCTTTTAAAAATTGTATTCAACTCATTTTTTTAAGGTTTCTTTAATCTATTTATAAGAGAGAGCAAAAGCAGGGGGAGCAGTAGGCAGAGGGAAATGGAGAGGCAGGCTAACCACTGAGCGCCCCATGTGGGGCTTGAATCCCAGGACCCCAAGATCATGATCTGAGCAGAAGGCAGATACTTAACCAACTGAGTCACTCAGGTGCCCCCAACTCATTTATTAAAGAAGAAACTAGTAGGGATTTGAAGAACAGATGTGTGTGTATGTTTATATTTACAGGCATTTAGGAATGCTGAAATAAATTTGCTAACAGATGCAAAACTGCTTATTATTACCTTGTAGTAAAATAAAATATAATATCTGGGGTCATGTTTTTTATAAAAGCAAACCAACAGTATCTCTAGTCATCAAAATTCATTTGCATCGCTATGGACAAGAATTACTTGCATTACGAATAGCGTTTTAACAAGTTAACTTCCTCCCTACAGTGATGTAAAATAGTCTAGTCAATAGAAAGGCAATCAAAGAAGTACACACCTATAAACCATATAGTCCTCCTAGGATCCACTAGACCATCATTTCTCAACCTTGGCACCATTGATACTTGGGGCTAGATAATTATTTGTTGTGAGAGCCTGTTCTGTGCATTGTAGAATGTTTAACAGAATCTTGAGCCTCTACCCACTAGGTGCCAGTGGCACATGCCTCACACATTTCTGACAATCAAAAATGTCTCCAGGTAGATCCTAAGAGTTCTAATCACAAGGAAACTTTTTTTTCTGTATGTATGTGAGATGATCATCATTTCACAATATACAAAAGTGAAGTCATTGTGCTGTACACCTTAAATTTGTACAGTGCTGATGTCAACTATATCTCAATAAAACTAAAATAAAAATGTCTCTAAGACACTGTCAAAATGAGAACCACTCCTCTAGACCATGCCCCAAACACCACAGAAAGGACATCTCCTGGTCCCCTTTGCACACTTTCACATCTTAAATAATGTTTCCTGACAAGCCAGAACCAGTATTTCCCCCCACATCTTCTGTACCCATCCTGTACAATAGAAAAAACCCTCCGAACTGGGTAGAAGTAGAGTTTTTAGAGAAAGCCAGAAATATTCTGAACCTTGGCTCTTTTGAGTGAAGTTCCAGGGCTACAGTGGGGGGAAGTACAGTGGAAACTCTTTTAAATAAATAAAAGGATTCAAGAGGAGACAGAACATGAGTGTCGGCTCTCAGCTATAGTTCAGGAAAATAGCAAGCCACAGAGAAGTTCCCCGCCTATATAGTGAAGAGTAGAATAGCACAGGGCTTACCTAAGCAAGGGAGAGTTAGAGACAATGCTTTGAATTTTATAAGACCTAGGAATTCAAAACCTAAGCAGGACCTAGTTTTTCATGAGAGAGATTAAGCCAGAAGGGCTAAACTAAAGCTAAAACAAGAGGAACCTCCCTCAGAAGGGTGCAGCACAGTTAGTCCTACAGGGGATTAGCTAGAACAAGCTCATGCCAGAAGACTGCTGGCTGAAGGGAGCTGAGGAGAGCCCAGCCAGGATCTATCTCAGCTCAGTACGCATTCAAAGGAATACCCCACATTGCCGGTGCTGAAGGCCCAGAGGAACAGGTCATAAACTGGCATAAGACAGAGGGAGCACAAAGAAGCAACCCTTCTCTCTCCATCACTGTGCTCTGTATTCCATCATAGAGTGTAGGCTGAAGTCCATGGGGAAAGGTGAATAAAACCTAAAATGTCCTGTGACTAGACCCAGTCTGAGGTGACTGAGAAATCACTGAATATGACAGAGGTTCCCGGAGGTTACTAGATTGAATTTTATGCTATGCTCAGATTGGGAGTTCAGGGCCCCAAAATAAAATTTTATAGATTAATAAAGTTATATTTTTGCACACTCAAGTTGATGACTATAAAATATGTGCCAGTGCTGGGATTGGAAAGACGCTGGACTGTCCAGAAGCCTGAGCTTTTCCTACAGGTACACATGGAGCTTGCTGTGGAAAAATAAGAATGAACTAAAGAGAATGAACAACCACCAACAGAAAAAATTCTCCAGGAGCTAGGAATTCAATCATCTGCAAAACTGTAGGAGACAATGGCCTATCCCCACTGCATGGTTGTGCACTTACTACAAAATATCTGCAGCATAAATCTAAGTAACAGATGATTATTTTCAATAGCATAGGTTATTTCTCGTGCATTTTAGCCACCATATCACAAACAAATGAGTTATAGAAAACAGATATTCAAGATTTCAATATATTGATTGAGTTGCAATCAGAAGAGTAAATCATTTATAAATTCAATAACTGTTCACTGAGTGTCTTATGTGTTTGATACTGATCTAGGCATTGGGGACAGAACAGTGACAAATGAACGAATAACCTGCTCTCCTGATGTTTATGCTCTAGAGAGAAAGACAGGCATAACTCTCCAAAAACCATATAAATATGTGATGGGTACTATAAGAAAAATAAAGGAGGGTAGGGAGGCACAGGGAGTAACATGTGTTAGGCGAATATTCAGAGAAAGCTTCCCTGATAAACAAAGTCATGAATAAAATGAAGGAACAAATTACTGGCTAGCAGGAAAAGAATGTTCTAGACAGGGAATAATAGGTTTGCAAAACCAGAGGTATGTGTGCTGGGACTGTTCGAAGAACAGCAAGGAAGCCACTGGGGAAGGAGCAAATGAGCAAGAGAAGAAGATGATAGGAGTTAAGGACAGAAGGGAGGTGGGAACAAGGTTATGTTGGTTAAGGACTTTTGGCCCTGATTTTGATGATAAGAGAATCCACTGGAAAGTTGTTGAAGAGAAGCATAAAATAATCTGTAGTACTGCTGCATTGAAAATAGACTCTAAAAAAAAACAAAAACAAAAAAAAAGAAAATAGACTCTAAAAGTAACAAAATGGAAACAAGGAGACTACCTAGGAGGTTTTGCAACAGATCAAGTGAAATTAGTAGGGTAACAATGAATTCCTAAGAAATTGTCACATTTAGGATACATTAGTAAGGTAGAGTCAGGGGGTCCCTGGGTGGCTCAGAGGTTTGACGTCTGCCTTCAGCCCAGGGCGTGATCCTGGAGACCCAAGATTGAGTCCCACGTTGGGCTCCCTGCATGGAGCCTGCTTCTCCCTCTGCCTGTGTCTCTGCCTCTCTCTCTCTCTCTCTCTCTGTCTCGTGAATAAATAAATTAAAAAAAAAAAAAAGAAAGAAAGAAAGGTAGAGACAAACAGGAATTGCTGCTAGATTGAATATAAGACATGAAGGAAAGGGACAAGTTAAAAATAACTTCCAAAAAAAAAAAAAACTTCCAATTTCTTTTGGCCAAGAGTTACCATGCATTGAAGACTAGGGAATAAGCAGTTTGGCGGGAGAATTAATAATTTGGAAATGTTAAGTAGATGTTGGATATTCAAGTCTAGAATTCAGGAAAGAGGTTAGGGCTGAACATAATGTTTTTAGAAGTCATCAGCATATGGATGATATTTAAAGCCATATTTCTTTATGAGTTCCCCAAGAGTACTTTTGTCTTGAAGAACTTCCAAATTTATAAAAGAAAAAAAAATGTTGTCAATTTGCAGCCTAAAATCCAAACTCCTAGAAAAGATTTTCTTTTTCATCTTTTACACCTCTCGAATAAGGGTCTCAGCTGCATAGGACAAAATTATTTCTATCATGATAGATGGTATTCCATCTAGGTTAGGTCAAAAACCTGTATTTATTAAAGTCTTAAAACAAGAGACTGACATTTCCCTTCTTATTGCTTTGTTCTTTTGCATAATACATGTTGAAAATATGTATGCTCAGTTTTCTGTAGTGGACTTTACAAAAAGTGTCACAGATACAGTTATTAAAATCATTCAGTAAACATGTGCAACTGATTAATCATTGCCAGTTAATTGAATTATTAAAATAAATAGTAGGCAATAGATTAAAAATTCTTGTGTTCTTGACCAAGGCTGGTTGTTCAAGTCATGGAATCATTTTACAAAAATTTATTGTACTCTGAACTCCTATTCAGGATTTCTTGAAACAGAATATTTGCCAAATAATAAATAAAGGCAAAAGGGGCAATGTGATCTATGATTTTTATTTTTTTTATTTATTTATTATTTTTTTTAAGATTTATTTTCTTTATTCATTCAGAGAGACCGAAGAGAGAGGCAGAGACACAGGCAGAGGGAGAAGCAGGCTCCATGCAGGGAGCCCGACATGGGACTCGATCCTGGGTCTCCAAGATCACACCCCAGGCCGCAGGAGGCGCTAAACCGCTGTGCCACCGGGGCTGCCCGATCTATGATTTTTATAGATAGCACACTGAAAATGAATTAAATGTGAAGCAGCAAGGAAATAGATTTTTGTGACTTTAGCTAGACAAGTGCAAAAAATTATATTAATATTGACATTTTCATAATATCTATAAGTAATAATGATTTCACATATTTTCTCATGAGAATCAATGTGCAAAACATGTTAATTATAATTAATAGCATTATATAATTGCCTCTGAGAACTATAAGAAAAACGTGAAGAACACTTTGCTGATATTGATAAACTTAGAACTGCTTTTCAACTTATGCCATACCTCTTTGAATTCAATGTTAACAATACTGAATTGACACCAGAGTTAGTGAATTTACTTAAGCTGGATAGACGTAATTTTCAAATTCATATTTGGCTTCAAAGTCAAATTGATGCTTTTAAAAAAAGATGAACCCTGGGGTGCCTGGATGGCTCAGTCAGTTAAGTGTCTGCCTTCAGTTCAGGTCATGATCTCAGAGTCCTGGGATTGAGCCCGGCATTGGGCTCTCTGTTCAGTGAGAATCTGTTTCTCTCTCTACCTCTGCCGCCCCCCTCCAACTCCTATTCTCTCTTTCTCTCTCTCTAATAAATACATAAAAATCTTAAAAAAAAAAAAAAGATGAACCCATTTTAACAATGTGCACATAAGAGAACAATTACTTTTCCAGTTTCAATTTAATTATTGGAAAACTTTTAAGTATTTTGGAAAAGCTTGGATATGTGAATCTGCTTTTCAGCTATGTATTTTATCAAATCTGAATGCAGATCAAGTATTCCCAATGAAAAGTCTGTAGTTAACATCCACATTGAGATGTGCTCTAAATGTAAAATACATACCAGATGTCAAAGACTTGGTAGGAAAAACAGAATGTAAAATATTTTATTAATACTTTTTATATAGATCACATGTTGAAATTATAATGTTTTGGCTATATTAGATTAAATAAAATATATTATTAAAATTAATTTTACTTGTTTCTTTTTTTAATATGGTTATAGAATATCTGAAATAACATATATGGCCTACATTTATTTCTGTGGGGCAGTACTAGTCTGAGATAACAGCAGCAGTGAGTGTGCTTTCATATTGGAGGGTACAGGTAGGTCAGAGAGAATGCTGCTATGTAGCCAATACGTACTAGATGCAAAATGTCTAAATAAGAACACCTCCATTCTTTGGTATATTTTACACATGTTATATCAGAAGCATATTTTTTTTAATCCAGTAAGATATTCATTTTCTGTTTAAGACTTTAAGTAGAAAGAGGTTCTTCCCACCCAAAAAGACCAAATTCACCTACTGACATTAAACTCGAAAAATTTGGCAGCGAGGTTGCAGATGACAAAGAACATTGATACCAAATATTCAGATTAAAGAGTCAAACAGCATATTCCCAAAACCTTACAGTAAAGCAGGCAACCAGCCTTTACAAAGCATTTCATAAGGCAATCAATGTACTTGAAATAGATTTAATATGTAGATATTATACCTTGAACAAGTACATGAGCAAAGATCAACTCTTATGAGTCCTGAAGCAGCCAGTCCAGCATAGATAGTGATGAATCTGCAGAAAGCATCCACAAAGCCAGAAAGTAAAAGAGGCTGCCCAGACCAGTTATTCTTCCTTCTAGGCACACTAAGTGCTGCAAGCACTGATTTAGTAAGAAAGAATTGTTAGCTAATATTAAAGCTTACTGTAAACTATTCATAGTTGGCGCATATTTTATGCATGTATTATCTGTAAGGTAAAAAGTAAAGAGAACGAAGTCTCAATCAGTAACTTGAGTTCCTGAATTCGCAACTTAATTTTTTAAAAAAATTATTTATTCCTGAAAGACACATAGAGAGAGAGGCAGAGACATAGGCAGAGGGAGAAGCAGGCTCCATGCAGGGAGCCCGACGCAGGACTCGATCCCAGGACTCCAGGATCACGCCCTGGGCCAAAGGCAGGCGCTAAACCAGAGCCACCCAGGCGCCCCTCGCAACTTATTTTTTTATTTTTTTACCATTTTTCACAAAATGGTAGGTTTTGTTTTTTTGTGTTTTGGAGTTTTTTGTTTTGTTTTGTTTTGTTTTTTTGTTTGTTCTGTTTTGTTTTAACCATGTTTCACAAAAACCTACTTTAAACAATCCATCCAGGGACATTTACAGGAAGATTGAGGGACTGAGTGGACTTTTGCTGACTAGACACTGGTGCTGTATCAAGAACAAACGAAATGAACAGTCCCTGCTGAAGAATTCAGTTTGAGGCCTGCTTCCATCTGGACGGGCTACAGCTCGCCCTAATACCTTCACAACCTCATTACCTCAACACCTGCACTGTAACTCCCCATCCTGAAGAATAATACATGGAAGAGATTACCTGGACGAGGCGCTGTGAGAAGAGCTCATGGAGAGAAGGGGAGCGCGGGCTGACCTGCGCGCTGGACTTGGACGTTCAGAGGCTCCTCACCTCCCCCGCCGCCTTGCAGGCACGGTCTGTCCCCACGCTCGGCCCACGACAAGCCCCCTTCTTCAGTTCCTTTGCGGGTTACACCCGCCGCCTACCGTCCCTTCCTCGAGGCGCTCCTCGGCCATCGGCCTACCGCGGCCAGGTTCACAGGTCGCCTGAGGAACTTCGGAGGGTGCGAAACCAATATGGACGCCGAGAGGGCAGCCCGGCCCATCTGCAGTTTCACTTTCGCAGTTTCATTAAGAGAGCGACCCTCCCCCCCCCCCAAAGGGAAATGATCTTCCCAACGAATCATCCGACTAACGGAACGTCACAGCGCCTGCGTCATTTACCTTACGTCATCTCAGCACGTGGACATTTTATCATTTCCCATCATCCCCAGAAGGCTGAGCGCCATAGAATATTTTGAGACACACCACATTAGGTAACGCTTACTACAGTATATCGTGATAATTGTTCGATGTTATTAGTAGTTATACTTATTACTATCTCATGTGCCTAATATATGCATTAAGTTGTACCTTACGTATGTGTGCTTGGGAGGAAACGTAGAATATATAGTGTTTGGAACTCTGTGGTTGCAGGCATCTGCTGGGGGTCTTGGAACGTATTCCTCGTGTTTAAGGGGGAGTTACTGCGACTAATACCCTCGAAAGGTTTGTTTGTTTTTTCCTTTTTTTTTTTTATTCAAGAGACACACACAGAGAGAGAGGCAGAGACGCAGGCAGAGGGAGAAGCAGGCTCCATGCAGGGAGCCCGACGTGGGACTCGACCTCGGGACTCCAGGATCATGCTCTGAGCTGACGGCAGGTGCTAAACCGCTGGGCCACCCAGGCTGCCCCCTCAACAGGTTTTAAAGAGAAATGACCCGTGAATGAAGTGCCAGCCTTGATGTTACTGCAGATGGATATTACTTTACCTCTCTGCAATTTCTTTCTTTTCTCATTTTTTAGAATGTGAATATAAACTTTTGGTTCTCAGGCAGAGGATCCTATCAGAATCCCCTAAGAAGTTTTTCTAAACAACACATTCCCATCTCTGGGGGATTCTTCTCTGCCAGGACTGAGGGAAGATTAGGGGTGGTCAGGAAAAAGGGATTTGTCGGATCGCTTTTGAGAAAGACTCCACTTTTTTTTTTTTTTTTTTTGACTTTTGCATCCGGTCCCCAGCCAACTAAAACAATCTCTGATTCTATGACTCATTGAATCATGAAATGATCTAGTAGATACGGCATAATACAAGACATGTCTCACGCACTGAATTCTGTGACATTTGACTGCAAATAGCCTATTGAGAATAATGAAGTTCCTATGACTGAGCACTCCCACGACCCCTCTTCCAAAAAACTCAAGAAAAAAATAAATACAAAAAAAAAACCCTTAACACCCTCCCTTTAATTTATTCAAATCAGTTTCACATGCAAACCGAGCCAAATTAGAAAATTAAACCTAGCAGACAGAAATGCACTAAACATTTGCAGAATAAGCACATGGAAAGTACAAAAATCAGTTTTTATTATGAGATTTGTAAAAGCAACTCGCTTCCAATTTGGAATCTTTTTCCTAATGAAATCATTTTTCTCATCCTCCCAGCTGTGCAGTCCCCACTGTTACAACTCCAGTTCCACAGAAGTCAGAGGGACAAATGAGCCGTTCTCACACCATACTGAATGGATATAGGGAATTTTGAATTTTAGTCAACCACAGAACATTATGCATATGCTGTCTGTCTCCAATGTTTGGATGTCAGTTAGCTTATATGCCAGAGTAAATGATGAATGACAAATCAACCAACAAATGGTTTAAAGTGTTCCTTTATTGTACTTTGCATTTAAAGAGTTAAGTCCTGCTCTAAGATTATTTTGTTATAAGGATATATTTTGAGATTAAATCAACTGCTAGAAATTACATTCTAAATAATATGTGAAAGAGATTGCCTGAAAGACTTTGCTAGGCTTCCTGAAAAGATGCCAGTTCATGAGCTATCTTAGAAAATTTTAGTTTGACAGTAAAATGATATGTGAACACAACTGGAGGTAACACCTTTGTTCTCTTTCTGCAATAGATGTTTTAAAAATATTTCTCCATTATATGCTTTTTGAAAAAATAATAAATTGTAATCGGAGGGTGAAATAGTTAAAACTTGAATTTAGAGTGCCATTAAGACAACAACAGAGCAAATGTCACTAAATTGTATGAATGGCTTGTCACTAGCACCTGCATTTCAGAAAGTAAGCAAGTAGCACAGGTAACTACATATTTTTATAAATTCACCTATAATTGAATGTGAATGAAACAGAGGATAAAATCTATTGACAGTGTCATGTTTTATTTTCAAAGATATTTCAGTTCTGGCATATGTAGTTGATAGTGTTTATTCTAAAGTTATGGAATTTTTTGCTTTATATTTATTATACTAACTTTTAATATTTTATTGTTCAAAAATATGTATTTTTGAGAAAAACAAGAAAAAAATGAGTTATGCTTTGCAATCTTATAATCCAGAGATGGTTATTGTTAACACTTTCTGTGGACTCAAGAGTATCTATGTGTACTTATTTATATCTACATGTGTGCATATGCATGTGTGCATTGAAAAGAAATTTTAAAACAGCATTTATTCAGAAAACTCATGCATCTTTAGATGAATATAACAAGCCACCTTAGATCAAATTTTCCTTTTTCAGAAAAGAGTCACTTGACTAACCCTGCTTACACAAAGTAAGGGTAGCAGGTACCTATTGCTTAAAGGAAAGATACAGCAAATTTTCTGGAGCCTGACGAAGTCTCACCTCTGTATCCCTTGAAATTTAGAGTCAGCATTTGTGAAAAAGGTGGACAAATTTGCATAAAGCTCTAGGAGCCTCCTGGGAGTAGAGAAAAGTGAGAGTGATAGTTTCCCTTGTGAAGTTCAATGTTAGTAGACTATTTGGGATGGTACTGACCATGCCCTGATGGTGCAAATGACCACAAAGGCTCCAAATGGAGCTCTCCAGGAAGTAAGAGAATTCTAGGGTAATCCATGATTTCAAAGAGAGGGCCTGAGGTTTATCAAAAGGGCCTACCCCAGCTGTATGACTGAGCCTAAAAGAGCCTTGAGACCCAATCTATTATGTGAGTACAATTAAACACAAAAGAGGTAACCTTGGGATTCTGAGTAAGAGCCCCATGTGAGGTATGTGGATATCTGAAGCAGCCAATAGATTGCTGCCTCACCACATCGGAGGACAGAGACACATGAGATAGTACCCCTAGAACAGTGTGACTTAGAAAGGGAACTCAATAAAGGATCAGAGGAGCATGGCAGGCAAAAAAACAGGACCTGATCAATCAAAGCAATGGCTGCTGAAGACACCGCCCACCACCAAACCAGTCAGACTGTGCCCAGACCCTTCTAAACTGAATAAGCCTCTGAAGTTCTTAAACAATTTGGGGTATAATAGTCCTCAAGTAAGCCATGGGATTTTCTCCTAAAATAAAACTATGGGGCAGCCCCGGTGGCTCAGTGGTTTAGTGCCGCCTGCAGCCCAGGGCGTGATCCTGGAGACCCAGGATCAAGTCCCACGTCAGGCTCCCTGCATGGAGCCTGCTTCTCCCTCTGACTGTGTCTCTGCCTCTGTGTGTGTGTGTCTCTCATGAATAAATAAATAAAAATCTTTAAATAAATAAAAAAATAAAATAAAATAAAATAAAACTATGGAATCCCCAAAGATCCTTGAGGTGAAAGGGACATGACTATATTTGTAACCTACTCTGGCAAAGTGACTATACCAGTAACATGTAAAAATATATATGTGCTTTAAAACAGAGCAACATATGAAATAAAAATTCTTACAAGTTGCCGATTTTTTCTTAGGTTTATTATATATTGTTTCTAATATTCATTCATTCAATAAGTATTTTTGAGACACCTAATTGTGTGAGGCACTATGCATAGTTGTTTGGAAAGGCATTGCCTAGCTCTTGAAGATTTCATAGTTTAATAGGCAAAAATCATAAATTACAACACTAGTTGGTAAGTACTATCATTGAGAAATAAAGCATCATGGAAAGCCAGATTAATAGGATATCAAGGTAGCTTTATTTCCTATTCCTCTACTATCTAATCTTCCTTCTTTTCTTCTCTGAGTGGGCAGGGAAGCCACAGAAGGGAAGAAAGCCAAGTAGGATATCCAGTATGTCAAATGGTCAAGTCAGATGAAGGTGATCACATCATTAGAAGGGCAGTGGTGAATTATTCAAAAAACATTTTTTAAAATACTGCAGTCTTTGCATTTCAGTGAGTTAGGATTCAAAATGAAAGTGCCTTTTGTTAAATTTGATAAAGAAATTTTACTAATCTTTTAGAGTATCATATAAATGGTAGCTATTATTATTCCAATTCTGGATCTCTGTCACCTTCCCTTTGGATTCAGAACAAAGAGAGTAACCTACCCTCTGCTTTTTGGAAATAGCCTCTGTTTCTCAGGACAAAGGTAGGAATGGCCATGCCCCACTTAGAAGATCCCACTTCTCCCATCCTGTGCAGCGTTGGCCCCCTCCTCCCTGGTTTGTATATGTCACATACATGAAGAGGGCTCTATCTATGGAGGTAAAGAGTTAAGAGAGCTCATTCATGAAAAAGACAAAGGGAAATTTTTTTCTGTAATTCATTTTTTAACCCACCTTTCTTCTTTATGTCAGCAAACCACTCTAGACAGTCCTCTCTGGCTTCCCAGATTCAATATGGACTTGTGTACTGAGGATGAGGAAGAGAAAATAATTTGCAATGCTCTTAATTACATGCTTACAAAAGATTCCTTCTGCTCGTCTTCATTATTATCAGCCTCTTTTTTAAAGAGCATTACAGAAATTTACAAGTGGGAAGTTGAGCTTCAGGAACCTGAAGCTTTACAAGCAGATGATACATTTTTTTTAAATGTCACTGAACGGATACATTCACTCACCTAAATCTACCTAGTTGTAATGGCAGCTGCTCACTCAATTTCCCTTTAAAAACTCACAAATGCATATGGCAATAATTGTAGGTCCACTGGCAGCTGATCTGTTTTTACAACATGAAGGAGTCACCATCTAAAACCTATAAACTGTCACAGTCTATCTTCACTGCAAAGATGCAGCCATTATTTAAATTAGACTGTGAATGATTTTTTTTCCTCTGTGATGGCTTTTCAGATGGTGATATGTCATAGGCAAGCCACAGTAAACTGGCCTTAAGCATTCTCAACCCATTAGTCCTGCCTATAATTTGGTGCTTTCAGGAAAGCATACAAATGATATTAAAAAAAAAGATTTTGCCAGTGTTTATGCCTGCCAGAAAAAAAAAAAAAATCCAAGGAAATGTTTTTGACATAACACCTGAATATAAGCTGAGCATGACTGCTGCAAGTAGAAAAAAATAAATGAGCCTCATTTACTGCTGGCTATGATATATCTTTGGTGAGAAGTTGCTCTTCAAATCAATACAAAAGTAATCTCTCACATTTGTTTAGTGTTCAAGAGTTCATAAAGCCTTAAAGAGACACAATTTTATTTAATTTTCACAATAATGCTGTGCATTGGAAGAGCATGTGGTCTTATCATTATTTTCATTTTACATGTGAGGAAACCAAGACTTAGGAAATATTTGATGACTCACCCAAGGTTACAGCAGAGTTAGTAAATGACAGATCAATCTAAACCCAGGGCTTCTACCTCCAGAGCTCCTCCCCCCTAAAGCCTGCTTTAGTGTTTTCTTGCTTTAACATCTCTTTGCATAATGAATTCATTTTCAAGTGTCTCTAAAACATGAACAGTTAAGTTCAAGAGGCAGAATCTTAGTGCAGTGGTTCTCACACTTCTCAAACTGCAGGTTAGAATCACAGGGATCTTTAAAAAATTCTGATTCCTAAATTAAACCCCAGCACAAATAGATCAGAATATCTGGGGTTGGGATCAGATGTCAGTTTTGAGTTGTTTTTTTTTTTTAATGTTCAAGAGATTAGAATGTGCAGCCAAATGTACTGTTTCCAAAAATCTCTGGGCTTTAGAATCTCTTGAGAAGTTTGTCAAATAACAGGTAGCCCATCCTATGATGGAAAATGTGATTCATTAAACAAAGGGAGCACTCAAGTGTCCATAGTCCCTGACTTAAGATGGTTCAACTTATGAGTTTTCCACTTTACAATGGTGTAAAAGCAATACACATTCACTAGAAACCACACTTCCAATTTTGAATTTAGATCTTTTCCTGGGTTAGTAATAGGTGATGTGATCCTCTTTTGAGATGCTTGGCAGGGCCAGCAGCCCCTGCTCCCAGTCAGCCACATGATCACGAGGGCCAACAACCAATATGATTACAACCATTCTGTCCCCATATAGCCATTCTGTTTTTCAATTTCAGTACAGTATTCAATACATTACATGAGATATTCCACACTTACTTAAAAATAGACTTTGTGTTAGATGATGTTGCCCAAATGTAGGTTAAAGTAAGTGATCTGAATATGTTTAAGGTAGGCTAAAGTATCAGGTAAGTTATGAGATTTGGTAGGTTAAGTGTATTAAATACATTTTTGACTCAGTATTTTCCACTTATGATGGATTTATCAGGATATAACCCCATCATGAGTCAAGGAAAATCTGTACCTGATGTTTTTTAAAAACTTCTCCAGTGATTCTGATGCATGCAAAGTTCGAGAACCATCATTTTTTAAAAAAGATTTTTATATATTTATTCATGAGAGACACAAAGAGAGTCAGAAACACAGGCAGAGGGAGAAGCAGGCTCCATGCAGGGAGCCTGATGTGGGACTGGATACCGGGTCTCCACGATCACACCCTGGGCTGAAGGCGGCGCTAAACTGCTAAGCCACCCGGGCTGCCCTGAGAACGATCATTATAAGAGTTAGGGAGAGCAACATTTGAATTAGAAGGACCCGTGTTTGACAGCTGTGCCATTTACTGGGTATATGCCTCTAGACAAGTTAGTGAACTTCTCAAAGCTTTAGTGTCCTCACATATAAGAGGAGATAATAGTAGTATTTATCGATACTTACCTGGCAGGGGAGATACCATGATCACGAAGGTGGTTTTCCCAGGGCGAGGCTTATCCATTGCACTCCGGATGTGCTAACCCCTGCGATTTCCCCAAATGTCGGAAACTCGACTGCACAAAAAAAAAAAAAAAGAAAAAAGAAAAAAATAGTATTTATCTTTTACTATTGTCTTGATGATTAAATGATATAATGCAGAGGCTGTCAAAGTATGGTCCCTGGACCAGCAGCATCACCCAGGATATTGTCAGAAACACAAAAATTATCAGCCCCACCCATGCCTATTAAATCAGAGCTCTGAGAGCAGGGGCCTAGAAGTCTATAACAAAAAGCCCCCCAGGTGATTGTTATGCAAGCTAAAGTTTCATCCTGATATAATGCTTATAAAGGGGCTAACCCAGTGCCTAATGCATAGGAAGTGCTCAACAGGCATTAGGTATTATGTTATTATTATTGACATCATTGTTGTTATCCACATTTGTGTCAAAGACTTCAAAAGCATGGTAAAGTCACCTCCAAAAGAACAGCTATAAATGAAGTCACAACTGGCCAGGAAGAACAGCTCCATGTCAAGGTTACTACTGTAATGGTCAGCACACATGGTCTTTGTCCTTGTGAACTGTTCGCTATTCCTGTTGAATTGTCACCATCTGACCATATCATTTCCCTCTTTAAAAACCTATCCGTAGTTTTAGTTGCCTATAGTGCACAGTCTAAAATCTGGTTTTTCCTTCCTCACTAAACTGGTGGGTGTAACTCTCTCACTCCCCATCTAGGTCCCTGATTTTTTTTTCAGATTTTTGAATAAGCCATGCTCTTATCTACCTCCTGATTCCTGATAATTGCCCTACCAAGAATCATCATATCTCTGGGAAAGAAAAGGATACAAATTAGTTGGAAACTAGTCCTTTAGTCAAAATAGGCCTACTGAGTTCCTACCACGTGCCCACTGGATCTTCAGTAGTATGCTGGACCCATGTGAGTCAAAAAACAACCAAACAAACAAACCTTACCCCCTAACTTAATAGCATCTAATGGGGGGAAAGAACAGACATTAAACAGATGTTTACAAATAATTAAAGGACTATATGTGTGCAAATTTTACAAAAGAGAAGTGCAAGATGTTAAGGGAAAACATGCTGGGATATATGGCAAGGTCTTTGGGGGCAAAAGATACTGCTGGGTTCAGAGAATGATTCCTGAAGAAATGATGTTTAATCTGAGATGGAAGGTGTATATAAACCAGGCAGGAGAAAGGAGCATAGGGTAGGATGTTGCAATCATCCCAGGTACCCGGAATACTAAAGTCTGAAAGTGAACAAGAAGATGGCATATTCAAAATTGTTTTGGCTAGGACAAGGTAGAGTTGATGAACACCTGTCTACCCTAGTATCTATTATCAACATTGGAATGAAGTATGGTGATTTAAACCAATATCAGCTTTATTCTGTGTTTATCTGAGAACCCAAGAAATAATTGTTAGGTCATATTGCTGAAACTTTGGGACAGTAACAAATGAATCAACCATGAATGGAAACCCAAACTCCTTGGAGTATTTTGAATTCAATTTGGATTCTAGATCTCATCAAAAATTAGGTAGAGTGGTAAAAAAAAAAATGTGATGAAAACTTAAAAGAAATTATATTATTTTAGCCTTAAGGAAAAAAGATGAAAAGCAATTTTATATCAGTCTTCTGTATTTGAAAGACTTTTATATATGAGAAGATGATCTGTTTTTCCTCATCTCCATTGAGAACAGAGAAAGGAAATGTGTTTAAACAGCAGTATCAAAAATATAGGTTTGATATAAAACAATTTCTTGACAATAAAAAGAATTAAGTTTTAGGACCTTACAAGGGAGACTTAAGTAGTTTCCCTGAAGGCATTTCTAAATAAGCTAGATTCTCCTATATTGGGGATATTTTACCTGGAAGCAGAATGGTGAACTATGTAATTTCTTCAAGTAGCTTGCTGTCCTATGAAGTCCCTTCCAGAGAAAGCAAAGGAATGCAAACTAATTGAAACAACAGTGGCATCTAGTGGAAGGTTCTGTAATAACACTCAATATACCAATCTATGATTGAATAAATCCCTATATACTTTTAAGTATTGAAACTAATTAATTTTTTTAAACCTAGATGCAAACCTGTTTCAAGATTATATTTTTCCATTCATGCCTCAGACACATACACTTAAGGGAAAAACAAACCCAAAACCATCAGGCCAACTGATGACTAAGCCCTCCAGAGAATTGGCAGATTATAAGTACTTCGATAGTCACAGTTTAAAAACTAAACCCAACAGAATTGGAACGTTTTAATTAAATTCTTAACAGCCACACTCCCAATGCATATCTTGGATTTCCCAGATTTGAAGTACAAGTTTCTGTTTCTGGGATAAAGGGTATTGCGGATGCATAATCAGCAGAAAGCTAAAATGACTGACAGGCCCTATGGCTATCCTACTAGTCCCTTCCAGATGATCTCTCTCAGACCAGGTCTTTTGGGAAACATTCTACTGTTTTAGGTGATCTTCATCTTAGATCTAAAACCCTTGCTTTGTTAGAAAAACTTAGGTTCTCAAGGTTGGGTTACAGCCCCTCATTTGCTTCAAAACTGTCTTATTACATCTAGCATCATACGTATCCCACTATATTATATTGCTTCTTCTTGTCTGTATTCTCCATCAGGCTGTGTTCTCAGCACTTAGCACACTGGCTGAGATACAGTGTTTTTTAATGAACGTCTTTTGAGTGAATAAAAGAAGTATCTTCCAGTCACCCCTCAACTGGATATGTATGCTGTTTATACAAATAAAAACATGCTTCTTCCCATTGACATGAAGACAGATACAGCCAACACCCATAATGAAGAGGGGGGAAATGATTTATTCATCTCTTTGAAAAAACAAAACAAAACAAGGCTAACCACACAGTTTCAACATGACTTGTACTATGTAGCAAAAGGAAAAACAAAAGAAAGAAAATGGCTGGTAAATATTTACTTGGCTCATTAGTTGTATGATTAAAAAAAAAAAGCCAACTATGAGATGAAGAGGGATTATGGCAGTTAAAATGAAAGGCAAAACTAAAATTCTCTTTCTGTGTGCCTTACTTAATTTATCTGGAGCTTTGGAAAATCAATTACCCCAGAAATCATATAGCTAAATGGAGCCTTAGAGGTCTAGCTTAAATCCATCATTTGAAAGATAAAAAAATTCAGCTTTAATGAGTTTGGTCACTGGCCTCAGGTCAACAAGCAATAAGTAGAGGAGTCAGAACTCAGTCAAGCTGGCCCACATGTTGACAAACCTGTGCTCCTAACCCTGGGGAGTATGGTCTCCTTGTCCACTCAGGGTTCCCATGAGGAGCCATGGCAGGTTAAATGTTGTGTGTAATGTTACTTAATTTATTGTCTTTCAAACTCATTTGCCCATAGAATATGTTTACCTTTTGGAAGCTTTAACATTCTCTAGGAATAAATTTTAGGGATTTCTGAGGTAGTCCAAGTATCCTGCTACAGGGCCATAACAACTGGATATCACAGATGCTACCAACAATTCATGTGGTTATCAATCAAAAGATGCAATAGATGAAGCCAGTTCTTCCATGTAACTTGCCATGGATACAGATAAGCTTGGGTTGGTGACAACCCAGCTCAATAAAATGCCTACAAAAAGCATGAGACTTTGCTCATGCTGTCTGAGTGTGCCTGTCACAGGAAAAGTTAACCTGCACAGTGAAAAAGTGCACAGCTGTTATCCCTTCAAACAGAAGATTGATACAGTCTCTCAGGAAGCAGTGTTTTGTTTGCGACAGGGAGTCTATCTTGAAAGCAAGGGATTGTGCTCTTAATAACCCTTTTGCCTACTTCCTCCAGGCTCAGGAAGAGCAGAGGAATAGAAAGATACAATTGCAAGCAAATATGTTTTCCAAATTTGCACTAGTATTACATCTTGCAATCCTTTCTTAGCAGTGTGTAAAATGCATTCTTTTGATACTTTGAATATGCGACAACTTATCCAAGGGCATACATGGTTGATAATAAGCCTACCTTCGAAGAAAAGGGAAGAAAATTAAGCATATTAACTCACTTAGGTCATTGATGCATCCTTTCTTGACTTACTCTGTGACTTTAAATATAAGTACTATTAAATTGCCAATGAATGACCTCATTACATAAGCTTTAATGGATTTATTAAACAGTAAATGGTGATCTATCACTATAAGTACCAAATTTACCACAGAATTGCTAAATTAGCAGAGAGGACTCAGAGTAATGTTGACTAGACAAAATAGAACATAAATATATCAGGAAAATTGAATATGCCCAAGGTAATAAAGGTCAACAAAGAATGCCCTCATTTATTTTATAAAGCCCCGTGGGACACGTCCCCTGATACGTTGGCTGTATGTTTAATATGATTCTTTCTGAACAATATTATGTTCTATTAAAAATAGCATTTGTGAATTTGCAATTTAAATCAATTCGAGAAAGGAAACAATTATCAGACCACATAAACTTACTTCACAAAAGAAGACTTGGGTCACCTGGGTGGCTCAAGTGGTTGAGCATCTGCCTTTGGCTCAGGTCATGATCCTGGAATCATGAGATTGAGTCCTGGATTAGGCTCCCCGCAAGAAGCCTGCTTCTCACTCTGCCTCTCTCTGTGTCTCTCATGAATAAATAAATAAATAAAAATCTAAAAAAAAAAAAAAGAAGAAGACTTGAATATGAGCAACATTTTAGTATCTCTTAGAAAAAATATTCTTCTCCTATGTTTGCAGAGGCAGCATTAAGAAAACCAATTCACCCAACAGGACATCTGTACATTCTAGGTGTATTTCCTTTTTTTTTTTTTTTTTTTTTAGATTTTATTTATTAACAAGAAACAGAGAGAGAGTCAGAGACATAGGCAGAGGGAGAAGCAGGCCCCATGCAGGGAGCCTGATGTGATACTCGATCCCAGAACTCTGGGATCATGCTCTGAGCCAAAGGCGATGCTCAACTGCTGAGCCACTCAGGCATCCCTCTAGGTGTATTTCCATATAATCCAAAAAAATCACCCAAAACATATCGTTTACTCTGCTAAGTTTGCTCTAGCTCAGGCCTTGAAAACAACAATTTGATTTCTTCAGTAAATGAACCACAGATTCATTTCTCATGAGTGGGCTCACAAAAACCAAGTTCCATGGGAAGCCTGGGTGGCTCAGCAGTTGAGTGCCTGCCTCCGGCTCAGGTCATGATCCCGGAGTCCCGGGATCAAGTCCCACGTTGGGGTTCCCTGCATGGAGCCTGCTTCTCCCTCTCCCTATGTGTCTGCCTCTCTATCGGTGTCTCTGATGAATAAATAAAAAAGAAAAAGAAAAAAACACCAAGCTCCTGTGACTGATGTTTAAAATCAGGATCCCAAAGAGATATTTGTACACATATTACATTATTTGTCTAAACCAAAAGGTAGAAGCAAACCAAGTGTCTACTGATGGATGGATAAACAAAATCTGGTATATACATACAATATAATTAAGCTTTAATTTAAAAAGGAAGGAAATTCTGACATGTACTACAACATGGATGATCCTTGATGACATTATGCTAAGCAAAATAAGCCAGTCACAAAAAGACATGTACAATGTGATTCCACACAGGTGAGGTACTAGAATAGTAAAATTCATTCAGACCAAGAGCAGAATGGTAGTTATCAGTGGTCGGGAGAAGGGAGGATTTAGGAGTTATTAATAGGCATGCATTGGGGTGTGGGGAGGACTCCTGGGTGGCTCAGTGTTTGAGCATCTGCCTTTGGTTCAGGGCCTGATCCCAAGTCCCGGAATCGAGTCGCAGGATCGAGTCCCACATTGGGCTCCCTGCAGGGAGCCTGCTTCTCCCTCTGCCTATGTCTCTGTGTCTTTCATGAATAAATAAATACAATCTTTAAAAAACAATATGCACAGAGGTTCAGGTTTGAAAAATGAAGAGTTCATGGATGGATGTTTGTGACAGTTACACAAGGTGAATATACTTAGTGCCACTGAACTTACACATAAAATGATTAAGATGGTAAATTTTATGTGTATTTTACCACAATTTTTAAAATTCAGAATTCCTGTTTTTGATTTATATAGAAAAACAGGAATGTCACAGGGACTTGAATATTTGCACTTTTATAACTAGCCTAGCCTCTATGACAGAAAAAAAAACCTAAATCATAAACAGAAGGCTACTTTAAAGGCATACATTAAAAAAAAAAAAAAAGAACAAGGGGACAACGGTAGTACAGTGAATTGGATATTTGCAATGTCTGTCCAACACATATGATACATCAATCTTATAACAAGGACAAACTTGTCAGAGGGGCCAGAGCACTTGGATTTTGGAGGCCAGGACTATCCAAAGACTATCCAAGACTAATTAATTTTCTTCTGAGTTACCTGTTCTTTAGCTATGCCAGTATATTCAATTAGATCACAGCTGAAGTTCTCAGATTCTGGTGCTATTTTATCTAAAGCGACCTAACAGATGAGAATAAAGATTATTGATTTCACAGAATCTCATGTTTCCCTCTTTCTTTTTAAATGAAGTTTTAGGAGCTATCTCATTGGAATGCCCAGGTAATGACATTTATAGACCTTAGTAAATGAAATGTTTAATTCAAGCCAAACTTCTTTTTTTCTGCTTTATATTGTTCATATCCTGGAAGGTCAACACTGATTCTGTTCTTAGGAGCCACTGATTGTGATATGAAATATTGATGGAAGTTACCAAGGTATCTGAGACAAAATGTGGCTCAGGGAAAAGGGGACTTAAAAGAATATGGGAATTAAGTATGAGATTAAAATAAGAAGGAAAAAGAGAAGAGCATGTATGTTATAGAGTACAGGTGTATAGAATAAAATATATTATCGAATGATAGGTAATCATCATTACCTATCATAAAGGTGTTGGGTATGTCACCCAAAAGTCACTAAAACAACCTGTTGATAAAACAGCACTGAGTTTATTACTTATCATAGTATGAGAGAACACTAACTCTATAGAGCTTTGGTTGTGTCTCAGAAGCTAAGTTTAAGGTGAATATTTCAATGTGGAATTTTTTTTAAAGATTTTATTTATTCATGAGAGATACACACAGAGAGAGGAGAGAGAGAGAGGCAGAGACAAGGCAGAGGGAGAAGCAGGCTCCATGCAGAAAGCCTGACTTGGGACTCAATCCTGAGTCTCTAGGATCACGCCCTAGGCTAAAAGCGGCGCTAAACCGCTGAGCCACCTGGGCTGCCCTCAATGTGGAATTTGATTAAGGCTGCATAAAGATCAGGACACTCAAGTGGTTCAATCAGTTGACCATCAGACTCTTGGTTTTCAGCTCAGATCATGATCTCCAGGTCCTGGGATCCAGCCCCGCTTTGGGCTCTACAGCGTGGAGTCTGCTAGAGATTCCCTTTCTCACTTTCCTTCTGCCCCTCTCCCTACTCATGCTCTATAAATATGTATATATATAAATATATGCTCATATATATGTATATATAGTTTTATATATATAATCTTTAAAAAAGACTGGGTAAAGATCATGATATAACAGTTTAAGATTGGTGGAAGAAGGAAGGTGAGAATTTTGGGATGAGGAGTTCAAAGAGTGTTGAGGTATAAACTGTTGAAATGTTTTGAATCTTTTGGGAATTTCATGTAATGAACAACAGTAAATTAAATTGTCCAGATAGGAGTCTTCCAGAATAGGAACATTAAATAGGAACATTAAGCCAATGAGGACAATGTTAACATGTTTACATTAACATGTAAAACCATGTTAATATAGACCATAAGATGAGATACATGGTCTTAGTTCTCAGTATATGTGTATGTATAAATTTTAGTATGTAATATATTTTATCAGCTCCTATACTACACAGCTCCAGGAGCACCATTCACATTACAGTCTTATAAATAACATTCCTGAATTATGCACTAGCTCCTTATGTGCATAGTACATATTGTATACAGTACAAATTGTATATAGTACATGGCATATAGTATATATTTATGATGAAAGGTAAAAGCACTAGAATTCCTTCACAGTTTACAAAGTATCACTCCATACTTCCTGATTTTTTTTTCATTAAAACTGAATTTATCAGATAAGAACTGACTCAAGATAGTCAAGAGACATTTTTGAGGTCCCAACTTCTAGCAAAACACCTGACCCATACTAGGTCATCAAAAAACAAAATGCTAAATAAAATTACATCTACTTCTCAATCTACTTAAAGTCTATTAGTATGTTTTTTTATTATAGTGTAATGATTAAGTTAGCTTTTAAAATATATTTATGTAATCTCATCTGGGGAACCCTGAGATGTCTGTGAAGCTCAGCAATACCCACTCACACCTTCCCAGGTAACTAATGCTATGACACCACTCCCTGGGTGGTAGTGAGGGTGGTCAGTTTGTCTTACTACACAGACCTAAGGGTGTTCTGAGGGAGTAAGCTCATTGGAATGCAGGAAGGAGCACTCCCAAACTCTCCAGAAAGGGAGCAGGCTGTCCAAAACAAAAAGCTGCTTCAGGAAAAGATAGACTTAAATAATTTGACTAGAGGGATCCCTGGGTGGCGCAGCGGTTTGGCGCCTGCCTTTGGTCCAGGGAGCGATCCTGGAGACCCGGGATCGAATCCCACGTCGGGCTCCCGGTGCATGGAGCCTGCTTCTCCCTCTGCCTGTATCTCTGCCTCTCTCTCTCTCTCTCTCTCTCTCTCTCTCTCTCTGTGACTATCATAAATAAATTTTAAAAAAAAATTTAAAAAAAAATAATAATAATTTGACTAGAGGAAAGGACAAGATGGGGCCACAGGCGGGAGACAAAGATAGGTTATCAAGGACAGGATCGTGGAAGGCCAAATGTGTCATCTTAAAAACTGGATAATCCTGGAAGGAAAGAAGAGCCTTTGAATGGTTTTAAGCTGAAGATACATTTAGGTGAGATTTATATTTTAGGAAGGTCCCTCTGAGGTGAGGAGCAGTGCAGGTAAGAAAGGATAACCTATACTTGAGTAGGCACCCATTGGCATGCCCTCTGGTGATGCTCACCCTGAAGTGGGGTTGGAAGCAAAACAAATCTGGCTCCGTAATGTGGAACCAAGAAAATGACATTGTACTCAACGGCATAGGTAGATGGGAGAATAGGCTTGTTGAGCAACTGGCATGTCTCTCCAGAAAGCCCCACTCATCATCTCTTCTATTGCTTTTTTTCCTACATCCCCAGCTGATTCCCTGTCTATCCTAGATCCTTCTCCTCTTTTTTTTTTTTTTTTTTTTTTTTTTTTTTAAATTTTTATTTATTTATGAGAGTCACAGAGAGAGAGAGAGAGGCAGAGACACAGGCAGAGGGAGAAGCAGGCTCCATGCACCGGGAGCCCGACGTGGGATTCGATCCCGGGTCTCCAGGATCGCACCCTGGGCCAAAGGCAGGCGCCAAACCGCTGCGCCACCCAGGGATCCCGATCCTTCTCCTCTTTGACACCACCTTCTGCTTCCATTTCTAAATAAACAAAACAAAAACCAAGTAGTTCAATATCTGTGACTTAGGAGTTTATCCCCAGAAATGGAAATCATCTCAGTTTAACCCACCAGAGCAAGGAGATGAATAAAAGTAGTTGCAGTAGTGAAGGAGGGAAATGCACACATATTTTGCAGATAAAATTAGCAGGTTTCAGTGACTATAACTCTGTCAAAGAGACAGAAGTCCACACTGACTTACTTTTCCAAAGACCTCTACTCTAGATCAGGCTTTTGCTATTTTATTTTGGGGGGCTAGATTATTATGGAAATCACCAAACTGCAGTCTGCCATTTCCTAGTTTCTGTCCAATGCATAAATTGGGTTTAGATCAGAGCAAATCCAATTCTGTCTCTCTTCAGGTTACTGGACTTTACTGGCTCCTATTCTCTCTAGGTAGAGTCTAAATTCTTTCACAAGGTCTATTAAGATCTTCATGATTGAGTCCATGTTTGCCAGAAGACTCATCTCCCACCTCTGCCCCATGGGAGCACAAACTGTACTTCAGGATTAAGAAAGGAGTTGTGGTTTCAGAAATATACCATCCTCTCTCACTCATATCCTGTTTAACACAACCTACCCACTTTCTACTGGCTCTTCCAGGTTCAGGTCAAGCATCACTTCTTCCAAACACTTTTGACACAAACTCCCAGGGCTACTAGTCCCTGCAGTCTAGGCTGAGTGACTGTTTCTCATCTGGATTACTTTATGTACCTGTAATAGTATAAACTCTCTTGCTTCCTAATTATCCTCCTGTCTGTAGACTGGAAGCACATCCACCTCTGAGTACTCAGCATCTAGCTTGGCTTACGGAAACTATTTGTTGAATGAATAAATGAGAGTGGTGAGCCAAAACTCAGATCTAAAACTTCCCACCTTAAATCTAGTTAGTGCTTTCTCAATATATCTCAGCTGATTAAGAGTGAAACATTGTGGTAGCAGACCAAATACCTCACAAGACAGATTTCCTATTCTTAATCTAGCACAGTGAAAACAAATTGGTGAAATGGTCATAAAATGGTAAGTGAACATGGATATTAAAAGACCATACTATGTAACCCTACACTGACATTCGAAGTGTTTACTACCTATAATGCAAAGTATCTAAAACTTTTAGTCCTAAAATTAGCAAGAAGGTCCAGTATCCTTGTATTGGATTACAAACATAACTGAGAATATTCCAAACATATATGTGATATGTAAACACATTCACATCATATCCATCAATAAGTATTTTTAATTATTTGGAAGCTAACCCAGTTTTTAAAAAATTGTATTTTCTTTTTTTTTTTTTAAATGGTAACTATTTCTTTTTTTTTTTTTAAACTTTTTATTTATTTATTTATTTATTTATGATAGGCACACAGTGAGAGAGAGAGAGAGAGAGGCAGAGACACAGGCAGAGGGAGAAGCAGGCTCCATGCTCCGGGAGCCCGACATGGGATTCGATCCCAGATATCCAGGACCGCGCCCTGGGCCAAAGACAGGCGCCAAACCGCTGCGCCACCCAGGGATCCCTGTATTTTCATATCCTCTTTCTCTCCCTTATTGTCTATGAGGAGGCATAGAAAACAAAAAGAGTAGAACACAAATATGTCAGTGTGGTTATCTTTTTCTTTTTGTATTCATTAGCAAGAGGCTCCACTGGGGGCAGCCCAGGTGGCTCAGCGGTTTAGTGTCCCCTTCAGCCCAGGGTGTGATCCTGGAGACCCGGGATCAAGTCCCACATCAGGCTCCCTGCATGGAGCCTGCTTCTCCCTCTGCCTGTGTCTCTGCCTCTCTCTGTCTCTGTGTCTCTCATGAATAAATAAATAAAATCTTAAAAAAAAAAAAAGGCTCCATTGGGAAAGAAGTTGAAAACTAGTAACTGACAATGGACTTTCATAAATATTTCTATAAATTATCTTTGTTGTTCTGATTCTATTAAAAAGAATTATTACTGAAGCAATTTTAAGTAACAATAGCTCAGCTCATGCAGATTTTGTAAAGAACTCTAACCAAGAGCATCTTCTTTCCTATTATAAACAAAAAACCAATAAGCCAAGGAAACTATAGCAATGTATTTATTGGAAATGAACTAGACATTACATTAATCAGATGTAACATTAATCAGAAGATGTAACAATGCATAAGCATAACTGGTGCAACACTTTAAAAAAATCACAAAAAAGAAAAAGAAAATTCATTTTCAGAAGAAATACTGTATCCAAGACAACTTAATCTCTGAACACCATAGTATAACTCATAATGCTGACTTTGAATATCCAGAATACAATTTACTTGAAATTGAACCAAAAAAGTTTTCTTTTCCCAACTTAAAGATTCTTTGGCTACCACTTGTATATCACATACGTAAGGTAATTTTCATCACCAGACAGTAATCAGATGATATTTATCATATTCCTCATAGAGAAAACCTCTCCTACAAATAGAGAAATTTGGGGGAATCCAAGAAACAAATTAGTTGGTAACCCCAACTTAACAGGAGGCCTAGAATCAGAATTTCCTAGAACTAGAAATATTAACTTTACTAATAAGACTTTATTTTCTTTAAAAAAAAAAAAAAACCACCTGGATTAGAGGGCATGCTGATTTGTAACTAGAATCATTACATTTATACTGAGTAATGGTGTAGAGGTGGAGGGTTCAGATGCTTATCATCTGCTCTTCAAGGTTTTCCCAAACCTTGAGAGCGATGCCCTTCTAGTCTATAATACACTGTAGCTAGTGTATAAAAAACTCCCTCTGAAGAAAATTATCCCAAGTGATCCATCTGTGATAAGTACTGCAAAAAGCAGCGATGACAAATATTATTTGGAAAGGCAAAAATGCTGCATCAACTTTCAGAGGCACTATCATAGAATCATCTCTGAAATGGAGAACTGCTTGTGTACTTTGAAAATTACTTTCCTTCCATAATACCCAGCATGCATGAATGTCCTCTGATAAGCTGTAGGCTGAGGAAGCTGGGGGTTCAAACAAAGAATTAGGTCTTAGAAGGGCTTGGAGCCACTTTCCACTTCTCTCCAGTGGATTTCAACAGTTTACTCTTAAACATTACACAGTTCTCACAAACTTTCACATACAAGGAAAGATGATTGAGAGCTTATTAGATTCTGTCAATTGGCCAAAAAAAAAAAAAAAAGGTGTCTCAACACAGCATATTATCCTTACAAAACCAATCATATTTTCCCTTTTATTTAAGGTAGAGAGAACTAAATTAGATCCCATAAGTGGAAAAATAACAAGTCCTTGTCACCAACTATGGCACCAAGTAAAAGGGAGTCCACTCAAGATTGTAAGGAGTAATATAAACAAAAAAATAGAAAATTGATCTAGACAATATAGGACCTAAATTAAATTGGGGAGGCCTGATATTTTAGCTTGAATAACAATGCTGGTCTAATTTGCTGGGAAATTAGCAACATTCTTTTTCATCATGAGCTGGGTGGGTAGACTCTGCTACGATGTCTTCTTTCTCCTTATGCACGTCCAAAGTAATGCCTAAACTGACTCAAAATGCATGTAGACACAACATGCTAGTTGGCACAAAGCACGCAGGGGAGGAAGGCCCCTACCTTCCTGAAAAACCCATAGGAGCATGATCAGCAGTCAGTCATTTCCTCAGATATACATAATGTCAGTAGATTTTAAGACAGATATACATAAAGTTACACAAATGTTTCTACCGCTCCACAATTGAGTGAAACATGCTGTTCTTTGGAGAAAAAAATACATTCATTTTTTTCAAGTATATTTTAATATATAAAGATGCTCTAGCTTTGTTTCACTACAAAGACAAAATGATTTCACATGTGTCCAAGGGGAATTTCATTTTAACTTCCCTTTGGTGTGGATTTCATGAAGTTTTGATTTAAAAAATTACTCTAAATATACATCTACTCCTTTGATCTGAAAGCATGAACTCTTCACGTCCATTTTGTGTCTATGTACATAGTCAACAACAAAAAAACCACCAGTCTACATATATACATTGGCTTAGGAACAGCGTACTCTAATGGGAGCGAGGTCCACCCTCTAGGACTAGGGCTCAGCACCAAACTCCAGTGGTTCCGTCAGCTCCTGCGTCCAGCATTGGGCCAGCAGCATGCAGATGCTTCCCTTCTTCACCATTCTAAAAGCATGTTCTGCTGACATGGCGCTCCTTCAGTTATGGCTTGTTTCCTGCCTTAGCTTTGTTGTTAGGGTTGCAGTTGAGGTCTCTTAGCAGTGATTCGCAATTGGCGAGCGCATCAGCTGGCAGCAGCTTCCGAATTTGCTCCACTGTCTTTTGATAAGCCATTTTCTCTTGTTCCAGAGTCCGGATTAAAGACTTCATTTTGGTCTCTCTGGTCAAAAGGTTTTCCAGATTGGATTCCAAGGTCTGGATCTTAGCATGAGCTATCTGTTTGGGAGAAAGAAGAAAAATGCAAATTCCTCCAAATCAAAAATCTGAAGACCCTGGTTCCTCATCAGAACAGTTGCCAGACCTTACATATATTAAGGTATTGTATTATACCTTAATATTGTATTACATAACAAAATCATATTGTATTATATGATCATATTGTATTACATAACAAAATAGTATATGAATCAAATACTTTGAAATCCTCTGTGACATGGAGTTTTTCCAATATCTCAAAAATATAACTGTAAGTACTGACAAAAGACATCTCATTTCACTGACTACAACAAAAATGCAATCTTAAATCAGCCTCCCGCAATGGTGGGGGCATCACCGTATTCTCCTGGAGCGAGTGGCATCTGGCTGAAGGAGAAATGGGAGATTTCTGATGCTGCCCAGAGGTGCTAAAAGAAGCTTTCCACCACCTGACGAGAAATATAGGGTTTTGTAAAAACACATAATTGGGATCCTATTGGTTTCAGTGGCTGTCAGGGGTTCCCACATAACTCGGGAACCAAGACATGATGATGACATTGAACTGTCAATGAAAAAATTTGTAACCATTAGTAAAAGTCATTATAATTAATATAAAGCAAGTGCAAACCCACTTTCCCTAATAAGGAAGAGCTAATGTAAGATAACTAAGGAAGTCAGTGTTCCTATCCTTGGGGAGCAATTACTCTAGAGATCCCTCCTTTCTAAACCTTTCTCTCCTAGCCTCCTTGTCAGGAGACTCATCACATAGAAGCAGAGTTTTAGTATTCTCTGCTTTCGGGACTGGTGTCTTGTCAGGAAGTGGTAGGTTACAGAAACTAAGGAGACATCAGGCTTTTAAGCTCTAACTCAGAACTCATCTCCCTCACCTCCTAGAAGGTTCCCCTTCCAAGCTCCCTTCCACTGATCACTCTTAAGCCCTGCCCTTCAGGGCTTGGATACACAGTACACATCATACAAGTTGCAGGTGCAGAATATTAGCTTATAGTAACCTGCTTATTGCATTTGTAAATGTGCATTTATAAATAAATACATAGTATTTTATATTACCAAGTAATTGTAAACTTCTTGATGGCAGGGACTATGTGTTACATGATTTCATTCAATTCTCTCAAAATGCCTCCTTTTCTTTCTATCTCAGTGAGTTTTATTCTACACAGTTCTCATTGTTCCCAGATTTCTGCAAGTGATTTCCAGCTAGTCTCCATACCTTCTCTGCCATGCAAATCTGTACTCATCAAGGTTTCCAGATTGATCTTTCTACAGTACAACTCAAAAACTCCGAGAGATTTCTCTCTCAACAGAACCAAAACCATGCTCTTCTGCTTGACACTGAAAGTTATCAACAGTTCTGCCTCCATCATATTTATCCCATATCTCCCCAACATAAATCTTCAACTGACCCCAAGCTTACTTTGTTGCTCTGCCCTATCTTCCTTATTTATACCAACCCCCCACTCATTTCTCCCACCAATCCTTCAGAGTCCATCTCAAGCTCCAGGTCTTCCAGAGCTTTCCCAATTTCCCATATTCAGTACCTCCTCCCTTGAACTTTAGCCAAATATGTCTAACACCCTATAGGTATTTAACCAGATTCTGCTTTGAATTGAAATTTAATATTTCGTAAGTGTATATTTTCTTTCCCAAGTGATATTTAAGTTCATATGTGCATTTGTAGCCCCCAGAACACTTGCACACAGTCTGACACACAGACCCTCTGTCAGCAATGGTTCAATCCATGTCACATCTCTATCATTCCTTATAGAATTCTGTGCATGGAGAAGGCAGTCAAGTGCTTTTAATATCAAATCTTTATCTCTTTACCTGTAACTTTTCTAGGAGGTCCATGTTTTGTCTTTTCAGTTGACTATTGGCCCTCTCTAGCTTCTCCATAGGTTCACTATCCTCACAGGCATATGACGATTCCTGAAGCTCATCCTGCAGTACGTGATATTCCACCTCATAGGCATGTAACTGTTTAGAAATATCCATCTCAAAAACCTGCCAGGAAGACACCATGGGTTAGTCTGGCCTTTAGAATGTATATCAAAATACAATTTGTGTATCTGGTGTGCTTCATATAGACTTCCAAATACTTACTAATGAGGAATAGTATGGCATATCAAAAGGAAGAATAACAGGTGTGACTGTCTATATAAGGACAAATAGATGATTTCTACACACTTGAAACATTCTCATAATGAAGTCAAAACACTAGCATAAGTTAATATTCAAGAGTGTTTTGCAACCAAAATATACATAATCTGATAACTCTCGAAAAATGTAGCATGCCAGATAAATAACGTTATAGTTACTGAGTAATTCTTATCTATGTTAGAGATAATCTTTGCTGATTAGCAAGCAAAATTGCATAGGTTATTTCCATAGTAAAGAAACCAAAAACACTGCTAATAATTTGTCAGTAGGGCAGAGAGGTCTTATGCTAAATATTTTCATCCTGGGCCTCTTAGGAGTAACAACACATTCTACCACACAGAGAATCTTCATAACTGCATAGCCTGAGTACTGTCCAGAGTTGTAGGGTTTCATCAGGGATGCCTCTGCTCTCCCAAATTGCCACCAAGCAGGAAGACAGTTTGCTTATCAGTTGGTGTATAGGTAATGCCTCCTTAGTCTAAACTTGCAAGGGAAGGAGAGGCAACAGCTGCATTTAAGCAATGGTGTCTACACTAATACCATGGGGAGAAAAGAAACCACAACAAACCGACTTATTTATCCTACTACTGTCAGAGGTACTCAAATTTTAGAATATAAATGAATTATCTAGACAAGCTGGACATCCCTCTCCAATAAGCATCACTTTTTCCCTGCCTAGTGGGAAACCATGGACACAATAGACTGTTACCCAACCATTAAAAATGATAGCATGGATCTATATTTATTGCATGAAAAAAATGTCCAATACTCCATGCATATTTTAATTAAAAAATCAGGTTCCATAATAGCATGTATAGTATGATTTCACCTAAGATTTATATGTAAACAAAGAGAGATGTGTAAAGGTAGTTTAGCAGGTTTTCTTTTCTTTCTTGTTTTTTTTTTTTTTTACTTTTATTTTCTCCTTTGTGCTTTTATGCATTATTGGCATTTTTCATAGTGACCATATTCATAGTGACCATATTTTAAATAAAGTTCATCAAGGTCTCCTTTAATATCAGCTGTTCATTCCACTAAATCAACTCTTAACTGTTAGAAAAATCTCTCATATCAAGTTCAAATCTACCTGCCTATAAATTCTGTCCATTCATTCTAGCAATAATCTCTAAAGCCAAATGATTCCCTCTTTAATTTTAGAAGGTGAGGTGATCTGACTTCAAATCAGATTATCACTCTCTAAAAGCAAATCTCTGATTGCTTGCCAGTCCAGAAAGATATTTCTGAAGAATTAATAAACAAGTACATATGTAAATAAAAGCTACATCTTTCGGCTTACAGAGTATTTTAACAAATAAAAATTGTCAAAAAAAATTGTCCACAGATATTTACAGAATCTGCTTACGACTTCGATTTTATAAAAAGAAACTTTTATAGGTCATAGAATAAGAGCTCATGTTATAGTGTGAATTACAGCATATAAAATGCTCCACCCTAATTGGTTAAATTTTCTCCTAAAAACAACATGAAAATGTAACAGGAACATCATTATTATTCTCATTTTGTAGGAGAGAAAGTTGAGACTCAGAGAGCTTGAAACTTACCCACAGTCACACAGCTAGTAGGTAGCAAGGCACCAGAACAAGATGTCAAATTCCCTTTCTCTTGCTCTAAACTCTTTTATCTGTTATCCCAAGTGCCTCTAGGAAAGTGGTAAATTTTATCAATACTCTTAAAGCAGTCATCTATGAATCTTAAGCTTGTTCATGTCATCCAAATAACATGAATATATATAACTACCACTTAACCTAGTCTCTATGAAGAGCCAGGGACTAGATATATGGTGTACTAATTATTCTGTTTTCTTCCCATATCTATTCTCAGCCCTCATCTCTTCTGCTGGATTTGGGAGACAGACCCTTGTGACCTGCATCCCCCTTTCACAATTCCTTTCTTGCTAGCTCTGGTTGGGTATGGCCCAGAAGAACACCCAGCAGATCAGAAAGAAAAGGAGAAAGAGGTTGGTCTTTCTTCCCTGATCCTATCCTGCCTGGTTCATTGCCAGCACAAAAACCTCCAGAAACCCCTCCTGCATATTTCTGGCACTCACTGGGCTTGGTAACACTATTAGATTTCCTCCCTCTGTTACTAGTTCCTGGATATCCACATTTGGTTCTCTTAACCATGCCCAAATCTCTACAAAATGGTACCTTTGTTTGAATCATTGAAGATAGACTGTTTGCTGCAAGGGCCCTTGATTGATATATGAAGTTTCCTCACTTAAGCTTCACAAAACCTCTCAGATCAGTATTGTTCTATTTGGGAGGTGAGAATACTAGGGTTCAGAAGATTAAGGAGATATGTACAAGCCCACCAAATAATAAAAGAGTTAGAACATGATGCAAATCTCATACTGTCTAATTCCAAAGCCTAGGCTCTTGGCACGTGTACTCCTTATATATTTTAAAACAGAGTTAGTATCACAAAGGGAAGTGGATCTCATTTTTATTTATTTATTATGTCTTCCTAACTCTGTCGGCCCTGCCTTCAGTCTTATCATTGGTCTAAATTGAAAGATTCATCAAACACTCCTTATGTAGCACTGAACCACTTTTCATGTGTATAGCCATATAGACAATGTCACAAAGTAGAAATTCCATGATAATCTTATTTCCAAATAAAATGTATCTGATCAAATAAAAAAAATCTATCAAACAAAAATGTAAGTTTTTATGCTAATGTATTTAATACATAATTAGTGGAGAAACTGCTAAATGATCTTATATCTTATTATTATCATTTTAATCATACCTGGGTAATAATTTTTTCCATTTCAGATGCATTCATATCAGGTAGTGTGGTTTTAAGAAATTCAACAATACTTTCAAAGTTTTCACATTCCATTATAAGTGTCTCCTGGCTGCTCAGCAGACTGAGTGCAACCTTAAATATAACTTCAGTTCCTTGAAGAAAAATAATATCTAAAGAAAGAGATACAATTTCATGATCAAAATTATGCACTCACTATTGTAAAAAGTGTATTCTGTGCTAATGGCTTTTTGTGTTTCTTGTGGTTGTTTTTAATTACTGCAGTGGAACCATGGAATATTCTGCAAAAGATATGGTCAAAATTGCCTAGATTTAAAATAATAATAATAATATGACTGACACAAATAAACAGATGCTTAAGTATTTTTCTTACTTATTTGGGAATCTCAGATAAAGCCAGGGTAAAAAGAAAAAAGGTTAATTATATATCTGTTTGTCTATGTATTTATATTTTTTAGTGGCAAATTTAACGGAGACTAGGTAATCCTACAGAGGCTTATTCAACTGATACTTATATTTTTCTTCCCAAGGAAAATACAAAAACAAATCAACAGAACCAATTAGTACTATTTAAACTCTCATTACCATAATAAAAAAGTAAATGAACCAGTTAATATGCAATTAAACCTATATCAGAGCAGGAAATTAAAAAGAAAAAAACTTTAAAAGAAAAATCAAAAGCAGTACATAAACTAAATCAGAAGTAAAACAGAGAAAAAAGAAAAGCTACCCTGACTCTGACCTCCACTTCCTAAAGTACAAACAGGCAATAGTTTTGAAAGTACCAAATATTTTTTTTTTTAAAGATTCTATTTATTCATGAGAGACACAGAGAGAGCAAGAGGCAGAGACACAGGCAGAGGGAGAAGCAGGCTCCATGCAGGGAGCCCGACATGGGACTCGATCCCAGGTCTCCAAGATCACACCCTGGGCCGAAGGCAGGTGCCAAACCACTGAGCCACGCAGGGATCCCCGTACCAAATATTTCTACATGAAAGGTTCAATCTTTGCCACTCTAAAATCAGTAATAAGCAACAAGGAGTCTTTAAAAAACAGGAAACTGTGACTTCTGCTCATCCATCTTTCCCTTACCCTTTACTAAATTCAAATAAAAGGACTGAGCAACTACTGTTCTTGATTTTGTTCTTTTGCTGAACTTTTTCTACAGACTACATTACACTAATACAGGGTTTAATTTTTTAAACCACACCCCCCAATAAGAAAGACATCATACATCGTAATCTGTTATTTGTATCCATATTACATACATATTTTGAAAAACGAAGCTTCTCTAAACATTATTCTTTGCTATATGATAGACTCTGATATTTTCATTGTATTCCATTCTAGCTCATTTTTTTTCTAATGCTGGTAATGACCTACAATCAGGCCGATATTCACAACTTGACCAAAAGCTCCAATTTAGCAAAGGCACAGTTACTAATCTTGACTACATTCACCATGGATACCAGATAAGCAGGATGTAAAAACTGTGGGAGCCCTTTCTGACATCATGGAGGTCCTAAACATTTTTAAGAACAAACCTCTATTAAGAGGTGTTTTGTTTTGTTTTTAAGATTTTATTTATTTCTTCATGAGAGATATAGAGAGATGCAAAGACATAGGCAGAGGGAGAAGAGGGCTCACTGTGGGAAGCCCGATGCGGAACTCGATCCCAGGACCCCGGGTTCATGACCTGAGCCAAAGGCAGACGCTCAACCACCTAAGTGCCTCAAGAGGTGTTTAAAAAAAAAATTTGTTTTTTAAATAATGGACTTAGATAAACCTAACCAAAAACTTATGAATAGACTTAAGGACCCCCAAAGAGTATATAAACCATGTCATCAGCTCTTTTTATTCCTGCTGCCTGCCACAGGAACGAAGCAAAACAGGAAATCAGTAACTCAGGCCTTACTGCCAGTGCTCAGTGCTTTTTTCCTCTGAGCCACCCAGCCTTAGAGATTGGTGCCACCACTGCACTGGCATAGAAGGAGAGTCACTTAAGCAATAAAACAGGAATTTTGGTTATGCTATCCTATCCTATCCTTCAGATTTCCTATCCTAGCCTATTAACAAAAGTCAGATTAAAAAGTCATTAGAATTCACATTGATATAGGTACTTCCATGGACTCAACCAGAGAACATATTTGTCTCTGTTCTGAATCAGTATTGAAAAACAAAAGAAAAACAAAAACACAAACTAAGCAAAGAAGGATGTGTATAAAAGTCTGGAAAATTATTCTGATCTTGGGGTATAAATGAAAATAAGAGCTCCATCACAGGGTCCAATTCTTCTTTCCTTTTTAATTTCAATTTCATTTAAGAGCAAATTACTCTCAGAATAGAGCCAGGCACATTTATTAATTTCCATTAGCAATATGCTATTCTGTGTAACATACAATAAAATAATTGGGATACCACACGGCGAGAGAATATTCCTTGGAATAAATGACATTGTTCCATTTGATCACAGGCATCTCTTACCAAAAACTCTGGCTACAAATCCTAATGGAAACTGAGAGGCAAACAATGTGAGGAACCAGGGGGCAGCATAAAGACTGGGGCTGATTTCATTTTCTTCAAGATGATTGTAGAGGTCTCTGTGATAGTCATGAAGGAGCCTGGACAGCTGGTACATTTGAATCTAAAGTTAATTTGGAGAAAAAAAAAACATTATGCATTTATCTGTGCATAAAACACACTGACTTTAATTTTATTACCCTAATATTTAATAACAAATTCACATTTATTTAATGCATGAAAGTAGTATTATCTTATTTTTAATATGTAAAAGTTGATATTAAAGTCCAAGTTCATTTAACTGAGGTCAGAAAGCAAGTCACCAAGAGTCCATCTAAGATGACTGAGCAAGTTTCTCTGACATGTATTTTTTGGTATCACATATATACATGGAAATAGTCATTTTCTCTCATGTAGGCATTACTTGTGGAATTTAATCAGATTTGTCCTCGCCTAGGACTCTCATGGAAGGTCCATTCTAATTTCAACCAATTTCAGAAAAGCCTCCCTTCAAAAGGATCTATCAAACTTAGTTCAGAAGCAAAGGTTGTCTCTACTTGCTGGGCCCAGCATCTGATTTATGATAGAGCTCTGGCTTAGAATTCACCAGGCAATCAGTGCTGCTAGGAGACTCCTGGCTTAGATTGTGACAGAGCCAGAAGCTTGAGATAGGATTTCCAATATCCGAGGTATTCCAGTAGCATATTTTTTTTATGACAAAGGGCATTAAAGCAAAAAATATAGTCTATCTCTAGTATTAAAAGAATAAATTATTTCATTTTGCTACTGCTTGATTATTGGTATTTCAAAAAAAACATTATAAAGGCAGCATATAGCAGTAAATAATAAATTTGTGAATTGTGCTTTATTTTTTTTTCAAGATTTTATTTATCTATTCATGAGACCCAGAGAGAGAGAGAGAGAGAGAGAGAGAAGCAGAGACACAGGCAGAGGGAGAAGCAGGCAGAAGAAGAAGCAGGCTCCATGCAGGGAGCCCGACACGGGATCCGACCCGGGGTCTCCAAGATTACGCCATGGGCCAAACGTGGCGCTAAACCGCTGAGCCACCCGGGCTGTCCGTGAATTGTGCTTTAATTTAAATTTTTACCCACACAGTAACATATTGAGTAGTGGTTCCTTGATCAGTTATATCAGTTTAATATTTTGGTATGAAATGTGTATGATATTTTATTAAATCTAGCACAATTTCTTTCACTAGAAGATATCATCAAAATATCATCCTTAAATAGTTTGCTTTATAAAAATGCATGAAAATAACCAATTATATTGTGAATTCAACTGTTGTTTCTATAGCACAAAACTAAAAAAATCAAAGTACTATATATAAATATGGCAAATTATTTGTTTGATCTTTATCTGTAACACATATCTGTGGAAACTAAGTTCCACACATGCTGTAAAAAAAGAAAGAAAGAAAGAAAGAAAGAAAGAAAGAAAGAAAGAAAGAAAGAAAGAAAGAAGAAAGAAAGAAAGAAAGAAAGAAAGAAAGAAAGAAAGAAAGAAAGAAAGAAGAAAAAGAGCCACAGGAAGTCATAGCTATAAAACAAGAAGTTCAGCTATAGTCAAACATAAAAGTTTAAAAGAATGTGATTGTTATCTCAATCAGTCATGTTGGAAAAATCATATTTTTCCCTTAGGCTATTTACAATTTAGAAATTAAACATACTGGGCTGTATCAACAGAGGAATTAGTATTTTGGTAGCACAGAAATCAAAGAAATCTAATTAGTAGAATAAAGAGAAACATATTGTCAAAAGCATTCAGTTCTTATTCCATTATAATTGTGCAAAGAAGGCATACTGCAGTGTTTTATTTTTTTTGAAAGAACCTTTTCCTTTTCTAAACTACATTCTTCTATCAAGGTAGGTTTACATTAAATTTCCTTTGAAAAAGGCAAACAAAAACACAATTTAATCTCCTTCAAAGGAAACTTTAATAACAAAATGCCGTCTGCTAAGAATAAGTAATTTTTCATTTCTACAGTCTAGATAATATAGCAAATCTTCCGTTGGAAGAAGCAGAACCAGAGCAGGGAGATGTAGAGAGAGATGAGAAGGGTAGAGAAGACAGGGAAAAGGGAAGAACAAAGACACAATGCTTTTACACTCAACACGACAACAGCAGCCACAGAACATAAGGAGACAAAGTTAAAAGAGACCTCAAAACCCATGTCACAGATAAAGGAACCTAGGCCAAGACCCAGCAGTGCCCAAGCTCACAACACCCAGGTGATCACAAATTCTATCAAGTGATCCAAACCCACTGCTGCTTCCACTTCTGAAAGTCATACTGATTGGATTGATTGGATAAAAAACACTTTCTGCTCCTGAAAGGGGAAAAGTGTTAAATCTCACTTTACAGAGCAAAAAGTTCTATCATCCTAGAATAAGGTCCCCAATCTTGCAGCCTCTACAAATGCTACCAAAGATAAAAACAACTTCATTGTCATTATAGACATAAAATATTTCTTGGTAGATGCAAGCCATATAAATGTATAATCCAATTTACATCAATTTTTATGATATCAAATTGATGAATTCTTAAAATAGAAGATAACTGCATTTTTAAAGTGATAATTGCATCTATCTTTCTATTTATGGGCCCAAACAAACACAACTCACAGGTACTTTCCATTCTTTAAAAATTCTAATATTAGGTATCAAACTTATTTCTGGTAATTAGAGATACTTAATTCCTTACAAGAACATCAATGATTCCTATCCAACATGAGATATAAACTTTAGAAATAAAGTAAAAAAATAAAACCTTTTATTGTCATTATTTGACTTGTGGAATGTTAACAGACCTATGGATAGGCATCAACTAGGAATCAAATCACTATATTTACATATCCTGGTGAAGACCGTTATGAACTCACATCTGAAAACCCAAAGCTGAGAGAGAAGCTATACCTATCTCCCTAGCAAAAATTTCATCTTAAAGAAAAAAAATGGACCACTTCCTCTCCACTGATCTTCTCAAGAAAATACCATTTACTGTAATATTCACAAGGTAAAAACCCAGTCCTTTTTTGTCTATAGACTGGCACCTAAAATATTAAGTTTAAAAACTGATCCTTGGGAACCAGGAAAAAGAGTATATTTGAAAAGCATTTTTAAAATAGTTTGCTTTCTATCTACAGCATAATATTATGACTAACTGGGCATCTTGCCTACTTCATTTCAAAGGAGGAGAACTCTGACATCCCTCTCTTTGAAGTATTCGTTTATATTTTCACTACTAAAAGCTTTAAATTGGAGTGAGTGACTGTTTGTCATATCATCTCTATAGATAAAATTTACACTGCTTATTAGGAACCAATACATTAAGTGGACTTTAAACTATAGAAGGGCGAAATGTATGTACACAGTGTCTAAAATAGGTTGAAGACCACAGTGGCAGGGAATACATTGCTTAAAATGACTAAGACATATTTACAGTGTTTCTTCAGTATGTGCTAAGAAAAGCAGACTGAATAGTGCCACTGACTTTGACACCTATTCCTCTAGAAGGGCCTGACATTATGATAAAGGCAGGAGACATGGTAAGTTCAAGAACTGTGACACAGCTCTCTGCCACTGATGCATTTACAGGAAAAGAAAAAGACATTATATTTTCAGATTAAAAATAAAGATCTAGTATTCTTTTCAATGGATAAGTTGAGGAAAAGAAGAGGACTTGATTCTTTCTCCATCTCCACTTGCTTACTTAGGGGAAGGAGACTTGAGTACCCACCCACCACCTTTCTAGAATTGCTGATTTATTACCTTCAGGAACTTCATGGGAGGGTTTTTCTGCATATAGATGTCGTACACTTACAGGTTTAGCCAAAGCGCAAATCCCACACTAAGATCGTGAACTTAAAACACACTTCTACATTTATACAAATTCCAAGACCAGTGGGTCCAAATTTCGTTAAATCTTTAATGTTGAAGAGGGCTACTGCTACAATTTCTGGTCAGAGCTTTCCGTGTGCCTCACCTGTAATGACATCATGTCAGGCCTGTACTGCTTGCGGAAGCCCTGGTCGTACATGAGGAATTTCAGCATTTCAAAGGCTTGCTCTTCGCTCATGTGCAGAAGCAGGACTCCAGCCACAAAGCTGATCCCTTGACAGTAACCCACTTCTTTGTCCAGCAATGAATAGGCTTTCAAGAGGTTGAAGAGTGAGAGCTGTCCTGCCCCAAGCTGTGCTGAAAAATAAGGATGAGTAGGAAATGTCCTTCCTGCAGAGGACGAGAGAAGAAATATTTTTGAGATACCCTGATGCTTGGGAGACAAAAGTGAAATTGCAATGCAGTGATTTCCAGGAATAAACAAACATTCTTTTCTGAACCAATGAGAGTTTCTTGGATTACCCATCTAAGAGTCTCTCTAGCAAGCCCCAAATTCATACACATATGAAAGGGAAGCAAATATTTGACACTAACAAGCACTTCTTTCTAGGAAATGACAAGAACATCAAAATTCACAAACAAATTAAGGACTCCTCCAGGAGAGATCCCAGGAAAATAGAATATAAAATCTATTTTGGCTATAAATCAAGATAAATTTTAAGTTCACATAAAGACCAACCTTGGGGTGCCAGGGTGGCTTAGTAGGTTAAGCGTTCTGCTGTTGATTTCGGCTCAGGTCATGATCTCAAGGTCATGAGATCGAGCCCTGTGTTGGGCTCTGTTCTAGGTGTAGAGCCTGCTTAAGATTCTCTCTCTCTCTCTCCCTCTGCATATATGCCCCCTCACCTCATTCATGCTCAATCTCTCTCTCCGAAAAAAAAAAAAAAAAAAAAAAAGACCACCCTCTGACTAAAATCAGAATTCTATAAAAATATATCATATTATTTAAAAGGAAATCTTAGTAGTCCATAAGCAGATTTTGTCCTGATTTTCCTGGAGGGACTTTTTGAGATTGTTTTGTTTTACGTTCAGCCTATCTTTCAGGAAATATTTCTTTTTCCAAATATCCTTTGTTCTCTTAAACCACCACTATGAGCCACATAGACCTCTTTTCTTTATTCAGTATATACAAAAAGGACAAGTAAAGCAAGAGTCAAGCTGATTTCACATAAATTCCCCCCTAAAATTCACTTCTGAATATAAAAATTACTATAGAGACAGCCCAGCAAGCAAACAAAATCAGTTCTGGATCACTGACAAGCCGGTACTAAACACCGAAACAAACCCATCTTCATCACCAAAGCTGTGTACACTTGCATGGGGCTTTCCTTATGCCACAGAAATGAAGAGGGTATCAGCTTCCTTGCGAAATGACTATTCATGTCAGTGAGAATGCCAGATCTTTAAATATTTTCCACCACACATGCTTAAAAGTGATCTTGTCTTTTGTTGTTTTACCCCCCAGGAACTGATAAGATTAATTCTGCAGAGCAAGGGGAAGATAGGAGAAATAACACACTGAGGAAACACAGATGGCTACAAGGAGAGTTAAATAAACAATTTTTTAAATTATTATTTTACTTCATTACTTAAAATTTTTGCTAAAGAAAACTACAAATGTACCCTCTATCTAAGACATTAATTCTAGCTCCAGTTTCTCTTGCCCAGCCTTCCCTTATAATCTAATCTCATCATCTCCTTCTCTTTATTAGGACATCTTGATTAGCCCTAAATGAACCATCCTAATTTCTCATCTGGTCATCAGCTTCTAGTCACAGAACCACAGATCTGTAGGCAACCATAGGGATTGCCTCTTTCAAGGTTTTCATTTAAATGAGAGGATTGAGACTCAGAAGCAAAGTAATTTGCCTAAAACCACAGTTTAGTGGTAGAGTCAGATAAGAACTGAAGTCTTGAGTTTCTCTGTAAAATTCCCCTTTTCAAAAAATATTGACTCAAAAAAATATTAACTGAGCTGGGTCCTTTCCCAACAAAACCTGTTTATCATCCAAAGGGAACAGAGATCAAAACTAGGTTTTCATCAGTGATTTTTATATGCCCTAGTAAAAGGTGACCCCAAGTATAAGGTAATCCCTTATTTTCCCAAATGGCTCACATAACATATCTGGCCACTTTAAATATATCATCCTCTAGGAATACAGATGAAATAGTCAAATGCCAACATACAATATTTAATCCATCTGTTACGTATTTTTAAATAATAAGATATATTAAAATATGTTAAATTAGAGAAAAATTAGAGACAATGTAATTTAAAAACTATACCATTTTCCCTTTCCATTAATTATTTGAAATTCAGCATTTAAAAAGATAGCTTTATGATGATGTCACTGGAAACAAGTACCCATTCATATAATATTAGGACAGCTCATTTTTCTTTCACCCTATAGGGATATATTCATGATTCCACAGCATAACCACTTATTGTTTTCCTTTTAAAGTGATAGTCAAAGGCTTGTTTAAATTTTTGGTGCCCCTTTTAACCTATATTCTAACATATTTTAAAACCAATGTTGATTGAGAAAATAAATGTCTATCTCAAAAGAAAGTCAGTTGTTCAAAATACAGGAATTGAGAGTACCTGATAATATGACCTTTATAATGATTCAAATATAATACCCCTTTGTAAGTTTAGGGACAAGTTTAGGGATGAACACTTCATTCTGTATTCAGGCACTTATGGTATCTTTAACCAAATATAAGGCCAACTTGCCCTCAAGAAAGGGCAAAGTCAGCAGCTCTGCATAATTCAATAAATCTCCTTTAGCAACACCAAAACAAAAAACAACAAAGAAAACTAAGAAACAAAAATCGCAAAATTCCCCCCAAAAAACTCAACAAAACAACCTACTGTCTACTTTTGTACAATAATCAATATAACAAACATACCCAAATCCACAAGAATTGCATGCTGCTGAGCAGTGAGCTGCTTTAAAAGTTCTTTATACGATATGTCAGGAGGTTGTTGTTTATTGGGCAATCTGTGCCTTAAACGATACTGTAAGGCTAGGAACTGCCAAATTTCTCCTCGCCGACTTTTGGGAACACCTGCAAAGATAAAAAAGCAAAGTCTCGAACTCTGGAATGAAGCTACTAAATTGTAGCTGAGGAACTATGTAATGCTTGAAAACAGGCAGCTATACTGTCCTGTGTTGCCACACTCTGATTACACAGTATGATGTACTGACAGAAGTATATTTTGACAAGTTTAATCCTGTATCTGCTGATGTCTTGCAAAAGAAAACACTCAAATAACAATAATAAAGGCAGTGTTAACAGCATCAGGCAACACTTATTCAATGGGCACCCAATACAACATTCATTGAGGGTATCTTACTACTCAGCATTGTACCAGTGCTCAGAAAACCACGCGGTGAGATAGGCAATTAGTATTATCCCCACTTTGCAGATAGCCAAGCTGAGGCAGAAAGAAGTGAGCAACTTGCCCAAGTTTAGGAGTGGAAGTACAGATTTAGAACTCCCCGAGTCTGGCTTCAGAGGCTAAATTCTAAAATCATGAAATGTATCACAGCTTACTCCTACCATTTCTTTGGTTTGAAGCTAATAACAAATGCCAATACTTGTAATTTCTAAATACTTGACATCAACAGGTAACTTTGTAAAAGAGAATAAAATAGCATTTTATAGGGTCAAAAAAGAATGAAATAATAAGAATGGTCAGTACAACATGAAGGCATAACTGGAGTGCTCTAGAACATCCTCTGGGAAGACAATATCCAGCAATATATAATGAAATTTTAACTCCCATTACGCTTGAGAACTTGAGAACCACAGGGTATCATCAGCATTTCAAAGTATGCCAAAACCGTGTTTTGATTTAGTTTTTTCTTTTATTTATTAGAGAGAGAAAGAGCACACAGGAGTGGGAGGGGCAGAGGCAGAGGGAGAGAGAGAATCTCAAGCAGACTCCGTGCTGAGCCGAGAGTCCAATGTAGGACTCAATCTCATGACCCCAAGATCATGAACTGAGCTGAACCCAAGGGGTGAACGCTCAACTCACTGAGTCACCCAGGCATCTGCCCAAAACTTTGTTTTTTAAGTCAAAGAATATGAAGCACTGGGAGGGACAGAACACAATTCTGTACAGTGCAGGTGTCCTACCTCACAAAGTATTTTCAATTCATATAAACTGCATAGGGAATAGGTTTCTGAGTTCCCAGCTGATGAAGGAAGGTTTCATAGCACTAACCTTTTTGAACTTCAGCACCATTATTTGCATAAACCAAAAGTATTATTGTCCAAAAGGTACAACTCAGGCTCACTGACATAATATATAAGGTCCTCCACAATATACCTCCAAACTACCTTCTTCAGGACATTACCTCCCATCCTACACCATATGCTAAGTAAAAGAAGCCTACAGTTATTTTCACACTTCCAGTTTCTTGTTCCTACTGTTGCCTATGGACTTCCAAGTTCCCCCACTTGACTGCATAGTGTATTTCTATCCATCTTTAATGGCTGAGCCTGAATAAAATCCTCTTGCTGAAGTTCTTCCTCACATCTTTAGGAGTAATAATCACTTCCTTTTCACATACTATCTGACACATACTCTAACATCACCATATTTGGATGAGCTAACTCTACATTTCATGTTTGGCCTATCTTCCCCACTCTGATAGCTCCTTGAGAATAGTGAGCAAATGGTCATCTGTATGTGATGAAAATCCTAATGTATCTTGTTTCTTAAATATTCATTGGATAAATGAATGAATGGTCACATGTAAAATGTCAATTTTTGGGGTAACATTCATTAGCCCATTAAATGTATCTCTAATAACATGAGTGGGCTGTTTTATTATCCATCCAATAATATTTCTGCAAGAAGGCAACTCACTACAAAAACAAGTATTTGTTGAACATCTAACATGTAGCAAATTATAGAGAATGGTACTGAGGATACTTCATTCCTGGTAGATGAATAAATCCATTCTCAGGAATTAGTCTCATTCATTTGTTCATCCATCCATGTACCCGTTTGTTCTTTTTTTAATTTATTTTTATTTATTTATTTATTTATTTATTTATTCATTCATTCATTCATGAGAGACACAGAGAGAGGTGAGAGAGGGGGAGAAGCAGAGACACAGGCAGAGGGAGAAGCAGGCTCCATGCAGGGACCCTGACGTGGGACTCGATCCCAGGTCTCCAGGATCAGGCCCTGGGCTGAAGGTGGCACTAAACCGCTGAGCCACCCAGGCTGCCCCATGTAGCCATTTAGTAAATAATTTGCACAAAATGCTTCTTAGGTGCTAGGTATGTGGGGTGGGGTGAGAAAAACATTAAACAAAATATACATAAATACAAAATTACAAATTATGATAAGCACAGTTAAAGGGAAAGAATTGTGAGAAAAATAATAGCAGGAAATGAATTTGTTTTAGTGGAAGAAAGGAAAGGGCATGCTATTACTGAAGAGACGGTATTTGAATTGAGAGCGAAAAGATAACAGAATTCTCCAGGCTGGGAGTGTGGGCAGCAATCCCTCAGGAAGAAGAATGTTTGAGTGCCCTTGTAGGCAAGGAATGGGGAGAGAAAGAAAGAGTGGGGGGTGGGGGTGGAAATAAAGGGATGATGGGAAATGGGGAGCAAGTAGAGAGGTAGGGAAGAAGGAATGCAAGGAGAACTGGAGCATTCCATGCAGGAAACAATCTGGGACATACATTGGACCCCAGAGTAGTTCAGCCACTCTGGAGTACATGATACAAGCTGAGTCTGCCTGAGATTCTCCCCCTCTGACCCTCCTACTGCTCATGCATGTGCTCTCTCTCAAATAATTTTTTTTTTAAGTTTAAAATGTATTCTATAGAAAGTGGAAAGATGAGCACCTCTAAAAAATCTTTAAAAGTCATACCAACAGGGATCCCTGGGTGGCGCAGCGGTTTGGCGCCTGCCTTTGGCCCAGGGCGCGATCCTGGAGACCCGGGATCGAATCCCACGTCAGGCTCCCGGTGCATGGAGCCTGCTTCTCTCTCTGCCTGTGTCTCTGCCTCTCTCTCTCTCTGTGGGTGACTATCATAAATAAATAAAAATTAAAAAAAAAAAAAGTCATACCAACAAATAGTGTGATCAACCATTCACACACATTCTATTAACCACTACTGTGTCCCAAATAATGCAGTCAATAAGAATCTTTAGGACTTCCATATCTTCAAGGAAAAAAAAAAACCAATATATTAGGCTTGTAAATGTAGCATCTTACAAAATTAATCTCAACTTCATTTAAACTGTGTAATAGTTTCATACATTAATCATAAGCTTTTTTTTTTAATTTTTATTTATTTATGATAGGCACACAGTGAGAGAGAGAGAGAGAGGCAGAGACACAGGCAGAGGGAGAAGCAGGCTCCATGCACCGGGAGCCCGACGTGGGATTCGATCCCGGGTCTCCAGGATCGCACCCTGGGCCAAAGGCAGGCACTAAACCGCTGCGCCACCCAGGGATCCCTAATCATAAGCTTTTAAAACAAAATCCATTATCAGATTTCTTCGGCTATTTTAGGATTTTTATTTTATACTCAGTTTAAGCAGGCCACGGAGATTCACATTTTAATATCTGGATCACAGAAATGCACCTCAAATACATGCTAGTTTTAATGTTAAATTTAAGATGTTTAAATATCAGTCATTTTACATGGCAGAGCAACAATGTAGTTTTAATAGCTAAATGAAAGCATTTTTTTCCAAAATAAAGGAACACACAGATAGAAGGAAAACCCTGATTAATAAAAATATTAATCTGTTTATGTATACATTCGTGTAGGTAAACATATATATACATATAAATATACACATATTTATATAAACATTTCTGACCAAATGATGGAAATGAGTCAAGTCTGTAAGTCTAAATTATTTTTATGGATATGATCCAAGACCTGTACCAATGCATTCACTCGTTCCTTGGTCATCAACGTAGAGCTAAGAACAGCAGGTTGAAAAAAGACAGGAAAATCTATAGAAAAAGTGTCTGCTAACTCCTCAGGGACAGTCTCTCCACTAGCACTTTTTTCCCAATTGAGTCACTGACTGTAGTCAAAGCAAATTACTCCCATTTTTATACGCAAAGCACATAAGCCTGAGCTACACAATCAAAAAATCTCTAAACTTTTTTTTTTTTTTAGAAAAGATTATTACATGGGCACCTGAGTGGCTCAGTTGGTTAAGCATCTGCCTTCAACTCAGGTCATGATCCCAGGGTCCAGGGATCGAGCCCCACAGTGGGGCTGAGCAGGGAGCCTGCTTCTCCCTCTCCCTCTGCCCCTCCGCCCTGCTCGTGCTCTTGCTTGTGCACACACACTCTCTTAAATGAATAAAAAATCTTTAAAAAAAATGATGATTACGATGATCCACCTGAAACTAACGTAACACTGTGGATCAATTATACTCAAATAAAAAAAATATCCAGAATACCTTCTTTAAGAGAAATATGAATATCTTCCATGTCACATCTGATTTTGGCTCTGCAGTTCAACAACTTCTTATCCCAAGTTATTAAGACTTCCTTCTGACATACACCAACTTCTTCATAGTCCAGTTTAACTTTTCTGGACTGGAGTTCATCTCTGCTTGCTAAGAAAAACAAAAGAATTTATGTAAAACCAGTGAGTTCTTAAAACACTCCATTTTTAACATTTTGCTGTATTTGTAAAAATAAATCATACTGAATGAATTTTAGGAATCCACCAATAACATCTACTCAAAAAGTAAACTTAAAAAAATTGAAGATACATGAAAGGTTTCCAAACTTTGAGTCATTTCATGTAAAAAAAAAAATATTATGAAGGACTTCCCAAGGAGGGTTTACTCTATATCTTACAGATGGGAACTCTGCTAGGCATTTTACAAACCATGTTTGATAGGCTATACACTAAATTTTTTTTTGACAAATGTAATAGCCTCAGAAGCAAAAACTTGCATCATTTTCAACACCATTAGTATTTTATATATGACATATAGAAGAAAACAATACCTCATACTAACCTTAATTAGAGAAATATTTGACCATGATGACCTGATCAATTTTTATAACTATTTTCAGAGTTACTGATACTGCCTTTAAAAATGCTAAGCCATGTGTCCCTGTGTTTATTTTTAATAATCTTAAAGAGGAAAATTCACTTTGCTGAAATTAACACTACCACCATTTTAAAAAATAGTACAGAATTCTCTCTCATTTGATGGTCTAAAATATAAGCCTAGAGCTCATTTTTAAAAAGGCCTATAAAAGCCAACTCCTATCTTAATGTGTTCTTTATCTTCAGTAATTTACTCCAAAAGGGAAAACAAAGAAAAAACATTTAGCTATTTTTCCTCTCTTTCATTAGGGTCACATTGAACAGGACTTTCTCAGATCAATGTGTATTCATTCAAGCTCACAGTGTTCAACCCCTTACCTTCTGCAACACAAATCTGTCATGCATCCAAAGTCCTCGACAGCACAAAAACAACAGCAGAAGGAGTATTACCCTTTACTTAGTGTGTCTGAAACCATTTCAAAGAATTTAAATATCTTATAATACAGCTATTGAAGTAAGGCACCAAAAATTTCTACTTAAAAGTCCAGACATAATCAAAACCAAGTTTCACTACAGAAATCCTCCTCCCGGATACCACTAGATGGCTTTCTAGCAGAGTTTAGCTTTGCTTCTCAATATTTGCTTTATATTTCTCTATGATAATCATATTTTTTAAAGAAGTGGGTTCATTAAAGCTAATGATTAATATATAGCCTATATCTAACTTTATTAATGATTTTTGTTTACAATGAACAAAGCACATTTCCTTTTCTCCCCTCTGCAACCTTCTCTAGATCATTATTCATTTAAAATAATATTCAAGACCTATATACCAGCCACAGGCCCTGAGAACAAAATGCTGAGTAAGAGCAGTCAACATCTGCCCTCACTGGTTAACTAGGCAAAAAATTAGAAACCATCAATAAGTGATTATCCATTGACTAGCGTTTTAATAAGTTCAACTATTTTTTGTCTTTGTTAGTTAAGTAATGAAATATAGACTAATAAAGGTTTCTAATCATATCTGCTAAACGTCACCTCTTGTCTTATCTTGAATATGAATGCAGTTCCTCTCAAAATCTATGTATGCTCGAGTGGGCATACCATTTATCACGTCTAACTTTTAAAATCTGTATCAATAGCAATTCATTGGTTTTTTAATTTGAAAGAAAAGAAGATTAATTTCCTAGGGCTATTTAAAACCTCATATACTTTCCATTCTGCCAATAAAACAGTAATAAAGAAAATACACTGTTCCCCCTGCAAACTAAATATTGTTCAATTTAAAAACCAAACTGAATATTAGGTGTAGTAAGAGGAATCCTAAGATAGGTGATGAACACAGAAACGTGAATGCCTGTACTGAAAAAGCTTTTTGTAGACAACACAATAAAAGCAAGCCAGAGAAAAACCTAGATTGTACATTTTCCAATAATCTTGTAAGTCAAAGGACCTACTTAAGCCGAATCTTTCATTTTACAAATGTGAAAAACAAGCCCCTTTTAGGTAAAGTGAATTGCTAAATATAATAACATTAATACATTTTTTGAGTTTTGGTATCATCTGCACATCTCCTTCTGCGTGGTTCATAGTGGGATAAATATCATTCTTTCAAAGTTGGAGAACACATTCTAAAGGATTTGGTATTTATAAACCAAGCAATAAAGCACAGAAATGGCACAGTACATAGAGTAAATTATCCAATTACAAATTTAATGATTTGAGTATGATTTTTTAAATAGAAAATGTATAAAGCAACAATGGAAAAAAATAGGAACTTTGATTTGGTAACAGGTAATTAGATAGTTGAACTGGGTACAAAACAGAATTTATTTGAAATAGGCACATTTCTCCTATTATGAATACAATTAGCCTAAAAGTTGAAAATCAATTTAAAAAGAAGAGAATGTGTTTTTTCATGTTTAAGGGTTTTTCTCCTAAGTAATGCACAATAATATTAAACTTTCAGCCATATCAAATACATTGACTCCACACTACCTACACATCCTGTATTACCCAACTATACTCTAAAGGTATCTGAAGTTTTATCTATTAAACAAAAAGGCAAATATTTTAAGCTGAAAATTCCCATGTCATAGCAACCTCACAAAATAAAACTAAGCAATTATAACCAGTAAAATCCTAGAAGAAGTGTATTTACATTCTGAGAATGAGTGTGGAGGAGCCTGGGGGTGGTTTTAACCTAAGCCCTTCAATTCTAGGATCTTATCATTTAGCCCTGTTTGAATGGCTAACCTTCAAGTTTCTGGTTTTCTTTCTCCATTCGAAGCAACAAGATTTGTTGGTGTATGGCTTTTCTCCACAAACTCCTCAGTTCTTCTGCTTTCTTTCTTTCCTCGGATTTCTCTGGGTCATCTTCCCCAGACATGAATATAACCAGCGGTTCCTCCTCCATGGTTGGAGCAAGAGGGGACAATGGCAACAGCTCGCTCCTGTCCAGTCCATCTGCAGAGAAGAAAACAGTGAGAGGCATTCCTGAGTAGTAACCCCGACTACGGGAAGCTTTGTCTAGAATTGGTGTTCTCTCATCCCATCTTCCACCTTTAAAGCTTTTCACAAAGCCACTTTCCCAGTAACTGCATTTCTGGAACTAACGATTTAAGTAAATTCACAAAGCTAAATTCCCCTGCCAGATTTCCCTCTCTCAGTGAAATGAAAGCACATGTAATTTCGCCACTTCTTCTTTCTGCACAAAGTGACCTATAAGATAGGTGCTCTCAAGTGAAATGGCATTCCCCAGAGCCCAACACTTCTGCAATTTATCTTTGTACATTCACCGATTGTGCAAAGCAAAAAGATTTCATGAGCAGGTAAGGGTGATGTCCTAAAGGTCTCCATCTACCAACAGAAACCGGCAAGAGAAGAGCAGCTGAACAACACTGGGCATGTCTTGGCTCGGCACCTCTGCTTGCTCCTGCAATGTTCTCTTACCCAATTCCTGGACCCCACGCTCTCCCTCTGTTCCAGGACATCTTTTGCACTCCTGCCAATTATTTTCCTATTAACAAACATGATTGTGTCTCTTAAAACATTTCTATGGTTGCTTATATCTAAAAGCACAAAGTCTAAACTACTGCAAATAGCATACAGATGGATTTAGACTCTGGCCTCCTGGAACCTTTCTGGCCTCTGGTTCTACCTCCCACTCTCTGCTCCCATCATGCTAAATTTCTCATAATTCTCTCACCTCCAAAGTTCTCTCCAATGATGTCAGGCCTTTGCTAGTTCCTCTTTCTGAAACATGCTTCGCCCAGCAATGAGTATAAATATAATATATCCAACATTTCTGTGAAGCTTTCTCTGGCCACCCTACGCAGAGTTAATTTTTTCTCTAGGAATGTCAGTTGTTTTCTTGTTTTGTTTTTTTTTTTCTTACTGACTTCTGCCCTTACTTTTATTATTTATCTCCTTAATAAAAAATTTTTTAAAAATTGTACTCTGTAGTTCCTTTTCTAGCTTCTTGAATACTTAGTATATTTGAGTCTTGTCTTTCCTGATTTTAGAAATGCCCTCTAAATATCGTTCAATGTTGATGTGTAAAGCACTGAACATCATATTTTCTTCCTTCTAGTTTCTAGTAGTTTTGTTTCCAAATATGTGAAATATTTTAGTTGTCTTCTCATTCTTGATTCTTTCCTTTTTTCACTGTTATCAGAGAATATAGTATGAATCTTTATGATTGTTTTACTAAATTAAATTGCCTTTGTAGCCAAATACCTAATTAACTTTAAGGAATGTTCCATGTGTGCTAAGAATGAATGAACTTAATCCTATGGGGGCAAGGTTCTATATAAATATCAGATCAAGCTTGTTGAATTGTATTTCTCAAATATTACCTATATTTACCTTCTCTGTATTTAATTTTCAGAGATGAGTATGTTAAAAATATTCCACGAGAGCTACTGATTCATTTCTCCCTAACATTCTATGAAATCTACTTTCTAGCTTTCAAGGCTATCTAATTATGCATGCTCTCATCATTGTTGTATCTTTGTTTATTGTTATATTTACTTTGCCCTTTTGGATGCCTTTGTTTTAATTTCTAAAAGGTCTAATATCTTTTGGTTGACATTTGCCTAGTGTATCTGTATCCATTTCTCTATCATTGAACATTTCTATGTCACTTTTATATGTGACTCTTGTAAAAGTATAGGTTACTTTTCTAATAAAAAGATCTATGCTTTTCTAGCACTATCATAGTGCTCAGTTTGGGAAACTCACTCATTCACTTGCTCATGCAACAAGCATTTACTGAATGTCTAATTATGTTCTCATGATAACTGAGAAGTTAACCACTGTATCAGATATGGAAACAGAAGTTATTTCTCTACTCTAATCACTTAAATCTCTTTGTACCCAAAGCATTGCATTCCTTTCTTTAGTTTATGATACTGGGAAGGAGTAGTTCTTTAGCATGTACCATACAGACCCTGCTGCATTGCTGAGGGAGATTTGTTCATGGGAGAAGCAACCCTGAGGAAAATACGCTGTCGCCAGGAGATTCGACGAGGGGTGACAGGGGTTCCTCCAGCGTTTAGGGACTCATTGCTGCAAGTAGATGAGGTCCTTTTTCTCCCCTCTCCATCACTGTGGAAAGCAAAAAAATACATAACTTGTAAGGAGAACTACATGACATGGTTCTTCACAATGACATGGTGCACAAGCCATTCACAAGTTCTGCCATTGGCAAGCACAAGCCTCAGGCAACATGGCGTAATGGGTCCCTAGCCACACTAGTCACCCAGGCCACCATATCCTAGGGAAAAATGCAATCCAAGCTACAGCTCATCATGAACAGCTCACCTGTTTCTACTCATTCCATAGAAGCCAACCATTTCAAGTCCTGACCTGAGGAACTGAAGGATATATACAGAGGAGCAAAGGTTGCTTAAATAATTAACTCATGCTTTGCTAAAAAATTTAAAAGTATATTCTAAACATGTAAATATTCCATAGATGGCTCATAAAGAGCTTTCCTTATACTGTTACAGAATAAGCTGAGAAAGATAGCTTCTCACTGCCTGTGGCTGTTAAGATCTCTCCACAAATTGTTAGCCACCAATATCTGGATCATGGCAGAAAGTAACCTGAAAATCCTTGGGATTATGATCAGGTGATATATTAAGGAAAAAAAACTGTGGTCAATAAGATTGGCTAGGTTCAGATAAAAAGTATGCAACATTTCTTTACAGCAGGACTTCATAGAGACAGTATTATGCTGGTATGTATTATGACTCTCAAAGAATGAAGTAAATTTCAAAAATTTAAATAAGTGAACTTATTTAAATCATTTGACCCCATAATTTGGGGGGAGTTTCAGGTGTAACATCTTTCTACATTACTGCTTTATGAAACAAACATGTGGGAAACGCCGGTCTGTTTTAAAATTTTCATTTCCGGGAAGCCTGGGTGGCTCAGTGGTTTAGTGCCGCCTTCAGCCCAGGGTGTGATCCTGGAGTCTCGGGATTGAGTTCCACATCGGGCTCCCTGCATGGAGCCTGCTTCTCCCTCTACCTCTGCCTCTCTCTCTCTCTGTGTGTCTCGAATGAATGAATGAATGAATGAATGAATGAATAAATAAATAAATAAATAAATAAATAAATAAATAAATAGAAATAAAAATAAAAATTTCTTTTCCTAGGAAAGAACATTCTAAGTTATGCTACACCTTTCTGCAGTAAAAGTTCATTATGCCTCAAACTTACTTCTGACACTAATTATGCTAACAGCTGGAACTCCATGCAATAATTGTGACTGCTAGTAGTGGTAATATTAAGTTTCAAAGCCTCTGAGCTTTCCTGAGAAAATGATAAAGATAACAATATTTACAGGTGGTGATACCACCAAGTAAAAATACAGGACTTTTGATGGAGTTAAGAAGAGTCAGTACTTAAGTCAGGAGAGGAATGCAGCACCTGCCTGTCATGGTTTTATTCATTTTACATACTCATAGACATCAGGTAGTCCAGTTATCTCTAATCCTGATCTTCCTGGAAGCATTGCTTCTGGATCAGCTAAACTAAGGTTAAGAAGCTGCTGCACAGGGATGCCCGGGTGGCTCAGTGGTTAAGCATCTGCCTTCAGCTCAGGTCATGATCCCAGGGTCCTGGGATGGAGTACTGCATTAGGCTCCCCGCAGGGAGCCTGCTTCTCCTTCTGCCTGTGTCTCTGTCTCTCTCTCTGTGTCTCTCATGAATAAATAAATAAAATCTTTTTTTTTAAAGCTGTTGTACAGTTAGCAAGTGTCATAATATGATACTTCAGAAAGTAGCTGATAAATACATCTCAATAAAGTCAAACCCCTTTGTTATGTATCCTAGATAAAATTATAGCCCCAATATGTGTCCATGCTTCAAAACTCCCTATAATACTGAATAAATTCATTCATCTTTACTTTCACTTTGGAAAGAATTAACTCAAGTATTTCCCTTTTGGAAACTGTGATTCAAACATTCTGTAAATAATAGTCATATACCGATAAACACTCTTGAAGTACTCTGTATCTTCATTTTTGTAACACTATCTTACCAGCAGTTAGTTGCTAAATGCGCAGTATTCATGGATGTATGTCTAGCTCCTGGTATAGTTACTGGCAAATAATAGTAAGCACTTAACAAATATCCATTGAATAAATTAATATTGTAAAACCACATGAAATATTAACTCAGAAGGCTAAGTAAAATGGACAGAAAAAATCATATTGGCTAGACTAACATGCCAGGAATAAATAAAAGAATACCTTTTAAAAACCCTGTGTTGGTAGCATGATGTTTAAGTCTTTCTGGCTTAAAGTTCTAACAGCTCTCTTTTCCAAAAGTACAGACTGAGCTGTGGATGGCACTGGTAGGTACTGACAATGACAGCAGTGTTAGTAAACAACTTAAGGCATCTTTTTCCAATTAAGTATTATTCCTGTCTTATATAAGGGCATCTAAATTTATAATTTAAGGCTAGAAAGCTTAATGAAAGACTTCTGTAAATGTACCTATTTCAGTATGCCTCTTGGAGTAAACATTCCATAATTCCTCTTGACTTTTTTTTAGCAGCCCTAACAAACAAGCTAGAGTAAACTAAACCAAAGGATTCTGAAACTTTTATAATTTAATGATGTAATTAAAACATCTTGTAAAAATCACCTTCCAATTAACTAAAAATACAACTGAAAGGACTCCTATCATTATTGTCTCTAAAATATGTGCTTTTGGGGGTAAAGGGTATAAAACAGGACCATACAGTACCCTCACATTAGCCTGTTACATGTTTGAAAGTCTCATAACATCTAAAATTGTATATCCTATAATCTAAATAAATTGCCAATGGACACATTTTCTTCCTATGTCAGGAATTTAAGTCAGAATTTACAAGCCAAAAGTAATAGGCATAATATAAGATAATAATATACTGAAAAGAACTTATATAACAGACCATTGATCCTTCATCTTGCACTAAAACAGGGCATCCTGAAAAAGCAGGTTGGTGGCTGAGATAAGGCAAAAGCTGCCCTGCTTAATTTAGTTAGAGAAGTCATGTATGCAGAAGTCAGAGTCCAGATAAGGGTTTCACAGTCAGTACATATAAAGCAACTTACCACAGCTTACCTTTTGATTTACATTTGGTCAGCAATCTGACTTTCCTAAGGTGGTGATGCCACTGTCCTAGGCATTTTACAAGTATGAACTCATTTTATCGTCACAAAAACGTTATGGGGTAGGTGTTATTTCTATTCACATTTTTAATGAGAAAACGGAGATCTAGGTAACTTGTTCACAGTTCCACTGATAGTAAATGGGGAGCCAGGATTCAAACCCAGGCACTCCAGAATCCAGACACATAGGCACGGCAGTTCATCATGCCGATGTAAATACCCTGCTTTATTTCAGACAAAGCACTAATTGGACTGTAAAACTAAAGCTGTTAGGAACCTGAGTACCTTGTGTGTTTCTGGTGAAAAAAAATCAGTCTCTAACTAGCATTAAGTCTTTCGGTCAGTATTCCTTTTTCCACTTTTTTTTTTTAATAGATAAAGTCATATGTTTCAGCAGAGAAATAACTTCAAAGTATTAGGTGTTTGTTCATTTATGTAAATGTCTCATGTCTTTTTTGTTTCTGAAATAACTCCATTCCAAAATCAAATACTTTTTTTAAATAACAGGATCAAATACAAAACACACTATAATATGGTGGACTATACATATTTGGTGTATTCATTATCTTTATATTTTTTTAAATGACAAGACAAATAATAACCATTTTTTTCATATAGTCTTTTTCCCTCCTACTTTTGCATTTTGGAACATCAACATGCGCATCATTAAACTGCTTCCCAAGAGACATATTCGGGAATAGTATTTTGTGCCAGAATTACCTCTATTGAAAATTTATGACATTATAAATGAACAACTAGGAAGGAAATACAATGTAGAGAATTCCCACATATTTTTGTATTGGTGTATTCTATATGTATTTCCTATTACCAGTCTTATCATTCTTCCAATTAAGAACCATAATCGGAAAAGAGTCAATAAGAGCTTTATAAGGGGAGGAAATACCCTCTCTTACGTGTTATCACCCCATAGGCTGGGAGGCATTTCCAAAACCTTCTGGACAAAGCATGCATCCAAAGCTATGATGCTTTGGGAGCTATAACCCTCCCACACAATTTAAGATAATTTTTTGATACATCTTGGCCAAGCCATTGGAGCCTTCACCACATCAACTATTAAATTAACATTATACTTCTTGTGTTAATGCAGAATTTTTAATACATACTGGTCTGCTTTCATAACAATTAATTTGCTGGATAGTCTATTAATTAAGGTGTCTTGGTGACCAGTCACAGGGACTCAACTTTAAGGTTGCAATCATGTTTTATTCCCTCCACCCCTGCCCCACCCCTGGAGGCAACACAGATACACTCTTCCCAAAGCTGAACTCCTAGGCCAGGACCGGTTTTACAGAAGTGTTGTTCTGCTGAGCAGCCCCCCATCCTCCAACCCCTCCAACCCATCTAAAACTACTAGCATCATAAAGTCCAAACAAGTGACTAACACCGACTAAAGCTATATCTAAATCACAACCTTTTACAACTCAAGATAGAAACAAGACTTGATTACTGTGATAGCAACCATGTGACAGAAACCTGAAAAAACTTTCTCTTTGTAAATGCCTCAAGAAAACCTTATGGAACAACATAGTGATCAAACTTTAGCTTTTTCCACAGGATCGATAGTACAATTTAACTCATAATCCCATCAGGTACACTAATAGTTTGTCTAAGTCCTGGCTTTCAACTGGGGATAATTCTATCATTCTATGGAAAAGCTTTACTAATTAAATAAAATTGACATTGAACTATTGTAGTGGAAGGCAATATATAGAATCTGAGCTGTGAATCATAGATCAATCAGTGGAACAATGTGTTAAAAAAAAAAGAATGAGAAAAACAAAGTGTTTTATTTCCTAAACTCTACAATGAATGGCAAATTTTTAAAAGATCAAGTTCTTTGCATTGGAATTTACACTATCTCTGAACAGCTAGCTCATTTGCTTACTCACATCCTTAAAACCTGAAATGAAGAAAATAATATAAAGCAAGATCTAAAACATCCCTGGGGTTCAATCTAACCATATGTAAAGTAAGGAATTATAGGCCAAATGATCTCTAAGGTAATAAACAGACCTAATTCTAAGCCTGTAGTAGAATCTAGAAGGACATACAGTACAACTAACATTTCAATTAGGCTTTTAAAAGTAGGTAAGAAGTATTATTTAAAGATCTTACACCCAAACATTAAAAAGTATTAGTCAGTTACAAGTCTCAAAAGGAAGTCACTTTTTATCTTATCAGTGTGGCCAAAATGATTTTCTTTTTTCTCCTTCTTTAATATGTGTTTTCATTCCAGCTAGAAAGAAAGCTAAATGTTAATGGCTCCAAATAGGAAGATGGGTAAGTCTGTTTTTCACTGGATTCCTGATATAAGCTAAGTATAGAACTAGAACAAAGCAAAGAATAATCATTTTCAGTTAAGTTGTTCAGCCATGATTTTGGATGTTTACCAAAAAGCATGCGGGTCAAGAGGAAGAGATGTCACTACAGATGTGGTCAGACTTCCATAATAAGGAAGTAGGTGTTTTCCTTTGTCCAGACCAGTGGGAAGTCTGGCAGGCCTCAGCAGTATCTTAAAGTAACCAACACGTCAAGAATTAAGGTGTACAGAAATAGACTAACAATCTGCTTTGGGTGAAAACCAGATTAGATTTTATGAGTATGTTTCTTTTAGGATGCTCATTTCTGCACCTCCTCGGGATTTGAAATAAACTCCTTATATATACATATGTACCTCTAATGAGCAAATTCATGTCTATTAATTCAAAATTAAAATCGGGCTTTGATTGAAGGCCACAGCACAGTACTGGGGAATTGTCAACATGGAATAGAGTAGAAACAGGATTTCTGTTTGCAATCAACATTTTATATGATCATTTGTGATCTTTGATTATACCAGGCATCACATTTCCCCTACTATATAATCATCATAGCATTGGAACATTGGCATGCATTCAAGAGACAGCCAAAACTGCTTTTTTAAAACTGAGAATGATATTTGGTTGGTAGAATTTATGAATTTTTATAAGAACATATTTAGACCTCTAATCACCTTGATTCTGAAGCAGTGTCCTGTCTAGTACAACAGGAAAAGAAGGAATGACATTAGCACACAGTGAGAGATATATGACAAAATCAGGATTTAGAATCAGAATAAAAAGGCATATCCATTAGTCATCAATAAAGCATAGATAAGGTCATTTCAATATGAACCATGAGCTATGTATGATAGTACCATTTTTATTAGTGAACACAAGAGAACTACATAGAATCAAACTGTAGCATAAAGTACTTCATCAGAAAAAATCTTGTGTTCTCACTGAAAAGTTTTATAAGTAAATAGAAGTAATGACTGTCATTTTACTTTTAACCAATGAACTTCAACATAAATGTTTTTTCAGTTATAGGCTTAAAAACTGAGAAGCAATTATAAGGAGTGACAAAGATGCCTGTTGATAGAAAGGATGGATATATTTGATAAATGAATGTTATATAAATATACTATATCATCACAATTATAATTTAGCTACTAAACAATGAAAAAACATTAAATTTTTAAAATTTAATTCAAAGGTAAAACAAAACTATGCTCATTCCTTTTCCTTTATCATTTTAATGCTGCACAGATAAATCTACTAATCAATAAACCATGATATTAAAACTCTTTTGGCTCCTTTTTCTCAGCCTGCTTAAAAACAGTAACCCAATAGGTTTTTATAATTCAGAATAGAGATCCTAGAAAAGGATGCCTAATCTGAGTTTAAAATTTCAAATTAATAGGTTTGTTTAAAAAGTAGTATATGTTAGCCTATATTCTAACCTACTCATACCTTATTTGACTATGTATATTTAAAGATACAACTAATAAGATATGAGCTACTCAAGTGAAAATAAAAGTGTAATTTAGAGTATTCTGAATTTCCTCCCCTAGTTCCAGATATTACAGTAATTGTGTCTGCATAATGTTCTCTCTGAAAGTAGTGATGACAAATGCAGATACAGAAATCACTGGTTTAAAACCACACCCGCGAATATCCTCATTCTTAGGAAATACATATTAAAGTATTCAGAGTGAAAAAAAAAGTATTCAGAGTAAAGAGACATGATATATGCAACCTATTCACAAATGGCTTAGAATAAGATATATGTATGCATATATGAATGCATGTATATATTCATATGTAAATGGACAGAGGGAATGATTTAAAAATATAGCAATTTCTAAAAGTTGATGAATCTGGATAAAGGGCTTGCAGCTCTCCATAATATTTTTCAGGTTTTCTATAAATCTGAAATTATTTCAAATACAAATTGAAAAAACACCCCCTCCAAGACTATAACTAGTAAATTTCTAAGTGACTTACTAGTTGAAATAAACCTATTAAGAGTGAATTTTGTCCAAAAATTTTACTACTGTGGACATAGTCTTCAATAATGCACAGATATGCACAACTAATAATATTAAGATTTAATTTCTTTAGTAATCTCTCTACCTAACATGAAGGTTGAACTTACAACCCCAAGATCAAGAATCACACACTCTACAAAAAAAAAAAAAAGAGAGAGAGAGAGAGAGAGAGAGAATCACACGCTCAACCGACTGAGCAAGCCAGATGCCCCAGCAGTATTCTTTTAATAACCAAAAACTAGGGATTCCTGGGTGTCTCAATCAGTTAAACCTCTGAGTCTTGATTTTGACTCAGGTCATGATCTCATGGTCATGATATCAAGCCCCATGTCAGACTATGTGGTGGGCATAGAGCCTGCTTTAGGATTCTCTCCCTCTCCCTCTGCCCCTTCTACTGCTCATGATCTCTCTCTCTCTCTCTCTCTAAATAAAGACAATAATAAAATTAAAAAATAACTTAAAACTAGAAACAATCCACATGTCCACTGGCAAAAGAATATATAAATTGTAACATTAAAAGGAATACTATACAGCAATAAAAATTAATGAATTGAAGTGCACATAAAAATGAGAAGGAATCTTACAAACTAATGTGCAGTGAAAGAACCCAAAACAAAAGAATATATGCTGTATCATTCCATTTATACGAAGTTCAAAACTAGGCAAATAGTGAACTATGGTATTAAGGTCAGGAGAAGGGGAAGTCATTGGGTGGGAAAAGGAGAGGAACTGTGGAAGTGCTGATAGCATTCCATTTATTGACAGAGCTGTGACATAGGGGTATTCACTCTGTGATAATCCATTGTCCACTGTATGCTCATGATCAGTGCACTTTTCTATGAAAATAAAAATTTTAAGTCTCTTTTTGGTCTACTGATTCTACGCTTGTCATATTATTTTTAAAAAAGGTATGCAGAAATTACAGAAAAATGTACAAAGGCTCTCTGATTTTTAGATTTTCTCAGAGCCAAGAAAATATTACAAAGTGCAAAAAACAGTATTAATACAAATTTAATACAAAATTTTTTGTATTTTAATACAAATTTAAAAGTTCTCCACATATTTAAATATATGACTTCAAGTAAGATAGTTACAAAAAGTGGAAATTTTCAATGCAGAACTAACATACACTTGCCTCTGACTTCAATATCCTACTATTAGAATGAGGTACAAAGGACTAAGAAACTATGAATAAGAATACTGCACACACTTAAGTAAAACTATTAAAGATGAATATGTAATACCCTATACTACAAATAATCTAAACACTATAAATAATCTTTAAAAAAAAGTCACTGTTTTGTGATTCTACATCCTGTTCACAGTTAACCTTTCACCTTCTCAATGGCTCTTCCTAATTGTCACTTCTGGGAATGCTTCTATTTCCAGAAGAAAACTGGGATTGTCCAGATGCTCACTTTCACTAATGTAAGAGTAAGAAACTGCCAATGTGTTTCATTGAAATGCTGCATTCCTAATAATAGATAGTACTATAGAGATAAGGCAAACTGGTGTCTTTATAGAGGTACATTCTTGGTTCTCTCAATTCATGACATATTCTGTATATAATATACTGCTTTTGTAGCTGATTTTTAACTCTTCTCCCACAACGTTGTCCTTGAAAAACCCTTATATATTTTTTAATATTTGTTTTTTTTACATAATCCCTACACCCAACGTGGGGCTCAAACTCACGACCCCAAGATTTAAGAGTCGCATGCTCTAGTGACTGAGTCAGCCAGGCGCACCCTTGAAAGACCTCTTAAAATCAGTTCATCACTAAATTTCTTCACTAGAAACTCAATGGACGTGAATCTGTACTAATTCAGAGGACGTTCAGATTCAAATTGTTTTCAGTCCAATCAATATTAACTATCTTTCTTGGAGTAAAAACAGAGTAGCCCCGGTGGCTTAGTGGTTTAGCGCTGCCTTCAGCCCAGGGTGTGATCCTGGATACCCGGGATTGAGTCCCAACGTCAGGCTCCCTGTGTGGAGCCTGCTTCTCCCTCTGCCTGTGTCTCTGCCTCTCTCTCGCTCTCTCTCTCTATCTCTCATAAATAAATAGAATCTTTAAAAAAAAAGAAAAACATTTGGCACACATAGATAAAAGATACTCAGAGGTAATTCGAGGATCAGTATACTTAAACTAGTTACTGAAGGTTACCCATTCAAATGGGATTTCCCAAGTCTGAAAGAAATGAGGCCAAAAGAATATCTAAGAAAATCCTAGTGGCACACAGGCTGTTTGATAACAGGTATTCCTCTCCTTGACTGCAAGAATTGCCACATATCAAATGACTAGAACCAACCCAATTATTTATCAGCAAGAGAGTGCATAAACTGTGGTGTATTAAATAGAATACTATACAGCAAAAAAGGAAAAGAAAAAGAATGAATCCAGCTCCATATAAAAACCGGAATGAGGGACCCTGGGTGGGTCAGTGGTTTAGCGCCTGCCTTTGGCCCAGGGCACGATCCTGGAGTCCTGGGATCAAGTCCCATGTCGGGCTTCCTGCATGGAGCCCGCTTCTCCCTCTGCCTGTGTCTCTGCCTCTCTCTCTCTCTCTCTCTCTGTCTTGCATGAATAAATAAATAAATAAAATCTTTAAAAAAAAAAAAAACTGGAATGAATATCACAAACTTCTAAGCCAGCAACAATCAATGGTTTTTTTTTTTTTTTTAACAATCAATGGTTTTAAAAGAATTCCCAACTTAACTCACCACTTTCCAAAGGCTGTCAATATCTCACTAATCATGTGAATAATCAGTAAGATTTCATAACTTTAAATTTTTTTAAAAAAGGCAACTCCCCAAAAAAATACTATATTTAATTTTGTGTGGCTAAAAGTGCAAAGAAGAAAATTTTAAAGGCTATATATATATTTTTAATACTGGGAATGAAATAAAATCAAGTATCTACAAGATTCAAGAAATCTTTATGCTTTCTGAAAGTTGACATCAACATGATTCTATACCCATTATGTAATCATACTGAGTTTCAGAAAAGACAGTCTATGTCATTGAAAAATCAAAGAAATGCCTAGGAAATATTCTATATACTTTAAAAACTAAAGATATATTGCATCCATCACTTTAGTACAGCTGTTTAAATCAGTGGCTTTTGGATTCCATATCATATGCCCAGAGAGGCTAAGAAAAAAAAGCATGATTGGGGGAGATTTGTTTAGTAGGTGTTAGCACCAGGTCATGTTGCAAACAATACAAAGCTCAGACTCTGGAGCATACGGCAAAGAATCACACAAACAGTATAAAAAGATGTAATTCATAAAATAAAACAATCATGTTATTAAAAGCTTTGAAACACTGGTTTTAAAAGTTTTCTTGATAAAATTCATTGAAATTGAAACTGATATATTAGAAATAGATTAGAACAAGCACAGCATTCGAATGCATAAATGTCACTCCAAAATTCATCAGCCACTTTTTAGTAACATATCAGTATATCACTGCAGAAAATTTTGCTTTGCAAACAGAGGACACTGATCTCACCTGATTTCATTTTCATACTGTGGGGACAGTCTACCTGAATTCTGGTAAAAGCTTTTCAGGAAAGAGGGGGCAGTGAAGGAAGGGGCAGAGAAGGAAGTGTGTAGACTTGGAAGGCTGGAGGAAGAGTTACTCTCCTTGTGCATGCGCCGACCTGATGGAAGAATGCTGAGTACAGAAAACACAGCAAATTTGTCTTAATTTAGATTTCTGCAAAATCTTCATTCACTATGAAAAAGCATATAAACAGGTTCTTGCTATTAATTTAAGCTTTCCTTTCAAAGCTCAGGGCTGGATCTTCTATGGAAAAAGGGGAGCATGCAGTTGTATGTTTCAATGACCATAAGCTGGCTCACTCTTCACAAACTGAACTCACCTATGCACATGTCCAACCAGAGGTGTTTGTCTCTAAAACATTCCTCATGACTTTAGAACAAAAGGTGTTTGTTTTTACATGCAAAAGATACTTCAAGGGAAAAAAAGTAGGAAAGCAGAAATAATCACAGGAAACACGTTCTTGCAACAGATTATCAGTAGTTCAAAGACTTAGCTATTTTAAAGATATAAACCCTTCTAAAAATTTAGGGACAACTTGTTTGTTGTTGGAAGCCATCATAATATCTCTGGCTTAACAAACATTAATGCCTATGTTCTCTCCTGCAGCCTGTGGCATTGTGTCCACAGTTTTATCTGAATCCCTGAACCTCCTCCATTGCTCTTTTTAGAAGATTCTTCTCCTAGCAAGTTTTCACAATAGCACAAATAGCATCTTTTCATATTGAAAAGAATTATTTGAGCATCTACATTATAAGAAGGAGGAATAGAGAAATCATTTATAATGTTTTATGTTTTAAATTCTTGATAATTTTTCCTGGAAGAAAACAGACTTATTGCCTTGTGTAAATACAAATGAAGTGGTCATTAAAAAAAATAAAAGTGATATAAACATGAATACTTAATCTTTTTTAGAAGAGAAAATCTGAGAAAAATTAATTGTTAATCTCTTTTATTTTCATATATCCAAAATATCTATCTTATTTTTAAGTGCCAAATCAGTCAAAACACAACACTGAAGATAAAACAGTAATCTTAAAAGAAATGCTGGCAAATTTGATCACAACTAATATAAAACTAATCTTCCCAGGAGTTCTGGGTTTTTCTCCACTGGGATCACTTATCAGACTCTGCTTCCTGGATCAAATTCACAGGTGAAGAAGAGAAACAAAATTAACTCTAGGATATAAATTCTGATATGTGCTACACAGAAAGAAGTAAAACCATTCTGCAGTTCCAGGTTTACCCCTTTTGTTGTTTGTACCTTACCAAATGCCAAACGATTTTGTTGAATTATTTTTTAAATACCATATAAGATAATTTCTAATGGACACTTCCATCAATTATGATATGTGTATCCTTCTTTACAGACATAACTTCATTCTAGATAAAATTTTTAATTATTCCCATTTTTGGTTTTAATTTATTATGAGGTATAGCCAAATTTTATCTCAGGTATGAAGGTGACTTAGGTGATTTTTTTTTAACCCTTGTATTTTATTACAGGCTAACAGGAAGTTCTACTGCTATGTACGTTATTTTCAAATTTGCTATCTCGGTTTCATTTGAGCCATCATCAAGAAGACACTGAGTAACATGTTGTCACCAAGTTTTTCAGACAAAACAATTGCATAGTATCTTGTTTTCTCCATTTTTCTGGGGAAAAGAAAATGTCTTCATCCAAAATGCCTTAACTCTTCTCTTCGGATGGACTTTAAAACTTGCCTTGTCTCTTTTAGTTAACTAAGGTTTTTATCATTCATTTTATCTTTCTGGTCTTTCTAAAAACAAAATGTTGGCAGCATTAAGTCACAATAAATCTTGACTCAGTACTGATCAAAATAGGTGACAGGAAAATTTTACTTCACTATCCAAAAAGAGGTTTGGACTCACCTGCACTGTTCGCTGGAGCTCTGCCTCAGAAGAGGAGAGCGAACACCATGAGCTCTCCCATCCTGTAAATTCAGCTTTCTCTTTGTGCTTGAAGGTGGGTGGCTGAACGTGTGTGCCCGTCTTCGAAACTGTGGGGAGTCAGAATCCTCTTCAGGGAATGTCTGCCAAGCTGAGGACAGTGGGGAGGCTGGAGGTGTCCCTGGTGGAGAGTCTCCCGGTGAATAGTCCTGAAAAGGAAGTACAAGTTAAGGTCTTTCTTTCCTACATGGATCCTGGCAGACCTGCTTCAACACACAGCTCAAAAGTGACAGGGTGCCTCTTCTTCCTCCTGAGTCATGACAAAACTTTTTTATTTTTTTCACTCAATCCATGCTGAAGGCTAATCAGTATCACCACAACCCACTTCTTCTGATAAGCAGCTGTAACACAGCATCCGTAAAGATAGGCAGAAAGTGAAAAGAATGATAAGAAAAGGTATTCTTTCCCCTAACATTTTGTGGTAAAATGCTATAGCTACTGTACTTTTCTCATTGTTGCCAGAAAGATGAAAAGGCATCATGAGCACCAGGAGGGTGGGGTCTGTGTTTACATATCTACTGATTTCCGTGACATATCGGCTGCATGCTTCCTGTACTGTCAAAACAGATCACAATGCTCAAGTGTCCAAGTTTCATGGCAAAGCCTTCAGGAAAATAAAATAAAGCCTGTTAAGTATCTTCTTTCACTGTGGATGTTTCTATCCAATGACACGTTCCCTGAGGTAAAAAATTTTTATAAGACATGAAAAACAGGAAATGAATGAAAAGTGAGCTATGCTGGAATGCCTCTCATATTGCATGGGGAGACATCATAAATCTTTCAATTTAGACAGGTATGCTGTTTATACTTTCCAAAACAGGCACCACTGTAGAAATGTTTAGCTTGATAAACATGGAACATGGGGTTAGGGTTAAGAGACTCATAGCGAGACTATGTCCTCAATTCTATCGACACAAAGTTCAGTTAAAAACATTTTAGTATTTTCCATTAAAAAAAAATTGGTTGTTGGGATCCCTGGGTGGCGCAGCGGTTTGGCGCCTGCCTTTGGCCCAGGGCGTGATCCCGGAGACCCGGGATCGAATCCCACGTCGGGCTCCCGGTGCATGGAGCCTGCTTCTGTCTCTGCCTGTGTCTCTGCCTCTCTCTCTCTCTCTCTGTGACTATCATAAATAAATAAAAAAATTTTTAAAAAAAATTGGTTGCATAAACCTCAGGTTACAAATTGCATGATACAGGAAGCAGGAAATCAAACCTACTAACAACTATCTGTGAGATAAAGAGAAGCCTAATGTTACAGTTAAAGTGGAAAAAAAAAAAGAGAGAGAGAAATGGGGGGGAGTAACAAGGGGACAGAACAAAACATAAAAAGACCACTGTACAAGTGCTGCAATTACACGACTTATTTTTCTGTGGCTTTGGGTCAACAATTGCCCAAATACCATCCTCCCAAGCATCCCTATCTCCAAACAGTAAAAAACCTGATAGAGGACAAGTCACCGGGAACTCTCCCAACACAAAAAGGGGATAGCTGAACAGAGAGCAACATGATACTATCCACAGCCTTCTTATTTCAAATGATAGTATTTTTTTCTTTATTTAAACATTAATCCAATATTTTAAATTTAATTTTAATAATAATTAATATCTGTTAAAAGTCACAAAGGACTCAGAACAAAACAACGAAGTGATATTAACATATCAATGTTGGTTTTTGCCAAATTGCAATTAGTAGTAAAAATGGGAGCTCAGATGGGATACCTTCTCTGAAGCAAGACTGTTGGACCGTTCAAAGCTGTCCATACTCCCAAGCCGACCTCTCATTCTGTTAGCTCCCTGAAAGAAGAGAATAAAATTCAGTTGTTCATATGATTTAAATTTTTGCTTTAAAACTGTAAAGGGCAGTTGCTTCTTTATGTTAACGTTAAATTGGTCCTTTGGTGGTTTGCTCAAATTTGCTGGCAGTATCCCAGCCATGCCTGCATGGTAATAGAACTATGCATAAGCTACCTACTCTGCTTCTAAATCAACTGTTAGATAAATAGATACTCAGACCAAGCTTCTTGAAGTGACTCTGGTTTCAAGGTTAAACATTCTTCATCCATAAGATTGGGAGAACCCCATAAGACCAGGGAGCACCCCATTCACTTTATGTCTCATACAGACAAACACAACCATGGAATACAAAACACACAAACTGCAACAGTTATAAAGAAAATTATTTAATACATCCAACCATCACATAACCTAGATTGCAAATATCATAGTTCACATTATAGGATTATAACAAACAGATTTCTAAAAATTGTGTTGTAAAATGTATAGACTTAGCTTCATTCTTCCATAATACAAACTACATCAAGAAAGCATTTCTCAAAAAAAAAAAAAAAAAAAAAGAAAGAAAGAAAGAAAGCATTTCTCTCTAGAAGACTATACATCAGTCTGCTTTAATACTGGCTCTTATTTTTCTTTTCATGACTGTTTGTTATGAATTTCATGGATGATCTAAGAAAGAACTGAAACTTCCATCATCTAACCTATTCCATATTCTACTGTTATTACAACTCCCATCTTGTACAATCTATTTTTCATGTATTCAACAAGTGCCTTAGCAATCACTAATTTATTACAAAAGTCACCAACAGAACTTGGTGTGGTCCAACATCACATAATCCATCAACTACATTTTTTTTTTCTTTTTCTTTGAGCTACTCATTACAGAAAGCGGTCTTTCTGTCCTGTTCTAGACAGGTTGCAATTTAGACTTGCCCAGTATCTCCCTTTATTATCAACCTAGACATTTCCTTTAGTATTATCCTATGTTGAAATTTATGTCTTTGACCCCATGTCTTCCTCTTTTTTAGTTTACTTCCTCATTTTGGTGGAGTACACACACCAGGTGCCTTCTGAGAAAGGGAGATTGAGGTATTTTCTCTTTCTGTAATTCCTACCACTTGGCTTTTGGATCTTCAGACTGATCCCTTAAGTTTTTACCTTGTCCTCCGATTTTCCATTTCTTTGTCATTTTGCTTTACTTTCTGGAAGAGATTTTCAACTCTAGTTTCCCAGACTTCTGTTTAATTTTTCTTTTTATGTCTACTGCCAGAAAGTTGTAACGGTTCTTTCTTGTTCACCCAACTGACTGTTGATTTAATTGTTCACTCCAATGACTCTTATTCTCTCTCAACTGTTTTATTTTTTTTAAGATTTTACTTATTTAACAGAGAGAGAGAGAGCACAAGCAGGGGCAGTGGAAAGGGAGAAGGAGATGCAGACTCCCCGCTGAGCAGGAAACCCAATGCAGGGCTCAATCCCAGGACCCTGGGATCATGACCTGAGCTGAAGGCAGCCACCCAGATGCCCCTCAATTGACTGTTTTATATTTACGATATCCCACATCTAGTTTTATAGAAGCAATCTTTATTTTTATCTATGTATATTAATATATCTATGTATATTAGTTATAATTTTCTCTTTCTGGTGGTACCCTAAATAACTATGTCAACAGTAAAATTAATAGCTGCTTCAAATATTGAGTTCCTACTGTATGCTATATACCATGTTAAGCATTTTATAATGCATTAACTCATTTAATCCACACAAAAATTCTATGAGGTAGTAAATTTACTTAGCTCAGCTTTATAAGTAAAGAGGCTAAAGTTCTGATAGATTATATTGCCAAAGTTTGCACAGTTAGAGGACAGGGCAGCAATGTGAACCCAGGACTTTGAATTTAACAGTGAAGCTCCTGAGCTAGTACCCACTGTTATCTCCTAGAAATAGGGCTTTGTGAAAAGTGGAATTGCTAATAAAACTAAGTAGCTGATGCTGGTAATTTTGCAAATGTCCTAGAACCTAATAAAGATTCTTTCAGTTCTTCAGTTCGATGTGTAGCAGGAAATACTTCCAGTAAGAAACTATATTTGTGGCTGATAAGTGATTCAGTTCATGTGTATGGCCATGAGGAAAATTGTAATGACCAGGTTGCTTTTTCCCATTTTCTTAGCTGCTACTTCCACGCCAACCTGCCTGCTTATCTTACAACAGGTTATTTGGTCACAATCAAGAAACTAGTCAGTCAGCTATCAAATCATTTCCGTTATTAGAAATGCACCTAAATCACACATTTTACTCACAGAAGTGTTTTATCCATATGTTTTTATGTGTCTGTGTGAGTGTGCACAAAAAGAAACAAACTTACTTTAAAATTATACTCTATTATGGTCATTAATTCACATATTTCAACAAGGAAGGACAATGGATAGTAAGTACTCTGAGGGAAGCATGAGATGAGGGCTGTTCGCCAATGATGCATACTTTATATTAGCAAGTATTCCTCTTTTGGAAATATTAATTAATATTTTCCTTTTGGAAAACTCTGACTTTAGAAAGAGCAAGACAAACAGCTAGAACATAAGACTCTTTTCACCTTTGAGCAGACAGCTTTTTCAGTTTAACTATATGATGATTTGGTAATACATGTGTCAAGCCTTTTCCCTTGGACCTACTTTTTAATTGTTAATGAGCTGAGCTTCTAAGCATTTTAAAAACAGATCCTATTTCATAAACAACTATAGTCAGTTAAATAAGCCGTCTTGACATTTAAAACTGGCAGCAATTATGAGTCAAACTCTATGACTAGAGTGTCAATTTTCCACTATATAACTCAGAAAGAAAGAGATAAACTAACCAGTTTTAGAAGTACACAAAACTCCTTTTCTATGTAACCTTTAACACAACACGAGTAGCTGCCAACCTTCCCCTTAAGTCCATTCTGTTGCATATGATGCAAGCAAGATCTTGTTAGGTCACATAATTTATGGCACTTGGCAGCACCGCAGGGCATGCAAGCTCCAGTATCTGCCTTGACCAAAATAGATGAGCTGTGCCCTTGCTGAAAGAGTCATCGCAGCCACTCAAGGCTACGCGAGCGGCACTTCAAAGCCAGCCATGCAAGCACTGTACGGAATGCCAAGGTACTAAATGGGGAGAAGGAGAGTAACAGCCTAAGCCCCCTATGGTCATTTTGTAGAGGACAGAGGTTTCAGAGCTTAACACTGTTTGTGCCATGTGGGATATTTTCCTAACAGACTGACAGTTCATCCTCATTGTAATGTGAGGTAAACTCGCTATCGGTGTACACATTTCACAAATGGGAAAACTAGCTTCAAAAAGGTAAATAATTTGTTCAAGATCATAAATAGGAGATCTATTATGGACAGGTCTTCAATTCTGGTCCCCCAACCACTTACTTAAATGGCCTTTCTACTAAATTCTCACTAAATACTATGGAAGAGAAGGGAAGGATGGAGGGGAAGGGGGAAGGAAAGAGTGAGAAAGGAAGGAGAGAGAAAGAAGGAACACAAGTAATTTATAAATGCTAAAGAAAAAAAAGGACAGGAAAATTTTATGAAATGTGGCATTAACATACTTCTGATAAATCTCCTAGATTTCTCTTTTCCTATATTCTGTCTTCTGCTGATAATAGTATTCAGAGCTGATGATGCTTCCTACAAGGCTTTGTTAGAGTCAGAAGAATTTCAAACCATTAAGAGAAATACCTATTTTGAGTTCTGGAAAAAAAAAAAATAAGAACACCTCTAGTCAAAGGTTCTGCTCTAAAGTTCTACTGTACTTAACTTTCTTGACCCTGATATTTCTGAAGACAGCAGGCTAGTTATTTTGTAGACTGTACCTCAAAGTGGGTTTGTGGATGCTACCTCATGATTCAATTCAGGGACTTCCCCTTTGGCAAGAATACCACAGAAGTTCTGTATTCTCTGTTATCAAGTGGCACAAGATTTCAATTTGTCCCATTGATGAAGATGTCTCATTTGATCACCTGATTGAGGTGGTATCTGTCAGCCTTCTCCATTGTAAAGGTACTACTTTCCTTTTTGTAATTAATAAGTATTAATTAAATCCAGTAAATATCCTGATCATGAACAAACTTTCAAGATATTCATTCATTTTTCATATCAGAGTAGTTTCATCAACTCCTATTTAAATAATAGGTGATAATCCTTTACCATCATTTATCTTGTTTACATTGCCTCGGATGTCAACAATGGAAGCCCTTCAAGGTCTATATGACATACCGCCATCTTTCTCTGCTTCTCTGAGCACTCCCTTACTATCTAGAGCATCAACACGCTCCAAGCTTATACTGTACTTTCCCCTACAGTCTTGGAATCAGTCATTTCTCCCCGGATCCTGGTTCCTACTTGTGGAATGATATACAGAAACCAAAATCTGGATGCTTGGTGTCATTCAACCAAGCTTAATTTATTCTCTGGTATTTGCAGAAAAGCTGTTCCCAGCTCTTATCAGTGGACAGAGCCAGGGACCATATGCACATTTACACACACACACACACACATTTTAATATATATACTTAAAAATAAATTTAAATATATTAAAAATAAATTCAAAAGTACGTAGATAGATAATCAGGATTCCATACTGTTACCTCTGAGTTGAATCCAACAACAAAGGATTTTATTATAATTTCTTCCCTCTTCATATTTGTAATTCCCTTTTCCCAAATCCTTAATACAATTACATATTTGACCAGTCCCCTGTGTGTAAAAGTCTCCACAACTGTCACCTCACAGACACTCTTCATCCTACTCAGGTTCCAACATCTCACATTGGGGCTGCCATCCACACAAACAACACCATCCTCACCCTGCTCAAGGACTCTAACTCCTTGTAATAGGCACCTTGAATGCCTTCTCCCCTCCACTCACTGTGGTTTTGACATCCTATGCTGGCCCACCCTTCTGCAGGACTGGCCTCCTTGCTGGCTCACGCTCTGACTTCCTGAACTAGGTTGCCCTCCTAAACAGATCCCCTCCTCATCACAGTCTAGATTTCCCCACACACAGTACCTCATTAAGTTCTGTCTCCCTGCTCTGAGACACTGTGGGTCCCCCACCCTCCAGCTCTAAGACATCTACCTTGCCTGGTCTCATCTAACAGCTTTATGAGTGAATTATTCAGGAAGAGAGAAATGGAAAGAGAAATCATCTTGATTCTAAAATAAAATACCCAATAAAATAAATGGAATACATCAATTCCTACTAATTTATACTATTTCCAGAGTTCCTGACAGCTCCTAATAATAGCAAAATGAAAGCTACTTTATGTGGCAAACGATAATAAGATATTATAATATTGGGTATCAATATTCTATTTCCCCTTTCTTATACACATATCTCTACTACTAAATCTCTTGCTTAAACTTAGATACGAGGCACCAGAATAAATCATGAGGTTACTTTAAATAAGCTACCTAATTAAAGTTATCTTAGTAGTTTGTTGTTGGGTTTTAAAAGAAATTTTCTGTGAGCCAGTTAAGAGTGAAGTAGAGTAGTTAGCAAACACAGATGTTAATATCTAATTAAGAGTCTCAGTTTAATCTTACCCTTGAGAAGATATTTTCCAGGGAGCTAGTTAAAGATCTCTTAGCTTTATTTTTCAGAATGTCAAGTTTGAACCTTCCACTGCTTGTTGCATTTTCCGGGATTGTACTATTTGAAATAGTCTATAGAAAGAAAAACAGATAAATTTTAGTTTGGAAACACTCAAGGTTAAATGAGGCTTTAAAAATGGGCTTGACTAAGCCATTAAAAAGCACAAGAATTCTTTTGTAGCTCTATTAAGGAGTAATAATTTAGGTTCCACACTGTGAGCATAGAGATTATAAGGACAGGGGTTTATTTTTTAATATTATAAGTAATAAAAAACACAGAAGTTCCTTTCTTTCTGCCTTTCCTTTCTGCTAATATATTCCTGCTGCATTGAACAAAAATTAAACTCAAGATGTCAATTTTTACTGCTATTTTGATTAACAACTATAACCATCCATCTCCAAGCTGCATATTTTTATCCAAATTACCAAGGAAAACACAGAAAATAAGTACTCACTGATAGTACTAAACTGTATGAGAATCTACAGTATGTCTAATATATTAGGTTCTTTCTCTTTCCTCCTATTGTATTAAAAAGCAACTATGTGTATCAATACATGGTTGGTAGTGCTAGAAAATTTCCAAGAGAGAAAATTTATTATCTGTTTGAGAAGGGAATATATTCACATTAAAAGGTAACACAAAACAACATGCATCAAAAAATCTGTAAGCCTAAAACTTGGCTGTGGGTCTCAGGAGTAAAAAGGTTGGTTGTGGGTCTCAGAGGTGAGGAATAAAAAATAGACAAGATTCCATAGGCATAAAAAATGGGGGTGGAGGGGATCCCTGGGTGGCTCAGCGGTTTGGCGCCTGCCTTTGGCCTAGGGCGTGATCCTGGAGTCCCGGGATCGAGTCCCGCGTCGGGCTCCCGGCATGGAGCCTGCTTCTCCCTCCTCCTGTGTCTCTGCCTCTCTCTCTCTATGTCTATCATGAATAAATAAATAAATAAATCTTTTTTTTTTTAATCGGGGCGGAGACAGTCTCAGCACTGGGGATGACGTTAGCAAAATAATAAAGACCAATGTTCATGGGAAAGGGAGTAGGTGCAGGTGTGGGACTAAAAGAAAAGTAGTGGATGGTTAACTTGGAAAGTGAGGCTGGAGATGAAACTCTTAAAAGGATGAATCACTGATCAGAATTTATAAGCAGAGGGGTGTCACTGTGAAAGTAATGTTTGGGGGAAGATTTATCTGAAAGGAGTATTCAAAAATCACCTGAAGGATAGGGAAATCAGAAGCTGAGGGACCAGACCAGATAATCAGTACAGTCCACACAGAAGGTAATCAGAGGTCCACATAAGAATTGGTTCCATGGGGCCATCTAAGACGTTACTGATAAAAAGAAATATGACCTCATCAAGAAAGGAAAAAAAGCAATGAACATGGATGGGGCTGGACTGGGCTCAGCTGTGGATAAAGGATGGGGAGGACATTCTTCTCAGGCTTTCAGGCAAAGAACATGACTAAAACAGGGAAATTGTATTGGTACTTAGCACAATGCTTACAGTGCTTGACACAGTAGCTGCTCAGTAAATATCAGATGAATAAATGAAAGGAAGAAAGGAAGCGGGGAGGGAGGGAGGGAAAATCCTACTACTAGCAGGAAAGAAAACTATCTCCCCTAAAACTTCATTCCCACTCCCTCCTCCCAAAAATTTCTTTCTCTTAAATTCTTGAATTCTTCCCTCTATTCTTACTCTGTACTCTAGCTCTAAAGCAAAGATATACCTACTTTTGGGCTCACTGCGCATTCTTTTAAGAAGCCACATTTTTGCCTATTCTATGTGTCCATTTATCTGTTTGCATTTCCCTTTCCAATATTTGAGCTCTTCCCTGGAGGATTCATTCATTTCTTTTTTGTTCACCATTGTCACACAGCTTGGCTCACAGGAGGTTCTCTAGAAGAGCATGTTCAATGAATACAATTCAGGAATCACTAATAAAGTGATATGTAACTTGTTCCTGATTTTGTGTTATCGAGAAGTAACTATGTCATCATCTCCTTACAGGGCTGTTGCTGGTGTCTTGCTTTATCTATATGCAGCTGGAAACATGTTCTCAATCATAGACTCAAAAATATCAGACCTTCCTTTGCAGCTAAAATGGCTGTTTCCAAAATACTACTGCTTCTTTGAGTGTCTGCTGTTTACCGTTCAAGGTTGTGTAAACTTGTAATGAAATAAAATGTACATATGAATTTGAAATAAAATGGACCAATATCACCAAAAAAAAAGTTCATTCCAAATCATGAGCATGTTATTACTGTTTTTATACCAAAAACCCATTTTTTTCACATTTGAAAACTCAATGCTAAAACCCAATGCTAAAACCTCCTATAAAACTAAGATGCTGAAAAATAAATAATAGAACTTTAACCCTAAAGGTGAGAACACAAAGAAAAGAAACTTCTTTCACATCTTCTGTGATATTCTCACTAAATATATAAACAAAACAAAATTAGGTCAAGGAAAAAAAAACATCTTCTCACCGATGGGCCTTCTCCAATGTGAATGTGTGTCCTCTGCTTGGCTTCACACAGCTGCCTCAAATGTAAAATCACAAGCTCATTCTCCTCCTGGTCACTGACTGGCTTCATTTTCTGTCCAACAGTCAAACCAAGAACACAGTATACAACACAGCTTCTCTCATTTTATTGTATTCCCACTTGGTTTTATGCGTCTGGCAGACAGACATAAAAAAAGCTAAGTGTTTCACTGCTCTTAGAAGCAAGAGTAACAGTGGTATTCTAGTTACTATCATATATAGTACAAAAGGATATATATCTTTAACTTCAGAGAGAGGAGTGGGAAAAAAACTTATAAAAATAGGATCCAATTCTCATTTCTTATATCTTATTTGTGAGAACTATAAATCATGTTACCTGAACTCGCTCAAAGATGTCTGCTTGCTCATTATCTGTCAGTGATGAGAGATGCCTCTGTATTACCAGCTTGGCTCTCGGAGGGTAGAGACCTGTAGAAAATTATGGGAATAAGTATTAAAGAGAGTGTAGCTGCAGAGATCAAAATGCATATATCATGTTACAGCTTGTCCCTCTGTCAGCAGACTCTGAAGTTAAATCTTCTCCAGGAGATGTGTCCCTGCCTATAACAAACCTTGGAACGCTACCACAAAATGATTAAAGCCAGAGGGAACCCTTACCAAAACCAACGCCTCCCCCCCCCCGCATCGGTTATCTTGAAGTCAGAATTATTAACCAGAAGTTTCTAAAAGACACCAATCAGCAGCATAACCAGGTACCATTCAGTATTCAAACAGCATAGACACCGTAGAAACTCATAGGTGAATACTAGCAATCAGCCAAAATCTCTAAGCTTAAAACATGACCTAATACTAATTTACTATTAATATTATCAAAAGACAGAACTACAGTATAAACAGGAATCTCTCTTCCTCATGTAGGTCCTGTTCCATGGTAACAAAATTTGAAAAAATAGCAATAGTACTTAGTGACATAATTAGTGTCATTATTCTACCACAAAATTGTTTATCTCTTTATATCCTGTCATCTTTATATCTATCAAGGTCTTACACATAATTTATATCAAGTCCTTGGGCAAAAAATTTTCCATGAAAATACTTCTGGCTTTATAAAAATTTTTAAAAGCAAAAAGTTATTTTCTTCTAAGATAACACTGTGTGTATGTATTTGCTTTATATTTTATTACCCAAGCAATATAAATCCTATATATTTTTTAATATGAGAATATTATAGATAGAGCTAAATTGGCCTTTGATAGATACTAGAATCAGTGAGCAAAGGCAAAAGAGACAGATTTGTATAGATTCAAAGTATCTTCCCTAAAATATGTGTTGGCTCCAGGGGGAAGAGTAGTAATTTTATAATGGGAAATTGCTGAGACCACCTTGACCAGGTGATAAGGCCAGCATGATCAGTAATACACTCCTCAACACCATGAGCCCCATGACAGGATTCACTGAGAAGAAGCCGCACCATTTCTATAGTGCTCTTGCTGGGGAGGGGTGCCCTTAGGCCAAATGTGAGATAACATCACACAGGCTGAACCGAGGGACATCCAGCAAAGTAACAGAGATGCTCATGGGGGGATGTCAAGGTCATGGAAGACAACGAAAGACTTAGGGGGAGCTACAGACTGCAGGAGACCAGGGTAAAGTAACAATTACACACAAGCTGGAATCCTGCCTAGGATCCTGAAACAATAAAGAACATGAATGAAACAACTGGTGAAGATCAAATGAAATGTTTAGTTTGGATAATAATGGTGTGCCAATACTAATTTCCTATTCTGAACACTGCACTGGGCTATATAGCCCAGTGAGATGTTAACAACTGGGGAGGATGGGGGATGAACATTTGGAAACTCTCTGCAACTTTCCTGTAAATCTAAAAGTAGAACGTATTCAAAGTTCTTTAAAAATGAAATACAGGGGGTACCTGGGTGGCTCAAGTGCCTGCCTTCAGCTCAGGTCATGATCCCAGGGTCCTGGGATCAAGTCCTGCATCAGTCTCCATGCTTGGCGGGGAACCTGCTTCTCCATCTCCCTCTGCCTGCCATCCCCCCTGCTTCTGCTCTCTCTCTCTATTAAATAAATAAAAATCTTTAAAAAAATTAAACATAAGATAGTATTCATTTTTTCCAGATATAGTAAAGTGTATGTATTATTCAGCAAATTATCATTTCACTCAATCATATAATTTTAAGATGTATCCAAGTTGATACACAGTTGAAATCCGTTCCTATTAATTATTCCATTGTAGGAACATACTTCAGTTATGCTATTGAGACACTTGTTTACAATTTTCCCTTATTTTAAAACAATACAACCTTGAAAATGGCACCTTGTAAACCTATATTAAGAGTTTCTGGGGCATCTGGGTGACTCAGTGGTTGAGCGTCTGCCTTTGGCTCAGATCATGATCCCAGAGTCTCAGGATCGAATCCTGCATCAGGCTCCCCATGAGGAGCCTGCTTCTCCCTCTGCCTATGTGTCTGCCTCTCTCTTTGTGTCTCTCCTGTATAAATAAATAAAATCTTAAAAATTAAAAGAGTTTCTCAAAAAAAAAAAAGAGTTTCTCTTATCATGACAGGGAACTGGTGGGTAATTGTAGGTTAATGAATTTCTATCAACCATCCCTCAAAATGGTGATACCAATTTACACAACAGCCTCACATAAATATATCAATATCCCCACAATTTCATCAAGTTAATATGATGACTATCATATTATTGGTTTCATTTTCATGTCTCTGACATCTAGTGAGTTTGAGAATATTCTCATTTTTATTACTGGACCTTTTAATTTCCTTTTCATATGAGTGTTTTTTAATATGGATTGTGACATTTCCTACTGGTGGTTTTATCTTTCTCTTTCAGACAGTAAGAGTTCTAATAAATCCTGATTACCAATCTGCTATCTCCTCATTTAACTTCCAAGGAAATAGTTATGTAAAAAATATAAATTCTTATGAGGTCAAATCTGTCAATGTCTTCTTTTAACAGTTTTTGCATTTTTGTATCTTAATAAAGGCTTCCTTGTTTATGGACATAACAATATTCTTATATTAGTAACTTTAATATTTTGCTTACAGTGGGGTTTGATACATCTGGAGTACATTTTGAGTAGGATAAGTGGGAAGAATATTTCTCTCTTTGGATAGCAAACTGACCCACACTGATTCCTGAGCAATTCAGCATTTCCTCCACAGACTTCTAATGTTCTCTTTACTGTACACCAAAGAATGTTCCATTTTTGTAAAGGTACAAATGTGCAAATCATGTGCATTCTGTAAATCAGAAATTTTAAAATCTGGATATTACATTTAAATAGTCCTAGTTCACACAGTTGAAAGGATATTCAATAAACCCTGCTGTTCATCAATTTTGCCCTGTGCCTATGATCCTGCTGTCTACTGAACAGAAATCACAATTTGCATTTACAATGAGGAGATCATTCTCTGCTGTGTCCTGCCACTTGCACTCTCCCCATCTATCATAACACCTATCATGCTAAATTGCATTAACCAGCTCATATGCCTGTCTTCCCCTCTAGACGGTAAGCTTCTGAAGGCATAATCCACATCTCAATCATTTGTCTTCCCAGTGACTAGCACACTGCTTGGCACAAAGCAGATGCTTAACAAGTGTTTACTGAATTGTGTTTCTTCTCTTGTGAAGTAGTTTTCAACCTTTTTTGTTAATAATAGACGGGATCCCTGGGTGACGCAGCGGTTTGGCGCCTGCCTTTGGCCCAGGGCGCGATCCTGGAGACCCGGGATCGAATCCCACATCGGGCTCCCGGTGCACGGAGCCTGCTTCTCCCTGTGCCTATGTCTCTGCCTCTCTCTCTCTCTCTCTCTATCATAAAAAAAAAAAAAAAAAAAAAATAGGTAATGAGAAAGGGAATGTGAGTCACAGAGTCACCTCTTCCTCATTCCCCCTCCTCCCTCCTCAGAACACTTTTTTAAAAACTTGCTTTATGATATCATATCCATTATCTCCGTCATTTTCAAATACTCCTCAAAAGCCTCACGAGGCTCATCCCAGTTCTATACTTTTAGGGAAAAGGAACACATCATCAAGTGAGAGGAGAATAAAAAGAGACTTAAACAGCTGACATTCTGGGATGCTTTTGCCTCTCTTCACCCATTCGACAAATATTTGGTCAGTTCCCACCAAGTACAGAGCAGTCTGAAGAACTGTGGGAAATACAACTCCCTTCCTTGAGTCTGCCTTCAAAAAAATAAATTAAAAATTAAAGAGAAATAAAGAGGAGGGAAAAAGCCAAGTGCCTCAGAGACACTGAGAACACAAATGTGACCAGACCTGAGAAATGATTCTTCAAGCTCTGGTTTCACCTGGAAACAAAGACCCATTCACTGACAGTAATGACTTTCTCACTTCCCAGATGCCAAAGCAAACTCCTCCTCCGCCCTCACCAAGTTCTACTGTACCTTCAATCCTTTCACAGAGTTTATGCAAAGAGTGCATAGGGCAGGCCTCGCACAGCTTAATCTGGGTCTTGGCACTCTGCAGGGCAGCTGCGGTGCTGAAGGCCTGTTTCAGAGTCAGCATTACCTCATCAACCTACAAGAAGAAATAAAACTTAGGTCTCTAATAAATGTTTGCCTTCACAGTAAGACATTAAAAGCCCAACAGAAATAAGGAGACTTTGCCGAAACTAACTAAATAATAAATAATGGAATTTGACGACTACAAAGCTAGTAGAGAGAAAATATGAAGTGTAAAGTTAAACCTTCACTTCTACTATCATTGAAAGCTGGATAAAGTAAGACCATTTTCATGTGTCTAACACTGATTACTTGAATGCTATTTTTAGATCCCTCTGAGTGCTACACCGCCACTGACAGTTTAACTGACAATCAGATCTTTGTTTCATTAAGTAGTATATCATATTTCTTTGGAAGTTCTGTGTGCAATATATAGAAAGCAACAAAATAGGTTTCATGTTTACTTTTGGTAATAGGTATCCTATTGACTTTATCCTTCTGGATCAGGGGTCCCTGGGTGGCGCAGCGGTTTGGCGCCTGCCTTTGGCCCAGGGCGCGATCCTGGAGACCCGGGATCGAATCCCACGTCGGGCTCCCGGTGCATGGAGCCTGCTTCTCCCTCTGCCTATGTCTCTGCCCCTCTCTCTCTCTCTCTCTGTGACTATCATAAATAAATAAAAATTAAAAAAAAAACTCATATATATCCTTCTGGATCATTTTTAGTGTAAAAATAAATAAAGCATGGGTTTCAGCAAAGTCCTGGGGGGGTGGCGGGGTGGCAGGGAAAGGAGTTCAATTGAAATAATGTTGAGGGAAGTCTGTGAAGGTTACTGGTCTTCCCTCTACGTCTGCTCATTTATTATCATTTCGCTTCTGATTTGTGATAATAAGTTGTGACATCATATTGTGGAGCACTTAGGTCTCACCATTAGGTCAGCAGTTTGAAAATTACCATGTGGTTTCTCCCTAGTCTTTCCAATGACTCAATCAAGAAGTGTGAATCTAGCAGTCTCATTTCCTGGTTGCTTCTTTGGGGTCAACTATCAGCTCATCCTCCTGCACTGCTAAACTGACTTCAGGCCATGTCTCTGTGATGAAATCATCAATGTAAGTTGTGGTTTTCCCAGACACTGGAGAACTGAGATCAAAGTCTCAAACTGCCATAGAGAGCTGTGGAGGACCCAGGGCCTCACTCAAGCTAGCTTTGATAGTGAATACCACTTTTTAAAGTCTTTGCTTTCCCCCTTTCAGCCTGCTTTAAGAATAAGCTATTATTTAAAGGATTTAATCTAGTGCTCGCTTCGGCAGCACATGTACTAAAAGGATTTAATCTACTTCTGCATTTGAGTGTATAAAGAACCTGAAATGAAACTTTATTCTTCTAATATTACTATAAGGAGAGATCAAACACTAAGCAGCAGCCAGTCATTAATTCAGTAATGTTTTACTGTGTTACCAAGTTTTTAAAAGGCTTATGAATAATTTCACATTGTACCATAAATAAAAATGAGTTATTCATAAAGTCTGTTCTTTTTACTATAATTAAAAAATAAAGATTTCTAGTTCTTGAAAATAAAAGTACAAGTCTAATTTTAATGCCTTTGCAGCTTTATTTCATTTGCCTTGTTATGTATGTATTCAAAAACAATTTCAATTACTTATACACATGTTTATTTCTATTTTCTTGTTTCTCATTTGTTAAAGGCACTAAAAGGATGAGTTATCTGCTTAGCTTTCATATGGTTTCATTATTTGATTTTAGTAATATTATCTTATAAAGACCTCCAATGGAAATATTGAATTTTCATGTTTTCCTCTCTATTTCTAGATGAAACAAGAGGCCATTTCAATGGTATCTAATATGTGGCTACTAATTTCTTCCAGACACAAATATTATTAAAATATTTATTTGACTTCTAAAATTATAAATGTTTTGTGCAAACAAAAGAAGAGTTTTCTTAGCATTGCCATCAGGCAAAATTAAATTTCCAGTATAAGTATGAGGTGGGATAAGGAAAGCCAACTTCTAATATTAAGGTGAAAATCCATAATGAAGATAATGCTCATAAACATTTATGCACCAAATTTAGGTATTTTATGGCACTTAGGAATAAGTCTATCAATCACACAATATGTAAGGACTTCACAGGATTACCTAGTTTAATTCCCAGGAAAATGTAAACTATTAAACCCTACACGAATTCTGGGTCTTGGGAGCCTGAGTCTTTTTTCCTTCCTTTTTTTTTTTTTTCACACCTTTCCTGATACTATTGTCTGCATCTGTGGGGTTTTACTTTTTGTCTATCAGTAGCAATTTCCATTTTTTTCCCATATCTTTTGAAACAATTTTGGAGAGTGTAAAAATTTTGTTTTCCACAAATCTCAAGGGTTGGTTAAACAAGATGAAGCCAACCACCTACAGCTATTTTACAAAGGAAGGAAGGAAGGCATACTGAGCATCTAAACTTGGAGTGTAACTCCCCAGACCCTTGGACACACTACACTGTTTATCAATTCACAGCAACTATTACAAAGACAAAAAAGAAAATGCTGGTTATGTATTCTTTTTGCTCAGAGAAGATAAGTCAGCATGTGTAGTTTTGTAGTACTTTGTCTTACACAAAGTAAGATGTTGACATCTTACAAGATGATGACAACTGCCATGCCACATCAATCACTGCTTAGACTATAATATTTAATTAACTGTTCTTGTTTTGTTCTATATGTCATCTGCTTGAACCATATTCTTTTATACAGGAAATCACATCTAATTTTTCTTCTAGCTTGCAATTCTGATGCCCCACTATTCAGTTAAGATGCTTACTGAAAAAAAAAAAACTAGAATCAACAAGTTGTTTTTTTTTTTTTTTTTTAGTATTTTACTTATTTATTCATGAGAGATACAGAGAAAGAGAGAGAGAGAGAGAGAGGCAGAGACATTGGCAAAGCAAGAAGCAGGCTCCCCACAAGGAGCCCAATGTAGGACTAGATCCCAGACCCCGGGATCATACCCTGAGCTGAAGGCAGACACCCAACTGCTGAGCGTCCCTAGAATCAAGAAGTTTTAAAAGATTCTAGCAAAGTCCTGTTATTCCTAAAAGTGCCAAAATGGAGATTCTGATACAGCTTCGATGTAAAAGGAAGACATTCTCAGCCACACTGGGCTGTTGCCTTAGTCACAGAGCTTCTTAAGGTGGAAAATACAGCACATTTCCAGAACTTCTACTCTGACTCTGTTTCACAAAGTTATTCTACATGTTTGGCGGGGGGGGGAAACCCAACCTACAAACAAAACAAAACCTCTAAGAGTCTGAGAATAAGAAACTTTTATGTAGGGGTATCTGAGTGGCTCAGTGATTAAGCATCTGCCTTTGGCTCAGGTTATGGTCCTGGGGTCCGGGGATCAAGTCCTACGTTAGGCTCCCTACAGGGAGCCTGCTTCTCCCTCTATGTCTCTGCCTCTGTGTCTTTCATGAATAAATAAATAAAATCTTAAAAATAAAAAAAGGTTTTATGTGATCTTCCTCTTAGTGCAGGTTATACAGTAATGAAATAAACCAGCACCTAGACAATGATTGCCTTAAGAGTATTGCACTCACTCACTCAAAATACACACTTAAGAAACACTGGGGGGCAGGGATATGACAAGAATAAGAATGGTCCTGACCTTGTGGGATTAGTAATCTAGTGAACTGGAATGCTATGTAAATAAGAGTGGGATTGATAGGAACTTTTGGAGACTTATGAACAATATGGGGCAGGAGCACTGACAACAAAGCAACTAAAAGAAGTCAATTCCCACCAAAAAGAAAAAGTCATCCAAAAAGGCTTCACCAGGATTTATACAAAAACAAAATAGAAAAGAAGAAGGGGATTCAAGTCACAGTAAAGCAAGGGCAGACCTGCTTCACATCCAAAGAGGCAGGAGAAAATAGAATGTGAAAAATGGGTAATGAAAACACGACATAATCTCCTTTGTTTTGCAGCAGGGCAGACCATGAAACCCAATGGCCACCTTCTCTGCCTAACAATGTAAAAGTGTGAGCCCTGGCTTTGGCCTCCTCTGACACAGCAGACTCCTCACTCTGTACAACCAACAGTGATCTCAGAACTTTAGCTGTACTTATGTGAGCCTCAGCCACTCATATAAATCCTTGATCCCATGTGTCCCCTGCATGAACCATTTGCTGCTTCAGTAGCAAACCAAACGAAAGATACATCACACCAATCATCACACCAGCCTCTGCTTTCTGGCCCAGAGACCAGCTAAAGAGATGGGACAGCCTGTGGGAGGACACAGTGATGAAAAGGAGAGGCATTCTGGTGGGGACCAGAGAAGGAGGAAGGTCCTTCTGCCATGCCAGACAATCTAGACTTTGTCTCTTAACAAGGAGGCATTAACTGGTTCCTGGAAATTTTGTGAGAAACATCATATGGCTATAGCATGATGACAGATTAAGCTAGTGGCAGGGAAACTAGTTCAGACACTAGTGTGATAGTCCAAGCAAGGAAGGTGAATGCCCAGAATCAGGCAGAGAGGGGAAAGAATGAGAAATGGATAAGAAACCTTTCTATCTTTATGTTAACAGGATTTGGCAAATAACTGGATATATAGAAGGTGAAGGAGAATGTGTTATGATTTCTAAACTGGGAAGCTGGGGAAATGGAGATGCCAAAATAAAACATGGAACAAAGAACAGGTTTTGGAAAAGTAGAAGAATCAGGGATCCAGAACGTGGAAGAACCAGCCTTAGCGAGGAAGAGGGAAGAAAGAAGAAGGGAGTGAGGGGTGAGCGGGCAGCGGGGCAGCAGTTTCTCCGGACATTATTTTCTTCCTACGTTTTACTCGGTTGGCACTTTCCAGTGATGCATTGCTGCTTCTCTTTGGCTTTCTCTCTCTCCCTGCAGGTGCTCATCTGCTCTCAGGCCTTCAACTACCATTTACATAATGGCAACTCTCAAATTCCTATCTTGAATCCTGAACTGTGCCTGTTATACCATGGTCACCTGGATCTCAACATGTGGATTTATCCTAGGTATGGTTAATTATCTAGCATGAGAATGAAATGCAAATGGAACTCTCTTGAGTAAGAAACTGTTAGTGATGGGAGTGCTATAATCCCCAGAGAAACAAATTGAGGTCCAGAGGGTCCCAGGCAGAAAGTGCTTTTGTACCATTTCACTCTCATTTCTTCATTATTCCTATACCTCAGTATTCCTTCTACACGGGGACTATGGAAGGCCAGAGTTGAGCAGAAATGACAGCAACATGCACCAAAGAAGTGAGAAGAATGCTGCCTGGCTTGTTGTCTATGTCTAAGTGGTGTGTGTTTCCCCAGGAAAAATGCTTACAGGAGGGTTATATGTCTAAGAAAATATTTTTCTTCAAGCTATGGTGATAGACCTAAGGGTTTGTGTTAAAATGGTTAGGAGACATATTACAAGTGGAAGAAAAAGTAAAAAATTTTAAGGAAAAATATCAAAATATGTTTTGTCATTCACATGCTTTTCTAAATTTGCCTTAAATTTTTCTTTAACTCCAACTGCTGCCATAAAGAGGCAGGTGGAGGGAGTAGAGGGAGGGTGTTTGAAAGAAGAATCAACTTTCACATTCCAAAGAGAGAAAATGAAAGCAAAAACAAGACCATTAAAAAATAAAGTTTTTTAAAAAATAAGAACAGTGGCTAATGAAATAAAGAAAGAAAACAAAATCCTTCTCTGCTCTGCTGATGTAAACATTACCTCCTCTGAGATGTTATAATAATTCAGAGAATAAGAGATCAGTAATCTTCCTTATTATCTGACATGAGCAATGGAAAAAAATAACAGTTCTTCTCCTATCATTAGTCTTTTCCTACCTTTTAAAAACAGTCCTGATGACATGACTTGATTTATTAAACTCAAGAAAGTATCTGGGTTTAAAAATTACCATGACAAAAAAAATAAAAAATAATAATGATTACCATGACAATTTTTGTTTTTCTACTGCTGCTTTAATGAACAGAAATCTGTTTCTAGATGCCCTCTTCTTTTTCCACTGGTGGCAGTTCTGTGATGCTTGGGTTCATAAGAGACAAGTCTCCTGTCAACCGGATGTGTGGGCAGGAGCATGAAGACAAGAATCATACCACTTACCAGAGATTCGCTGGCACACTGGAACACATAACAGATATAAAGGCTCAGTCCAGGCTCTGGTGACTCCCGACAGATAAAGCCAAAATGATCCACATGCTTTATACCCTACAAGGGGAAAAGAAGTGCAGTCTTTACTCATTAACACTATGAAAATTGGCATGAGCTCTATGCTTTCACACTTCCATGAATTTGTCCTTCTCAGCCCAGTGATAGGGGACATAATGGCATAGGAAATGTATGCAGTGATCTTTTGACACATAAAATAAAGTGAAAGAGGAATTCACATTGTTTTGTTTCAAACACTCTTGCACACTGTGACTCTGGGCCACAGGGAAAAAAAAGATGATGACATGAGTCATTGTCTCCTGTAATAAAATTGCTACTTAGTATTTGCAAGTAATGGCGTTTTCAATTTATTAGCCTTCTTAGAACAAGCAGCCCGATGGTTTATCATAAACTGCATTCTTGTCTATATGAAGCTAAGAATCAGAAAAACTACAACTAACCATGCTTTAATTAAATGGCATGCAATTCCCTAAAGTATGCATTCAACATACTAGAGTCTCTGTCCACATATAGACATGTAAGGAGCCACAGCTGTTAAAAAACCAATACAATGGAGATATTACTGCAGGTGTCAACTATCCAAATTTACAAACCACTATACTTCCCAAACCCGCACAAAATAAGCTCAGCTATACTTAATAAAATATTCTGAATCATTTGTGAATTTCAGCCAGGCTGAATACATACATAGCAATTAGTACGCAGCACCTTGTTATTTTAATAGCAAACACAATACTTTAGAAAGCAGGGTAGACAAGAAATGTACAGTTGTCCTGAAGTAACCTAAATCCCAGTGAAAAGAAAGTAGGCTTTGGATTCTGACAGATTTGTGCTTCATTCTTAGTTCAACCCACCTACAGGGTATGAGACATTGTGCTAGGCTTCTAGTAACGATCTCTGAGGCTCCATTTCTCATTAGAAAAGAGTAGTAATGGCACCTATCTCAGCAATTTTTGAAATGTACACCTAAGAATTCCCTGTTATAGTTACTGGCACATAACTTTGATAAATGGTAACCACTTTTCTGGCAGTATTCAATGGATATGGATCCATTGAATGGTATCAATCCAATGGATACGAATAAAGGAAATCCATTTCAACCAAAAGAAAAAAGTAAGGAGGGGTGAGGTTATCATTCATGAGCTGGAAGTTAGCTCCATCTGGTACAACTCCTTAGTGACAACAAAATATCTTTCACTAGCTTATAGTACTAAATGGGAAAAACTTATAGGACCTCACTAACTCAGGGAGTCTTTGAGCAGTGGCAATGTTTCCAGGAAAGAAAACCACTCCCTATTCCTCATGCTTGCCATGGACACAGTCCTATAGATTTTGTGGAAAGAACTGTTTGTAGGGGTGCATGTGTTAAAAAGCAGGTCTGTTGCTGAATTTTTTTTTTAATTTTTATTTATTTATGATAGTCATAGAGAGAGAGAGAGAGAGGGGCAGAGACATAGGCAGAGGGAGAAGCAGGCTCCATGCACCGGGAGCCCGATGTGGGATTCGATCCCGGGTCTCCAGGATCACGCCCTAGGCCAAAGGCAGGCGCCAAACCGCTGCGCCACCCAGGGATCCCTGTTGCTGAATTTGACCGCAGTCTATCAGTTCAAGTCTGTGGAAAGAAGTAATAAGAGCAGGGCTATTCAGTGAGGAGCAGAGGTTAACTAAACAATTATTCTGATCAAAGGCCTTTACACAAATGTATAAGTCTTTTTCTGAACCAGAAGATTGGGATATAAAGCTTGCTTTTTCTTTTTATTTCAAGTTTTTATTTAAATTCTGGTTAGTTAAAATAAATGGTAAAATTGGTTTCAGGTGTAGAAATCAGTGATTCATCACTTACATACAACACCCAGTGCTCATCACAAGTGCCTTCCTTAATACCCTTCACCCATTTAGCCAAGCCCCCACCACCCACCTCCCCTTCCAGCAGCACTCAGTTTGTTCTCTATTATTAAGAGTCTCTTATGGTTTGCTTCTCTGTGTCTTTCTTCCCCCTTCTCCTATGTTCATCTGTATTGTTTCTTAAATTCTACATATGAGTGAAATCATACAGTATTTGTGTTTCTCTGATTCACTTATTTCGCTTAGCAAAATATACTCTAGCTCCATCCATATCATTGCAAATGGCCAGATTTCATTTTTTGATGGCTGAGTAATATTCCAGTGTGTGTGTGTGTGTGTGTATGTGTGTGTGCACTCGTGCACACCACATCTTCTTTATCCATTCATCAGCCAATGGATATTTGGGTTCTTTCCATAATTTGGCTACTGTTGATAATGCTGCTATAAACATTGGAGTGCATGTGCCCTTTCACGCCTGTACTTTTGTACCCTTTGGGTAAATACCTAGAAGTGCAATTGCTGGTGACAGGTAGCTCTATTTTTAACTTTTGAGGATCCTCCATACTGTTTTCCAGAGTGGCTGTACCAGTTTGCATTTGCACCAACAGTGCAAGAGGTTCCCCCTTCTCCACATCCTCACTTTATTTTTTATTTTTATTTTTTTAGATTTTATTTATTCATTCATGAGAGACACAGAGAGAGAGGCAGAGACATAAGCAAAAGGAGAAGCAGGCTCCCCATGAGGAGCCCAATTGGAACTTGCTCCTAGGACTCCAGGATCATGCCCCAAGCCAAAGGCAGATGCTCAACCACTGAGCCACCCAGGCATCCCCCCACATCCTCACTTTAAAAAGAGAGGACAGGGGGATCCCTGGGTGGCTCAGCAGTTTGGCACCTGCCTTTGGCCCAGGGCGCGATCCTGGAGTCCCAGGATCAAGTCCCACGTCGGGCTCCTGGCATGGAGCCTGCTTCTCCCTCCTCCTGTGTCTCTGCCTCTTTCTCTCTATCATAAATAAAAATAAATAAATAAATCTTTAAAAAAAAAAAAGAGAGAGAGAGGACAAAGCAAAAATCATTTTTGAACCAGTTTTATATATTTGGTTTGGTTGGTTCTTTTTTCCCCCCTCTATTTTCCCCTCCTCTGAATGTTCGATGAGCATTGCTGTTTTCTTACTGGGAGGCTTGAGGAATGTATGGGTGAGAGGCACAAGTTTTTAGGATAACTCTTTCATTTTGAGCAGCAGGAACTACACTGGACAGTGTATCACTTTATCCTCTGTACTTGCCACAAGGTCCCACTCGCAGAAATGTTCATTGAACATTTACTGAACATCTAAGTACTAAGCTCTATCTTAACATTTTATTCTGATGCCCTACAGAATGAGACACCATGAAATAAGACACCTGCCCTCACAAAACTGATCCTGCGGGGACTCCCCAGTAAACAGGTAATTACACAAAGACTTAATAACTACTTTTTCAGTTCAAGTGAATATAATCTTCCTACCCAATTTTTGGTATTTTAAACCAGAATTTAGAAAATTGCCATTTTTTATTCCTATAATTAGACACTGCTGCTCTCTCAGTTATTTCAGTAGAAAGTTTTTATCTTCGTGCCATAATTTTAGGTCACTAGTAACAAAACATTAAAATATTAGAAGTGTGGGACACCTGGGTGGCTCAGCAGTTGAGCATCAGCCTTCAGTTCAGGTCATGATCCTGGGCTCCAGGATCGAGTCCTGCATCGAGCTCCTTGAGGGGAGCCTGCTTCTTCCTCTGCCTATGTCTCTGACTCTCTTTATGTGTCTCTCATGAATAAATAAAATCTTTAAATGAATAAACAAATAAAATGTTAGAAGTGAAACAGCACTAGCGGAGCCCAAGGCAAATAATTAACAAGAGGTACAAAAGTTTATCATTTTTGAAAGGCAGAACATCTGAATATTAAACCCACAGCTACACTAATTCTGAAATTTAAAAATAAATAGGTAGTCTTGATTTTTCAACGTTAAAATACAAAAGAGGGCCTTGGCAAGACCTGAGTCCCTAGAGGTGCATCTAAGTCATCCTGCTGGGAAAGAAGTTAACCCCTCTCTATTCCAGAAACCTCCACAGATGTATCCTTGCATTCTTCACCTTCCTATATTTATTTATTTATTTATTTTTTTAAATTTTTATTTATTTATGATAGTCACAGAGAGAGAGAGAGGCAGAGACATAGGCAGAGGGAGAAGCAGGCTCCATGCACCGGGAGCCCGACGTGGGATTCGATCCCGGGTCTCCAGGATCGCGCCCTGGGCCAAAGGCAGGTGCCAAACCGCTGCGCCACCCAGGGATCCCTTTTTTTTTTTTTTTTTTTTTTTACCTTCCTATATTTAGATCTAGATACTCTCTCTACTCTAGTATCTTCGAAAATTGTTTCTATGTTTACAATACATTTAGGTGGCTTCAACTTTGGGATAGACATCCTAAATTATTACTGTGGGACTTAGGACACTGGTTTATGCCTCTATGGCCTTGTACATGTTTAGCTGTATCAGTTATTTCAAAGGGTTCAAATACAATTTATGATTTAAAAATACACAAAAGGACAAAAATACACCAAAACTTTCTTTTCAAACTTTGGCCTTTACATGAAAAGAAGTGGAAAGTGCTAGTTCTCCTTTTACTATCTACTACGATAATATGACTCAGTGACACCCACAAGTCCCACTGCCCAAGACTCTGAAAAACACTAGCTGTGAAGGTATTTTCAAAAGAACTCACCACCACAAAAATTCCACCTGAGGATGAAATTTGATGAAGTGACATTATGAGGAGAAAGGGGTGATAAAAATGAGAACCAACTATTATGATACAGAGGGACGTGGACAGGATTTTGTTTTTAGTAGAGACACAAACACAGGAGCACTCTTATTTAAGACAAATCCACTTAAAAATTAAAATTAAAAAAAAAAAACAGTAAAATTTGAGTTTAAGTCTAGTTGTTTGGTGGTTAATTTAAAATCAAGATTTAAGTTGGTTTTGCCAAATATATGACATACTTTAATACGTACCTGAGAACAAGAAGAGATATCTTTAAAATTCTTCTCAAGCACAACTGATTTAGTGTCTGGACTGATAAGGTTAATCTCAAACCGTCCAACCTTAAAAATAAAAACATGCCAGTTAATTTCAACTCACAAGGACCTAATATCTTACTTTACAATGGCATATGTAACTAGTGATACAGATTCAATTGTTATATATATCCCTCAACATCCAATCAGTATTTCAACTCCAAATATCAGCTCCCTCAACATATTTCCTCCTTTTGTCTAAAAATCATGAAAATTAAGTTGGTCTTAATTTACAAGATACAAGAAACCATTTTTTTTCATTAAAAATGATTGTCTTTTTAAAAACATGCAACCCTTCTTCACTTCATGATTTCTAAAAACACGAATTATTTTACCATGATTTATAATCATACAAATCATATAATCATTTTGTTGACCAAGTGGTCAACAAAAAGATAATATCTGCAGCTGAGCAGATTAGTTAAAATGTATGAAAATCGCCAACCAAAGAAATTAACATCAATAACTGTGGCTAAGAAAATGAATAAATCTGATAGTCCCAAAAAGAGAGGAAGCTCAGTCAACATATCACCCAAAAAAAGACTGTGGATACTTTCATTACATGCCTAGAGTTATCAAAAGCAAAACAGGACAAAACAAAAGAACCCATGAACTTCTGATAAGCAAGTATTACACACTGGGACTGTTTACCAAGGTACGCTGTGGAATTTCCTACTCAAGGGAGAAGAGTTGCTCATTTTTTTTTCAAGAAAACTCACATCTTACAAGCTTAACCTTGTCAAGAGGACTTAACCTCTCCAGGGCATTGTTTTGACTCAAGTTCTTTTAGGTGGAACTTGACATTTTCTATATCCTGTAGAAATTCAAAAACTACCTTTTAATTAAGGTGTATCTTTTACACCCATAATACAGCTTGCACATTATTTTAGCAACGAATCCAGGAAGTTGTCAGACCCACGGCGTTTCTTTAACTCTCCTTTTTTGTGCAACATCATCTGAAAATACACCTGTGAGTCTCTAGGCTTTTCCTTCTCTAAGGAAAACTTCCCCATTCGCCTCCATGCCTATCACACTTGCCCAAATTCACATCTTTAAATCCTCTGTAAGGCACAACATCTATTTAAGAATCAACCTAAGGGGGGGATCCCTGGGTGGCTCAGCGGTTTAGCGCCTGCCTTTGGCCCAAGGCGCGATCCTGGAGTCCCGGGATCGAGCGCCACGTCGGGCTCCCTGCATGGAGCCTGCTTCTCCCTCTGCCTGTGTCTCTGCCTCTCTCTCTCTCTCTCTCTCATGAATAAATAAAAAAATAAATAAATCTTAAAAAAAAAATCAACCTAAGGCAAATGCTGGTGATATGAAGGGTAATCTGTTGAATTGCTTCTTCCTCCCTCTCTCCATGCCCTGCTCCCTCACTTCCTAAAATCCATATTCCACGTCGGCCTCTGAGCCCTACTTATTCCTCTGCTCCTCTGTCCACCTGCTTTCCCTGCTTGCAGGATGGAGTGAAGCTGAGTGGACCACTGCGGAGTGCGGAATGGGGCGGGGCCAGCTGCCCCTGCGCGCTGAGGCCCCGCCCCCGCCCCGCCCCGCCCCGCCGGCGCCCCGCCCCGCCCCGCCCCCGCCCCGCCCCCGCCGGCGCCCCGCCTGGCAGCACCTGGAACAGCATCGTCCTGTTCTTCTCAGAATCCGAGGGCTGTACGTGACTCGGGGCGCTGGCGTGTCTCCTTCGCGGCTGTGGTTTCTGGCTGTTCTCGTGAACTTTCCTTTGCAGGGCTCCAGTAACGCTGCTGCACCGAGAGCGGAACTCCTGCTGTTCATCAAGGCCAGAATCTTCCAGGATGCGCTCGGGGAAGCCCCCCCGGGAGCTGGGCGGCCCCGGCAGGCCGGCCGCGGCCGGTGAGGCAGGCGGGGCGTCGGGGAGCGCGTCCCCTTCCTCGGGCAGGACGTCGGCGGCCGCGCCCGGCGCCGGGGCCTCGAAGACCGCGGGGTCGGCGCCCGCCTCGGTGCCGCGCGGCTCGCCCTGCAGCCTCAGGCGCTGCTGCTCGTGCAGGCTGAACTGCTCCATGCAGTCGTCGATGAGGCTCGACGGCGCCTTCTTGTGGGTCACCGTCACCTTCCCGCAGTACAGGACTTCGAACTTCTGGGAGTTGTAAAAGGCATCCTCGTTGTCTTTGCTGGCTTTGGCATCCTCTTTCATGGCAGCTTTGGATAACTGCCTTATGCTGCTGATAACATCAGGAACCTGGAAAGGAATTTAAAATCCGCGTTTCGGTTGAATATTTAGGGACAATTTATGTTTACCCAGAATTGTTCCTATCACATGCAATGCATTCTCATCCTAAATGGTAACACATAAAAAGTAATAGTCGGACCCTGTATAGGATAACGGGGAAAATTAAATTACACTGTCAGACACAAATAAAGGTAAAATAGAAAATTTAATGTCAGTATTATACTTTCCCGTTTTTTTTTTATTTTTTTATTTTTTTAACTTTCCCGTTTTTTTAAAGTCAATTTGTTTATACTACTTCCCATCATCAGCTTTAACTTTTTATTTTTAAGATTTTATTTATTTATGCATGAGAGACATAGGGAGAGAGAGAGAGATAGAGAGAGGCAGAGACTCAGGCAGAGGGAGGAGCAGGCTCCATGCACCGGGAGCCCGACGTGGGACTCGATCCTGGGTCTCCTGGGTTGAAGGCGGCACTAAACCGCCGAGCCACAGGGCTGCTCTACTTTCCCGTTTTAAATGCATTGGCTTCCCAAAACCAAAACTGTGAGACCAAACAGGGTCTGCCAACTTTCAATTTTTTTTTAATTTATTTATGATAGTCACAGAGAGAGAGAGAGAGAGAGGCAGAGACACAGGCAGAGGGAGAAGCAGGCTCCATGCACCGGGAGCCCGACGTGGGATTCGATCCCGGGTCTCCAGGATCGTGCCCTGGGCCAAAGGCAGGCGCTAAACCGCTGCGCCACCCAGGGATCCCCACTGTCAACTTTTAATGAATCATAATATATCCTTTAAGTACGTTGGAAAGTTATTATGAAGGGTCAGAGGTTTAAAAAGTAAAATTGAAAAACGTACACACTAACACATATTAACTGGACATGCAAAAAATAAATGCAAAAAATAAATAAAAGTTATTATAAGTCTCAGCTGAAAGAAACCAAAGTTTCAACAATGAGGATAAAATAAACTTTCTGGGGAATCCCTGGGTGGCACAGCAGTTTAGCGCCTGCCTTCAGCCCAGGGCGCGATCCTGGAGACCCGGGATCGAATCCCACATCGGGCTCCCGGTGCATGGAGCCTGATTCTCCCTCTGCCTATGTCTCTGCCTCTCTCTCTCTCTCTCTCTCTCTCTCTCTCTCTCTCTGACTATCATAAATAAATAAAAATTAATAAAAATAAAAAAATAAACTTTCTGGATGAAGAGATTAAGATCCCGACACTCATCAATATTAGCCATCAGAAAAAATGCAAATTAAAACCACAGTAAGATAACATTACACACACCTATTAGAATGGCTAACATCAAAAAGACAAAGTGTCTGCTGGGATGTGGAGCAACTGGAACTCTCATACATTGTATGCAGAGATGTAAAATGGCAAAACTGCTTTAGAAAATCTTTTGGGAGTTTCTCAGGAGGTAAACATAGACCTATCTCAGGACCCAGTAATCCTACTCCTAGAGATTTGCTAACAGCCCTGAAAATATGCCCACACAAAAGCTTGTCCACAAATATTCATAGAAGCCTTAGTCTCAACCAATCGTGATGTTCATCACGTGAACACTCACTAACCATCAGGGAAATGTAAATCAAAACCAGAATGAGATATATCCTCTTACCAAGTGGTTATCATCAAAAAAGACCAAAGATAAGCACTGGCAATGATGTGGAGGAAGGGAATCTCCACGTTGTTTTAGTGGGAACATAAACTGAGGCAGTTAAAATGGCAAACAGTATGGGGATTCCTCAAGATAAAAACAGAACCATCATATGATCCAGTAATTCTACTTCTGGGTATATAACCAAAGGAAACAAAATAACTTTCTCAAAGAATATATCTGTACCCCCATATTCACTACAACATTATTAACAATAGCCAAGACATACAAACCACCTCAGGGTCTATCCATAATGAATAAATATAATATACAGATATAAATATAAGTGTATAAATGGAATATTATTTAGCCATAAAATAGGAATCCTGCCATTTGCAACAACATGAATGGACCTCAAGAGCATCATGCTAATTGAAATAAGCTAGACAGAGAAATAGAAATACTGGGTGATCTCAATTATATGTGGCATTTTTAAAAACTGAACTCATAGATAAGGAAAATAGATTGGTGGTTGCCAGGGGCAAAGGAGGTTATGGAGGTGCTGGAATAGTCAAAAGGTACAAACTTCTAGTTACAAGGTAAGTTCTGGGATATCACATACAGCATGGTGATTATTACTAGTAATACTACATTATATATTTGAAAGTTGCTAATCAAGTAGATCTTAAAAGCTCTACTTTTAAGAAAAGGAAAAACAAACCTGCAGTATGTGAGATGAATGATGCTAAACTGATTATGGCAATCATTTCCCAATATGTACATGTATCAAATCACTAAATTATCCACCTTGACCTAATACAACCTTTTATGTCAATTATATCTCAATAAAACTGAAAAAATAAAAGCAAATAGATAAAATGTGGTACAGTCATATAACAGAATACAAATCATCATCTCTTACTTGTTTACCCACTAATCTTTTAACCGGTGTCCGTCCCTTGCCCCCTTCAATCTGCTCTCAAAAGCCAGAGGATCCTTTTTAAACTGAAGTTAGAATCCTTCTGAAACAAATGCCATGTTACTCACCTGTAAATCCTCCAAGCTGTCCATTTCATTAAGAATAAAAGACAAGGGATCCCTGGATGGCACAGCGGTTTGGCGCCTGCCTTTGGCCCAGGGTGCAATCCTGGAGACCCGGGATTTAATCCCACATTGGGCTCCCGGTGCATGGAGCCTGCTTCTCCCTCTGCCTGTGTCTCTGCCTCTCTGTCTGTCTGCCTGTCTCTCTCTCTCTCTCTGTGACTATCATAAATCAATAAAAATTTAAAAAAAATTAAAAAAAAAAGAATAAAAGACAAGATCCTTACAATGCCCTAAGGGCCCATGCCATCTGCATATGACATACGTATATTAAATATGACCTGCGGCTACATGTCTTCCATGACCTCTAATCAACCTATATTTTCAGCTTTTCATCTTAACTGCATTCACTATGACCTTACTCCTAAACTCCCTCTCACACAGTTGAAGCCAAACAGACCTTTTAGCTATTCCCAGAACATGCCCCCCCACTCCTCCCTCAAGAGCTCTGAGCTCCATGCTCCTCTCCCAGTTCACTGCATGGCTCACTCCCTCATTTCATTAAATCCATGCTCTAATGCCACCCCGTGAGACAGCACCTGCCCCCCCCCCAAACACACACATACACTGACACAGCCAGCAATCCCTGGGTTTTTTTTTCCCCCTACTTCTCTATAGTACTTATCTCTTTTAACATCCTGTATAATTTATTTGCCAGAATGCAGACCCTAGGAGGGCAGTGATTTCTGTCTTTTCTGGGGTTTTTGTTTGTTTGTTTGTTTGTTTTTTCATTTTTTCCCTCATATCCCAAAACCTAAAATGCTTTCTGGTACAAAGTACATGCTTATGTTGGCCAAAGGTGGGGGGGTGGGGAGAAGAAAGAAGAAAGAACAAAGAAGAAAGAAGAAGAAGAAGAGGAGGAGGAGGAGGAGGAGGAGGAGGAAACTGGGGGGAGGGTAGTTTTTATCTTTGGAAAAGAAGATTATTTTATATTCAGGGTTGTTCTACATTTAGACACATATCTTCAAATCTTCTAGCACCAATTCTGAAACCAGAACTTCTCTTTGACGTAATTATTTGGGATACAATGCCAGAACACTCACAGTTCAAAATCATAAGGATTTCAGCTTGCTGGTCAAATACTTCCTATGAAAGAATCAAGTCCAAATGCTATAGTTTCGATGACTACCCTGAACACCTGACCTGACTCAGGAAAGAAGTCAGGTGTTTTGTACTAACACATGACCAGCAACCTTAACCCTCTGTCATTTTCTTTTTGCCTTAGTATCTTACCAGGGACAAAGCTAAGGAGAGTGAGCTAGATATTCAACCCTACAAAAAGCAAAATGATTCTAGCGGCTGCTAGGTAAAACTTTAAGATAGTTGGATGCTTTCTTCCTTGTTAACCATATTTCAGGAAATACTTTTCATCTAATTTTGCAAGCCAAGTGTTCATAAATTTCCAAAATGTCTTTGGTAAAGTACAGAAGAAATATTATCTGTAGGATTTTTTTTTGGACCTGCAGGATTTTGATCTTGCTACAAATATGTAAACTATTTTTAGAGTTATATTCTACGATTGAGACTACAAATAAAGTTAATTCAAACTAAGGTGCCTCAATTCTTCTGTATTACACATTTATACCCTTTCTCTTCCATTAAATTGAGAGCTCTCATATGTGAAGAACTGATTAGGGGCTGAATTTCTATAGTCTTATTGACACTTCTTTGCAACCACAGGCAAAGGCTCAGAACCTAAATGTAATTCAGTTAATGACCCAGTTTATATAAGCAAACCTTATCATCTTGACTAAACTGAATTGGAACTTCATCTTCCCATAATCTGAGTTCTTGACTGTGCCATAATACCCCCCCCTCAGGTCATGACCAACAACAGCTTTCAAAATGACCCGGGATGCAGAGGCTCCACCTGACCTATCAACAGCCAGCTCTGTTTTTGCTTATCATTACACAGAAAACATACATTAAACATTGTACAGCCCCTGCCAACCCACTCAGAGCCCACACCAGGAGAGAGACACTGATAAAGGTCAGTAAAATGTCCATAGTGGGAAAATGACTTATTAGAGAAATATGAAAACCTATGAGGCATTTAATGTGAAGGGTCAATCAGAAGCAGCACAAGAGAAATAAATAGCCCAGTCCTTGCACATACTACTGATATTTTGGGGAAACAACATTCTCTTCTAGGACAGCATTTACTGATATATTTATATGTACATTTTTATGTTTTTGAATGACTTTAATTCTTCATATGTATCATATCTTTCAACATCTCTTTTTTTCCCCGTCTACTATTGTACTGTAAACTCTTAACAGGAAGACTGAGTGGTGGTGATTTTGTTTTTTCTAGAGCTCTTCCATGTGACTGCTAGGAAAGTATTCCATGCTCAGAAGAAACTGAGTAACTACTGTCAGGAAACTGAAGTATAAATAGTAGTGAACAACTTCCTAGAATCCTGATAAAAGTTCTCTAGGATTTATATAGGTTTAGTAAATTCCTTTTGCTAACTCGAGATCTGGCACTCCCAAAAATAGAAAGCCATAACTTTTCACTCTGTTTAGTGCTCACTCAAGTGGGAAGTGAATGTACATGTCAAGAATGTCTCCAGTGCCATAGAGCACCTCAAACTACACGCTCCAGGTGCATAATCTAGTTATTCATACTCTAGCTATGAATAGTTCCATTGCTCAGAATCTGACTATGTCACATGGAACCTGATGAGGATTTAATGCCAACTAAAGGCAAGGCTTTTTTTTGTTTGTTTTTTGTTTTTGTTTTTTATGATAGTCACACAGAGAGAGAGAGGGGCAGAGACATAGGCAGAGGGAGAAGCAGGCTCCATGCACCGGGAGCCCGACATGGGACTCGATCCCGGGTCTCCAGGATCGCGCCCTGGGCCGAAGGCAGGCGCCAAACCGCTGCGCCACCCAGGGATCCCTAAAGGCAAGGTTTTTATTCTGTAGCATGTAATCTTTAACACAAAACAACAATAATGAAAAAGACTCTACACAACAGGGCCTGAGAGATTTGTATTCTATCCCCAGCTCTGCCAGGAATTTGTGCTATTCCGCATCCTAGTGTTTCCTCACCAGTGAAAGAGGGTAGGGGGACTAGATAGATAGTCAATAAGACCTGATCCAGATCCACATTTCTGTGAGCTTATTTTTGCACCAATGTCAATACAGGAGCAAGGAGATGAAAATATACTCTACTGTTAAAACAGAAATAGCATAAGTCATTGAAATTATTCATTTTCATTAACACACAATAGTCAATTCAACAAACAATAAATCAACAGGGCTTTTTTCAAATGTCTCATAATATTAAGAAAAAGCACAGTGCCACCTTAAGCCAGTATGTTGTTGTTACACCTTCAGTGACCTCACAAAAGAATTTAGATTCAAATATCAAAAATCAGACAACAGCAATTCCTCATTCTAGAGGGGAAAAAAAATTTCCACTAGATCCCTGGATGTCATGCTGTGGTTTCTCATTAATTATCATAATTAGTTATCACAATCCAAGAAATCCAGGGGTATTATAAAAATTACACTCTACCGGACTTCAAAAGAAAACAAATTCTAAAAGAACCACAATGGATGTTTAAAGGTCTAAGCAAACACTGGAGAAAAATCTGAATTGTAAAAAGCACTAGGGAAAGATACCTTTGGTCAGGAAGCAGGTTGAAAATCGTTCTCCAAGAGCACTAAATATGCCAACTTGATGCAGTCCTCAATAATTAGCCTTTTGTCACTCTTAAGAAGTTCTTTTCCTTTTTAAATAAGCCAGCAGTAATTCCGCTGTATTTGTTAACGTCCACGTTATCACTATGCAGCCAATTATAAAAGTTCCCAGGAATAACCGTTATTGCTTCAAAAGTAAAGTATTTCCTGTCTCTGCAATCAGGAAACACACTGATTGTTCAGGACTAAAGAGCAGAAGTTTTAGCTCTCTTTAGAAAGAAACATTTTAAGCTTGATAACCATTGTCTTTTTTTATGCTGCTTAAGTAATCACAAGTGTCTAAGGCTTATTAACTATGAAGTCAAGAAAAGATTATAGTATGAAGTCTTTTCCACACAAAAAAAGTGAACAGATGAACTTCAGTAAATGTTTAAACATGGATACAAATATGAATATGAAAATAAGCTTAAAACATGAAGCAAAAACAATAACTGGATAAATTCTTTTACAATTGGTATGAGCTTAACTGCTTGATTCATTAGTAATCATTTTATAATAATTCTAGTAGGCACAGAAAAATTTAGACAAGTACAAAAATGAGAGGGAAAGTATTTTTTTAAAGTTAAGAAAAAATACTAGCAAGCATTTCAAGTAAACTGAAAAAGCTACCTAATGAGAAGAATTAACAATTTAAACTAGTCTCAGTTCAAGAGAGACAATATGAAAAGAAATACATTTGCTTTGAAAGTAATACATGCCTTTAGGAGGAGGGCAGATTTCCCTTCCAAGTATGATTTACTTAAACTAATAAGGGGCACCTGGCTGGCTCAGTGGGAAGGACATGCCACTCTTTTTTTTTTTTTTTTTTTTTTATTTATTTATTTATGATAGTCACAGAGAGAGAGAGAGAGGCAGAGACACAGGCAGAGGGAGAAGCAGGCTCCATGCACCGGGAGCCCGACGTGGGATTCGATCCCGGGTCTCCAGGATCGCGCCCTAGGCCGAAGGCAGGTGCCAAACCGCTGCGCCACCTAGGGATCCCAGGACATGCCACTCTTGACCTCAGAGTCATGAGTTCAAGGCCGACATTGGATGTAGACATGACTCAAATAAATAAAAATTTAGAGGATCCCTGGGTGGCTCAGTGGTTTAGCGCCTGCCTTGGGCCCAGGGTGTGATCCTGGAGACACGGGATTGAGTCCCGCATCAAGCTCCGTTACATGCAGCCTGCTTCTCTCTCTGCCTCTCTCTCTCTCTTTCTCTCTCTCTCTGTCTTTCATGAATAAATAAATTAAATCTTTTAAAAATTTTTTAAAAGATCACTCTGCATTTTGAAAAAAAAAACATTTTGGTCATTTAATGTTATAATTTCTATTTGGCTTTCAAAATCTCCTCTTCAGTGAAAAGTAATCAGAAGGTATGTCTGAGCCATGAAATCCTTCACTTATGTTAAAGAAACGCTACCCATTACCTGATGGCACAGGTTTTTCCAGCCCCCAGTTATTTGGAAGCATAGTCTATGTCGTCATTTTTAAGGTGATGCTGTCTGATAATCTCAATAAGAACACTGATTTCTGGGCAGCCCGGGTGGCTCAGCGGTTTGGCGCCTGCCTTCAGCCCAGGGCGTGATCCCGGAGTCCCGGGATCGAGTTCCGCGTGGGGCTCCCTGCATGGAGCCTGCTTCTCCCTCTGCCAGAGTCTCTGCCTCGCTCTCTGCGTGTCTAAAAAAAACACTGATTTTTAAAAACCATCTTAACTTTTAACTGAAAGTACTACAGATAATTCTTTGTATCTGGTTAAAAATATAAATAATAATTTATATTTTAGGGGAAATTTTGCACAGTAAAAAGAGGTCTGATTATCACTAGGTCTAGATTCAGAATCACTAAAGTAATGCAGAATTTTGAAATCACATCATTTTCACACTAAAGGTGCCCTAATGAAATCACCAATCCCCACTATCTTGTTTTATAGATATGAAAACAAACTTCACATCAAAAGTTACACCAATGAAGAAAAACAGGATGAGATTACAGAATGGAGACTATTTAGAGCCAAAGAAAGCAGAGTATCTCCTGACTTAACCCTACAGTCATCCCAGTTGGTTTCTGAGCCACACAGGCTTGAGTCTCAAGACAGTTTCCTCTCAGACCAGACTTTACTCTTTAGATATTTTCAGCCACTTTGCTCCAAACTCATTTCTGGCTCAGCATCTCTTTAACTGAGGTTTCTTGGTAGCTTCTAGTTAGCTCAAGCATCAGAGAGGGAAGTTCTTAAAGCCCTTCTGCTAAATTCTCCCCTCCCATTCTGTCTCCCTGCTCCTGTCACTGAATACTGTTGCTGGAAGATAGGACTTGTGCATTTATGACTGTTTCAAATTTACAAGTGTTCTCACTAGTTGAGTTTGGTGCTGGAGAGAAATGGCATGACAAGACAAAAGATGGGGTAGGGGATAAGAATTTAGATGGCAAAGGACCAACAAGAGCAGTTTTTTTCAAATTCCCTTTCCAGGGACGTCTGGGTGGCTCAGTGGTTGAGCATTTGCCTTTGGCTCAGGTCATGATCCCCAGGTCCTGGGATCGAGTCCTGCATCAGGCTCCCCACGAGGAGCCTGCTTCTCCCTCTGCCTATGTCTTTGTCTCTCTCTATGTCTCTCATGAATAAATAAATAAAATCTTTAAAAAAAAAATCCCTTTCTGGGAGTTATTCTGTATGTTGGCAAATTGAACACCAATAAAAAATAAATTTATTATTAAAAAAATTCCCTTTCAAAAAAGTAAAATCATTATTATAAAAAGTGGATTTGGGGATCCCTGGGTGGCGCAGCGGTTTAGTGCCTGCCTTTGGCCCAGGGCACGATCCTGGAGACCCGGGATCGAATCCCACGTCGGGCTCCCGGTGCATGGAGCCTGCTTCTCCCTCTGCCTGTGTCTCTGCCTCTCTCTCTCTCATTGTGTGCCTATCATAAATAAAAAAATAAAATAAAATAATTTATAAAAAGTGGATTTGTCCCTAGTGTGGTATATTAGAAAAGTATATGACATGATGTGAGAGGCCTGAGTTAACAGCCCCATTCCAGTATCTATTATTATCTGTGGTAAAGACACTGTACATTTTTCCCAGTCTCTAGTTTTTCATTCATCACATAGGAATCACACTTAATTTCAGAGACAAAGTGGGAAAATTAAATTAAGTGTGTAAATGTGCCTGACGCAGTGTTGGAACAGTGAAAACATTCTATAATGTTTTAATTAAATCTACAGTATAAGCAGGATTTATACTGTAAAGAGATGGAGGAATTGCGGAGCCGCTGACAAATAAAATATATCTATACTGCCTTCATAAAAATTAAATTGCAGTGAAGGGGGGGATATAATAAATAAGTAAAATATAAAGGATTCTAGATAGTAAAACTGCCAAGGAGAAAAATGGTGCAGGGAAGGGGGGTAAAAAATTTGGAGGGAGTGGCATAATAGCTGCAATTTTAGAGAAAGAACTCTCATGGAATATTTGAGTAAAAACCTAAAGTCAGCAAGGAGGTGAGCCATACAGACATTTAGGGGAGGAACATTCCAGGCAGACAGAACACCAAGAACAAAGGCCCTGAAGCAGAAACTTGCCTGGTGTATTCAGGGACCAGAGAGGAGCCAGTGTGGCTGGATGTGAGGGAGATTATCAAAGAGGCCGCTGTGGGGACCAGGAGGCATGTCAATCACACAGGGCCCTGGAAGGACTTTGGCTTTTACTCTTGGTGAGAGACAATGCCCCTGTAGCGTGCTGAGTCAGATACTTAAAGGCCTCCATTGCCTGTTGTGTGAAGAAGAGACGGCAAGGGTAAGGAGCAGGAGCCACTGCCCCCAACCAGGGGGAGCTAACAGGGGCTCACAGAGGAGTTACAGCCAGGAAGCTGTGAGAAACTGAAGGTTTCTGAATATAATTTTAAAGACACAGTCAAGATGACCTGCTGATGGATCTAATGTGGCATGCAAGAGAAGGAAAGGAGGCACAGATGAACTTAATGGGTTTTGGCCAGAGGAACCAAAAAAATAGAGTGGCGGTAAAATAGGCTGTGAGGAGGGGAGGCTTCAGAGAGCAGGGGCTTAGTTTTAGACACATTAATTCTGAGAAGCTTATAGGTATCTAAGGGGAGATATATACATGAATATATATGTCTAGAGCTCAGGGAAGAGGAGAAAGCACAGAAAGAAAAATTGGAAGGCATTAATATATGGATGGTATTCAAAGCCTTGAGATGAGTTTATAGGAGAGTAGGTATGATGACAGAGAGAGGCATAGAGAGCCAGGCAAAGAGAATGTCTTTAAAGACAAAGCCCTGAGGCACCCATGTTTACAGTCCAGGAAATGCAGAGATGTGAGTAAAGGAAAATACAAGACCCAGGGACAAAACCAGGTGAATATGATATTCTGAAGCCAAGTAAGAAAGGTTTCCAAGAAGGAAGGATGGAGTAAGCAACATGAGAGGACAAGGTGACTTTGACAATAAAAGTGTTAGTGGGGACTTAGAGCAAAGTCCTTACAGGAGTAAGAAAAAAGAAAATTCTCCAAAGAAAATTCTGGGAACAATATCCAAAACAAGAGGTCCAGGAAGCCTATTAGGGTGGCAGCTGTAGGTACAAGTGAATCAAAAATCAAAAGAGGCTTCTCTCCTAGATGTAAGAAATGATAGCCTCAATAGAAAATATCCAATGGTAAAGGGGAAATTGATGATCTGAAGGAAGAAGGCAGTATTGCTGGAAATATCCTTAAGTAGGCAAGAGGAAGCAGCATCTAGGGCACACTGGAAGAGTCTGAACTGACCCACGGACATGGACAGTTAAAGGAAAGGAAAAGGCAAAATATAAAATACAGACGCAGGAAGATGAAATGGAGGGCATAGAGAATTTCTCCTCTAACTCCTTTAATTTCCTAAGTTAAATAAAAAGCATGACCATCAGCTGAGGTGAGGATGGGCAAGAAGATAAACACAGTATGGAACACTGAACGATGCAATTCAAAGCTGACTATAGGCAAAATTGTGAGGTGAAATGATCTTTAGACCTCTTAAGCTACCCTTTTTTATGTTCTGATGATGTTGAATGTGACCCCTAAAACCCCTTCATGGGAAAATGTGCATTTTAATCTAAGGTTGAACTTGAGAACACATGGACCACGTGAAATTCAGGAATGAGCCAGCAATTAGGAGAGATTTTGTGCTCTAAATGAAATCATGTAGGTAAACTGCTTTTTCTGCCTAGGATGAGATTTGAAGCTATCCTATATAAGTAATATTTATATAAGAATACATTTTGGGGTGGGGGGCGCCTGGTTGGCTCAATCAGTTAAGTGTCTGCCTTCATCTCAGGTCATGATCCCAGGATCCAGGGATGGTGCCTCACTGCATTGTCCAGCTCCATGCTCAGTGGGGAGTCTGCTTCTCCCTCTCCCTCTGCTGCTCCTCCCCACTTCCCAAGTGCATGTGTGGGCTCTCTCTTTCTCATTCTCCCTCTCAAATAAATAAATAAAATCTTAAAAAAAAAAAAAGAATACATTTTGGAAAAAGTTTGCATACATTTAAACAAAAAAGAAATACAATTCTTTACCTTACCAAATAAGAGGTACACAGTTGGGTTATAAAGTATTTGTATTGCTTATAAAAAATAATTCCATATTTCTTTTATTGGATATGGATATTTATATAAATATTACCAATAAGATAAAATAAGCAAAGTCATTAACACAAGAAAGTTAAGTTGGTCTTCTATTTCTTAACTGTAATAACATAGAACAGGGGCATCTGAGAAGCACCCCTGAAATGAAGTTATTTATTTTTTAAGCTGGCACTATGAGACCCACAGTTTCAAATGCAGCATAGCCCTTTACTGAACCACAGATCACTTTCAATGTGAGATCAACCTGTTACCTGCTTATTCAACTGGATGTCTTCTAGTCATCAAATTAGTCCTATTATTTACTTCATGCTCACATTTTTTAAGTATACAGTTCAAAACTGATAAACCTCTAGCCCGCCTATCTAAAAAAAAAGAGAGGACACAAATTATTATCAGATATCAAAGAAGGGACATCACTACAGATCCCATGGAAATTAAAAGGATAATAAAAGAATATTATGAATCACCTCACTCTCAAACATTTGATATCTTAAATAGGCCAAATCTGGACAAAACTCATACGAGAAGAAATAGGTGTTCTAGGTAGGTCTATTTCTATTAAAGAAATTATATCAATGATTAATAATTTTCCAAACCACTGATCTTCAAGCCCTGATAGGCTCACTGGCGAATTCTATAAAACATTTAGGAAAGAACTTATACCAATTCTGTACAATCTCTTTCAGAGGGAAAAAACAGAGAAAATTCTTCTAGCATTAACCTAATACCAAAACTAGACAAAGATGTTACAAGAAAAAAAAGAACTATAGACCAATATATCTCATGAACATAGATAGATGTAAAAATTCTTAACAAAATACTAACAAATGAAATCCAAAAATGTATAAAAATAATTATACACCAAGACCATGTGGGATTTGCCTAAAGTATGCAAGACTAGTTCAACATTTGAAAATCAATTAATGCAATCCATCATATCAACCAACTAAAAAAGGAAAATCACCTGATCATATTAACAGATGCAGAAAAGGCACTTGACAAAATCCACACCTATTCATTATAAAAAAAAAACTCTCAGCAAACTAGCAACAGAGGGAAACTTTCTCACTTGATAAAATTTTTTCTACAAAAAAACTAAAGCTGGGATCCCTGGGTGGCGCAGCGGTTTGGCGTCTGCCTTTGGCCCAGGGCGTGATCCTGGAGATCCAAGATCGAGTCCCACGTCGGGCTCCCGGTGCATGGAGCCTGCTTCTCTCTCTCTCTCTCTCTCTCTCTCTCTCTCTGTGTGTGTGTGACTATCATAAATAAATAAAAAATTAAAAAAAAAAACTAAAAAAAAAAAAAAAACTAAAGCTAACATCATAGATAATGGTGAGTATCTCAAAACATTCCTACTAAGATCAAGTATAAGGCAAGGATGTACCCCCTCACCACTCCTCTTTTTAATGTCGTACTCGAAGTCCTTGCCAATGCAATAGGCAAGAAAAAGAAACAAAAGGTATAAATTTGGAGCAGGAAGAAATAAAACTGTCCTTGACCTCAATCGACATAACTGTCAATGTAGAAAATCTGAAAGAATCAGAGACAGAACAAAGTAAAACAACAATAAAAAAAAACCTCACTCTCCCAGAATAAGTAATTACAGCAAAGTTACAGGATATAAAGTTAATATACAAAAGTCATTTGCTTTCCTATAAGCTAGGAATAAAGAAGAGAATTTGAAATTAAAAGCAAAATACTATCTACATTAGAACCCTCCAAATTAAACACTTAGGTATAAATATAACAAGATATGTGTAAAGTTTATATGAGAAAAACTACAAAACTCTGATGAATCTAATGAAAGAAAAACTAAACAAATGGGGAGATAGTCCAAGTTTATGATTAGGAAGACTCAACATTGTCCAAAGGTCAGTTCTGCCCAACTTGATCTATAGATTCAATTCAATTCCAATCAAAATCCTAGAAACTTATTTTATGGATAAACTGATTCTAAAGTTTATATGGAGAAGCAAACTCAGAGTAGCCAAGACAATACTGAAACAGAGCAAAGTTGGAAGATCAACACTATCCAACTTCAAGACTTACTATATAGCTACAGTAATAAAGGCTGTGTGGTGTTAGTGAAAGAACAGACAAGTAGATCAATGGGACAGAATAGACAGCCTAGAAATAAACCCACATAAATACAGTTAGCTGATCTCTGACAAAGTAATAAAGACAATAGGGCAAAGATGGTCTCTTTAACAAGTGGTACTGAATGACCAGACATGCAAAAAAAAAAAAAAAATTCCTCTAGACACAGAGTACACTCTTCACAAACTCAATTATTAACTCAAAATGGATTACAGACCTATATGCAAAATGCAAACACATGAAACTCCAATAAGATAGCATAAGAGAATATTTAGATGACCTTGGGTATAGTGATACCCTTTTAGTACATGAAAGGCATGATCCATGAAATAAATAATAAATAAGCTAGACTTTACTAAAATTAAAACTTCTATTCTACAAAAAAAAAATTCTATTCTACAGAAGACATTATCAAGAGAGCTATAGACTGAGACAAAATATTTGCCAAAGACACTTCGGCTAAAGGACTATCATCCAAAATATACAAAGAACTCTAAAACTTAACTACAAGAAACAAACAACCTCATTAAAAAATTGGTCAAAGACTTTGACACCTTGCACCAAAAAAGATAAATAGATGGCTAATAAGGATATAGAAAGATATTCCACATATATCACTAAGGAAATGCAAATTAAACAACAGTGAGATATGACTACATAGCTATTAGAATGGCTGAAATCTGGAACACTATCAACATCAAATGCTGGGGAGAATGTGGAGGCAAAAGAAAGTCTCACATACTGATGGTAAGAATGCAAAATGGTACATAGCCACTTTGGAAGAGTTTGGTGATTTTTTTTTTTACAAAACTAAAAATACTGGTTTCTTAGAAAACTAAACATACCCTTATCCTACAATATAGCAATCACTCTCCTTAGTATTTACTCAAAGGAACTGAAAACACCTGTTCACACAAAAACCTGCACATAGATATTTATAGAAGCTTTATTCATAATCGAACTTGGAAGCAACCAAGATGTCCTTCAGGACGTGAATGGATAAAATGTTGTACATCCAGACAATGGAATATTACTCATTGCCAGAAAGAAATGAGCTATTAAGACATGAGAAGACAGGGAGGAATCTTAAATACATATTCATAAGTGAAAGAAACCAATCTGAAAAGGCTCGTGCTGTATGATTCCAACTATATGACATTCTGGAAAAGGAAATAAACTATGGAAACAATAAAAAGGGTGAGGGGGAGAGGGAAGGATTACTGGGCACAGAGGATATTTTAGGGCACTGAAAATACTCTGTATGGTATGATAGTGATGGATATAAGTCATTATAAATTTGTTCAAATCCAAAGAATATACCACAGCAAAAATGAACCCTAAAATCAACTACTTACTGTGAGTGATCACAATGTGTCAATGAAGGTTCATCTTTGGTAACAAACACAATTCTCATGAATCATGCTGATAATGAGGGTAACTATACACGTAAGGGAGCAAGGGTATCTGGAGAATCTCTGTTCTTTCCTCTCAATTTTATTGTGAACCTCAAATTGCTTAAAAAAATTAAGTCTTCTAAAAAAATAATAGTCCAATACCATTTGTATTTGCTCTAAGAAACACTAGAGGGAGCTTTCCTACATGAACTAGTTTAACTAAGGCGGGGGAATTAAGCATTTTCTAATACTGAAAAAAAATAAATGCCACTGTTTGTAAATTATTACTACTGCTCCCATTCTGACTTATAAAATTAAACACTGGCAAGTAATTTTTTTTTTTACTGGCAAGTAAATTAACTGATATTTTAACTCATTAGTTTGGCAATAAATTTAATAAGCCTTCGAATAAAGTTAGACTGAAAAACTTGGAATACATCAAAATTAGCACTTGATAATCTTGATTCTGTTACATATTTTCAAACAGGACCCAATAAACTTGGTAAGAAAGATCAGTCTCAGTCCTTTATCATGATACACGAAAGTACAAAGCCATCTAAACAAAATGCTAAAACCGGACACTTATCAAGTAGTTTCAGGCATTTCATAGTCTGAACTAATAAGAGGAGGACTTTTTGAGCAAAGCTTAATTGGGAAATAGAATGGGCCTGGGGAAAAGAGTGAAGGGAGCAAAAGCTAAACCCAGAGAGACCTGGACATAACAAGCTCTGGCTAAGATCAGTAGATAAAGCTGTAATATTATCAGGAAGGGAAAATTAAAAACCACCATGCCTTTCTCAGAAGCCTATTTTTGTCCTGGCCTTCTGTATGACTTCAGATATTTACACCACCACAACAGAATTTTTCGCCTTGCAAATGAAAATAATATGACATTCTTGAACTTTTTTTCAGAGTCATCAGTTATCTATATACATTAACTACTAAATGGGCATATGTCTCCCTTCTTCAAAGAAGAAAAGTCCTAACTGCTGGCTACTCCAGAATAAAAAGGAAAAGATATATTCACTTCTTTCCAATATTAGGCTGGAAAAAAGGGCAATACTAAGCAACCAGAAGCCTAATCTCTGACCTGGATTAGCACTTCCATGGGTGAAAGAAAGGTACTGTCTCCACTGCTCATGCTGGAGCTCTATACTGCACTATCTCCAACCCCAGAGTAGAATTAAACTCCTGCCAACAACGTAAGTCATTACGGAGTATGCCTGATACAGTTGTCCCTAGTAGAATGAAAAATACGTGTGTACGATAATATCTTACAGTACAACTTGCATTTCTTGCCCTCATTCTTTCTTCTTATTGTTGACTATGGTGAACATCACCTAGAAAAGTTTCTGATCAGAAAATACTTTTTTCAGAGCTGATACTAGCTTTTCAAAGGTATTCTTCTTTCTTCATTAAATATCAAAGACCCCCTCCCAACCCCCATCCCATGTGCCTTGTGTGGACTGGGAAAATGATACCAAAGGAGAGCTTATAATGATTTAGGTGACTCAATCCCATTTTTGACCAATTACTGAAACAATAGGATGTTTGAGCCTTTGAGAGTCCTAAAGAAAATATCCCTTCTATGACCCTCATAGGCATTTGATACTGAACCAGATTAATGAATATAGTACTTCCAAAGCAATAAACCTCTACCTTTGAAGTCTCTAAAATGTCACCATGTTGCCTGAAAGCCACCTGGAAGAGTGCCCCGTCATAACTAGGTCTTTGTCCTAAAATGTGCCCTGTAGGCAGAAATCTCCTATCCCTATCAACACAACTCAATTGCATGACACCATTACCTTTCAATTAATTGACCTTCCATGATTTTGTTATGATTTCAAGTAAACTTTGGTAACACAGTGTATCAAATCTCCCCCACCTCCCACCAAAAAAAAAAAAAAAAAGTATTTTTACTTATTGAATTTCATGTATGTCAAACATTACACTGTCAAATTTTAATTCCTTGAAGAAAACTCTCATTTTAGAATTTTATATAGAATAAGTGACACTGAAATATTTTTCATGATTTAATAGGCTTAATTTTCTAATACTCAAAATGCTTCCTCCTCTCTATTAAATGAAATCATGATTACAGCAATGCTTCACTACTGACATTACAATCAACATAACTGAAGATAAAAGAAATTCAGGAAATCTGTTCAGTGGCTACTAAATAATTTGCCTGTATAGTATGATAATATGGCCAGAATTTATTTTCACAAAAATTCCAAAAGAAATCTGAGCTGTGTCTTTCCAAAATTCACAACTTCAAAGTCAGAAAGCAAATTTAGTATATATGCTGCTGAAGAAAGCACCAAAAAGCAAATTTAAAGCAAACTAGTAGTCCTTGTTTTTTTTCATACATGGACTACTTTCAAGAAAGAATAAGATGACTCTCACCATAAATTATTTATGAATGGCTTATCAGAATTAGGCACTGTTTTATGTAAATAGCACCAACCTGAATTTAGAACAAAGAGTTCTAGAGGATGCCAGCAATTCTTGTACCCTTCTCTCCATCCCCCACAAAGTAGATCACAATGAAGGGCATGTAATCTAAGCTGGACCAGTGACAGATACTGGCACAGGTATGTGACCCAAGACAGATCAATCTGAGTCACTCCTCAATATTTTTCAAACAGAAGACAAGACCATTTTCAATCTCATTTTCAATCTGCATTTTCAAGGTATTGAGGAAGTTGGTCTGGTACTACAAGGGAATATATATATATATAATATATATATATATATATTATATATATATATATATATATCCCTTTGATGGAGAAGGCCAGTCTAGAGTAACACAAAATGAAACATAGAGGAAAAGAGAATTAAAACCAAGAGATGAAGAGAAAGAGTTCCATGGGGTCAGGTTCTTGGTTGTAGACCTCGAAAGTTTGGCTAACGAGCTCTGGGTCGCCTCCAATTCTAGGAGTCACTCAGGATCTTTTCATATGGGTAGTGGTTTTCACCCTCTCCCCAAGAGTCCTACTAATATGAATGTCTATATGGATTGATAGGATTGGATTCATCTACTATGATGAAACCCATAACAACAACTGGTTACAGAAAACAGTTTATTTGCCTCTCACATTAAAGTCCAGGGTACAGTACTAGGCTTGTTTTGGTACTTCATCATGTTACTAGATATCAAAGATGCAGGTTCCTTCTTTCTTCTTGTTCTGAATTTGGGGGGCCTGTACCACATGGTCCAAAATAGTGGCAAATGAATTCCAGGCAGCAGGACAAGAAGAAAGAATGAATAGGGAAAAAGAGAAAGCAAGGGGTATGGCCCCTACAAAACACACACACACACGCACACACACACACACAAACATTTTCTTTAAAAAGTCACCACACAAAAATCCTACTTGCATCCCAGTGGTCAAAAATAGAGGAATTGCTAGCAACAAGAGAGGCTAAGAAATGTAGTCCTGACTCTGAATGTCTATGTACCAAGAGTAGAATTTTGTTACTAAGGGAGAACAGGAACAACCTACATTCCTGCCACAATTGTCAATGATCCATCAGAGAAAAGGCGTCAGAGCTCTTCAACAAAGAAAAACTAGGGATAGATATGTCAGGGTATTTAAATCATGTAATCACTCTGAAAAGACAGGGCTCGTGTCACAGCTACAGAAATATGTCCTTAATAAAGATAAGACTGATCTCATTGTTCCAAAATTTTCCCAAATTGAAGCCAAAAACTTTCTTATCAATCCTCAAAGACAGTTGAGACTATAATTTCTTACTCAAAGATAATAAAGCACTCTATGATAATAGTATCACTAACCTAAGCTGCATCTACAGTCATTACTGAAATTTATAAGTATTTTTTCTAAATAGAGTCATGTTAGTCTGGTGGTCGTTATGTAAACTTTTATGTGTCTATAAAGACAGCAGTGGGACAACAATCCTCAACCACCTAAAACCAATTTAAAACTGTGATAGGTTCCTGCGTATATTATTCTGGTGAAATCACAAAGCAATGAGACCAATTAATAAATACAATTAATACAAATTAAATTCTTCATTATGTTTCATCTTGGAAATTACAGTCAATTCATTCTAGTAGGACAAACACAGGGAGCAGTAGCCTTTTAAACCAGCATTTATCTCATTACAAGAATTTACTGACCAAGTGGGAGTTACTGTGTTGCCTGTAACTTTCCAATTTAATCTTTTGGAGTATGTAGTATATAGATGTCTGACTTCATAAGCAGTCTATAGTAGGTGTAATATAAACGTTTGTGACTGATTTAAAGCGTGAAAATTATACCCTCCATGTAACACAGTAGGGTCCTATGTTCTTAGCCAGCTGCTAAATATCAAAAACTACTCTCAGAGTAGAGTAGAGAACCTTCAACTTCAAACAGAGTGAGGTCACTCAATGTCAAATATGCCCCACATCGTCTCTGGGAAATACATCACTTATGAGAGCTGAAGCCCTACAAGAATAACTGCTATGGCCATCTGCTTTCATACTTTGTTCTCCAACACCACAGAAGAAGGGGTCTCTACAAGTGCTGCTATACCTACAAAAGCATTCTTTTCAATCATTTAGAACTATCTAGTCCAATTGGTTATCTCCTAGTCACAAGTGGCTACTGGGTACTTGAGATGAGCCTAATATGACCAACATAAGAATTTTAAATTTTTAAGCAATTTTAATTAATTTACATGCAAATTTTAAAACAGATTCCCTATTCAGGTACAAGAAAATTTTAAAGTATGATAGGAACAAATTGTGTATGTCAATCTTCTTTTCCAACTGTTAAGTTTAATGAACTCTAAATATAGATCCAGTATTTCCAGTGCAAATTTAGCTTCTGAATTGAGATGAGTTAGAAATCTAAGACACCTAGTGAATTTCAAGGACTTACTACCAAAATGTAATATATATCATTAAAAAATTTTTATTCTAGTTACATGTCCAAATTATAATATTTTGGACATGATGGGTTAAATAAAGTATACTAGAATTAATTTAACCTGTTTCTTTTTGCTTCTTTTAATATGGTTACTAGAACGTTTTAATTTATATTTATGGCTTACATTATATTTCAACTAAACAGCATTGCTTTAGAATTTTATTCTTTATGTATCTTTCATGGTCAAGTTAAATGAAATGAACTCTATGCAAGTCCTATCCTCAATTCCTTAGGTAGAAATGATTTCCCTCCGACCCACAGCACACAGTAAGCACTAAATAAATATTTATTCAATGAACAATGTGTTAGCATTGTTTCTATCTTCATGGTACTTACTCCATTCTGACTTGTATACAATCCATCTTCTTGCCTTGTGTCTCCTATAAGATTCTAAATTCCTTGCCTAGTACGCTTTCTCATCTCATTGTGTATTTACTGGGCACACAGTCTGTCAGCTTCCCTGAACTATTCTTTCTCATCTACTGCTCTCCATAATTTAAACCATTTCTAAACATGTCACCAGTGAACTAACATACTCCTTTCTGGACAGCCCTGCAACATTGCATCAGATCAACCTGACAGTAACTTTCCAGAGTCTCAAATACTCGGCTTCAATTTGGCAAAATGAAAAGATGAAGAAAAAAATAATAACAACAACAAAAGCAGAAACAAAACCCATTGCAAAAGATGCAAATATAGGCCCAAAGATTTGAAAATTTGATTATAATAAAAGACTTCTTTATACAGATAGCAGTTAAATGGTTTTCTTATGATTCACCTACAAGCTTCTAGGATGACTCAGAAAAAAGAATTTAAGAAAGAGTATTCCTTCAATATTTGTGAAGTAAACGAACAAAAATAATGTTTAAATTTAAGAACAAAAAATTCCAGTATGGTTAAAAGAATCTATGGAAAAATCTTTTGAAACTTCTTTGCCTTTATTAAATACTCCTAAAAATTTTGATGACCTATAAATAATAGATAAACACATATGCTCTCTTTTAGCCTAATGAATAGAATGTAAAGAACATAAATAAAAAATCACTAATAAATCCTCCATGCAAACTGCCTCTCAAGTATATCAGCAGGTGATAAGAGGTCCTGAGAGAACAAGGAGCAAAGGAGAAGAATAAAGCCACACTGCTCTTCAGCCTGGGAGCCCTTTTGCCCTCAGTTCCCCCTGACTAACACAATTTCCCCTCAGAAAAATTTCCCTCCCTCACCCTTTCCAACTGGTGCTTGACCCCAGAGCCCAATAGCAGCAACACACCCCTCCAAATCATCCATAGCACTTAGCACTTCCCCCCAGAAGAACAATTAACATGCTATAGTTAGCCCCCCCAAATCTCTCCCCACAGCTGCTTCTCACACCTTTTTTCTCTATTCCCAACAGGAGGCTTATCACATATGGCTCATATTCAATATATGTTTGCAAAATGAATGAACAAATGGATAAGCAAACAAATAATAAGAGAGAAAGTGGTAATTCTGCTCACCTTCCTAAATCAGAATACTACACAAGTTCTTGCCTGAACTCAGTGTTTTCACTTGGGAAAACAGTACTAACCAAATTATGAAGGCCACCTGAAAAGCAGGTGCCCACTCCAAAACAAAAGGTGCTATGAGTCTTTGCATGACTGTTGCTAATTTAAATACATGAACAATTTGTAACTGAATATTCGGATAAGTTAGCTTTTTATAAATAATATTTGCTATGGACTTATGTTGTACACTTTCTGGTTAAAAATAGCTAACATTTATCAAGTACTTGTTATATGCCAGGAACTGTTCTAAATGCTTTATATATTTTATCCTCTTTAATCCTCAGGACCATCCTTGGAGATAATTCTATTATTATCCTCATTTTACTGCCCTAGATTCTGCAGATTTACTTAACCCACACACTAAATCATCTTAACTGAATCAAGAAAGTGAAGATGACAATTTTCAATATTGAGAGAAGGAGGAGATCAAAGACTGTGATTATACTAAAAACTAGATAGCAAAATTGTCACATCTGTGATAGGCTGGCTTGTTATTAACTGCATATATCATAAGGCCACCATAGCCTGCTATGATCTTCAACAATTTACACTATTTTTATAAACATCACTGTAATTCCATCTTCCAAGGCTTATTCATAAATACCAGGTAGAAAACAAAAGGATTAGTAAAGTTGTTCATGTATGGCTGCATTATCAAATGTCTAATATCGGTATCTACTCAGTCCTTTTTTAACAAGTAGGACTGAATTACCACATTAAAGCATTTGGCACTAAATTTAAATAATAAATCATAACTATCATTTAGCATCTCTAAAAAGAATGTACTATAAGAAAAGTTTTTAAGAACACATTATATGCTACTTATATAGTCTCATGTTATAAAAATAACAATGCTGTAAAATAATAATATATGGATTTTACGTAGCATTGTTTTCTTTATACCCTAAGCTATAAAAGAATAAAGTCATAAAGACAAGTACAAATAAGATAATACTAAAAAAAAAAAAAGAAAAAAAATATTCATGCAGAGATTACCACTACTGAAATTTTAGTGAACACCGCTAGACATCTCATATGCATATGTAGTTAGTATAGATATAAAATTTTTTTAATTTGTTTTTAACTGTGAACTCTTGGTCAGGTGAAGGATATAGTGACCACCAGTAGAATTTGGCGCCACTACATTGATTCATAGTAAGGCATGAATGGTTTTATCTACCACCACTTCTGTACCAGCTGTGTAAATGTCAACATAGTACATAGTGAGAAGAACATACAACATCTTCACGTTATGAAGAAAATAGTTTGGTGACCCACTGAAAGTATGTCAGGGAGCCCCACAGTTCTGCAAGCAGAGTTAAGAACCATGATAATTCCACTATGCCCACAGTAATAAAGTATTTAGCACTGACCTAATCTCCACTCAATTGTCTACTAAATTTATGGATATGTAGATCATAATCAAAATATAATGCCTTCCAAAATTGTTCAGACAGGCTCCAATATCTGCTCTCCAATTTGCTGGCTGAATAACCTTATTCAAATGTATATTCTCTACAAATGTAGGTTTCTTTCATGTATAGAATGGTTTAATGACACCTATTCAAGTGATTGTAAGGATTAGAGAGTACATATGCTTGGTGCATAATAAGTGCTCACCAAATGGTAGCCATTGTTGCTTACCATCTATTCTGGATGCAAATATTTTGGCTTTTTTTTTTTTTTAATTGACAGATAGACTGCAATATGGCAGACTCTTCTTCTCCTACTTAAAATAGGGCAGTGATATGCTTATTTGAATTCTATCTTTATGACAACTAGAATCATATGATATATTGCCACGAATATCCCCCCCACACACACACAGCCTGGACCTGCTTCTGTCAGTTATCTACCCTGCAGCCAAAATGAATTTTACAAAACCTTGAAAGGAGATTTAGAAAAAAAAGACAGAAACATTAATCATAGTATTTACATTTCATATTAAAGTCACAACCCCATCTCTTTCCTATATACTTGTATTAATTTCAGAGACTACTATTAGGGGTTTTCTCTTTTTTGCTTCTTCAGAAAAAGCACAGTCTATAACATACTAGTTCGTAGAAAAGCTTAGCTTTACTATTGTATTTCCAGAGTTTGTTTTCAGTTTTTATTTATCATAGCTATCTAATTTATTTTTGAGTTTTAAAATTTAAATTTTAGTTGATGGTTTTAATTTCTTTAATATTGTAGATGATGAGACACCCTTAAGCAAACTAAATAAATACTGTAGAATAAAAATACGCAAGTAGACTAAATCATTCCAAATTTTTGAGAAATCATTTAATCAATTCAGCATGTATTATAATTTATAAACCCAATTTTAAAACTCCAACCAATTATGTTATAGTCTGATTAGTTACTGAACACCAATTCTAGGCATCAAGACAATTGAGATAGTCAGATGGAGATAAGGGACAGCAGAAAATGTGGGCAGAAAAGGTCTGAAAGTTAAATTAAAACAGGAGACTGCAGAAAATTATCAGCATATCAGAAACCCGAGGTCCCAGAAGTCACAGAAGGAATAAATCTAGAACATGGGTAATTAAGCCAAAAAGTTAAAATGAATATGTCCAAGCAGAGATTAAATGGAAAGTCAAGTGTCAATGGTCAGAAGGTTCAGTATCCAGGAGATGAGAAACAAGTCTATATCCAGAGAGATCAGAATGTGGAATTGATTGAGACAAGGCTTTCTCTCACTAACCCAGCACCAGGGATCCACAATGTTTATAAGATGCTACCCATCTGACACCAGGAGACTCTTTCCCTGCCACCTTCAGCAATCTGCATTCACCTTTGGGACTTCCATCTCATTTACCAATGTCCCAGAGTTAAAATGCAATCAGTGAACATGAACTAGAATCTAACTCTAATATTATACCTTACCAACAGTAATCCCTCAAAGCTTGGAGTGAAAGCTTAAGGATGCTGCATGTGAACTTCAAAGAGATTAGCTAAGGCCACCCTCTCCCAACACACACACACAGACACACATACACACACCTTGAACTTCAAGATGCCATTGCCTCTTACTTAAGGACAGTGATGTAACAATTCTCTCCCCTTCTCCTGCATCAAATGTTTTCTTCTCTACTTTATCTTCCCTATTGGTTTACAAACATGCTTCTTTTTCTCTCATCCCCAAAGAATTCTCTTGACCCCACTTCTCTAGAGATCAATGCCAGTTCTCTCTTCCAGTCACAGCTGAACTCCTTAGAAGTTCAGGTGCTTAGAAGCAGCCACCCTTCATTATCTCTTCTCCCTTCTTGAACTCACATCAGCTGGACAACTGCTCCCATCATTCCATCAGAACAGATATTGTGGCTGCGACACTGCTAAATCTAATAGTTAATTCTTAGTCCTTCTCTTTCAAGGCTCCTGGTCAAGTCTCCCCTTTTGGAACACTTTCTTCCCTTGGCTTCCAGGTACTACACAGTCCTTGTTTCCCTCCACTTCCCTGGCTCTCCTATTCCAGTCCCCTTTGCTGATTCCTCTCATCTCTCAGAACTCTAAATCTTGGAGCTTCAGGGAGCTATGTGACTGGCCCTCTTTTCTTCCTACACTCACTCCACTTAGTAATTTCATCTGGTCTCGTGGCCCACAAGACTCCACAGTACCTGATTCCTACTCCCCTCTGAGCTCATCTCCTACTACTCCCCATTCAGTCAGCTCCAGCCAAATGCCTCCATAAGGCACCTTCAACAGCCTGTCCCACACCTCCTTTAGATCATTCCTCTTCTGTTGTCTTCTCTGTAAGAACTTCAATGACCACACTTCCTAAAACCAACTCTCTCATTCTCTCTCATCCTTTCTCCATTCCTTCTTCCTCATCCCCATCCTACATAATTTTTATCCTTAACAATTATTACTATTTAACTATTACTATTTAACATACTATGTGTTTTGCTTCTTAGTTTTATTTTACTGTTGTATTTTGTATCTGCCTTTCTACACTAAAATATAAGTCCCATGAAGCCAAAGATTTTCAACAAATATGTATTTATTGAATAAACAAAAGGCCCTATTTTAAAATGCACACCTAATGACCACAAAATTGCTATATTTAAAAATCTAAACAGTGTGTTCCAAATAGTACCATAAATATCACCATATCCTCCCTTCATACTTTATTCCACTTCATCACCAAAATTCATTATCACAACCTTCAAATGATCACTTCCTGTAGTTTCATTTATTCTCTGGCAATCTTAATCCAAAAACAGAAGAGAAGGTTCCCTGCAGCAAACAATCCATTTTTAATTGAATGGTACTTATGAGACCACCTGGCATAAATTCATAAATGTGCTTCTATTCCATTTCAGTATCTCACTGTCCCTACATTTATCTTCTCATACTTTCCTCTAAATACTAAAGACATTTCTATCCTCTTCTCTAGAGTTAATCTTTCATTTTTACAGATCTCTTAATCCATTTTTACTTTGCTGGGACTCCAAATTTTAAAATATATACGCTTCAAGACTTCCAATCATTTCAGGCACCTGGATGGCTCAGTGGTTGAGCGTCTGCCTTCCGCCCAGGGCGTGATCCCAGGGTCCTGGGATCGAGCCCCACATTGGGCTCCCCACAGGGAGCCTGTTTGTCCCTCTGCCTTTGTCTCTGCCTCTCTCTGTGTGTCTCTCATTAGTAAATAAATAAAATATTTTAAAAAAAGACTTCCAATCATTTCTTCCCTGTGGCCTTCATCTCTTTTGTGATCATAAAATATACAAAAACTTGTATTTAAAAAATATACACAAACAAACATACACATAGCCTTTGTTTGATGTTACTACTCAATTTTGGTTTTACTTCCCTTTGTTGCCAAGCTCTGAACTCTAAGTGGACAGTCACTTCTCAGACACTGCTCAAACACTTGCCTCTTGCCATTGACCTCCACTCTACTCCGTTTGTCTCCATTATGTTCAACTTAACCACCTTTTTACTATAACGATACTTTCGTGGCTTTTAATATTATCTAATAATATTAGATAGGATTTATTGTGTACAAGGCCCTGTTCCAAACATTTTACAAGTATGAATTGATGGATCTTCTTTGCTGTACTAGATCTACCAGATAATTACTACCCACTATTGGCCACTTGGCTTGCTACACACAGGCTATGTCTACAAAAAGCAGACTTCCAGTGCAACAACACAGCAGACTGGGGTAACCCAGACCTGTCCCAGTCCTTACTCCCAAAGCTATCCATGTGTATGATGTGAAAAGGTTGGCAAGCTGTGTTGTCAGCAGTGGTTTGATGATTTGGGGCGGGGGGGGGGTGGCTGGCAGCGGGTGTTATTAATGTTTAAATCTGAAAAATGTCTTGGAAACATTAGGTCAAATATTAGAATAAACCTTTTGATACAAAGAGGGAACAGATTGGGGCAGCCCGGGTGGCTCAGTGGTTTAGCGCCGCCTTCAGCCCAGGGCCTGATCCTGGAGACCCAGGATCGAGTCCTACATCAGGCTCCCTGCATGGAACCTGCTTCTCCCTCTGCCTGTCTCTCTCTCTCTCTCTCTTTCTCTCTCTCTCTGTCTCTCATGAATAAATAAATAAAATCTTAAAAAAAAAAAAGAGGGAACAGATTGGCGGATAAATTTATAGGTTCTTGGGTAAAGTCTTTAAATGGCATAAATAAGAGTCTACTTGCTTAGAAGACGAGTTAGTTTACTGAATGAAAGGGAAACAATAGGAATGGAACCATATATAATTAATTTCATTTAACAAACATTTATTGAGCAATTATATGTGCAGAACCCTTGTTCAATTTGGCAGTAGGGGGAAAAAACACTGCCTTCAAAAAGCTCACAGAAAGTATAGAAGTTACTAAGTATACTATCATTTACAGTCAGAGTGTAGTCACTAAATACAGAGAGTTTGTCTGTAGAAGTGTGTGAATTAAAAAATAAGTTCATCAAATTTTAATATGCTTTCTGAAAAGAATACTGCCATTCCTTTAAGTTTTAAAGTAGTTTTGTGAGGCAAGTTTAAGGACAAAAGTAGAAGTTCCCTGAAATTCAAAGAAATTGGAACCCTGCAGGTGCATGTACTGGTCTGTATCTACTCAGCAGTGAGTTAGAGCTGAAAAGGATACATCTACTCCTACTCCTTCCCATGGTGTCCTCACCATAAAGGCTCTTAACTGGAGTATCTCAAGAGGAATGATGTGTAAAAAGCTGACTTCAAACTAAAAAACCCTTTTCACATATATTTTTTTTTTAAGTAAGTGATGAAGTTTACAGGTCACAATAAGAAATACATCCTTCTAACATTTAAGTATCTGTATACTAGCAAAGACCATTTATAAAGATTTCTTGTATCACTTGATAGGTTACTATATATAGCAAACCCATAAACAGTTTATGAAGTTTACAACTCACTAGAGAAAAAAAAATGACACACTGGTATGTACTGTGGCTCCAGAATTAGTTAATTTTTGTATTTTTCCATTTTAATTGGTTGGTTTATATAAGCCTCCTCATTTATATACAGGATCAGGTTGTTTGTGCAACCAACTGACTGGACTTCCCGACAGAGCACCTCGTTGGTCTCATGATCTGCTATTAATGTGGTTCCTGCTTCCAAGCAATGTTTTCCACAGGGTTATTTCACATGCTTCTAATTTATGTAAAAGGTGAATGCTTAATCCAGTCTCCTTCATTAAAAATTACCAGTGTCAAATCTCACACCTTCAGAGGTGTAGGAAAAAACTCAGTAAAGCCTCACAGACAATTTCATTCATTATACTAAAATAATAAAGCACCTTTTTCTTCCAGGCATGACTGCAGTTAATGGAGTTTATAGCTCAACCTTTTATTATCTCAACAGCTGCTTCAAAGGAGGGGTGATAGAACTGACTTAAGAGCACCACTGCTCTTATTGACTGTGTTTCAAAAAGATAAAGCTCAAGTTCACCTGCACATACAAACCTTCCTGAAACAAGAGTTTTAGCAATCTGACCATATCTCACCAGGAAAAAAGCAAAGAGAATCTTGAACAAAAACTAAATGAGGATACTCCAAACATTTTTTGTGAGTTTTTCTTTTCCTAGAAGAGGATTACCTATTTGTTTCACAATAATGATTTCCAGTTAGGGAAAACCTCACAAGTTTGTCATCCAGTGTAATTATCAATACATAAACCCAATAACTAATGTCTGATTTCAATTTCTACAACTCAAAACTATGGATACCAAAAAGAAAAAATTAAACAATAATCATGGAACAGACAAAAGGGGGATCATGACATAGATTTTGGGCAGGGACCAAAAAAACAAGTAATCACATTTCTTACATGCATTTATGATGTAATTAGGAGATAATGCTCTGAGTACTTAGGAATTTCTTTTCCTACAATGTTTAAAAAAAATTGTGGCCACAGAATAGATACATTTTCAGAGAAGAAAAGATTCAGAAGATTTACCCATATAAGGATTTTGGAGAAGTTATTTAAAGATATACTTGAGCAAAACAAGAGTAAAATAAGAAACAGGAAGTCATAAGATGGAGGAAACAGTGAATCCACCCTGGAGGGCTGTGCCACAGACAACAGCGCCACGGGTCCCAGCTGAAATAGGTAAACAGGCTCGACCTGAATGAAGGATTTCTAGAAAACCAAAGGGCTTCAAGATTAGTTAGTATGCCTAAGATATAAAAGGAATTTAAGGATAGAATTAAAGCAGAAAAGGTTGAAAAAAGAAAGAAAAAAAAAAGAAAACATTGGTAGGGACTTAAAATTTTAAATGGTCACATTTTAAAATTAACCTATGATCATGAATTACAGACACTTCACAATGTAATGATCAATTTTAACTCTTTTTTTTAAAGTAGAGGAAGTGGAAGTAGAAGAAAAGTGGTAAAGCCAAAGGTGTCAGAGCAGACATAAAAATGTGAAGAGGTGCTGCCAACTGCTGATAGAAAATGGTGACAATGTAAAAGACATGAATATAGTAACAGATCATACATGGGAAGGCGCGAGGACAGGGAGAGTAAGGCAGTACGTCTTTGGCAGGGCCAGTTTCTTTTCCTTTTGCTTTCTTCCTTTATTTTTGTTTTCTCTTGTTTTGGACTTGATCTCTTTGAAATTTAGAGTTGCTTTTTTTTTTTTTTTTTTTTTTTTTTTTTTTAGAGTTGCTTTATTTGAAACATGCCTGTAAGTCAACGATGATCTTTCCCGGAAAACTTGATCTAATGAATAGTAGCATCATCTACCAGGTACCCAAACCAGAAACACCCAGGAATTATCCAGTGCAGTGGATTTGAGAGTGCCTCAAATTCATGGTCATTCTTTCATTGGGAGGGGAAAGCTATTTGCCTCCTTTCAATCCAGGCTTGCCCTTTGACACACAAAATGCAACTGGTGCAGCACCCCAGGATGTCTGAACTCAGGCCCAAAGAAGAAGGCCTGGCTTCATCTGCTTTCACTCTCTGGGGAAAGAAAAAAGGCCAGCAGCTGTGTAAGAAGCCAGAGAGCCATGAGACACCATGCTATGAGGAAGCCCAAGCCAGCCACATGAAGACACCAGGTGGAGGGCAGATAAGCTGTCCTCACCAAAGAGAACCCAAACTGCAGGATAGTGAGTAGATACATGTTGTTATTTGAAGCCACTAAGTTTGAGAGTGGTTCATTATGCAATGAGCAATACCACATCAATATCTGGAATGGAGTGGTGCCGAAACAAAAATCTTAAATATGTGACATTGGCTTTGGGAGTGGGCATTGGAGAGTGGCATCAAGCAAACTGCTAACAGGAGCTAGGACAGTGAGATAATTGCTGTTGAAAGGTGGAAAAAAGAGGACAGGAGTTGTGTATCAACAAAATGCAGTAAAACGTGTTTGCAGTAAAGTGTACAGTGGAGAGAATATCTAATGAACTTGTAGGTTAAGTTGAAGAGATTCCAGGAAAAAAGTTAAAAGTACAACTGGCTTCTTTTAGCTGCCTGTAATAAACTATGGGGAAACAAGATAAACTTAGAAGAAACTGTTTGGTTTTCAAGCAGAAATTAGAGGAAATTTAAAGAACCTAGGACTTCACAGATCCAACAGTAAAACTGCTTCTCATCTGCAATCTTCCTCAGCAAAAGACTCTCAAAGTGAAAAACAGCCTCATAATCTCTGGGCAAAGACCTGAATAGGAGTCTGCCAGTATATATGGCCTCAGGATATATATCAAGAAAGTAAGACCTCTTTTTTTAAAACCCCAAAGATCTGAGGGCCTGCCTCCTAGACTCTCTCAGCGAGGTAAAGGGTCTTCTGAGATCTTAAGGTGCTATCCCAGGCCAACCTAACAGCCAGTCTGACATAGAGAAGGGCCAATTCATCGCAAAGGTATTTCTAGGTGTGACTTTTGTCCAACAGAGCAGGATATAATTTGATATACAGGAAACCCTTAAAAATTTTGGAAGCTATATCAGCTTGGACTAAAATGAAATGAAACAGTCCAAAATGCAAAGAGCCCTCTGGGCCGCCCAACTACTCTAGCTAGGAAGCAGGCTGAAAAACCTATCCACATCATATTAGAGAGAAGGATGACAAAGAGGGTGGAGCCGAGAATTACAGAAAACCATTCCCAGTGAGAACGGGCCCTATCCAGAGTACGCTCTCTGCCCCCCAGGACAGGAGGAACTGATTGGACTTCAGAATTGCCGTAGACCACATTCTGAAATCTAGATGCACATATGGTGCCACGAATTAACCATGTGAGCTTGGATCAGTCACTTTGAACATGCTTCGATTTCCTTTCCATACAACATTAGTGTTATGCAAGAACTAGATAATGTCTTGATCTCTCATTCACCTTTAATAGGCTATAATTCTCAAAATGCTCCTTAAAAATTAGGCAGAAAAGAAGGAAAATATGTTTCAAAGGAAAAGTTGCCAACACCAACCGTCTCCCTGATCATCATGCTTGCTGACAGCAGTCTCCACATCACCTGGCCTCTTCTTGTCACAATCTGCCCCCTTTCTTCCTCACAGGTGGCATTACCTTCACAAATTCCAAGCTTCCTTCCCGTGATGGCTCCCAGGATGGTGGGGGTGAGCAGTGTGGGGCAGGATACCTGCCGTGGTTTGTATTCATGAGCTATTTATGAGTCAGGGACTTCACAGACAAGGACAAACTCTCTAATATTTTCAATCAGTATAGAATCCTAAATGGCTTCTGCATCAGGCAGCTTTTTTCAGTAGCTAAAAGTGTGATTAGAAAGAACACAGTACTTCACCTTCAAAGGTACAATCAATTCTTTTCCCATCAAGAATTACATAGAAAATCTAAACATACAATACTCTGGCAATGAGAAATTCTTGTCTTATCAATAATTAAACAGAATTTACAGATTAATAAACATTTTCTCACCCATGGAATGCAACAGGGTTATCTTCCAGATAATGAAGGTTTATTTATTTATTTTTTTGGTTTGGACTTGAAGTTTTTTTAGCTACTGAGAAATAAAACGAACAAGTTCAAACTAGCTTTAGAATGTGTCTATCAAATTGGAAGCCATAAGAAAGAGTACACTGTAATCTCCATGAAGACAGACACTTTTTAAGTCCCGGAGACTAGAATATCTGTCAAATTAGTAGACGAATTAATAAGAAGCAAACATTAAGCCCTGAAGCATTACTCATATCATGAAAATCTGTGGACTTTTGCTCAAATGAACACTTCAAAGAAAACTTCTGATTAGCATCTCCTAAAACATGGAGATCTTGAACTGCTCCTTCTCCATCTATTACAAGCTATTTAAATGAGACTATGTGTACTCTGTAGGATGTGGAATTGTCAGCCAAGGATGTCCCAAAGTCAAGCTTATACACAGCTTGCATTCCAGCAGAATCATTCTTACTTACAGATTGGAGAGAAGGAGTTAAATAATTTTACTAATGAACAATTTTTTAAATTTATTTATTTATAGAGATGCAGATTGAGAGAGAGAGAGAGAGAGAGGCAGAAACACAGGCAGAGGGAGAAGCAGGCTCCATGCCGGAAGCCTGATGTGGGACTCGATCCAGGGTCTCCAGGATCACGCCCCGGGCTGCAGGCGGGGCTAAACTGCTGCGCCACCGGGGCTGCCCACTAATGAACAATTTTAAACATTTTTCTATCAAAATAAACAAGATGTACTACAGAATAAATTAAAATCTGCAATCATTCTTAATATACAACAGAGGCTTCAAAGTAATTTAGAGCTTGTGGTAGACTGCAAAAATGTCAATCCCATTCTCTCCAGGTGTACACCTTCATTTTTCTCTCCCTTAAGCTTTGTTGAAAAATTCAAAAGAAATGAATAGAACATTTCACAGAACATTTCACTATTCTTTCCCTACAAGAACCAACCATTTATATAATGATTGCAGTATAATTGCAGAATAATTCCATTCTCAGGCAAGAGCTTCAAGGAAAACATACTATTTAAAGTTGAACTTTCTGATTACACTCCCCATTTAAAAGGCCATTTGCTTACCTGACTCCACATATTTCATTTGGTACATAAAACTTCCTTTTTATTTTTTTTATTTTTAACTTTTTAAAATATTTTATTTAGTTAGTTATGAGAGACATAGAGAGAAGCAGAGGCGTAGGCAGAGGGAGAAGCAGGCTCCCTGCAGGACTTGATCCCAGGATCCCAACCTGAGCCAAAGGCAGACACTCAACCATTGAGCCACCCAGGTGCCCCAAAACTTCCTTTTTAAAAACTACTTTCCATGTGATCTTCCACCCTCACTACACACACACACACACACACACACACACACAAACACACAGAGGTATCATGATCTGGGATGAAAAGATTTCTAATAAATTATTTGGTATATGAATTTTAATTCAGGTAAGCACAGAATAAAAGGAAAAATTTACAAAGAACGTAAAAGTGAGAGAGATACAGAAGAGTATTAAAATAGAGTTGACACACAATGTTACATTAGTTTCAGGTGTACAACATAGTGACTGGACAATTCTGTACACTACACTATGCTCAACACCATTTATGTGTAGTTACCATCTGTCACTACACAATGCTGTATTATTGAGTAGATTCCCCATGCTGTACTTCTCATCCCCATCCCCATGACTTATTTATTTTATATTTGGAAGTTTGTACCTTTTAATCCCCATATACTGCATAAGCACCCAAGGGGAAAATGGAACTCAGAGTTACACACACAAAGCATGTGAATTTCTGTCACTGACCAAAGTAAGAGGAAGCTGTGAAGCATGCCAGCCATCAGGCCCTGGGGGAATGAGGTCCACAGTCTGGTTCACAGTATGTGTGGCATTTGTAGTCATGGGGAAAGGACACACAGCCCCCATGCTCCAGGGCCCTTCTATTAAGGTCTTTTCCAAGCATGCAGGTCCCAAAATAAACCAAACCAGGAGACTGAGCTGCCTTTCACCCATGGGTGATGACCTAGTCCTGGTACATAGCCAGGTATCACAGATCCAAGGTCAATGAACTTTTAATTCCACCTCTTCACCACAGGAGCCTTACAATCTTATTCATTTTACTTTTCAGAGAAAAGTTTGTGGGTTCTTCCATTGGGGAGAAAGCATTAAAATAATTTTTGGTTCTAATTTCATAGAAGTAATAAAAATCATTTGTTAACAACTAGTTTCTCATTACTAAAGAAAATATTATTATAAGCTCAATTATGTTGTTTAAACTACACTGTAAATACTTCTGTCTTTTTCTGCACATTGTCATAGGGTTACAAAACTAATTTTGATCTCGTAGATAGATTAATGAATACAGGCAAGAAATATAAATAATTTTGTTAAACACTCCAACATTTCCACAATTCGCATGCTGCTCCAAAAAAATTAACACATATACAAAGAAAGTGATGTACTACTTGCTATTATTTGTTTCTTTCCCAGTTTTATTGAAGTATATTTGAAATATATTATTATATTAGTTTTAGGTTTACAATATGATAATCTGATTACCTACTATTATTTCTGTATTTCTTTTGATACAAATTTTAATTACATTAAATTTTATTATAAATTCTTTTTCCTTTTTCTATTGTCAATACAGCATTATTATAAAAGAGTATATATAAAATCCAATATCTCATCTCTTCTTACGTTTATTATAAAGGGTTAGTGTTTACTACTTAAAGAACTCAAGCAAGCAGACAGCATTAACAGATTCCAGTGGGACAAAGAATGTAATTCTTAAATAATTCTTATGATAATTCTTAAGAAAAGTAATAAAGACAAGTTAGAAGTATTTAAGTTAAAAAAAGTAATTAAACACAAATTATATCAAGAAGATGTCAACTTTGGAAAAGATTATAAAACAAAAGATTATACAGATAAAAAAGGTCCAGTGAAAACAGGCATCTAAATATAAAATATAGTGACAGGGAATAAAGGGGAAAGGAGAAAAACTGAGTGGGAAATATCAGAAAGGGAGACAGAACATGAGAGACTCCTAACTCTGGGAAACCAACTAGGGGTGGGGGAAGGGGAGGTGGGCGGGGGGTGGGGGCGACTGGGTGACGGGCACTGAGGGGGGCACTTGATGGGATGAGCACTGGGTGTTATTCTATATGTTGACAAATTGAACACCAATAAAAAATAAATTTACAAAAAAAAAAAAAAACAGGCATCTATAGATACTGGTGGTATGATTGCAAATTAGAATAGGCTTTCAGTAAAACAATTGGGCAAAATGCTTCATACAACTCAACCAGTAAGTTTACTTTTAGGAAACTATTCCCCCCTACACTACAACAAAATAAATATAGAAATATACTTCTTAAAATTATTATTATTGAAAATAATTTTTTTTAAATTCTTTTTGAATTTATTTTTTAAGTCCCTTCCCTTTTATAGAAAGAGAGAGGGGAGGAGAAAGAATACCAAGCAGGCTCCACACCCAGTGCAGAGCCAACATGGGGCTTAACGCTATAACCCCATGATCACAACCTGAGCCAAAAGTTAGACACTTAACCAATGGAGCCACTCAGGTGCCCCTAAAAATCTCTTTAAAACAGAGATACAACTAAATGATATAGCTGTTCATCAGAGCATTATCAATTATTAGAAACAATTTATATGATATGTGTATGTCAGAGTATATATATATATATAATTCATGAAACTAGTTGTTTTCATATATGAAAGAAATAGTTTCATGAATAATATATATATATTTCTTTCATATATGAAAAGAACTAGTTTCATGAATTATACAGCATATTCATTCTGAAAAGTAGTAAATAATCCCTAATTTTTTTAATATTTTATTTATTTATTCATGAGAGATAGAGAGAAAGAGAGGCAGAAACTTAGGCAGAGGAAAAAGCAGGCTCCATGCAGGGAGCCCAATATGGGACTATATCCCAGGATTCCAGGATCATGCCCTGAGCCAGAAGGCAGATGCTTAACTGCTGAGCCACCCAGGCGTTCCAATCACTAATTTTTTAAAAATTAAAAAGTAAGAAGAATACAGTAAGAAAAACGTAAGAAACAGAACACAGAACTGTATACATAGTATTATTACAACACTTCAACATTTTTTATTTTTGGATAGTTTTAGATTTACCAAAAAGATGTGAAGATAATATACAGAGTTTCTATATAACCCAAACCAGTTTCTCCTACTGTTAACGTCTTTCTTTGGTATGGTACATCAATTAGTGAACCCATAGTGATATATTATTTTTAACTAAAGTTTGTGCCTTATTCAGATGTTCTGAACTTTTCCCAAATGTCCTTTTTTTGTTACAGGGTCTCATCTGGGATGCCACATTACACTTAGCCATCTTGTCTCCTTAAGCTACCCCAGGCTATGACAATTTCTCAGATTTCCCTTGTTACTGATGGCCTTGACAATTCTGAGGCATACTGGTCAGGCATTTTGTAGAATGTTCCATAACTGGGACTTTTCTAATGCTTTTCTCATGATTACACTAGAATGATAGGTTTGGGGGAGGAAGATCACAGAAGTAAAGTGCTATTTCTAACAGTTCATTTAATAGAAAGCATGGAAAAAAGAAATAAAATGTTAATAATTAACTCAGGTAATAAGAGCCTATGGATGATTTTTCTTCTCCACAATTTTTTAAATCACCTTTTAAAATATGTCATTAAAACCATTTTTTTACTGTACAAGGAAAACACCTAAAAAGAAACCATGTAGTTAAAAATAGAACAATAGTAGAAATATGTCCATCTGCTGCCCTGCCTCCCATGCTCAGAAACAGAGTGGCTACACTTGTCTACCAGCTGCTGTTTCTCCTCCAGGTCACCAGCAGCGTGCAATTGGCTTGACAGCTGTTGAATGACTTCTAGGTACTGGCACATGTATTTAGGCTACAGCTAGAGCAGGGGAAAATATTTGGGGAGGGCTGTCATTCTCCCTGACATCTTTCTTACATATAGGCCAACATTTAATACCCTTATGGATACAAAAGGGGGAATTCAGCTCATTAAATTCTCATCTAGATGAAGGACAGACCATGGACTATTAGGTGAAACAATAAAGCTGCAGAACAGCATAAACAGTATGATGTAATTTTTAGAAAAAGATACAATACATGCATCTCCAATAAATCATATGTATGTATTTTTTTAAGTCTAGAAAGTATGCACTGACTGGTCTATAATTTCCTGAGGGGAAGGAGAATCAAAAGGGAAGTTGTTTTTTGCGGGTTTTTTATTTTTTATACATTCACAGTACATAAACTGTACCATAAGCATCTTTTAATATTATAAGACTTTTAAAGTATAGAAAAACTTTAATCCAAAAATTCACCTCTTTAAAGAGTTAAATTGACCACTCTATACAAAAGAAGGCACAGTTCCAAAGGGTAAACCAAAACAAGGAAGTTTCAATAAATTTCAAGTATGACATACCAAGATTACAAATCCTCATCTATTTTTTAAAAACATATTTGTGTTGTTCCTTTTTTAAGCTGAAATCAAGTATCGCTGCCTATATGCCTTATACCTCTCTCTCTCCCTCACTATCATTTTGAGAAGGATGTTCATGACAAGCACTAACATCAGGGAGATAGGTTTCTCAGGCATAAATGAATTAGTTCACTCAGACCTTTCAAACAGCTGCAGTGTCTAAAAGCATCCAACCATGAGGGCAATATGCCTACATGCTCCTTTGCTTTTTGACAAGCTGTCTTGAATACAAATCTTCAAAAGAAACTGTTAAGAAAATCATTGAAGAGTCCAAGCAGAAATGTAACACCAATCATTTTCACAGAGGCTCAGAGAGTGAATATCGTGTTCCTTAAAATTTTATTCACAACTCTTTCTTATTTCCAAGATGATGGCTGGGCATCAGCTGGATTTGCAAGCTGCCAAAGGTATTCAAATTTCTATACAGCTTAACTTCTTTGACTTAAAGCACTGCAGGCCTTTGTTCAAATACAAATAAATATGCTGACAGAGTATTTTATCCCCTTGTCTTTCATTTTTGTCTCAGCACAATTTTATGAAACTAAATGTAGCAAAAAAAAAAAAAAAAAGAGTACCAAGGAAATTAAACACTGGAGGGTAAGTGTTGATGAGGATAAGAGGATCAGGAAGGATTCAGCACACTGCAGTGGCTAGCCCAAGGCAACTCAGAAGCAATTTCAGAATACAGGGCCTTGAGGGAAGTCGTTTTTGTAAGATATATAGTTCTATTTACTAACTTTTTTATGGTTCCTGGAAGAGTAGAATAAACGAAAGTGATTTATGAGAGAAACAAGAAAGCTCAGGAAAGATCGGACAGTTTTCTCCGTATCAGACTGGAAGGTCCGCATGGCAAGATAGTATCTCATGAGATAAGATGCATTTGCCCATAAGAAGGGTTTACGGCAGTTTAGGGTCAGAAAAAGAATCTAAGGCCATGGACTTCTGGGTGTATGACCTATGAGTCAATAACGGGTCTAGCACATGCTCAGGTACATGCAGAATCAAAGAAACTTAGATCATCAATTTCCTAAGGAAACCGAAAATAAGAGTTATGAATCATTTCACATTTCACAAGTTCTTGATAAACTGAGCCAGGTAAAACAACTGAATAGCTGACCAAAGCTTCAGAAGTATTTCTGATCTACATGTGCAAGGAGATTTGAAAACTATTCATCCAGGCCTCTTGGATGTCAATGCTGGTAGGTACATACTAGCTCTAAATTCCAGTTCACTCTCCTTCATCTCTCTGCACTTCTGTTTATTCAACCAATGTTCAACTGGGTGTTATCTGATGCCAGGGCCTATGCTGAGTGCTGGATTTAGTAAGATTAATAAGCCATGGGTTCTTCTTTTAAAGATATTAACATCTCTCAGAGGATATCCTCTGTTTTTGCAAGACTAATGCCTTTCAAATCTCTTCCTCAAATTGTCTGAAAGACTACACTTCTGGATTCTACAAAACTGGCAGCAGTGATGGAAGCACAGTTTTTAATCTTCCTAAATCTTCCCATAAAAACAGAACAATGAATTAAAAAACCAAAATTCATGGACAACATCCACAACAAAATGAGGTGAGAAAGCAACCTCTTGAATCCCAAAATGCTTGTTTGATTTGTACCAACTTGTTTGGTACAAATCACATAGAGCTACAAGACATGCATGGTCTCTGTATCACTGGGGAAAGAAAAGGAAAGCAATGGGATGAGTAAGGAGCCTGAGAACCAGAGTAGCCAACAGGTACTCCCTAGAGTCTGGCTGGCCGCTCTGAGAAAAGCAGCTGACATTAGTAGGTTTCTGTTACCCCAAAAGCAGGCAAATGAGAGGGGCCCACTGCAAAGTCTAAAGGAAACTGCTCCCCCAGGGCTCACATTCAAGATAGGAACTCAATCTGATAAGAAACTGCTGTCCATAAAAATTAAACTTAAGCAAGATAGGAAAAGAAAATAGAAGGTCAGATAAAAGAGAAATAGGGAACCCGGCAGAAAATCTTGGAAAATAAGCCACTGCATTTTCTAACAGCTTTATGACTATATAACTTACATAAATTCACTTTTTTTTAATTTTTTATTTATTTATGATAGTCACAGAGAGAGAGAGAGAGAGAGAGAGAGGCAGAGACACAGGCAGAGGGAGAAGCAGGCTCCATGCGCTGGGAGCCCGACGTGGGACTTGATCCCGGGTCTCCAGGATCGCGCCCTGGGCCAAAGGCAGGCACTAAACCGCTGCGCCACCCAGGGATCCCTAAATTCACTTTTTTAAAGGCGTACAATTCACTAGTTTTTAGTATATTTCCAAAGTCGTGCAACATCACCATTATCCAATTTGGGAACATTTCCAATACCCCCCAAGAAAACTTTGTACCTACCTATTACCAGTCATACCTCCATATCTCCATCTCCTTCAGCCTCAGGAACCACTAATCTATTTTCTGTCCATATATTTTCGACTATGGTGAACATGTTTACACAAATGATGTTCCATAACATGTGGTCTTTTGTGACCGACTTCTTTCACGTTGCACTTTTTGAGGTTCATCTGTGTTGTAAGATATATTAATAATTCCTAAACTCCATTATTATTATTATTATTTGCCAAATAAGACTCCATTGCATGGATATACCACTTTCTTAACTGTTCATCACCTGATGGACTCTCAGGTTGTTTCTACTTTACTGGCAATTATGAATAATGCTGCTATGACATTCATGTGCAAGTTTTGTACGCAGTATGTTTTCATTTCTCTCGGGAGTGAAACTGTTGGGTGATATGATATACTCTATGTTTAACCTTTGAGGAATTCCCAACTGTTTTCCATAGTGGCTGCACCATTTTACACTCCCACTAACAGTGCATGAGACTTCCAATTAGTCTCCTTCTTTATCAACACTTGTTATTGTCTGTCTTTTTTATTATAGATGTTCTCTGGTAGGTGTCAGATAATATCTCATGATTTTGATATGTATTTCTTTAATGGCAAATGATATTGAACATTTCTAATATGCTTATCGGCCATTTGCATGTCGTTTGGGAAAAATGTCACTCTATTTGTGCATTTTTTAATTGGATGATCTGTCTTTATTTATTATTGAGTTATAAAAATTCTTTAGAGGAGGAGGGGCAAGACGGCGGAAGAGCAGGGTCCCCAAATCACCTGTCTCCACCAAATTACCTAGAAAACCTTCCAATCATCCTGAAAATCTATGAATTCGGCCTGAGAATTAAAGAGAGACCAGCTGGAATGCTACAGTGAGAAGAGTTCGCGCTTCTATCAAGGTAGGAAGACGGGGAAAAAGAAATAAAGACACAAAAGGCCTCCAAGGGGGAGGGGCCCCGCGAGGAGCCGGGCTGAGGCCGGGGCGAGTGTCCCCAGGACAGGAGAGCCCCGTCCCGGAGACGCAGGAGCTGCACCGACCTTCCCGGGCGGAAAGGGGCTCGCGGGGAGGTGGAGCAGGACCCAGGAGGGCGGGGATGCCCTCGGGCTCCCGGGGACAGTAACAGCAACTGCGCACCCAGGAGAGTGCGCCGAGCTCCCTAAGGGCTGCAGCGCGCACGGCGGGACCCGGCGGGACCAGGAGCAGCTGAAGGGGCTCGGGCGGCGGCTCCGCGGAGGGGGCTGCGCGGCCCCGGGAGCAGCTCGGAGGGGCTCGGGCAGAGGAAGAGGCTCCGTGCGGAGGGGGCTGCGCGGTTCCAGGAGCAGCTCGGAGGTGCTTGGGCGGCGGCTCTGCGGAGGGGGCTGCGGCCCGGGAGCGCGAATCCAACAGCGCAGGCTCCGGAGCACAGGGCGCCGGGACACAGCCCAGGATCCGGCCTCCCCCGGGACAGGCAGAGGCCGGGAGGGCCCAGGACAGCGAGGACGCTCCTGACCCAGCTGAGCAGATCAGCGGCCCCGCCCCGGAGCCTCCAGGCCCTGCAGACGGAGTTCCTGCCGGAGCTGAATCCAGGGCTCCAGGGCTGGCCCCGCCACTGGGGCTGTTCCTCCTGCGGCCTCACGGGGTAAACAACCCCCACCGAGCCCTGCACCAGGCAGGGGCACAGCAGCTCCCCCAACTGCTAACACCTGAAAATCAGCACAACAGGCCCCTCCCCCAGAAGACCAGCTGGACGGACAACTTCCAGGAGAAGCCAAGGGACTTAAAGTACACAGAATCAGAAGATACTCCCCCGTGGTTCTTTTTTTGTTTTGTTTTGTTTTGTTTTGTTTTGTTTTGCTTTTTGATTTGTTTCCTTCCCCCACCCCCTTTTTTTTCTCCTTTCTTTTTCTTTCTCTTTTTCTTTTTTTTTCTTTTCGTTTTTTTTCTTCCCTTTTTTTTCTCTTTCTCTTTTCTTTCCTTCTTTCTCTCCTCTCTTTTTCTCTTTTTCCCAATACAGCTTGCTTTTGGCCACTCTGCACTGAGCAAAATGACTAGAAGGAAAACCTCACTTCAAAAGAAAGAATCAGAAACAGTCCTCTCTCCCACAGAGTTACAAAATCTGGATTACAATTCAATGTCAGAAAGCCAATTCAGAAGCACTATTATACAGCTACTGGTGGCTCTAGAAAAAAGTATAAAGGACTCAAGAGACTTCATGACTGCAGAATTTAGAGCTAATCAGGCAGAAATTAAAAATCAATTGAATGAGATGCAATCCAAACTAGAAGTCCTAACGACGAGGGTTAACGAGGTGGAAGAACGAGTGAGTGACATAGAAGACAAGTTGATAGCAAAGAAGGAAACTGAGGAAAAAAGAGACAAACAATTAAAAGACCATGAAGATAGATTAAGGGAAATAAACGACAGCCTGAGAAAGAAAAACCTACGTTTAATTGGGGTTCCTGAGGGCGCCGAAAGGGACAGAGGGCCAGAATATGTATTTGAACAAATTCTAGCTGAAAACTTTCCTAATCTGGGAAGGAAAACAGGCATTCAGATCCAGGAAATAGAGAGATCCCCCCCTAAAATCAATAAAAACCGTTCAACACCTCGACATTTAATAGTGAAGCTTGCAAATTCCAAAGATAAAGAGAAGATCCTTAAAGCAGCAAGAGACAAGAAATCCCTGACTTTTATGGGGAGGAGTATTAGGGTAACAGCAGACCTCTCCACAGAGACCTCGCAGGCCAGAAAGGGCTGGCAGGATATATTCAGGGTCCTAAATGAGAAGAACATGCATCCAAGAATACTTTATCCAGCAAGGCTCTCATTCAAAATGGAAGGAGAGATAAAGAGCTTCCAAGACAGGCAGCAACTAAAAGAATATGTGACCTCCAAACCAGCTCTGCAAGAAATTTTAAGGGGGACTCTTAAAATTCCCCTTTAAGAAGAAGTTCAGTGGAACAGTCCACAAAAACAAGGACTAAATAGATATCATGATGACACTAAACTCATATCTCTCAATAGTAACTCTGAATGTGAATGGGCTTAATGACCCCATCAAAAGGCGCAGGGTTTCAGACTGGATAAAAAAGCAGGACCCATCTATTTGCTGTCTACAAGAGACTCATTTTAGACAGAAGGACACCTACAGCCTGAAAATCAAAGGTTGGAGAACCATTTACCATTCGAATGGTCCTCAAAAGAAAGCAGGGGTGGCCATCCTTATATCAGATAAACTAAAATTTACCCCAAAGACTGTAGTGAGAGATGAAGAGGGACACTATATCATACTTAAAGGATCTATTCAACAAGAGGACTTAACAATCCTCAATATATATGCCCCGAATGTGGGAGCTGCCAAATATATCAATCAATTATTAACCAAAGTGAAGAAATACTTAGATAATAATACACTTATACTTGGTGACTTCAATCTAGCTCTTTCTATACTTGATAGGTCTTCTAAGCACAACATCTCCAAAGAAACGAGAGCTTTAAATGATAGACTGGACCAGATGGATTTCACAGATATCTACAGAACTTTACATCCAAACTCAACTGAATACACATTCTTCTCAAGCGCACATGGAACTTTCTCCAGAATAGACCACATATTGGGTCACAAATCGGGTCTGACCGATACCAAAAGATTGGGATTGTCCCCTGCATATTCTCAGACCATAATGCCTTGAAATTAGAACTAAATCACAACAAGAAGTTTGGAAGGACCTCAAACACGTGGAGGTTAAAGACCATCCTGCTAAAAGATAAAAGGGTCAACCAGGAAATTAAGGAAGAATTAAAAAGATTCATGGAAACTAATGAGAATGAAGATACAAGCGTTCAAAATCTTTGGGATGCAGCAAAAGCAGTCCTAAGGGGGAAATACATCGCAATACAAGCATCCATTCAAAACTGCAAAGAACTCAAATACAAAAGCTAACCTTACACATAAAGGAGCTAGAGAAAAAACAGCAAATAGATCCTACACCCAAGAGAAGAAGGGAGTTAATAAAGATTCGAGCAGAACTCAACAAAATCGAGACCAGAAGAACTGTGGAACAGATCAACAGAACCAGGAGTTGGTTCTTTGAAAGAATTAATAAGATAGATAAACCATTAGCCAGCCTTATTAAAAAGAAGAGAGAGAAGACTCAAATTAATAAAATCATGAATGAGAAAGGAGAGATCACTACCAACACCAAGGAAATACAAACGATTTTAAAAACATATTATGAACAGCTATACGCCAATAAATTAGGCAATCTAGAAGAAATGGACGCATTCCTGGAAAGCCACAAACTACCAAAACTGGAACAGGAAGAAATAGAAAACCTGAACAGGCCAATAACCAGGGAGGAAATTGAAGCAGTCATCAAAAACCTCCCAAGACACAAGAGTCCAGGGCCAGATGGCTTCCCAGGGGAATTTTATCAAACGTTTAAAGAAGAAACCATACCTATTCTCCTAAAGCTGTTTGGAAAGATAGAAAGAGATGGAGTACTTCCAAATTCGTTCTATGAGGCCAGCATCACCTTAATTCCAAAACCAGACAAAGACCCCACCAAAAAGGAGAATTACAGACCAATATCCCTGATGAACATGGATGCAAAAATTCTCAACAAGATACTGGCCAATAGGATCCAACAGTACATTAAGAAAATTATTCACCATGACCAAGTAGGATTTATCCCCGGGACACAAGGCTGGTTCAACACCCGTAAAACAATCAATGTGATTCATCATATCAGCAAGAGAAAAACCAAGAACCATATGATCCTCTCATTGGATGCAGAGAAAGCATTTGACAAAATACAGCATCCATTCCTGATCAAAACTCTTCAGAGTGTAGGGATAGAGGGAACATTCCTCGACATCTTAAAAGCCATCTATGAAAAGCCCACAGCAAATATCATTTTCAATGGGGAAGCACTGGGAGCCTTTCCCCTAAAATCAGGAACAAGACAGGGATGTCCACTCTCACCACTGCTATTCAACATAGTACTGGAAGTCCTAGCCTCAGCAATCAGACAACAAAAAGACATTAAAGGCATTCAAATTGGCAAAGAAGAAGTCAAACTCTCCCTCTTCGCCAATGACATGATACTTTACATAGAAAACCCAAAAGTCTCCACCCCAAGATTGCTAGAACTCATACAGCAATTCGGTAGCATGGCAGGATACAAAATCAATGCCCAGAAGTCAGTGGCATTTCTATACACTAACAATGAGACTGAAGAAAGAGAAATTAAGGAGTCAATCCCATTTACAATTGCACCCAAAAGCATAAGATACCTAGGAATAAACCTAACCAAAGTTGTAAAGGATCTATACCCTCAAAACTATAGAACACTTCTGAAAGAAATTGAGGAAGACACAAAGAGATGGAAAAATATTCCATGCTCATGGATTGGCAGAATTAATATTGTGAAAATGTCAATGTTACCCAGGGCAATATACATGTTTAATGCAATCCCTATATCAAAATACCATGGACTTTCTTCAGAGAGTTAGAACAAATTATTTTAAGATTTGTGTGGAATCAGAAAAGACCCCAAATAGCCTGGGGAATTTTAAAAAAGAAAACCATATCTGGGGGCATCACAATGCCAGATTTCAGGTTGTACTACAAAGCTGTGGTCATCAAGACAGTGTGGTACTGGCACAAAAACAGACACATAGATCAGTGGAACAGAATAGAGAATCCAGAAGTGGACCCTGAACTTTATGGGCAACTAATATTCGATAAAGGAGGAAAGACTATCCATTGGAAGAAAGACAGTCTCTTCAATAAATGGTGCTGGGAAAATTGGACATCCACATGCAGAAGAATGAAACTAGACCACTCTCTTTCACCATACACAAAGATAAACTCAAAATGGATGAAAGATCTAAATGTGAGACAAGATTCCATCAAAATCCTAGAGAAGAACACAGGCAACACCCTTTTTGAACTCGGCCATAGTAACTTCTTGCAAGATACATCCACGAAGGCAAAAGAAACAAAAGCAAAAATGAACTATTGGGACTTCATCAAGATAAGAAGCTTTTGCACAGCAAAGGATACAGTCAACAAAACTCAAAGACAACCTACAGAATGGGAGAAGATATTTGCAAATGACATATCAGATAAAGGGCTAGTTTCCAAGATCTATAAAGAACTTCTTAAACTCAACACCAAAGAAACAAACAATCCAATCATGAAATGGGCAAAAGACATGAACAGAAATCTCACAGAGGAAGACATAGACATGGCCAACATGCATATGAGAAAATGCTCTGCATCACTTGCCATCAGGGAAATACAAATCAAAACCACAATGAGATACCACCTCACACCAGTGAGAATGGGGAAAATTAACAAGGCAGGAAACCACAAATGTTGGAGAGGATGCGGAGAAAAGGGAACCCTCTTACACTGTTGGTGGGAATGTGAACTGGTGCAGCCACTCTGGAAAACTGTGTGGAGGTTCCTCAAACAGTTAAAAATATACCTGCCCTACAACCCAGCAATTGCACTGTTGGGGATTTACCCCAAAGATACAAATGCAATGAAACGCAGGGACACCTGCACCCCAATGTTTCTAGCAGCAATGGCCACGATAGCCAAACTGTGGAAGGAGCCTCGGTGTCCAACGAAAGATGAATGGATAAAGAAGATGTGGTTTATGTATACAATGGAATATTACTCAGCTATTAGAAATGACAAATACCCACCATTTGCTTCAACGTGGATGGAACTGGAGGGTATTATGCTGAGTGAAGTAAGCCAGTCGGAGAAGGACAAACATTATATGTTCTCATTCATTTGGGGAATATAAATAATAGTGAAAGGGAATATATAAGGGAAGGGAGAAGAAATGTGTGGGAAATATCAGAAAGGGAGACAGAACGTAAAGACTGCTAACTCTGGGAAACGAACTAGGGGTGGTAGAAGGGGAGGAGGGCGGGGGGTGGGAGTGAATGGGTGACGGGCACTGGGAGTTATTCTGTATGTTAGTAAATTGAACACCAATAAAAAATAAATTAAAAAAAATAATAAAAATAAATAAATAAATAAATAAATAAATAAATAAATAAATAAATAAATAAATAAATAAAATTCTTTAGATACTCAGACAATGAGTGTCTTTAAATATATGATTTACAGGAGCTCCTGGCTGGCTCAGTCAGTGGAGTATGCGTCTCGATCTCAGGCTTGTGAGTTCGAGCCCCATGTTGGTTGTAGAGATTAATTAAAAAATAAAATAAAATTTTTAAATATAATTCACAAATATTTTCTCTGCATCTGTAAGTCATCCTTTCACTTTCTTTTCTATTTTTTTTTTATCCCTTCACTTTCTTGATGGTAAAAGTACACAAGGTTTTTAATTTTGATGAAGTCCAACTTAACCTTCCTGTTTGTTTGACATTTGTATTTTGAGGGTCATATATAAAATCCATTGACTAAGCCATTTAAGATCTGCTCCAAAGTTTTCTTCTAAGAATTTATAGTTTTAACTCTTATATTTATCTATGGATCACTTTAAGTTAATGCTGGGGAATGGTGTGAAACAGGGTGCAAACTCATCCTTCTGCACATGGATATACAGTTTTCTGAGCACCATTTATTAGAAAGATAATTATTTCCCCACTAAATTTTTTTGGCATCCTATTCAAAAAGTCATTTCACTTTAAATGTAGGGATTTTTTTTTCAATTTTATTTTACGTATTTATTTATTTAAGATTTTATTTATTCATGAAAGACACAGAGAGAGAGTAGGGGTTTGTTTCTTGACTCAGAATTTGTTCCATGGATCTATAGGTCTATCTTTATGTGAGTACCACACTGTCTTATTCACTGCAGTTTTGTAATAAATCTTGAAACTGGTAAGTATGAGTCTTCCAACTTTGCATTTTTCAAGATTGCTTTAAGTATTCTGTCTCTTGCCTTTCCACATGAATTTTAGGATCAGCTTGTCAATTTCTGCAAAAAAGTCAGGTAGGATTCTGATAAGAATTGAATCTGTAGATCACCTTGAGGATATTATAACAATATTAATACTTCCATGAATATGAATGGCTTGCCATTTCTTAGGACTTTTTTATTGTTTTTCTATGACATCTTGTAGTTTTCAGTGTACATGCTTTATACGTCTCTCATTGAGTTTATGCCTAATTATTCTAGTCTTTTTGATGCTATTAGAAATGCAATTGTTTTCTTAACATCATTTTTGGCTTGTTTATTGCCAGATAGAAATTTTAGGTCTTAGTCATTTCACTCAGGGCAAAGCCAACACACACACACACACACACACACACACACAAATATATTAAAACGTCTGTTTTTTCAGAAAGAGCTAGAGCTGTTATCTGTCTTAACCTCTAGAAAACATTTTTTTGAAAGTTATACTTTGAGTACATAAATGTGTGTGCATATAATTATATATATGTATAATTATACATGCTAGGAATGTATATACAAAATACATATACATTTTTTAATGCTAGGAATGTACATGCATAATCTTACCATTGTTCATATCGCAGTGATGACTAATTTGGGGCATTTTTTTCCCTCTTTACTCAATTTGTTTTTAATTTTTTTCTGTAATAAACATGTACAATTTCATTCCCAATTTTAAATGTTTTATTCATTTTTAAACAGTATGTTTTCACTTCTGTCCAGGAAGTTCATCAACTGTCTCAATTTAAGGCTAGGGACATAAAGGCTGAGTTCACAATTATGGGGTTATTCCAATTTAGGAGTCTTAGCAAATCCTGATTCTTTTCCAGTGTGGATTTATTAAAAAATACTCATTAAGGGTTTTTTCCCCCTTTCAAATACTATAGCTGATAGGTAATTTTTTTTATTTTTTATTTATTTATGATAGTCACAGAGAGAGAGAGAGAGGGAGAGAGAGAGAGGCAGAGACACAGGCAGAGGGAGAAGCAGGCTCCATGCACCGGGAGCCCAACGTGGGATTCGATCCCGGGTCTCCAGGATCGCGCCCTGGGCCAAAGGCAGGCGCCAAACCGCTGCGCCACCCAGGGTTCCCTGATAGGTAATTTAAAGTAGTCAGGCCCCCCTAGAATTTTCACAAGTTAGTTTAGTTCACTCCAGTCTGAAGTATGCAGTTTGATTCAATCATCTTTGATGAAGTTTCGTAGAAAACAAAATCCTACAAATAATTTTAAAAGTTCTGCTGCCTACAAAGACCCTCAAAGAGATCATGAATATTCTCTGCCATCTCAGCTTCTCTTTAGACATTTATGCAACCTCAATTAATAAATTTTGCAAACCCTTTTCCAGAGAGCTATAAAAGTTCCTTCTAATCTTAGGACGTTAAATACTAGCGTTGATTTATACTTGTCCTGCTCTATCCTACTTGGAGGAAATGAATCCAATGGAAAACTTAAATGTTCTGATCTACTTCACAGAAGTTATAAAGAACTTACTCAGCTTCAGGATTTTTAAATTTGTTCACCAAATGCATGCTCATTTATTCTATCCTGATTTGCCACAGACCTGAAACCCCGTTGCCTACTTTGTACAAAGAGAGTAACAATCCTTTTAGAGTACTGTTGTGAGGTTTAGTAAGCTAATATATAAAATGTTCTTAACACAGTGCATGCTCCTAAGAATAACTCAGTAAATGGTAGCTCCAATGAGTAATATTTAATACATGTTAAAGCTTTTCTATATCATGCCTCTCTCCCCCTTTCATACTCAAAGCTCCTAAGCTTTTGATCTGTCCTTTTCCATGGCCTACCTAAACCACATACACCATGATGTGTATAGTAGCCCAGGTGTGATCACATCTCAGTATTACATGATAGGACAATGTGTCTTTTGTCTTTCTCCTTCTCCTCAGCTTATCCTTAAACACCGCAACCCATAACCCTAGTGAATTATGCACCAAATAAACTAAGAGCCAATGAAGATTAGAGATCAAAACTATAAATAAACTCCACACATGCTATTTGCCTAAGAAGACGGGTCATGGCACACTGCACAGAAAAATGCCCCTACATGATGTGCAGATCTATATTTAGTTACCAAAAAATTAAACACATGCCTGTTTGTTTGTTTTTCAGAGATAACACACAGAAATGAACAGTGAAAATAACTACCTTAGAAATATTGGAGGGAAAAAAAAGAAATACTGAAAGAGGAAATTCACAACCTACATTCTAAGCATAGATATAAAATATTTTAACCAATTTCAAAAGCCAGACACTTCACACCGGACAATGAATCCAAGTGGCAAAAGCTATATCAAGCTATAAAGATAAGCCAAAAGTACCCTAACACTGTGCCACATACTTTATAACAAATGATTTAAATTGTCTACTCCACAACTGTTCCTTTGCTTTATTGAACCTAAAAGGCAAGCATATGGCAAACACAAGTCGAATTCTAATGCAGATCATTAGAATGAAATGACATACACAATACCATTCTTTCCACCTTTACAAGCCTGCTTCTCTCCCTCTGCCTGTGTCTCTGCCTCTCTCTGTCTTATTGTCTCTCTGTCTCTCCACTCATTGAGCCAAGTGACCACAGGATGCTTAATAAGTTTATTTAATCCTATAAATTTTCAGAAGTATAAGAATGAACCAGTCAGTTTGCCTGGAGAATATACTCAGTTTTTTATGCGAGAGGAGGAGGATTCTAGGCCTAGGCCAATAGACAATCCCAACTGAGTTCTGAATAATGCCACAAAAATATCTGACTTTATTAAACAAAGACTAGTAGAAAGCCTCTGTAGAAAATCTCAATAAGGGGCACATATATCTTTTTCTACATATAGAAATCCAGGGGCATAGCAGAAGAAGAGCTCTCAATAAAGGTGAACAAAAAAGTGAATTGCCTACAAAGTCAGACTGAGAAGTCCAGATCACAATCTATAAGAACTAGGAACTACCCACTGAAAGTATTTTAGTAGGTTGAAATGATGAAGTCCCTTAGTAACATTAATCTGATCATGAGCTAGATCAACTAAACTCTGTGTGTGTGTGTGTGTGTGTGTGTGTGTCCACGCCCACAGGCAGAATATAGGGAGGGGAGGGTGTTGCTGTGACAGCATTGTCTCTGTGGGTGTGGAAGTGTGCTGTGTGTGTCTTAGGAAAGAGAAAATAGAAGTCAGACCAGTTAGGGTGCTATGTCAATAATGCAGATATGAAGTGATCCAACGTTGAACTAACAACTCAGAGGTGGAAATGAAGAAACGCATACAGAGGCCATTCAACATAAACAATGAAAGATTATATGAATACAGGGATGGAAAGAAGATCAAAGGCCAAGTGTGAAACCTGAGGTAGGTCACTGAATGATTACCATAATTTGAAAAGAGGATGTCAAAAAAAAAAAATGAAAAGAGGATGTCAGGAGAAACAATCATGACTTTAAAAGATGAGCTGGTTTTAAAGATTTCATTCATTCATTCATTCATTCAGTTTTGAAGGTTGGGAAGAGCAGCAGAGGGAGAAGGATAAGAAGACTCCACACTTTGGGTGGAGGTTGATGCAGAGCTGGATCTCACGACCTGAGATCATGATCTGAGCTGATATCAAGAGTCAGGTGCTTAGCCTATTGAGCCACCCAGAGGCCCCTAGAAGATGAACTGGTTTTACACATACCTAGTTTGGAGTTGTATAAGACATTGAATCACCAGCACTGGGAGCAGGTGTGATGTAAAGAGTCCCAGGAACTACAGTACTGCTAAGAATGGCTGACACTCAAAAAAGTTAGTAGATGATATTTCCATTACAAATGATTAAGCTGCCTCAAAAACAAGTTTATCAAGCCATTTTTGCATAGGTATACCATTTGAGAGTACAGCTGACCCTTGAAAAACACAGGTTTGAACGGTGTTGGGTCCATTTATACCCCAATTTTTTATAGGACAGTACTGCAAACATGTTTTCCATTCCTGAGGGTTTTCTTAACAACATTTTCTTTTCTCTAGCTTACTTTATGGTAGGAATACAGTAGAGAAGAAACATAACATACAAAATATGTGTTAATCGACTTTTTATGTTATTGGTAAGGCTTCTGGTTAACAATAGGCTGCCAATAAAGATTTGGGGAAGTCAAAAATCACATGTGGATTTTTAAACGTGTGAGCGTCAGTGTTCCTAACCCCCATATTGTACACAGGTCAAGTATACTTCTAACCTCATCATTATTTACTTTAATGCTTTAAACTATACTTGTGAATACATAAATATTAAATAAGAGATCACCAAATGTGACTCTGGCAAACAGTGATAAAGTATATGCCACATTATTAACACAAAATCTATTCTGTTGCTTGAATTTAGGTAGGACTTTTGGCTTTTCAAGTATTTTTCGTACATTAACTTTTTCTTTTCAATTATTCTGTGAGGAAGACCGCACACTTTGTCTGGATCAAGAATATAAAAGCTGGGCTGTGCAGGAAGCAAAATTTCTCAGATTAAAAAATTTTACTTGGTCACCTCCTGATACTTTATGGTTTTATACAAAACCACCTGAATCAAAAATAATCTTAACTTTTAATCCCTGTTACTTCTGGCAATAACAGGAAGCACTCCACCATGGAATAAAGATGTTAACTCACATAAATATCAAGTCCCTCCTGAACGATTTTAAAGAAAAGCTTAACTGCTTTGTGACATTCCAAGGTCAAAGGGCTTAGTGATAGGATTCTGTGGGAATTTTGCCATATACTTTGATTTATAACTGAAATTAGGAAGCATATCACTTGTAGAATGCAAATTCATGAAGAACTTTAACAAATACTACAAAACCTTGATCCAGACATTAAAATGGCCATTCATTGGAATAAATAGTGTGGCATGGTTTCCTTTACTATCCCATACTAATATTTACAGATTAAAAAGTAATCACCAGTTCATTAGCAGTGACAAATACACCATGCTAAAGTAAAATTTTAACAATAGAGGAGTCTGGGCATGAAGTATGTTGAAACTCTCTATAATATCTCTGTCACTTTTCTGTAAATCTATAACTAAAAGGCTTCTTTTAGTTACTGTACTTTTTTTTTACTTTTTAAAGATCACATTTTGCCTAATCTCATAAGCAAATCTCAATACATATGTATCAAACAAATGGATGTTTAGCTCTGTATGATTCCCAGAGATGACTAAGAAATCAGCTCTCTCAAGTTGCCACTCTCCCACACACAGAGAGCTCAATGTCTAGGAGAAAAGAAATAAGAGTCAGGATACTGAAAGAGCAATACACAAAAACCATAATGCAACTTTTTTCCCCTTCTCAAGCACTCCTATAAATCCTTTCCACTGGTCTAAATCTTCCTTGGGCCCTGGATTAAATCTAAGGTAGGCCCCACAGTAGAGTGTCAGGTGTTGGATAATAAAAAGTCCCTAAAATAGTCTCAGTTCAGGCATTAAATACCCAGTTCATGTAAAAACCAAACTCCGGACTTGATTTAAAACTAGAGCATTGGGGATCCCTGGGTGGCGCAGCGGTTTGGTGCCTGCCTTTGGCCCAGGGCGCGATCCTGGAGACCCGGGGTCGAATCCCACATCAGGCTCCTGGTGCATGGAGCCTGCTTCTCCCTCTGCCTGTGTCTCTGCCTCTCTCTCTCTCTCTGTGACTATCATAAATAAATAAAAAATTAAAAAGAATTAAAAAAAAAAAACTAGAGCATTGCCATCCTCAGGTCTGCTGCCTCTCACTTGGCGAGCAGATCTCCCTAACCCCCTACTGGCTGGTGAGCAGTTGCTTCTGACCCCATTGGGAAGGTAAAGGGGCAGAGAATGTTATAAATGTCCTGCGAGTATCTGCAATGGCTTGCTGTGCAGATGCTCAAAAGCTGCCTGTTCCACCCATGGGTGGGCCCCCTGCTCCATCCTTGACAACCATGAATGCACCTTCTCTCAATGGTCATCTATAAATTCCTCTGGCCCACTGTCCAGTGGAGAAGGGGTTACTTCCCATCCACTGTGTATTCTCTGCCACTAGCTGCATCATACAGCTTCTTCCCCTTTAGTTCTCTGGCATAACTGACACATGGTCCCCTCTGTTCCTCAAGCTCCAGGATACAAACATCAGGCTCTCCTTGCCACCCTATTGCTGAGATGGGGCTCACAACACACTAGCCACATAACCTCCCTCTAATTTCCAGATCTCCTACCATCCTGGCCAGCCTCATTGACAGGCTGAAGGTGGATGTTGAGCTGGGATTCCCAAACCTGTGTTCCATACTGTCACCCTCAGCAAGCCCTGTTTTGGAAGTACAGCTCTGGACCATAAGAGTAATGGGCACATAGGAACTCAAACTGAGTTCCCATTTTATCATCCTGTTGAAAAAAAAAAAAAAAATATCATCCTGTTGAAACTAAGACACTAGAGGGAAATTAAGAACTATAAAAACAAAAACACTCCATGGTTTCCAAACAAGATGGCTGATACTAGCTTAGGGAACCGAGAAAGACTTGACCAAAGGCCTGACTTTGAGGACTAGACCTTAAACTCATGGAGAATAGGAGTAGGTGTAGAGGAGTCAGAAGATAGGGTGCATCCAATGAAAGATATGGCCTCCTCTGAGGCGTAATTGTGACTTTTTTTTCCAGAAAGGTAAGAATTAATATATGGAAAAATATTTTAGCTGATGGTATTTATTCTTATTCCAGTGATTCATATGTTACTAGCCTTTGTAAATAAATACCCCAGAAGGCTGCTTGGTTTGTTCACCTTTTAGTTCCAATTCTGACTGACAAATAAGCTCAGGAATCATATCTAGGCTCAAATCTTGCCAACTACTAGTTATGTGACCTTGAATAAATTACATAATCTCTTGTCAACCATCTGTCAATATGATAATAATATTAATGACACCGTAGGGTGGATGCCAAAATTAAATAGGCATATGTGTGAATCACCATCCCATGTATTTGGGATATACATAAGATTATACAGGATATAATCAATTGCTTTGCTAATATTGCCTACTGTGTTTTGTTATTGTTATTATTACCATCATTATTGTTAAATATACTAAAAATTACATGTTCCTTCTGGAATCATAAAATGTTAGACCTGCCAAGGACTAACTTGAAAATAATAACTTAATCTAATTTCTAATTTTAAAAATCCAATAAAAAATAAATAAAAATAAGTGTTTGAGCACTCGCTTTTTGTCACTGTTAATACTGAGCCCAAGACACAATGTTGAAAATACCATAGTTTTATCCTTACAGTCTACTGGGAAGTCAAAATCTGAAAAAAAAAAAAAATTGTAATGAAATTGTGAAAAAAGCAGCTTAAATGAGAATCTAGATGGAAGGCCAATTACTATTCTTAATCTCATCATTGCTCGAAAGCCGATAGATTTGGGAGCAAGTGGTATCTGAGATGGGCCACAAAGGACAAGTAGGAATTTACCAGGGGAGAGAGAACTGAATCCCTAGCAAAGGAAAACTCAGAAGCAATGAAAGACATGTGTTTAGCTATTAGGCCAAAATTCTTGTTAATTAATCCAAGAAATGACCCTTTTCTGTTTCAAAGAAATCTATATTTTTTAAATATAGTACATGCATGGTTGCCAGAAGCGGGGGTAGGGAGGTGGGCAAAATGGATGAAGGTGGTCAAAAGGTAAAAACTTCCAGTTATAAAATAAATAACTTATGAGATGTAAAGTACAGCATGGCAACCATAGCTAATAATAATGTATTGCATATCTGAAAGTTGCCAAGAAAGCAAATCTTAAAGGTTCCAACTAAAGAGAAAAATGATTTATATATAGTGCTGGATGCTAACTAGATTTATTGTGGTGATCACTTCATAATACATACAAATATCCTATCATGTTGTACATCTGAAACTAATATAATGCTATACATCAATTATACTTCGACAAAAATAGAATACTTGCTATCTAAATAGATATTTACTGACTCTTTCAAGCTTTGTTAAAGTGAAAAATATAGGGACCATGATTACTTGACTATTTCAAGCACTGTTAATGTGAAAAATGCAAGGAACACAAATACATAGTACTAGATCAAAATTACTAAAAATTTGTCTCTGAAGGGTCAGCCTGTATTAACACTTCCTTTCAAAAGCTCATCCTTCCTCCATTTTTCAACTCCCAGATGTTCTAAAAATTCCAAGTGCTGTATTCAAATCCTTTTCTTTATGGACTCCCTATCCCTTACACACCCCCATATTAAAACACGCATTTACCCTGTTTCTATCACAGCAGCAGATCTAGTAGAGCCATAGGTGGCTGGAAGTCTGGGGCAAAATAAGAGGAGCCACTTACTTGTGGAGTCATTTGGGTGGCATAATTCCAAAAAGCCTGGAGCTCCCTGACCTGAAAACTTGTTTCTGAGAGCTGCTCATTCTCTTTCCCTGTGTCTCTCTCTGACCCTCTCTCCCATGCATGAACAGATATTGCAACTGTAAATAACTCAAGGCACTTTTATGGGAATCCAAGTTTGAATATGACCTTTACTTCGGAAGCCCCTTTCCTATGCAATTAACTTTACAATTCCCTCAGATAATTGCTTAAGAAAGTTTTGCTAGAGCTAAGTCAAGTTGTGTCGCAATCTAAGAAATGATTTTAAGCAATCATCTGACCTCTTCACAGTTCTGCCCGCTTCCCATTCCAATGCTGTCACTAAAAAAAAAAAAAAGCTGTTGGAAGTTTTGTGCAACATTCTTACACCCTATTCCTTGGATACTTCCTAAAAATGTACTTATCTACTTCAGATCACAGATTTTACTGCCTTTTTAGTGTTCGTAGTCTCTTGCCAGCTACCAACCAAAAGAAGGCAAGTATCTTAGTTCAGATTAAGCATACCTCCAAAAAAAACAAACAAACAAAAAAGCATACCTCCAAGTTATATGGGAAAAGCTACTAAAAATAATACTGAGGAAAGATACACTTCCAAATATTTTAATAGGTGTATTTCTTATATCACAATAGGAAATGAATGATTGTAAAAGGGTTTATAAACAATTTACAGTCTTCCAAGGGTCTGACACAGGTATCATACTTGAATTTGGTCTCCTAGCCAAGACCACCTTTTATTAAAGTACATTTGGGACTCACAAATTTCATTAAATGCAAAAATCTTTACTGAGTATTTACCATGTGCATGATACTGCTACATGCTATAGGGAAAATAAAAAAATAAATGAAATTATATACTGTCTCTCAAGAGTAATAAGATACATACAAATAATCACATATCAAATATGATAAGCGCTAAAAGAATATTATGCCACTGGCAGAAATTTCTGGAAGAATGAGAAGACCTCATAGCAGGAAAAGCATCTAAGCTAGATTTTAAAGGAAGAGCAGGATTTCACTGGGCAAAACAGGAAAGAAAACTGCATTAACAAATAGGAAGAAAGAGGAGAGTAAAGAATGTATTTGAAGAATGGCAAGTAACACATTTTGGCAGACAAAAGAGGCCAGGGAAGGTCAAGGGGTTTGGATCTGGAAATTCTTCAGGAAGGGGTGGGAAGAGCAGTGGAAACCAGAATGGAGAAGAGAATTCTCTTGTGTGAGAGACACTTGACCCCAGAGAAGTTCCAGTGAATGAGGCTGTCATTCCTTACCAGCTGTAGCTAGCTTTCTAATTATGTGGCCTTAACAAGTTCAGAGAGTAGAAGTGATCAAATATATGGGTTGATTTATACACATAATGCATAAATATGGAGTCAGAACAAGTTTTAGATTTTTAAAGGTTTTAATTTCTTTTAGAGTATCACTTTAGTAAGTACTTGACAAGATCTACCTGCACATCCTTCCCTCAATAGTTTGAAACTACCTGGGTCTCAAGTGGGGATTTGGTGAGGCAAACAAGCAGGAAATTTGCATGTCCTGAAAGCAACCTGAAACGCAGATACCTCTATTTTCAAGAAGTTAAGCAGGAATCATAATCAGATTGCTGTTAAAGCTTCTTGGAATAAAATCAGAAGTAACAAAGATTTTCAAATAACCCCACACAACTAAACCTTGTGAGATCGATGTGAATTCTACTCAATAATAATTTAACAAATTACACCTGATAGAGTTGAGTATGCAAGATGCCATGGGGGGCAGGAAGACAATAGTCCAAAAAAACATAAAAGCAGGAAATTGTTCAGAAGAATAAGGGAACAGATTCTACAGAAGAAATATAGCATGAGTAAGAGTTGAATGAAGACTCCAGAAAATGGACCTTGAGTGAATACAACATGCAAGGAAGTTATGAAAATTAGTAATGATTTAAGCAGATTTACCCTGGTTATCAAGAGCCCAATCTTATACATTTCCAAAGTCAACATGTAAAAACATCTTTCTTCATTCAAAATCTAGATGTTGGGAACCCTGGGTGGTGCAGCAGTTTGGCGCCTGCCTTTGGCCCAGGGCGCGATCCTGGAGACCCGGGATCAAATCCCACGTCGGGCTCCCGGTGCATGGAGCCTGCTTCTCCCTCTGCCTGTGTCTCTGCCTCTCTCTCTCTCTGTGTGACTATCATAAATAAATAAAAAATTTAAAAAAAAAAAGAAAAGAAAATCTAGATGTTTACTTAACAGAAACCATACCCATGTATACAAAACAAAGCACTAATAAAATCCTGGGACTCTGCCATTTGATTTCCAAGTTTCTTTCAGAGCAGTGACAGAGTGGGAGAACAACTGGATGGCACGCCCACACTCAGGTATTTGAGCTGCTTCTGCAAATCTCTGGTGACACAAATGGTGTCTCAGAACAGTTATAATAAGATGATCCAATTTTTTCACAAAGCCTCTTCTGATGTGTTTGGCCAGCCACATATCTCTCCATACTCAGGAACACTTCTGTAGTTGGTTTGGCCTCTCTTACCCTATTTCCAATCTCTCTGTGTAATCTTATTTCCCAACTGGTTCGCAAAAATCTTTGAGGACAGAAGTTGGGTCACACTCACCTCGGCAACCTGTAAGGGCCTAGTATAGAGTTCTTAGGAATTTCTTATTGAATTGGAAGCCCTGTTACTAAATTTTTCTTTGGAGTATATTTATGCATGCTTTCCTGTTACAAAATGTCCTGTAACAAGGACTCCAGAATAATTATTTTTGCTAAGAACAATGACACTTCAAAGGAACGGTAGTGGTAACTCTACTGGTTGGGTGTACAGTCTTGCAAGAAAAACATGATATGAATCAGTATATCATAGACCAGTCAAAGATAATTTCTCTAAAAAACCTTATTTTCAATAAAAGAATTTTGGGCTTAAACATGCATCTCATTTCCTTCAATATTAAAAACAAGTAAGGGAGTACTTTGAAAGTGACAACTGTCTCAGCAAAAGACAACCATATTCTAATTCTATAAAAGATATTTGTTTTTTCTAATGTTAATTATTAAAGCTTAGCATAATTACTGACATACGGATGAATCAATCATGTTCTTTGTTCTTCCATTTATCCAATGTTCTACTAAGGTATTCTCTTCCCCCTCATAGGTACATGGGGTGAAAGATTGTGCACTAACATGCATACACAGGGAACTAAATGCTGTTTTCAATGTCACCCATTGTAATCTACATGGACCTGATACCTAGACATTAATGTTCCTGCTTCATATTGTGAAATACTGTGCAAAGATGAGTACATGTGTCCCCTGACCTGATGGAGTTCCTTGGGATACAGTCTGAAAAAGTCTTAAGAAAAAAAAAATCAAAATAATTCCAGCCTGAACTTGGAAGACCACTGCTTCTGTGATAGCCACACGATGACATTAGAGTATCCAGTACCCTTTCTTTCTCATAACCAAGATGAGACATTGTAACAAATAATTCTAGACATGATCTCATCTATCTCCAATTTACAATACTCTTTGATAAGCACATTGTCTTTTTGTTAAGCAAAGATTCATTTATCACTTCAAATGGAAAATTAATTATTTTGCTATCAGAAAAAAATCTTGAGAATTCCTACTATATGTTTTTCACTATCAAAGAAAATTCTTTTAAAAATTCAATCTTTTACAACATTTAAATCCATCTTTTTAAAAAGTGCTGTATTTCGATTACACATGTATTGAATCACCTTTTACACTGGGCCAGAAAGACTGTGCAAAGAATTACTTTAAAAGTAACATGAGGGACGCCTGGGTGGCTCAGCGGCTGAGCATCTGTCTTTGGCCCTGGGCGTGATCCCAGAATTCCCAGATGGAGTCCCACATCAGGCTCCTTACCTGGAGCCTGCTTCTTCCTCTATGTCTCACCTTCTCTGTGTGTGTGTGTCTCTCATGGATAAATAAATAAAATCTTAAAAAAAAAAAAAAAGGTAACATCAATGCAGTGTGTCTCCTAATAAAAATAGTAACAAGCAAAAATTACTTTTTCTAATAAAATGGGGACTGGAGAACCCTCATTGTATTTCTAAATGTCACAGAATATTTAGCAGATCTTTACTCTGATCATTTGTTTATACATGCAAAATAGAGAATCCAATCAAGTATTCAAATACTTTTGGATTTTAAAATGGTTTTTTGCCATAGTTTTCCACTAGTTTGTATGTCTAGCCACCATCTGTTTACCAATTCTCTGTTAATTTACCTTACAGTTTTTATTCAACTTAAACTTTAAAAGAATCAGGCCAATTTTAGAACTGCATTCTTAATTAGTTAGGCTAAATGACCCAGTTGACAAAGAAAACATACCATAATGGGATTATACAAGAGCTGGTCTTGGTAGTGGGGTTGGGCAAACATTTCAAAAAGAAACAAAACATCAACCCAAAGTAATCATAAACTCAGTCTAAATAAAAAGCTGGTATTTACCCTCTGTCAATTGCTATGGCTTTATTGTCATACACCCACATCAATGTTGAATTTATATGAATATCTACATATTTGTTTATCTCTGTTTAAAACTAATTGGTAAGTTTTAGGGAAATACCTCAGTGAATTTCTATGTATTTCCTAAAGAAATAATAACATGTGCAGGCTTCCCCCTCTCTCTGAAAGTAGAACGTTCCTATAAAAGCTTTCATCAGTCAAAACGGTGTACAGCGAAGAAGTAATTACCATCAATTTAATTATTAGGAAAAAGTATTTGAGCGCTCCCAGACCAAATAATTAATCTCTCTTAGGTTTTCCTGATACCCTGGGACACATCTTGCAAGTGGATGCACGCAACAGATCATGATAAAGCACAGATGTTCACAGACACAAATCAAAGGTGTAGCATCTTGATGCTGAGATGCGGAGTGTGGTTTTCTGGGAAGGGGCCTGGTGGAATCACTTGCAGCTCAGGGTGTGTGCTGCCTCTGTCAGGGCTTGCTGCAAGACAAGGGTCAACACTATTTTCACTTTTTGCCTTTTTCCATGAAAACAAAAATCCTCTTTGGCTTTCTTTCAGTTGGCAAAACAGATGCCAATGTAGGTCTCTCATAAAAGCAAAGTGGCACAACAAGAACCTTCAAAAAGTGATCAATACTTCATATTTCCCCCCTTAATACATTAGTAAAAACACAAAAAGTGCTGTTTAACAAGAGACGCTTGTTAGCAGTAATACCTTGCTATCGAAGTTACAATTGAATGAATAGAGAGTTTTCTCCTAATATTGAAGGAGAGGATAGGCAGTAAAGCTATAAAAGGCAAGGAGAAGATTGAGTAACCAAGGTGGAGACAGAACAAATCCAAGCAGGTGAACACATCAATCAATTTCAGACATTAATTACTCTACTCTGATTCAAAGTACTAAAGGCTGAGCAAGGAAGTGTTCTCGGTGAGACTATACAGTAACTACAAAGCTATTGTTTCTGTTTAGTCTCCATTTGAAGGCCATTCTGGTATAACTCCTTTTAGGGGAGATGCCTTCTCTGCCCTATTCTTTTTTTTTTTTTTTTTTTTTTTTTTTTTATTTGTGATAGTCACAGAGAGAGAGAGAGAGAGAGAGAGAGAGAGGCAGAGACACAGGCAGAGGGAGAAGCAGGCTCCATGCCTGCAGCCTGATTCAGGACTCGATCCCGGGACTCCAGGATCGCGCCCTGGGCCAAAGGCAGGCGCCAAACCGCTGCGCCACCCAGGGATCCCTCTCTGCCCTATTCTTATACCACACATTAGTTTTATGGTTGAAATCATGCTGCAAGGAAACATTTAATAAATTTTAAAACTTTTTATTATATTATTCTTAAGTGCTTTTTAAAAAATCATTTTTGATAATGCTTAAGTCAAATAATGTTTTCAAAACCGTTATTGTGAGTGATTCCTATTATTTAATGATTTCACAGGAAGCATGCAGACAGCTAATAGCTGGGAGGCGGTTAAACTTTTCATTATAAATGGCCAGTGTAATCCTGTGATTCTAGACATATTAGGATAAATGCCTAAATACAATAACCGTTTTCTTATTCACTTCCAATTTAAACCCATTTCTTGGCAACACTGGTACGAGATTCTAGGAACCACTCTCAGCTTCTTACCTGGTAAGGCAAACATGCACACAGGCTTGGAAGCAATTTTGAACAACCCAATGTCTGGTGATAAACAAAAAGGCTTTTGTTGTCTAAAAACTACAGGAAAGGAAAACATCCTCAAATCAAAAATCTTTAAACAAAAGTAAAAAGAGTGATGGGGTGCCTGGGTGGCCCCCTGCTCAGTTGGGAGTCTGCTTCTCCCTCTGCCTCTGCCCACACCCCATGCTCATGCTGTGTCTCTCAAATGTATAAATAAAATCTTAAAAAAAAAAATTGAAAGAGTGAATATCTACAAAGCACTGACTCATAAGTATTATGTGTATCAACATTATCAAAAGCAACTTCAGAGCAGCTGATCAATCTCATACTACCTTGGAGCTAGAGGTTGGCTACTCTATATTTAGACCTCAGTCCCACGTTCACCCTAATTATTCACACGCATTGTTTTCCTTCACAACCTTTATAGTATCAATCCTTGTAAGGGTTGGGACCACTGGTCTCCCTTATCTTTGCATCTGCCACAGTATTTACAACAATTCTTTATTCACTCTTTAAGTGAAAAATATACACTTCTGTTCTCTTTTGTTCTGTGTTGCTCAGGGAGCAAAAATAAAATGCTAAACTATTTTTCCCATTATAATTGTGTGAACTATTATTAATCAATTTCTGTACACTGTGGGAAATACTGCTCTACACTTTATCAACAGGAAAAGGGCTAAAATAAAGAATAGACTGCAAGTGTATGAGCCATAAAAATAAAGTCAGGAGGGGCAACCTGGATGGCTCAGTTGGTTAAGCGTCCAACTCGTGATTTTGGATCAGGTCATGATCTCAGAGTCGGGAGATCAAACCTCGGAGTGAGCTCCACACTGGGCGTGGAGCCTGCTGAAGATCCAATCTCTCTCCTGCTCTCTCTGATTCCCCTCCCTCGCTCCCTCTCTAAAAAAAAGTAAATTAAATTAAATTTAAAAATTAAAGTCATGAAACAAGTATTTAATACTTGGTATGAAATAATAGAAGACTTAGTTTTTATACCTTGTACAAAAACTTACAGGAGATACAAAAATGTAGTCTTTACATATGAAGTGCTTCAGTACTGTGGGATTTGTTTGCTTATTATGGCTTGGGAGGAGTTATGGGGGAGGACAGCAACAAAGTAAGCAAAGCTGGCACATTACAGTATACATGCTTCAACTCAAGAGACACATCTAAAACATCTATCTGCTTCATACCATTCTATACTAAGCCCTGATGTTAACTACCAAATCAAACTTTCAAGGGAAAAAAAAAAATCTGAAAATTTACCTAGAAAACGGTCATGTTTTGCATACCCCTCCAGTACATTTCTACCCCATCCTTCCTTTTTTTAATCATATATAAAATCATTAAGTATAGGGAAAACTGGCATACTGTTTGCTGATCTGAATCTATATTGGACTTTTCTAGAAAAATAAGGAATTAATGTAAAATGGTTTCCTTTAGCTCTTGTGAATAAAAACAATATTTCTATAAGCTAAATCTTTCCAAGTATAGCATCGGGGGACTAAACACAACAGAAGTGAAAACATATGGGCAAATAAAGAACAATTTTCCTCCAAAGTGGATGCTGGTGACATCATCCCCAAGACTAGCTGATTCGTCCATTTTGAAATGGAACCACATGAGTCTGAGGCAATATTACAAAAGTCTTTGCCTTCTTGGACAAAGCTTGCCACAAACATCTTCAGGGAGGTTGAGGGAGGGGTAAATAGGTAAATAGGTAAATGGGGGTTGTCACTGAGACTCCCATCATCCCACACTTCCTATGGCTCCCACACTTCCAACCATTGCAGCTTTGGTCTTTAGTGGCTAACTACCAGCGAAGTAATGATGAGGGGACTCCCAATGCCTACCAGCCACACATCCTTGAGATAATAATAAGTTAACTATTGAAACTGCCACCTGCTAAGCGACCCAACATCACAATACCACATGTCCAGATTATCATTACAGAGAACCACAAGTGGTGACAATTCTAGCTTTGAATGACAAAGTTTTCATTTTTTATTTTTAAGCATGAGTGAGAAATTAAAACCATCACATTATGTTTTTTATATCATAAAACTACCTGCCAGAAAAAGAATGAAGCCTGTAACAGACACCAGGCCCCATTAATAGTGTATAAGTATCAAGAAATATCACAATAGCAATTTGCCCAAACTTAGCATTTTATGCTTGTGCATGTGTGGATGCATACTTAGATACAGGCATGTTTGCATAAATGCATTCAGACATAGAAGGAAACAATGCAAACAGACATAAGACATTTACTCATATTAGAAGTCATGTCCATTACCAATAACCGTGGATTTAAAAAAGCAGATATGCATGCATCTTTATATTCTTTATCATTTACCATCACACAGAATGAAAGACAAATACCAACTATTTGACTATACAAATCTGTTCAGTTTCTGGGTCTGGATTAAGTACATTTAGAAAACTAGGGATACTTACATTCCAGACTGCTGAAAAAAGACCCATCAACTTCAAATACAAGGCTCTCCATTGGAAGGCTCCCTCCTGCTACCAGCTTTAAATTTCCTGTCTTGTTTTTCTCATCTTATGAAAAATAGGCTCTACTTCACTGTGCCAGAGAATTTAGGCTGGCTTCTATAAACTGTACATAAAACATAAAATATAATATGTATTATTCTGTTTAATGGCCAATGCTCATTTTCCAATCCCATTTTTCATTTTAATAAAAAGCATAGCATGCAGAATCATGCTATATCAGAAGCTATAATAATGCAAAAACAAAGCAAACAGAAGTTTGGGACAATTTTGATTCAGTATTACTTTTGTTTAAATTATTTGTCTGGTCATAAATAAAACCTCAACTCTCAAAACTGAGGTATTATATGACTTTTGCAAGAGGGCCCAGTAACCATAAATTTGATGTTCACAGTTGTGAATTTTAATTACTGTAATAGTAATCTAAGCGTATTTTGAGCAACCTGAAATACTATTTTGTTGTATATCTTCTAGGGGAACTATTTCATAACTGAAAAGGATGATCTCAAGAGAAGATTATCATATCAAAATAAAAAACATGAGCCTAAAGAAAATATTAAATAGACTGGAGGAATTATCAGATAAAAAACTAAGTGCTTTTTAAGGGGATCAATAAATGAATGAATAAACTTCAGAGGGAGCTCTTTTAAAATGGAACAATGCGATTCTGCACCTATAGGGAAGTGCCAGATGCCACACCAGAACTCTGCCATCCTGCATCAACAGCTTCTGACCATTCTCTCTTGGCCACTGCTCTCATTAAGCAACAATCTTAAAAGCTAGATCAAGTGTGGAGGGACACAAAACCAGAGGGACACATTTTCACTCGAACCCCAAGACTGACAGTACCATCAACACGGCCTTCTAAAACTCCAATATGAAATTGGTTATACCGCCCTTTTATTTTTTTTTTTAAGATTTATTTATTTATTTGAGAGAGCGAATACAAGTTGGGGGAGAGCAGAGGAAGAGGAGGAGAGAGAATCTCCAGCAGACTCCCCGCTGAGCATGGAGCCCTACACAGAGCTTGATCCCCAAACCCCAAGATCATAATCTGAGCCAAAATCAAGAGTCTGACACTCAACTAACCCAGCCGCCCAGGTGCCCCTGTACTGCCCTTTTAATCAAACATCAATAAATCAAGTTGTCAATGTTTATGGAAACTGGTCTAAAGAAGTCCTCTACTGCAATTTATCTTTAATATTTGCAATTATATCTAATATTGTTTAATATCTTCTATAAAAGTAATAGTTTCCATCACAGAGGGAACATCACTGACTGAAAACAATCAAAGAATCCTGTGTTACAATCCTAATTCTGTCAGTAAAGCTACTATACGAGCTTCAACATGATACTTAACACTCTGTCAAAAGCTTATTTTCATATCTGTAAAACACAGATAAAAACATTTGTCATGACTACTTACCCAGACAGTTGTGAGATTCAAATGATATGATTTATGCTTTAAAAATCATATCCAAATATATTAGCTACTACTTTCTTTTCCTTCTGGATTTAGAGCAGACTAAGACAGATTGTCAAATAGAAATACTCTAATTTTAATGATGACTCAGTAAATACTAAATGATTATCCCATGCCCATCCCTAAGGAAAATCACAGAAGAGTAGAGCAAATAGATTCAGAAATACTACATTCCTGAAGGATGCATAAAGTCAGTAAAGTATATTGATGAAAAATTTTTTAACATTTTACATTGTATGTTTTAAGTTATTTATCATGAATATTTCATATCCATGACATCTTTATTCTTGATGATCTTTTCTTTCAGGAAACATCACAAACAAAATGAAATGTGTATTAATGTCTTATACAACTTTCTAAACTAAGTCCGTGTGAAAACAAACATGGAGAAGATGAAACAAACTTCCCTCTACATAATCTCTATCACCAAAAGCAAATCTAATTTTCATCTAGTCATAAGGAAGAGTCCAGTTCCACAGTCCAGCCCAGTTCCTAATATGAAACAGAACTTCTGGGGTATGTTTATAAAACAGAGTGATCCAGGCCTGACATAATAGCCCTTTTAGGATCTTCTGGTTTGACCTTACCCATCCACCTAAGGCTTCAGGGCTTGACAAGTGTGATATTATTTTCCAGGACCTCCATGCCAAGGCATTCATATCTCTATCAGATAAGAAAATTACACAATTTTTCTTCCAAAAAATCATTGGAAATACAATACAATACAATACAATACAATATAAAAAAATAAAATAAAATAATAAAATAAAATAACATAAAATAAAATAAAATAAAATAAAATAAATAAAATAAAATGTATTCATTTAAATGGTCCCAAAAGAGGTGTCTGGGTGGCTCAATCAGTTGACCATGTGACTCTTGGTTTTGGCTCAGTTCATGATCTCGGGGTTGTGAGATCAACCCCATGTCAGGCTCCACAGTCAGAGGGCAGTCTGCTTGAGATTTTCTCTTTCTTCTTCACTTTTTGTCCCTCCCCCACTCTCTCGTTCTTTCTCTGTCAAATAAATCTTTAAAAAAAAATTTTTTTTAATGATCCCAAAATGCTTTACAGATTTATCTGCAGAAAGTGACACTAAAAAGAAAAAGGAGGGATACCTGGGGGGCTCAGTCAGTTAAGCATCTGATTTTGGCTCAGATCATGATCTTGAGGTCCCAGGATCAAGCCCCATGTGTGGCTCCTCTCTCAATGGGGAGTCTGCTTGTCCCTCTGTCCCTCTCCCCATTTGTGCACTCACTCTCTCTCTCTCTCTCTCAAGTGAATAAGTAAAAGCTTTAAAAAAGAAGAAAAGAAAAAAGAAAACACCTGAGGCAAATCAGAAAAGAAAAAACAAAAACAAAAACAAAACTCAAGATACTTGCTATAGACTGACTGGTATTTGTGCCCACCCACCCCAAAAACTCGTATGTTGAAACCTATTCCCTCAAATGTGCTGGCATCAAAAGGTGAGACTTTTGGGAGATGATTAGGTCTTGAGGGTGCAACCTTCAGGAATGGAATTAGTACCCTAAGAGTCTCCCGAGACCCCTCACCCCTCAGACCAAGTGAGGCTGCCTAGGAACCAGAAAGCTGGTCCTCTTCAGACAAATAATCTACCTGCCCCTTGATCTCAGATTTCCCAGCCTCCAGACGGTGAGGAAAAAATTTCAGTTGTTTATAAGCCACCTACTCAATGATATTTTTGTTATAGCAACTGGTACAGATTCAGACAACACAGAAATGCAAAGAGGAATTCAGAAAAACTTAATCTGAGAACCCACAGGACTTCAGAGCAAACAGTAGTTCCAGAGTAGAGAGTTTAGATTAATTTTGTAATCTATATAATAAAGTATTCCAAAATATATCCATATGAAAAAGGAGGAAAACTAGAGTTAGTCCACTATGAGGAAGATTGGATAAAAGTATTTCACGCTTTTTTTTTAGATTTTTTTTTTTTTTAAATTAGAGACAGAGAGAGTAGGAGAGGGGCAAAGGGAGAGGGAGAGAAAGAATCTCAAGCAGAATCCCCAGTGAGGGAGGAGCCCTATGCAGGGCTTGATCTCACAACCCTGAGATCACAACCTGAGCTGAAATCAAGAGGTGGATGCTCAACCAACTGAGCCACCAAGGTGCCCCTAAAAGTATTTCACTCTTAATCTCTAAACAACTGGGCAGAATAATGTGTTTGTTTACTATAGCAAGCACCCCAGTGAACATGATAAAAGAAAATTATGACAAACACATATGACAGCTGAGAATCCAAGTTTTTATAAAAATATAGTGTCCGCAGCTCTCTCTCCCCATTGACTTAGTCTATAATTGGAAATTACAAAATTTACTCTGTAATCTGGATAAAGAGATGACAAAAATTACACTTAAAGTTTAAAGATGCTCCCTTCTCACTGCAAAACATACATGTTTTTAAAGACTGACAACTGTCTACTCTGAAAAAGGAAGTGCATTTAGTATTGTTTCACTGTTTAAAACTGAGTAAGTAGGATTTTCTGAATTCTAAATTAAATAGGCCACTCTTGGGCAGCCCGGGTGGCTCAGCGGTTTAGCACCGCCTTTGGTCCAGGGCATGATCCCAGAGACCCAGGATCAAGTCCCACATCCGGCTCCCTGTATGGAGCCTGCTTCTCCTTCTGTCTGTGTCTTTGCCTCTCTCTCTCTCTCCTCTGTCTCTATGAATAAATAAATAAAATCTAAATAAATAAATAAATAAATAAATAAATAAATAAATAAATAAATAAGCAAGCCACTCTTCAAAACAGTTTACACTGCTTCCTCACCGTGCCCCCTCCAAGCACAGATTCTAAAAATCTCTTTTCTTTCGAATAGTCCCATCTTCTTTCCAGACATAACCAAAGGGACACCACCAAAATCTAGGATGCTAAAAGAGAAATTGTATTAATTAGGAAAGAGGTCATTACAAGGGCTTCTCTTGTTAAGAGTTGTTGCTTTACACCAGCTTAGTACTCCCACTCATCAGGAGACAGATGGAGAAATCATAACTTACCAAATGTTTATTATATGTGCAGATGGCTGTTTCTGTTTTGATTCTTCCATTCTTTTAGTTCCCATTTGATCTGTGTGGATATGAACACTTGCTCCCCCCAGGCTTTTTCCTGTGCAGTGAGGGCTCTTCTGGCATAGCACCCACCTCCTTCACCACCCTCCCACCTTTGATATAGGCCCCACGGCTCCATCCTGGCTCTGTTTGCTCATGCTTGCTTTCCCACATGATTCCACACAGACCTGCCATCGTAACTGGAAAATCCGTGCCGATTCTCATTCAATGATAAGGTGAACCAAAGCTTTGTGGGTTAAAATGAACTGGACTCAAACTCAGGTCCCGAGGGAACCAGAGCAAACGAACACCCACAGCAAGCTTAAATGAAGCTATTTCTGGAGGTGTCCCACAGAGACTAAAAGGGAAACGAGGCTGTAATGGGCTTTATAACAGCTTTTCTAAATGTTCTAAACTATCAATTATAGAAGATGATCTAGAAACTATAACTGATAGAATTTGCTAATTGATTTGTAGAGGCTAGTAATAATATAGACCAATTATTATGAGCAACTGTTAGCTTTGTTTCTGTACAATTTTCAGTCTTAAGAACTCTGAGGAAACAGATGTCATAACTCTACAAGCATATGGGTGGTAGGATTATAGCAAAATTTTTGTACATTTTCTCAATTTTCTAAATGATCTTCATTACTCTAAAGACCAGAGTTAGGCAACAAGTATAATGATGAAAATAAATAAAAGGAATTTTATACTTCATTCTTGTTACCAAATATCTTTATTAAGGAACTATTTGCATATAGTTAGAGGAGGCAAATCCTTGCCTTGTCATTCAGAAATTAAATAAGCAATTATTGTGTGTCTACAATGTACCTGAGTCTGTACTCATTCTAAGGGTTCTATCTTTATTCCAGAAACAAAATATAGTAGAAGACAGAAGACATAGGTTTGTGCATATAGAAATTTCAAAAGAATGTGTTAAGTGTCAAGAAAGCAGTACTGAGGGACACCTGGGTGGCTCAGCGGTTGAGCATCTGCCTTCAGCCCAGGGCGTGATCCTGGAGTCCCGGGATCGAGTTCCGCGTCAGGCTCCCTGCATGGAGCCTGCTTCTCCCTCTGCCTGTGTCTCTGCCTCTCTCTGTGTGTCTCTCATGAAGAAATAAATAAAATCTTAAAAAAAAAAAAAAAAAGGACCAGTACTGAGAGGAACTAGGAAAAGCAAAAGGCAACTCAGTTGAGGCTAATGGTTCAGAATAGAACTTTAAGAAGAACCGAATTTGCTTGAACTGAGCATAAGCCTACAGGATGAATAAAATTTAGTCAAATGAAGTGGGAGAGAGGATTCCAAACAAACCACTATTCTCTGGTGAAAAGTGGCAGAAACCCAACTCACACTAGCTCAAGCAAATAAAGACAATTCCTTTTTTGTGTGTAACCAGAAAGAGCCACAGCAAAACTTGTTTTACCAACAGGTGGAACCAGGGACTCTTCACCATTTCCCTCCCCATGGGTTAGCTTCATTCTCTCTTAGCTACAGAAGCATCCTCCCAGCTTTGTCATAGAAGAGGATAGGCTCATATGTGAAATATCCAAAGAAGGGCTTTGCCTGGTCTAGCTCACCCCGTAACAAGTACTGTGGCCAAGGTGTAAATGGTGCCAACTGCCCAGAAGGGTGGGTCTACTGCTTCAGTGACCAGGAGGGACTAGGATGGAGCTTCACTAAAACCACAAGGTCTGAAGCACTGGTTTCCCATAGTTTACTGTGGCCCCAAACAGACCAAACAGTAATGCCATGACACCACAGGAATGTCAACAATCATGGAGAGAAATGAAACTTCTTGGGCGAGGCTGAGAAAAGTATGAGGAATGATAACCAGGACTCTGCTGGCACTATGTGGGAAGCTAAAGTTTGGCTGGGAAGTGTGGACATTTATAGTCTCTTTTAGATAAAAATTAAAATGGCACAGAGCAAGCAATTCAGAATGTGTACTTAATACTTAAACAGAATAACTATTTACAGGTCAGAAAGCAGAAAAGGGTAACTAATTCTTAAGTCTGATATACTGCCTATATCCTTCTGACCTTACCATGCGGTAAAGTACTATCATCTTCATTTTATGTTTGAGGAAACAGATTCAACACTTAAACAGCCTATAGAGGACACACACACACAGCAAGAAGTGGAGTCAGTAGTAAAAACCTCACCTGTCTTACTACCATAGTGCATAGTAGTAAAAACCACACTTGTCTTACCATAGTGCATAGTGCATAGAGTCAGGAGTAAAAACCACGCCTGTTTGCATGCTGCCCTCATGAAGATGAGCACAAATAACTGAAAAAAATACAATACACTTACACTTAATTGCCTCACACCTCATGTGCCACTGCATGCCATTCAATAAATACTGAACACCTTCTATGTGTGAATTGCCTTCACTGCCATTCACAGTGACCTACTTTTTGCCACCTATTCACTTCATTCATCTCAGGTGCCAGTGGCATTCCTTAGCCCTTATACTCTTTGAGGGAACACGGGAAGCTACTCCTATCCACTTACCCAAAACAGTCTCTGAACCATACTGCCCTACTAAGTAGTATTTCAGGTATGCATGGAAGTGGGATTTTTGAAAGAACTTATAGATTCTTTACACAATCTATTTCCACTTCTGCCCTAATATTTCACACAAAGCATGAAAATGCACACAGTATAAGTCATAAAGTAAGAACAACTGGGATGCCTGGGTGGCTCAGTTGGTTAGGCAACCGACCCCTGGTTCCAGCTCAGGTCATGATCTCTGGGTCGTGAGATCCAGCCCAAGTGTTGTGCTCCATGCTCAGTAGGGAGTCTCCTTGAGTTCCTCTTCCTCTCCCTTACCCTCCACCCCTCCCGCCCCTCACCCCTGCTCACAAACACACATGTACATTCTCTCTCTCTCTCTCTCTCTCTAAGTAAATAAATAAATCTTTAAAAAAAGATCTACTTTCTCTTATTAGGAAATGAAAATACAAAATTCTCTTGTACAAACATTAAAGTATATAAGATAAAGGCAACAAATGTTCTTTAATCTAGTCACAAATTAACTGCAGAAGAGTCAGATCTTTCCTAATATAGTTGATTCATTGAAGAAAAATCAGTCAATTGAGAGACATCCTAGAGAGTAACTGCCCTCTTTGAAAAGTAATTGGTATTCTTTAAAAAAGTCAATAATGATCAAGTAACTATTCCAAACTGAAGGAGACTAGAGACACTAGTAGATACGGATCCTGGACCTATGAAAGGTATTATGGATATCACTGACAAAATCTGAATGTGATCTGTGGATTAAATGGTAATAACAGAGCAATGCTAATTTCTTGTTTCAATGATAGCATTGTCATTATATAATAGTGTCTTTGCTTTTAGGAAAAACACTCTTAAGTATTAATGGGGTAGTGGGGCATCACAGATGCAGTGTACCCTGAAATCATTTCAAAAACTCATAAAAATATGTTAAAGATATATGGAGAGAATTATAAGGCAAATTTGGCAAAAAAAGAAAAAATCTGTGCAAAGGGAATATGATAATTCTTTGTAATGCTCCTTCAGTGTTTCTGTAAGTCTGAAATTATTTCAAAATAAATAATATAAAATAAAAATTTTAAATCTACTTCAGTTGACTACAATATACCCACCCATTCCTTGAGTCCAGTAGGAAAATTATTCTCTTGGAGTAAATTCCTTGAAGTAATACTGTCACTACAGATAATTAAATATGTGGAGCTGTCACTAGCTCCTCCACAAAACACACCATACAACTTTTCAGACTGGATCCAGTCTGTATCAGCTACATCAGTAGCTGATGTCTTAAAAAGTCTGGCAGTTCTCCAGTGGATAACAGACTTTCCGAGAACAGCTAACGCACTAGCAACAGCTAATTCCTCTATAAAACTGAGCAGGCTGTTAAGTGTCCTGACCTTCTCAGTGAGAAGTTGCTGTTATTTGTCGTGAAGTATCTGAAAATGATTTAACTCTTTCTGGTTGCTGGTAAAAGGCTGCCTAAAGAGTAGGGTTGTGCTCAAATTTTTTAATAAACCCGTTTTTAAAAGCTCTTTCTAAAAAATTTTAGAGAAAATGCACCTGCAATTATTGTAATTTGGAGGAAATGCTGTAAGCCTAGCAGATAGTCAAGAAGCTAAAGAAAATTTGCAGATTCTGCCATTACTCCCCTGTCAGTATCCCAAGGTCATAAACTTCTTTGTTTTTTAAGATTTTATTTATTCATGAGAGACCGGGCGGGGGGGGGGGGGGGGGGCAGAGACACAAGCAGAGGGAGAAGCAGGCTCCATGCAGGGAGCCCGATGTGGGACTCGATCCCGGGACCTCGAGGATCACATGCTGGGCTGTAGGCAGTTCAACCACTGAGCCACCCAGGGTCCCAGGTCATAAACTTTTTTTGTGTCCCTCTGCTCTCTTCAAAAATCAAAATTATAGTAAGTTGCTCTTTCAAAAGACAAGTTTCATCCTTTGAATTTTCAAAGATGCTTTCCTCGTGAAGTTGTTTCATTAATTAGATTTTTCTAGGACCTACTGGGAACTTTTTAACTGACAAAGAATAAAGCAAATGAGCATCTCTTAATCTGACCGATTTTTTAAAAAATCCAAATAATTCATTTGAGTAATGTTTATGTTCAGTTTTCTTTAGAAACATTTCATTAACTATGCCTTTGAATATTAACTCTTCCTAAAATACCTACTTAACAAAAGCCCATTCAATTGTAAATGCCTACAGAAGGAAAAATGAAAGCACTCCATCCTGGATATACAAAAAGAAGCAAATCCAATCAATGTCCTCCAAAGTACCTGTCATTTTAGGAAGCACAGGCAACAAACTTGTAGCTGAGTTCTATAACAGTAGATCTAAAGGCAAAAACACGGCCATTGCTGAAGATTTAAGTTACAAACAGCAAAACATTATTAAAAATTTTTTAAAGATTTTATTTATTTACTTGAGACAGAGAGAGAGAACAAGTAGGGGGGAAGGGCGGAGGGAGAGGGAGAAGCAGGCTCCTTGCTGAGCAGGGAGCCCAATGCGGGGTTCAATCCCAGGACCCTGGGACCATGACGTGAGCAGAAGGCAGACACTTAACCAACTGAGCTACCCAGGCACTTGGAAAATTTTATACCAAGATTTTCATTCAGAAACATAGTGTCTCTTCATCTATTCTTTGTAGCAATTTAATGTCAACTTCACCTGCTACAGGTAAAGAGTGGCTAACTCAATTGCCTTACACTCATATTTTAAAAAATGCGAAAATAGTTTCCTACCTCTACAGTAAAAAAGACCTATGATAGTTGAAGAAAGTATTTATGGTTTAAGGTAATTTAAGTAAAGAGTTACTTTTTTTTTTTTTTTTACAAAATCTTTAATACTTTACTGTATAGTATTATGTGTACCACATTATTTTTAGAGCAAAAGCTTTGGTTGCAGCTGAAGATAAGCTCACGTAACATGACTAATGATGCCTTTCTCTGAAAGTTCTATAAATATGTTTGCCGTAGAGAAAATCTCCAAAAAAAAATTGCCTTGTTCCTTATCCAAGAGGTATTTCCAGTTTTTTTGATGGAAACTTTAAAATTTGCCTCATCTAAACATCTTTATGCTGAACTTTATATATAAATTTTAGCTCTTACAGTATTTATGCTGATTTTTATTCATTTAAGGTCAAGTATTGTGATAAAACTTACTATTTTTTATTTTCAACAGTTCATACTTAATACTTTGCCATCAGCCTAAATATGTTACTTAAAACTCCGGAAGCCTAATATGCTTGATCTTTCAACCTTGTATTCTTTCTCCAATTAAAATCATAAGGCTCGCTCAAAAGGATTTATTAATTATACAAAATAATAAGGTTGTTTGGTATGGAGAGTAATAAAAATTATAAACTACTGACTATATGTAAATCTTGGTACAAATAAATACTTCATTTGTGGTTGCTCAGAACACATTCCTTATCTATTCTTCTTCCTGTCAATTACCATATTTGCTTTGCTCACTGTGTAGGAAAACAATTAAGTTTTTAAGAGTTTTAATCAAAGTGGTAGGGTGAATAATGCCCCCTCTCAAAGATGTCCATATCCTAATCCTTAACACTTTACAGGGCAAAGGTAATTTTGCCCATGTGATTAGATCAAGGATCTTGAGATGCAGAGATTATCCTGGATTATCCCAGTAGGATCCCAATGTAATCACAAGGGTCCTTATAAGGGAAAGAAAGGTGAAGGAGTCAGAGAAGGAGATATAGGCCTGAAACAGATATCAGAGTGATGCAATTGCTGGAAAGCAGCCACAAGCCAAGGAATGTGTGGCTGAAAAAGGCAAGGAACACCTTGCTAGCCTTCCCTAGGGCCTACAGAAGTAAAGCAGAGCTGCCAATATGCTGATTTTATTCCCATAATACCTATTTCCCAGACTTCTGACTTCCAGAACTGTCAGATAATAAATTTGACTTGTTTTAAGCCACTACATTTGTGGCGATTTGTTACAACAGCAGTCAGAAACTAATACAGTGCATTTATATTAATCATTAGTATAAGTTGTGTCAGTATGAAAATAAACTGATATATACATAATATTCAAAACTCCTTCATAAATGGTATATACTAGGAATGCTTGGGTGGCTCAGCGGCTGAGAGTATGCCTACGGCTCACGGTGTAATCCCCTGGTCCAGGAATCGAGTTCCACATCCAGCTCCTGCAGAAAGCCTGCTTCTCCCTCTGCCTACATCTCTGCCTTTCTCTCTCTGTCTCTCATGAATAAATAAATAAAATCTTTAAAAGAAATGGTATACTAAATGTTAAATTTCACATGACTTTAAAGTGTTTCTTATACTAAAGAATTCTTGTATAATGAGCATAATAATTATGCAGGATGGTGCACAGTTATTATACCAGCATTTTTTATATACTATATGTCAGACACTGGTATTTAAAAGATGAATATGAATATATCAAGGCAGAAATCCTCATCTTCTAGTAGTTCCAAAGAGTCATATAAGTGAAGAGTATTTGGTAAAGGCTTGAATTGAGAACAAAGAGAAGATCATTTCAATTGTGGGCGGAAGATACAAAAGTGAAATGGCTAACTCTTCAAGGGGGAATAGGTCCCTTGGAGAAGTCTGAGGCTAAGCTGAGCCAGGTCACATCATGAATCAAGCAGTAAGCGATGCACAAAACTGGACTTCATCTCTCAAATAACGAGAAACCAGATGGAGGCTTTAGGTAGTAGAGTGATTGACACAATTAAATCTTAGAAGAAAAAAACACTGTGATGTGAAGGACATGAAGACTAACTGAAGAAAGAAATACATATTGAAGACTGACTCGATGTTTATATGCCACCACATTTTAATATTACTTCACAAACATTCAGTGATCATTTATTTACTTTCCATCAGGCAGGTGCTTTGCTAAATGCGAGGTGATAAAAAAGAGAGTAAGATATGATTACTGTCTTTGAGATACAGAAAATCTGAGCTTTGCATATGTAAATACTACACAAAATGTGTAAAATGAAAGCAGCTATCTCTACTTGAGGGTACTCATCTAGAAACCACATTTTCAAGAGTAGGAATCAAATCCATAGCACAAAAACTCACAAATTAACATGAAAAAATCATTGATATGTGGGTAATTTTCAAAAATGCAATCTAATTGATCTCAAAAATAAAAACTGAGGATATTGCACTTACAAAAACAAAATTGAACAGTTCCTATCTCCCACAAGTACCTTTAAAGCATTATATATATATATATATATATATATATATATATATACACATATATATATATATACACACATACACACACACACACATACATAAAAGCATTATATATACATAATCTCTGTAAGGAGATTAAAACTAATTTATTTGCCATAGCCCAGGAAGGTCTACATACCACATACACAGAAGGCATACAACGCCTACTTTTTTGGAAAAGTAGGTAGTCATGACAATTTGAACTAATTTAAAATTGCAAGTTTTAAAAAAATAAAAATAAGTAAAATTGCATATTTTAACAAGATCAGTTAAATTGAGAAACAGAGTGACAACTCTGTAGCCTGCCCCAATCCAGCCAATAAAAACCAAATATGAATTCTTCCCCAGTGCACTTTCTCCACTGAATTATAGCAGCCATCACTATTGAAGCTAATATTAGGGTTTGATTGTACACATGTCTATTTCACGCATAAGAAAACTAAACTCTCCTCCACATCTTTGTACCTAATGGTATGGTGTAGTCAATACTGACTATAAGCTTAATCAATGTGTTGAAGAAAATTGAGCTAAATGTATTTAATAATGATTAGTCATAAGTTCTGTTTTAGGTCGAATCAAATAATGATTTCAGAAAATATCTGAATAACTTATAAACATCATTCTATATTCTACTTATGTACTTTTTTCTTACTTCCTCAATTATATAATTAATAACCTCAAAACAAAAATATCAGGTCTCAAAAAGGAGTAAGTGGTATTTATTTTTTGGCAAATGTCATTTTACATTTAATCTCCTAAAAACTTCAGTTTCTTCACTGGTGAAACAGGGCTAATAATAAAACTTGTCCACGGAATCATCTTAGAGCTGAATAAAATAAAATGTCCAGTAAAGAATCTAGCACATAATCAGTGTTGGAAAAATAATAGTCATTCTATGGACGCCTGGGTGGCTCAACGGCTGAACATCTGCCTTCCGCTCACGGTGTGATCTCGGGATCTGGGATAGAGTCCCACATCGGGCTCCTTTCGGAGACCCTGATTCTCCCTCTGCCTGTGTCTTTGCCTCTCTCTCTCTCTCATGAATAAATAAAATCTTTAAAGAAAATAGCCATTGTAGTTGTTATAACTAATGTTATTATTAAGATCCTAATGATCAACAGTAATAAGTACACCAAAGCTAGAGTATCTCTAAACAGAACACAAGTGTAAAATCACTTACATTTGATTCTGGAGTATAATCTAAAACCAACATTTAAATATGAGTGTGACCGATGTGGGGAAAAAAATCAGAAAAGATACTGAAAAGTAACAGAAAACAAACAAAAGAAACAAAAACAAAAAAATTACAGGCTCTCTATCTTGCACAGGCTAAGAACTCTTCTCTGGATCCTGGTCTATGCTAAAAATAGCATCACCATTCAACCTGATAAAAAGGACCATTGCCAATAAACTGCTACATATATCATTGCCCTGTTTATTTTATGAAGTTTATCATAGCTCCTCTGGGCTTATGTGAGTAATTAGCTACTTGAGTTTAGAGGCCCCTAGTTGGATGCCGGCAGATGGAAAAGTGAATACAAACAGTAGCCAGGGTTTGTTACTGACAAATAACTGTGTAATTGTGTTTGTTCCCTCTTGAATTTAAACATGAAGAAATTAAAAAGCAAGATTTGTCACAGCCTTTCTAAAGTTTACTAAAAGAACACAAAAATTAAAATTATATACACAAAGGTGGCTAGATCTGCAGATACCTGGTTTCTAACCAGACAATGTTTAAGCTTTCTATATGAATATATGAATCTATCAAGTATTTCCATATTTTGGTGATAATCATGGGAAAGTTTTAAACACAGCATTACACAAAACAATAACAAAATTATATGTGAATCACAGCAGCACCAGGAGGATTCATGCCACCTTCCCTTTCTCTATATCTGTAATTCTCAATAAAAGGAAATGAAGAATGTTCATTGGAATCCCCAAAGAAGCTTTTTCCTCCATCCTGCAAAAAACAAGATACTCCATCCTCTCTTCCATACCTGAGAGCACCATTTTGTATCTGCCAGGGAGCCCTGTATCTGCTTAGAATCACAGCCATCAGCAATAATAGAGACCAGGAAAAATGAGGCTGAAAGTATGACATGTCTTCACCTGCCTCTCTAACCACTTCAGACTACCAACAACTTTGAAATCCAAGTAGTGGAAATTAGAACATAGAGACATGACAACGAGGTACCTTTCATACTTTGCTTAAAGGATTTTATAAGCAAAAAGCAAAAGACCTGAGACAGACTGTAGCTACTAGAGTAACTGAGAACAAAGGCTCAGTAACCACTGATAGTAGACATTCCCAAATGCTCAAGAAAATATATTTAGTCGTTGGGGGTAATGTGAGAGGCTACATCTGTATAAATCAAATGATGCTCTTCAGTTTAAAAAAAAAAAAAAAACCCTCCCGTGATCATCAATTTAGATAAGCAAACAGTAACGTTGAATAGAAAAAAGTGAGGCAACAGTTTAATCATTTCACACTGTAGATAAGAAATCAATGTTTGTTCTTGTCTTAGGTCTTTGTTTTACTGAACACCTTGATGAAACTTGTAATGTGGGTTTAAATCAGGTATGGTATACTCCTGAACTTTTCTATGAGCCACCCTAGGACTTATAAAACAACTCAAAAGAGAAAGAATAAATAAAATAAAATACCTCTGGCTCTAGGGTTGATCATTTATCCCTATAATCTGGATAACTGTTTATAAACCCAATTTCAACTTTTGTGTTGGGGGTTGTATTAATACATTAATATGTAACATAAATTAATTATGATTTACAAATTTTCACTTCTCTATATTTCAAGATTGGAAGGATATGATATCACTGACTACAATTTAGTGATTGCTTACCATAAGTCAGGCAATCTTCATATGCAATCTCATTTCACCTTCATAAAATTTCTCTGAATAGATATAATCATTCTCTATTTTCCAAACAACACCCTAAAAGAAGTCACCAGAGTGCCTGGGTGGCTCAGTCAATTGAGTGGCTGACTCTTGATTTCGGCTCAGGTCAATCTCAGGATCCTGGAATGGAGTCCCACATCAGGCTCCACACTCAATGACGAGGAGTCTCCTTGAGGATTCTCTCTCCCCCTCGTCCCTCCCAAAATAAATAAATAAATCTTAAAGAAGTCACTTGCCCAAGGTCACAAACACTTAACCAATGGAAGTGCTAAGTGTTGGCACCAGGACTCTGTGAACATCAAAGTCCACGCTTTTTCCTGGTGCCATATTGAAACTAGTATATTCTACTAATATTATACAGACATCAAGGAACATAATGACATAGATAATCGTCATTTCTCAACTTTACATCTTTTTAGGATTTGTAAGAATCTACAGGTGGATATTGCAGATCTCTGTATTTCATACAGCATATAGAACAATGCATGGCACTGTTCTTGAAAATGCTCAACTTGTTCTTGAATAATTAATTTCTGCAAATGTGTAGAACAAAATACTTCTTTGTCTACATGACCCACTGGACTTCTTGCGGAGATGTGAATATGAACTAGCCATGGACCTTGTGCATATTATTTTCTCATTTACCAAAAGGCATAATAATGTCTATTGTTCTATTTTCCTCAGAAACCATTGTGAGTATCCAATGAGAACATATATTCAAAATGCTTTCTCAAGTGAAGTATTAGAAACTGGTTTCCCTGTGACTCTTGATCTCATAGTTGTAAGTTTGAGTCCCACAACAGGTGTAGGGATTACTTAAAAATAAAAATAAAAAAATCTTAGAAAAAAATTAAAAACAGAAACTGCTTTCTAATTTTTGTGAAAGCTTCTATAAACATAAATACTGAAATCAGTTACTCACATGGTCCATCACCTAGAGTAACATTTAGTAATGGTAATATAATCTCATCTAATTTGTGATCCATGACAGGTACAAAAGCAAGGGGAAAAATGTAAATTTAAAAAATTTTTAAAGTTAAACTTATAATTTACCAGATGATAACAAAATTTTTCAAGGCTGAATGGAATTTAACACTATTTCCCAGAAAGTGTGAAGAGATAAAAAGTTGTGGAAGACTACTGCCTTTTTACCATCATATTTATAATCTATTTCCATAAGCCTCATTCAAAGCCTAAAACTTTTGTTGTTAAAAAATTATTTCAAATAATTCTGTTAGTTGAAGACCACTTCTGTAGACTCTCCTTCCTATCATCACTGTCCTTAACCAAATCTAAGATGCTATAGATTATAAGACACATCCAGACTGCAGAGATTTATTAAAAAGTGAGGTGAAAATATGCATTTTAGGATTAATGAAATATAGGTAAATTGAAAACCTTTGTCTTTATTTTTGGATATCCCAAACACTAGAGGGCACCCAATTCAGCAGCACTACAACTCTACCTGTGCGTTCTATATACCTCTGAATGTCCCTAGTTTAAAAAAAATCAGAAATAAACTTTGTTTGTATTTTTTATAATCAGATTAGGTTGCTGTAACAATCTTTGGAAAAATACAGTACATTATATTGACTGCACTGATCTTTATTGTTACAAAAATAAATAATCCTTTATAATATCAGAACCAGTTGGTTGGGCTTTGAAAGATCCTTTTCTATATTCAAATTGTTTTTGGTTCAAGTCTTATTATGTAACATTGAGAAAATCATCACACTTAGGTGATTGTTGTTTCATCTAGGAAGAGAGAGGATTAGGGTAGGTTATTTTGAAAATTCTTTCCAAATATAAAATTCTGTTTGTTTTTTTTAAGATTTTATTTATTCAGGAGAGCACAGAGAGAGGCAGAGACACAGGCAGAGAGAGAAGCAGGATCCATGCAGGGAGCCCAATGTGGAACTTGATCCTGGGACCCCAGGATCATGCCCTGAGCCAAAAGCAGACGCTCACCCGCTGAGTCACTCAGGCATCCCTAAAATTCTGTTTCTATGTCACTGTTCTTAAATTGTTTCTCACATGTAATCTTTATTCCTCAAGGAGACAATTAATTCCCTAATGATGATGAACTTAAATAACTTTCTCGGGGAGCCCGGGTGGCTCAGCGGTTTAGCGCCTGCCTTCAGACCAGGGCCTGATCCTAGAGCCCCGGGATCAAGTCTCACATCAGGCTCCCTGCATGGAGCCTGCTTCTCCCTCTGCCTGTGTCTCTGCCTCCCTCTCTCTCTCTCTCTCTCTCTCTCATGAATAAATAAATATAATCTTTAAAAATATATATATATATAAATATATATATATATATCTAAGGTGTACATGTGTATACACACACACACACACACACACACACACACACACACCAAGTGCCTGGTATAATCCTGGGCTGTAGCCCTGACTGGCAAGCACTTGCCTTTTCTTTTCCTACTACCTGCTCTGCCACCTGGGATCTTGTCCTGTTGGGACATGGAAGTGCATATGCACCTTCCCTGCCCATGCAGAATTTTCTAGAACTCTTGATCAGAACAACAGTGGTGAGACAACAAATGCAAACATCTAGTGCTAGCCCCTGATTTCTCCTCTTCTAGGTCTTTTGACAATAAAAGTGTTGAGAATACTGGATATTCACATGCAAAAAATGGATCAGACCCCTATTTACACCACTCACAAAAATTAGCTCAAAATGGATTAAAGACTTAAATGTAAGACTTGAAACTATAAAACTCCTAGAATAAAACATAGGGAGAAAGCTCCTTGACATTGGTCTTGACAAGGATTATTTGGATATAACATTGAAAACATAGGCAATAAAAGCAAAAATAAACAACTGGCACCACATCAAACAAAAAAGCTTGAACACAGCCAAGGAACAATCAACAAAATTAAAAGGCAACCTACAGAATGGGAGAAAAATTTTGCAAACCATATATTTGATAAGGGATTAATATCTAAAGTATATAAGGAACTCAGACAACTCAAGAAAAAAAATGATCTTAGTAAAAAATGGGCAGAGAATGTGAATAGACATTTTCCCAAAGAAGACATACGAGGACCCAAAGATAAAGTGCTCAATATTAGTAATTAACAGGAAACCACATGAGAGATCACCTCATACCTGTCAGAATGCCTATTATCAAAAAGACAAGAGATGACAAATGTTGACAAAGATGTGGAAAAACGGGAACCCTTTTACACTGTTAGTAGGCATGTAAGTTGTTACAGCTATTATGGAAAACAGTATGGAGGTTCCTCAAAAATTGAAAACAGAACTACCAAATGATTCAGCAATCCTACTTCTTGGTATACATCCAAAGGAAATGAAATCAGTATCTCAAAGAGAGGCTGCACTTCCATGTTCATTACAGCATTTTTCTCAATAGCCAAGATACAGAAGCAATGTAAGTGTCCATCGACAGATGAAAAAAGAGAATGTGATACATACATACACAATGAAATGCTATTCAGCCACAAAACAGAAAGAAATCCTGTCATTTGCAACAACATGGATGTTGCATGGAGGGCATTATGCTAAGTGAAATAAGCCAGACAGAGAAGACAAATACTTTGTGGTATTTATACATGGATCTGAGGGGGAAAAGAAGAAAACAAAAGGAAAGGAAAGGAAAGGAAAGGAAAGGAAAGGAAAGGAAAGGAAAGGAAAGGAAAGGAAAGGAAAAAGAGAAAAGTTGAACTCATAGAAAAAGAGCATAGAATGGTAGCTACCAGAGGAGTAAAGGGAATAGGGAGATGTTGATTTATAAGTTTTGAAGATTTAATATACAGCTGAGCCACCCAGGTGTATACAACTATAGTTAGTAACATTGAATTGTGTACTTGAACTTTGTGAAAGAGTAGATCTTAAGCATTCTCACCACACACACACAAAATTAACACAAAATTAACTATGTAAGGTGACTAATGTATTAATTAACTTGACTGAGGTATTCATTCCACAATGCATGCATATATTTATTAAATCACCACACTGTATACTTCAAATATATACAACTTTATTTGTCAACTATACTTCAATAAAGCTGGAAAAAATAAAAGCTAGGAAATACATTTTCACATAAAGTAAATAAATCTAACATTGAATTTGATTTGAAAGAAAGAAATCTGTGTCCCAGGTCATTCATCCACTTATTCAATACACTTTTCTTATGCATTTACTCCATGCCAAGCCCTGTACCAGGTGGTGTGAACACAACAATGACTAAAATAGTCAAAACAAATAGTCAAAACAAATATTCCTGAAGAGAATATTCACATACTCTCAAAGTATCATTCCATAGCTCTTTATTAATTACAAAGGAGAAAAATTACCTTGAGATGGAAAGATCTGGCAATACACCTTAACCTACTTCTCAAATACAGCATTACCAAAAACAGAACAAATGACATACATGCTTCTTGATATGACAAAATGGGAAGAACAAAAAAATAAATAAATAAATAAATAAATAAATAAATAAATAAATAAATAAAAATAGGAAGAACATAATCTCCCCTAGATAACATTTCTTGCCATAATGTTTAACTTGAATCTAACAGGAAATATAATCAAACAAAACCAGACTGTGGGGCACTGTATAAGAAAAGGACCTGTACTCTTCAGAACTATCAGCATTAAAAAAAAAAAAAGAGAGAGAGAACTATCAGCATTATGAGAGATACACTGCATGCCAACCAAATGTGCCTTGATTGATAAAAGACTTGTTCTTTGACTGAATCCCAGATTGGGGAAAAAAGAAAAACAGTTACAAAGGGTATCTCTGGGAAAACTGGGAAAATCAGAAGGTAGATTTTACCAGATTACTGTATCAATGTTCAACGTCTTGGCTGTAATAATAGTAGCCTGGTTATGGAATGAATGGAAATGTCCTTATTTTTATTTTTTTAAAGACTTATGTATTAATTTGAGAGAGACAGAGAGAGAGCACATGTGCGTGAGAACCAGGGGAGAAGGAAAAAAATCCTCAAGCAGATTGCTCACTGCGCCCAGAGCCAAAGTAGGCCTCGATCTCACAGCCCTAAAATCATGACTTGAGCTGAAATCAAGAGTCAGATGCATAACAAACTGAGCTACTCAAGTGCCCCAAAAATGTCCTTATTTTTAAAAGATATGTTCTCAATATCATGTCTATAACTCACTTTCAAATAGTTCAGGGGTGACTGGATGGCTCAGTGGCTTGAGTGTCAGACTCTCAATTTCTGCTCAGGTCATGGTGTCAGGTTGTGAGCTCAAGCCTGTATTAGGCTCCACACTTAACATGGAGTCTGCTTGAGATTCTCTCTCTCTCCCTCTCCCTCTGCCCTTCCATCACTCCCTCTCTCTCTCCCTCTCAAATAAATAAATAATAAATAATCTTTAAAAGAACAACAACAGATAGTTCAGCATTTAGCAAAGGAGATAATACAAATACCCCAAATGTTAACAACGATTGAATCTACATGAAGGGAATACTATGTCCGTAGTACTATGGACATTTTATAGTCTTAAAATTATGTGAAAAAAAAATTATCTGAAATAAAGTTTGGGATAAAAAATATAGGAACCATGCCCACCAGCTTACGCTCTGATGTCACTATGTCATCATGATCTTTGGTTTCCACCTCTATGAAAATAAAGTAACAATAACAATCCCTTTTTTATATTATATTGAGGGAAAAAGTGTGAATGATTACACCTAGAGTTTACAAATATGCAATGAAACTGGAACTCCCTCAAACTGCTAGTTTCACCATAAACTAGCGAAAGCTTTAGGAAAATCAACTTGAGAGCAAATATACTGAACCAACAAAATCTACTTTAATTCTTCCATACTTCCACCATTGATGATAAATTTACCAAATCTAAATAACAAAATGTTTGCCTATAAATATCCCCCAATTATTTGGATATTATACCAAGTCCACTGACTAAAATAAGCAATTTCTGTAACCATGTACAACAGTTATGTATCTTTGTATACAGTAAGGCTTAAAATTTGTATCACCTACAACTCCTTTCATAAGCACATAATAAAGATTTTAGCCTTCAAACTCTATTTTACTATTAACTGCAAAACATACCCCAGGCCCAACCAACCAGGCTCCCACTCCTTGGGACCTGATGACAAAGGTCTTCTTAGGACTTCCTGCCTCACATTCTGTCTCTTTCTCGTTAAAAAAAATTATCTGAACTAATTTGAGATCAAGCAAGGAGGCGTCAAATATTTGTGGTTTTGCTATATCTAAAAGTCCTATCATTGCCTCACAGAATAATATTGTGCCTTTAGCTTTTACCAGAGGTTATTACAGAAAGAGCCATATTAAAAATGTTCCAGTACCAAGTGTAAAACTGCAGTCACTCAATGTGACATCAAGTCTCAAATGAGAAATTTCATTTAGAACTAAGTTGTAAGAAAAAAATGTTTCCTCTGAGGAGCTAGTATTCTCTGCCTTTAGATTCCTTATCAGATGTACTTTCCTGCTCGGTTGCTGGGAAGCCTAAGAGTCAACCCTGACCTTAAGTAAAAATGACATTAATACTTGTAGATTACAAAATAGTTTCATTCTCCTTTCCCTAGTTCTAATCTTTCATTTCTATTTCATTAATTGACTTTATTAGAAGCTACTTCCAAGCTCTTTTTAGAAAGAAGTCTGTATAAATATATTTAGTAGATAAAATATAACACAATGATGAAAATTTTGAACCAGACAGAAGTGATGGCTGCACAACATTATGAATGTACTAAATGCTACTGAATTCTACATTTTATCTAAAATAGTTACTGTCTGGGCCCCCTGGGTAGCTCAGTCAGTTGATGGTCTGACTCTTAATTTCAGCTCAGGTCATGATCTCAGCTCAGGGTCCTGAGGTAGAGCCCTGCATCAGGCTCCTAGCTCAGCAAGGAGTCTGCTATAGTTTCGCTCTCCATCTCTCTCTCAAATCTTTCAAAAAAAAAAAAAAAAAAAGTTAGGAATGCCTGGGTGGCTCAGCGGTTTAGCGCCTGCCTTTGGCTCAGGGTGTGATCCTAGAGTCCCCAAATTGAGTCAAGATTGAGTCCCGCATCAGGCTCCCTGCACGGAGCCTGCTTCCCCTTTGCCTGTGTCTCTGCCTCTCTCTGTCTCTCTCTCTCTCTCTGTCTTTCATGAATAAATAAATATTTCTTTAAATAGTTAACTTCATATTCTACAATTTTTCCCTCCATAACAGAGAAAGTAGCATATTCCCAATAAGTAGCATATGTTTAACAGCCAAATAATCCTATTACATTCTTCCCATTTTCACTGTGGTGTGTGGATAGACACCCAATCTGTTCTCTGCCATCTGTATTGTTTCCCCCTTGTTTCTCTATGTTCTAGTATTATTTTCAACTGCTCACTTTATGTTAAAAATCCTAAATATTAAAAAAAAAAAAATCCTAAATATTTTCTTAGGCCAGCAGTTTCTAAACTAGCCTGGTTTTTGACTCAAGAGAATTTTTTTTTTCAAAAGACATCTTTCATAGACTCCCAGTATATAAATTGAACAAAACCAGCTGCACTGCTTGCAGACTTTGAGTGAGAGGTCTCAGACTTCCAGACACTGCTACCCCGGGGTTCCCCTCAGATCTCCCCAGCACACCAACAGGCCACACATAAAGCTGGAAACAGACACTTTTACAAAGAGAAAAAAACACTTTCATATGCCATTTCTAGATAGCCACAATTAAAATGTTATCTTATCTTCTGTGATCCAGATAATTACTTCCCTCCTCCACTTCACTCACATATGAGGGATTAAAGTGTTTTAAGATAGAGATTAATCTCCACCAGTCTCTATGGTGAAAATTAGTTGTGGCTTTTTGTAACAACTTTTATGAAATAGTTATGCAATAAAACGTGGGTTAATATTTCATCATAAAAATTGACAAGTTCTTAGAAAACCATGAAATAAAAATGATTTTTCCACAAACCACTTACTCATTTTTATTGGTTTTATTATGACAGTTAATAAATATTTCAAATTCTGTTTTCCCCATTTTTAGTTGGTGTCTTAATTCAGCTTCATCAACCAGTATTACAAATTCATCATCCTTTCCATTTGTAATTTCCTAGGGGGTGGGGAAACCATGTGACACATACGTGTCTGTTAAATAAGTATCAAAGATGCTATTAAAAGGCTTAACACCAAGGAGCTTGACACTCCTTTCTGAAATTTAAAGTAAATAAATAGGAAAAGGCAGTACTAAAATGTGATACACACATATTTTCAGGAATGCTACTATTACATTAAATGAAGTGTAACTCTAGAAAAATGAAAATTCTGACAGTACATAATAACGATGGAACACAATGCAAAAGAAATGAAGGGCAACTCTGCCCACAATGATGTAAGCTGAGTGGAAATAAATACAGGTAGAATGAACCCATAAAATGACAATTATGAAAGTACTGGTATGGTAAATTTTTTAAAATTAGCTAAATTTCAAGGACATTATTTTCAAGTGTATTAAAACTCTTATTGACTTGCACAAGTTTTATTCTTAGGTCCAATGTAGCTACAAATCAGTCACAGTAAACAACATCTAAATTATTTAAATCTAATGATATATTGCTTTATAAATAGTGTAAATAAGATTTCTAGGTGGAATATTTTTGCTTCCAAGTATCCCCAAGCATTCAGAAGCACACTTAGGAGTTAAGCTGGTTACAAGGTTTTCTTAGCTGTTCAAATACAAATTCCCTAAGGATCTCTCTCTAACAAGCAATACATTTCATACATAATCACCTTTAGTTTCGATATAAAAATTAAGTTATACAATTAAAACTTGAATTTTGATTTTTTACCAATTCATATTTTCTTCTCCAAATATTGTGAAATAATTGAGTCCCATTTAGATATATTTAAACAAAATTATTCAATTTTCTTAAAACAATACTTATTATAAGAATAGTAAATCATATGTTCCCACTGGGGAGAAAAATATTTTCTACTTTAAAATATTCTCATTCAATAATGTTGAATAAGAAAAATTATTTGTGGATCCTGATGCCTAAAACTGTCAACAACAAATAAAGCAAAAGTAAAAATAAAGGACTATTTTGTGAAATACCACTATTTCTAATAATGCATCATGGAATAAATCTCAATTGTGATTTTTTAAAAAGTATATAGTCTACCTTTCTTAAACATACCTTAAACCATCTACTCATATCTACTGACAATTGTTTAACAAGAGTCTTTTCAGGTTTAAAAAAAAAAAAGACTGAGATAAATATTAGCACAGATGTTTTATTTTGAATTTACAAGACTTCCTCTAAGTGTATAAAACTATTACTCACGTGGCATTAAAAACTGCATGCAAAAGCTGCTTCCAACTAACTTTTAACTCAAATATTTTAAGTAAAAGATAGTATCACTTCCAAAATTAAACACAGATTCTATCTTCAACTTCTACAAAAAACATATAGGAGCTGCTAGACTTCAGTAAGCACTAGGCAACTTCAAATTGGCAGACTGCTTTAGAAAAGAATTTACAGGGTGGAATTTGGCATGTTAGGACAAGGCTGACTCCAGATACAGAGAAGCAAGACCAAACAAGAGCCTGTAAGTCCCCAGTCCCTCTTCTCCGGATTTATATTGATCTGCAATAAAGGTATATATACATTGGAAAGGTTTTCAAATATCACCTTCTACAGTTATCATGTTCCTCTAATTCCATAATATTATTTTGATTATGAAAGTTAGGCACTCTAGGAAAAATGTAAACACGAACATATGTTTTCCCTGATTAGATATACAACTATTCTTTTATCTACTTCTGATTCTTCTCAGAAAATATGAATCAATAAAAAAATCCGAATTTAAGTTTTAATTGTGTGATTTAGAAAAGTTAAAGAAAATAGAGACCGTTTCTATGTAACTCATTAAAAAGACCAAAATACTCTAGTTTTCCCTCCTTCCCATCCTGTTCTTTCAAACTATACATCTCAGTAAGAACTGCAGAAGCTTTCTTAATCAACCACCTCTTAAATGAGTTGATGAATTAACCCTCACTCTCCACTGCCTCTGTGAGACATGCATGTCCCAGGTGTCTGCAGTCTGCTGGCCCTAGCTGCTAGGGGCACCACTCTCCATACAGAAAGCTTATCTGTCCCCTACTGGAATCCTATGCTTATTAGTCTACTGAGTTTTGCCCAAGTCCTCTTAGTACTTACTACATAACTAATGTAATAACATTCATGTAAAATGAATATAATGTAAGTTGATACAATATGAATTTCCAAATGAAAAAAAAAAAAAAGATGAGGTCTTATAAGACTAAGGCAAGGCACTAAAACAAAAAACTTGTCAAGACAGATATAACAGCCATACAGGAAAATGAGAAAAATGTTGTAAAATGTAGGATGACTTTATATTTAAACCAATTCACAAGTATCTTTTTATTCTGACTCCACATTAAAGAAACCTTTAAAAAGTATGATTTTAGTGGAAAGACTCCACTCTCTCTAACATACCATCTATAAACAAAGGTCCTTGACCTGGACCTCCTCAGAAAACTAGTAAATGGTTGGCTTAAAATATTTAAGAAATGGGTCCTCTCTGATACTCTGCTTTAAGCAAAATATTAACCCCCCCAACTGTCCATCCCAACTTGTTAAGTAAAATTAATATATATGTATTAACATTATGTAATATTATAGTAGTCAGTATTATTATATTATTGTACTTATTAATATTAATATAATATATATTATCAGCCTGCTACTCATATGAGCTTTTCTTAGACTATCCAATTTAAGCCAACTACATTATAAATATATCAACCTACAAATCATTAGTAAAAAAAAAGGGGGGGAGGGGAATTTTAATGGGCAAAAGACTTGAACCCTGCACTTCAAAAGAGAATATCCAAATAGCCAGTTAGGTTACATGAAAAGGTGCTTTATACCTCATTATTCATCTTGGAAATGCAAATTCAAACCTCCAAGAGATGACACTCCCACAGAAATGGCTAAAATGAAAAAACTGACATCATCAGGCACTAGGAAGGAAGCAGAAGTATTAGAAAGATCATCCATAGCTGGTGGGGTCTGACAATCTGGAAACCTGTTTGGCAGTATCTGCTAAAACCAAACTCTATCTTACGATCCAACACTTCCATTCCTAGGAATACACACATGATACATGGTGGCCTATGTTATCCAAAAAAACATCTACAAAAATATCCACAGATGCTTTAATCATAATAGCTCCAAACTGGACACAATACACAGCTACCCATAGTAAAATGGATAACTAAATTGTAGTATACATACTGCAGCAATACAAAAAGGACAAACTTCTGCCCTATGCAACAAGAATTATCTCCAGGATGTAATGCTGAACAAAAGAAGACAGACACAGGAGTACATACTGTATGATTCTATTTATATTAAGTTTAGGCACAAACAAAACTCATCTATGGAGACAGAAATCAGAATAATTATTTCTGGAGGGGGAATAAATATCTACTAGAAGAGGACACAAGACACCATCCTGAGTGTTAGAAATGTTCTCCATCTTGGGGCGCCTGGCTGGCTCAGTTCAAAGAACATATGACTCTTGATCTCGGGGTCATGAGTTCAAGCCCCACATTGGCTGGGTGTAGAGATGACTACAAAAACAAGCTTAAAAAAATGTTCTACATCTTAAAATGGCTGGTGGTCTTGTGTGGTAGATATTATACTTCAATTTAAGACTTAGTTAGAAAAAAGACTTAGTTAATAAACTATTTATTAATTAATACAGACAGAAATACCTAGTTTATAAATAACCACGTTTTCTCAACCTTGATACTACTGATAATTGTTTGTGGAAAGTTGTTCTGTGCACTACAGAATATTTCACATTATCAGGGCACCTGGTTGGCTTAGTCGGTTAAGCATCCTACTCTTGATTTTGGCTCAGGTAGTGATCTTGGGGGTCCTGCATTGTATTCTGTCCTCAGCAAAGAGTCGGCTTAAGGAGTCTCTCTTTGCCTCTCCCCCTGTATGAGTACTCTCTTTCTCTCTCCCTCTCTAAAATAAATAAACAAATCTTTAAAAAAAAAAAAAAAAAAGAATATTTTGCTGGTATATGGACTCTTTACCCACTAGATGCTTGTAATACCCACAGCACCAGTATGGCAGCCAAAAAAGTCTCCAAATAATGCCGAATTTCCCCTGGAGATAAAATCCACAACCCACACCATTTGAGAACCAAGGGTTAAATTCCTGGTCTAACAAGAATACAGTAAACACTGCGCATGACTTCTCAAAGTCTGAATCAGAATATAATCAGACCATGACTTAGAAATTAAATACTAGTATCCTTGACCTACAAGGATAGAAGGATTTAGAAGTCTTTCATTTGACACAAGCAATACTTATCCAAGTTGCCTGAGCATAAGAAATACCTGGGATGTTTACAAACATAATTCCCAGTTGCTTTCTATAGAAATTCAGTAGGTCTGGGGTGAAGTCTAGAAATATATTTTGTCTAACAAGCACCTGAGGGGATTTGTATAAGCATGTAAGTCTGAGAACAGCACTCTAACTAAGACCACTAAATTTAATGTATACACCTTAGGTAGAAAATCTTTTGGCTATATTGATGACAAAAACCCTCAATGCTTCCATAAAGCATAACAAACAAGGCCTTCTTTTTTTTCTCATGCTTACAAAAGGATACAATAAGATAAAAATCTACATAAGTGGAGACACTGAAGATAGGGACTATCTAATATTTCGAGAAAGAAGGGTCAAGCAAATGACTGTGGACTCCTCTAAGGGCTTATGAGACTGACACCATCTCCGGATTGTATGACCTTGCCTTTCAAACCTAGAAGTACAAAGAGAAAGCAGGACATCAATTTAAATTGGAATCTTGTTTCCCATAAACCTTTCAGCCATTTTTTTAGTTCAACAATCTCCTTACCGACCTCCACCACTACCCTATCTCCTGTCACAATCTGTCCCTACTGCAATTCCCCACTTTCTACAAGTCCTCATAATTACCAGCTTACCCACTCAGCACACCTGCCCTTGCCAGCAGGTCCCCAGGTTGGTCACACTCAGTGATCACTCCAGACCCAGCAGGAAGCAAATCAGTTTTGTTTTGTTTTCAACCAGCCTAGGGTAAGCACTGCCTTAGCTTCAAGGTCATCTTCATTTCCCTAGTTCTCTGCATTCTGCTCTCAAATACAAACCTCTCTGCCTTTCTTTCCTGTCCCCCAACACTGATCTGATACCAGTTCATTCCCAATTTCCTTTTGGCTAAGCTGATACCTGATTCCTTATCTTTATCTTCTCCAAATACATTTTTGGTTGTTTGGCTTCTCTTTCTATGGTTCCTTCATAAAAGTGTGTGTTTATGCCTGACCACTACAATGTAATGACCACAACTTAATAATAAATAAATCACTACCATGTGCTTCCTTTGTTTGCATTATCTCACTTCTTTTTCATAATCCTGTGAGATAGGTACTAACATTATCCCTACTTTATAGAAGAGAGGAAGAGACTTAGATTAAGTAATTTGCAAATTCTCCCAATTCCAGTTAGTCTCTATAGTCTGGCACAAGTCTTTTTCTTGCTTTTCCTCCTCCAAAATACATGCATATACTCTACCCCACTTCCTTTCTATATAAATACAGCATTTTTGGGATCCCTGGGTGGCGCAGCGGTTTGGCGCCTGCCTTTGGCCCAGGGCGCGATCCTGGAGACCCGGGATCGAATCCCACGTCTGGCTCCCGGTGCATGGAGCCTGCTTCTCCCTCTGCCTGTGTCTCTGCCTCTCTCTCTCTCTCTCTGTGACTATCAAAAAAAAAAAAAAAAACCAAAAAAAACATATATATATATATATATATATATATATATATATATAGCATTTTTTACCCAGTTCTGTTCTGAGGACCTATATCCTTTCTCTGCATTCTTTGTCTTAAAACAGTGGTAGAACCATTCCCCGCCTTTAATTATTTAACATTTTCCCTGTATGTCTTTTCTCTTCCAACTGCAGTATAAAGCTCTTTAAGGTACAGGTCAAATGTCACACTTCTTATATCCCTGGACACATGGTACAGACCCACTCAGGAAGAAAACACTCCAAAAGAATCAACAACAACAACAAATATATATTCTATATATGTGTGTGTATGAAATTATTTCAACAAAACACATAATGAATGCTCCATACATATCAGTCATTGTGCTAGATGCTCAAGATACAAAAATGCCACTGTCTCTACTTTCAATGAGCATACAAACCAGTGGAGAGAGGCTTGAAAATAAACAATAAGAATACTAGAGAACTGCTGTAATAAAGTTATAAATAAGTATGGGAGTGTAGCAGAAAACTCCACTTTCAAATAGGGGGCGGGGATTTTATAGAAAAGGAAGTGACATGGGGTGCCTGGGTGGCTCAGTTGGTAGCATCTGCCTTGGGCTCAGGTCATGATTTCGGGGTCCTGAGATCCAGCTCCCTGCTCAGTGGGGAGTCGGTTTCTCCCTCTCCATCTGCCCCTCCCTGCCACTCGTGTGCGCTCCTTCTCTCTCTCTTTCTGCTCTCTCTCTCTCCCTCAAATAAATAAAATCTAAAAAGAAAAAAGGAAGGAAAAAGGAAAAGGAGGTGACTTTTGAGGAGTGTATGTAAAGATCAGGACACCACATTCCCAGGATGCTGGATAAAAGGACATTCCCAACAAAAAGACCAGGTATGTGAATGCAAAGATGTGAAAGGCCAAGTGAGCATGACAAATGATGGCCAAGTTCAGAGAAGCCTGGAAGACAAAGGTGGGATGGAGGAAGGGACATTGGGTAGAACTGTAGCCATGTTAAAAAGTTTGGGTAGAGCCAAATTCACCCCTTCAGTGACTAGTCTTACAGACTGGACACTAGCACTATGCAATATTAAGCTGCACCGATTCATGTTTCCATGAATAGTCAACATGGTTTTTCATCATCATTTTCAATACCACAATAATTATTTAAGCCACTAGCTTACAAGTATGCATCTAATATTGTGCTGGATATTTGGGAGACAAGTATGTGTCTGTACCACAGGAAATAAGCAGCAAAGCAATCAGGAGCTCATATTCAGTTTACCACATTTTTTTTAAAGATTTTATTTATTTATTCATGAGAGACACTGAGAGAAAGAGGCAGAGACACAGGCAGAGAGAGAAGCAGGTTCCCTGCAGGAAACCCAATGCAGGACTTGATCCCAGGTCCCCAGAATCATGACCTGAGCTGAAGGCAGATGCTCAACCACTGAGCCACCCAGGCGCCCAGTTTACCACTTTTTAAAACTTATTTTCATGCTTCATAGAATCTACAATACATAATGGCATAAAGAAATTTGAGTAATGGCTTAAAAGAAGAAAGATTTAAAGACTGTTTTTTACCATACTCCAGAAGGGCTCCAAGTGAAGGACTGTGGATTTCAATTACCATAAGATCTCAAGCTCCTATTTCCATATATAATGGAGCTATAAATTTCTTTAATACTATAGCTTCCAAAATTACTAGGTGGTATAAACTGACAGCCCTACCAAGATGTTCTTTCAAAGTGGCATTATCTTCCTGAGCAATTCAGAAATCACCATGAAGTCTTTTATTTTTCTTATTTAACTTGGCTAAATCCATAAATGCTACGTCCTTCATAGAAATTTTAGAATGACAGAAAAACCATTAAAATGTCCTAATCACTAAGTTCTTTATCTCCTACATACAAGTGGATGTATTGATTTTTAAAAGTCAACAGATTAAGAGTGACGCTTCATTAAAGAACAAAAACCTACCAAAAAAAAAAAAAAAAAAAAAAAACCCTTAAGTGTTAATTATGTCATTTTTCTTTAAATTCTAGCACCAGGCCCCGAAGCTTCCACATTCCTGGACACTAAGTGCACATGTCATGTTAGGGAATATGAAGCGCTGCACAAATGCCCAACCAACAGCCTCCCCTCATAATCAATGCGAGCACATGCTACTCCTACTATTTACCTGTTTCTGTAGAAATGACTTAAACCTCTTTCTTCCCAGCTGCTAACTTGCTAATCTTACACTTGACTGACCTCAACCAATATTTGTTAATGGCCATGGTGGAGCTGATAACAATGGTGGTACCAAGGAAATTCAAATACTCTAACAACTGCAAGATAGTCGTGGCTTCCACCGTATAACACTTAACCAAAAATCATCCTCTACAAATCCTACACTGACACCATTATATTTTTTCTCAGATGAACTAATTTTTAAATATAAAATCCACTTCAATTATGGACAGCTGAATCAAAGGAACAAATGCAAATGTGGCCAGTGTTCTAAAGCATAATATGATACCTAAGATAACTAACTACCCAAGTATGTATTACCTCAAAAATAAGCAAAGAGAAGAACTCTATTTAACCTTGCTTTATTTCTGGGGATGTCAAATCCGAAACCTATGTCTTACTAAGTAGAAGAGTTAATAGGTTGCCTCCTTCCAGGACTAAATGTTTTCCGTCCCCCACTCATAAAGCTATGAAGGCAGAGATTAGGGGAGGGGGGGAACATGAGATGAAGCAAAGCTAAATTTCCCTCAAAATGCCTGAAGCATCATTTTCCAAAGCTGAGAGCATCATTACCACCTAGGGCCAATTGCCTGGCTGCCAATGCAACCACAAATGACCATAAATAAAGCCTTAATTACATTAATTAGAGCAATTGCTTCCTGCTGAGCATCTCATTATTCGGGGGCCCTGTCTCAGACTTGGAGCCAGTTCCTCCTTGGCTCACCCAATCCCAGACATCTCACTTCCCCATTGCTTTTAACACTGCTCCTAATTATGCTTCAGTGTCCTTGACCCATTTCTTCTCCAAGACCCCTCTCACTATCTGACAACAGATGTCTACTACTATTATCTAGCTTTGACAGAGCAGGGGTAGTAATGTCCATGCAACAACTCTAGAACATGATCTATGACTAGAGGCTGGTCTACCACCCGATTTCTTATGGAACTTACCCAGCTACTGATATGTAAAGTGAAATTTTAACAGCTGTTCAAGTAACAAATATTCTAATAACCATCAAACACGTAAATATTGTGTAAACTATTAAGACACTCTCAATATTGCCAATACGCCTTCAATCACAGACAGTGTGTGACTATCACTGTAGAAAGAAAACATGTAACAGTGTGACCAGAGGTAGTGTCATGATGGCAGCTGAGGAGTTTTAACAACACTGTGCTGTGTCCTGAGCTTAAGTTAACTGACATTGGTTCCTGGAATTGTAATCAAAAGCCTGGCAGGGTAAGGGGCCCAGCATCCCTGATAGCAGTGGTTTCCCAAATTAGCTACATGCAAGTGCCAAGCTGGGTACAACCTGGTTACTGGTTCTTAAACAGATCCCTACATCTCACCCTAGAGATTCTGATTCAACATATCTAGGGAAAGGCCCAAGAATCTAGTAGACATGTATACTTCTCTTAAGCTCTGCAGGACATTCTTATGTCCAATCAGGTTGAAAAACACCGAAGTAGCACCCTCCCCACTCCTGCTGAGTCTAGTTTCACTGGCCCCGATGTTGGTGAAAATGGTTAGCAATGCTTTGGAAATCATAATTACTGATGGAAGGATGCCATTTCTCTCAGGTATCTTTAGTCAGAAAAAGTGTGCAAATCATTGCTGAGATCCAGCCCTCTCATTTTACAAATGAGCACTCCTGATTTTACTCCTGAAACCTATTTCTTCTCCACTCCTCCTACCAGCTTTCCTCACATCTATAAATGGTATCAAACCCACCCATAAAGAAAGAAAGAAAGAACGAAAGAAAGAAAGTCAGCAAACTTGGTAATCATCCTTAATTGTAATGTCCACAAGGGGCCTTCCCTGACTCATCTCTTGCTTTTGGCTATATGTAGCAAAAAGCCCAACTCAACTCACATAAACTGAAAAAGTCTGCAGGCAGGTGCTAATCTGGCTTGTTCCTATCAGAGTTCAGATGCAGTTTTCCAGTCCTCTACAGACTACCCAGCTCATTTTCATCATCACTCTCACGGTGAAATAACAGTTTCATGTTTTTTTTTTGGGGGGGTCGGTAATAGAATTTTTTTAAGATTTTTATTTATTTATTCATAGAGACAGAGACAAAGACACAGTCAGAGACAGAGACACAGGCAGAGGGAGAAGCAGCTCCATGCAGAGAGCCCGACGTGGGACTCGATCCCCGGTCTCCAGGATCACACCCCGGGCTGCAGGCGGCGCTAAACCGCTGCGCCACTGGGGCTGCCCAGTTTCAGGTTTTAAATCTATACACAACAGCCAAAGAGAAAACTTTCTTAGGAGCCCCAAGCAAATTTCTTTCCTCTTGCTTTGGCACAAACTGATACATTCCCTGGGACCACTGGAGCTCCATGTACAAACTCATCAATTGGCTTGGGCCTGGATTTCTGGACAAATCAATGGCATTTCCCACATTGGGGCTGCTGCTGGGGCCAGCTTTCCTGTATGTAGCACTTGGACTGACTGGCAGAAGGAGAGAGAGCTAGAAAAACATAAGATGTTATTAAGAGAGCTAGAGAATCTACCTACCACATGACCCAATCTAGAGTAAGTTTTCTCCTCTTATTCTCTCAACAGCACCATATTTCTTTACTTCACAGCATTCTTTACAATTTGATATTGGATACTTATGGATATGTAGATAACATTTACACACTAGTTAGTACATGACACTGTTCTAAATGCTTTGAATGGATTCACTTCATCCTTACCACAACGCTATCATTCTCATATTACAGATGAGGAGTTCAAGGTACAGAGAGGTGTGAGAACTTGCCCAGGACTATGGAGCCCACTCACGGTGGAGCCTTGGGTCCCAGCAATCAGACTATAGAACCCAGGCATTTAGCAATTACATTACACAGTTCTTTTTACTTAGTTCTGCCTCAATCCTCCACAAAACTATAAGATCCATGAAGCAGGGAATGCATCCGTTTAACAAACCACTCCATATCTGTAATACCAGGCACACAGGAAACATTCAATGCACCTAATAACTGAACAAATGAATAGACAGTTGAAAGAATGAGTGAATGCATGAATGAATGGATGAGCAAAGGAACAACTAGAAAAACCATGATCCATATTAACATTGTTCATATTATATGATTATTTATGGAAGAGTGGGATCTAGAGCTTCAACTTCCTGTGTCAGGTCTGGCTTCTGTAGCTGAAGGCCTGTTATCTCTGTTCCATTTGGTCACACCTGCATAGTCAATAATAAATGGTCTTTTCTCCTTTGCAAATGAAAATTCAAGCAGGAGTCAGTCACTTCTTTTGAGACAGATTATACATGAACATGTTCAAAAGAGAGAATGATAAAAGAATGGGATTTTCCTGCAATTACCCTAATTGCAGTAGACAAATAAACATTTTGTTCATTGCAAACAAGACTCAAAACTGAAAATATGGGACACCTGGGTGGCTCAGCAATTGAGCAGTTGCCTCAGCTCAAGTCATGATCCCAGGTTCCGGGATCGCGTCCTGCATCGGGTTCCCTGCAGGGGACCTGCTTCTCCCTCTGCCTATGTCTCTGCCTCTCTCTCTCTCTCTCTGTCTCTCATGAATAAATAAATAAGTCTTTTTTAAAAAACTGAAAATATGTACAAAGCCCTTTGCAGTATCAGGTACTGAGGAAATTAAACAAACATTTTTTAAATCAACAATTTTTAGTAAACTCATAGGTTTAAAGTCTCCACTTGATTCATGGCAATCTAAGTATACATAAAGTGTTGCTGTTAATTCTCTTTCATGGTGGCAGCATGACTTTTAAATATGAATCATCTGGAAAATGTAAGCAGCTAAGAAAAAATTACAGGGCATACATATGTCATTTCCCACCATCAAAGTCCAGAATTAATTCTGCTCTCCCAAGAGGAATCATAGCGAAATCACAGCAAACAAGGTTTCCAGAGAAACTATTAATTGGCATAATCACATGCACACAAAAGCTGTTAACCTGACTGGTTCCTAGGTAAATGGGGTAATGTATTATGACTCAAATCCAGTACTAACAAATATCCATTCCCATTCCCAGTGTGTACAGTACAGCTTCTCCCTCTACAGAAGTGACTTGAGTTTGTTCTCCAATTCAAGAGAAAAGAAAACCACCTCACTAAATGGGCAAACACGTTAGGAAACTATGTATGTTTATCTTTTGCCTTAATAAGCAGCTATATTTACTGTTTCAAATAATGTACAATTAGCAATGTCTACATCTTCAAATGGGCATACTAATGGAAAGCAGGTTTCTTTTTATTTTTTTAAGATTTAATTGATTTATTCATGAGAGACATAGAGAGGCAGAAGGAGAAGCAGGCTCCCTGCAGGGAGCCTGATGTGGGACTCATCGTTGGACCCAGGATCATGCCCTGAGATGAACGCAGACACTCAACCACTAAGATGCTCTGGAAAGCAGGTTTTAAAGATCAATTTAAGCATTAATAAAGGACAAGGACAAACTCTTGAGAAACTCATTTAGAAAACACACTGCCTCACCAAAGGAGCAAAATGGAATCTCCTACCCCATGCAAGGCACCAAAAGTTGAAAAAAATCTGGAGGTAAGTAATGCTCAAAGACATACCTAAAGATAATGAAGGAGTAAGGAGGAAATACCCCTTCTGAGGAAGAGGCAAGTGCCTATATTTATAAAGCAAATGACTGTGGCACTTTTTACTTTTTTTTGGAAAAATACAGCCATCTTTCCTTGTGTTGTTTTCTTTAAAGTGGAACCTACAGGAACACTGCAGAACATGGATACCATCATACTGGTAGCCTGGCTCATACCAAATGGTCACTGAAAACTATCATCAATCTAGTTAATTGTTCTTATTAGAAACATTACATAGGGATCCCTGGGTGGCGCAGCGGTTTGGCGCCTGCCTTTGGCCCAGGGCACGATCCTGGAGTCCCGGGATCGAGTCCCGCGTCAGGCTCCCGGCATGGAGCCTGCTTCTCCCTCTGCCTGTGTCTCTGCCTCTCTCTCTCTCTCTCTGTGACTGTCATAAATAAATACAAAATTTAAAAAAAAAAAAAGAAACATTACATAAAATGAATACAAGGACATAATTACCCTGTCACAAGGGCACGCTCTTTAAGCAAATAAAGAAATCCAGAATATAATCCTACATCTTATTATCGATCAATAGTTTATTATAAACATGGGTCATGGTTTTGTCCTTTCTCACCCCTGGCCACACCCTGGTGATCTCCTTTCCAGCCCTATCTTTCCCTTTTTGATTAAAAGTTCTGAATACCTATTAGGCCTTCCCTGCCCTTTCTAGGCTTAAAAACCAGGGCCTAAAAAAAAAAAAAAAACCAGGGCCTTAGGAATTGGTTAATTTAGGTTTGGGAATAAAAACTTACAGAAGCCATCCAAAGCATTGTGTAATTAAATAGTTTTCCAAATGAGATCATACTTCCATTGAGAAGCTTAAATAACTGAACCGTACTGAAACTGAAGAATAATCCAATTATTGCAAGCATATATTCATAATACCACTCTTGCTGATCATCTTCCAGATGCCCAAATGCTTGACTCATGTGCAATGAAAAGACCATGAAGACACTTGTTCTCATGTTGGCAGCTTCAGTATACTTCCCATGGTTTGATGGGGAAAAAACAGTCCATCTTAAACTAGTCTAGAAATTAAACTAAAGTGACACAATTTACTTATGTTTTTTTAAAAAATGCCTTCATTATAATGCCACTTAATATTATAAGCAGTATGATGTATCTAAAATATAGACATTCAAACAAAAAATAGAACTGCAAATGATACAATTAACCCTTGTTAAAGTTAACAATTAAAGGTAACAAATATGAGAACATAAACACACACACATCCCTGCAAACAGACTTTAAACTCTTGGGAGTAGATTTAAAGTCTTGGAGGGCAGGTACTGATTCTTTTTTTTTTTTTATAAATATAAAAAATAGTAAAAGGGAATAAAGGGGAAAGGAGAAAAATGAGTGGGAAATATCAGAAAGGGAGACAGAACATGAGAGACTCCTAACTCTGGGAAACGAACTAGGGGTGTTGGAAGGGGAGGTGGGTGGGAGGTGGGGATGAGTGGGTGGCGGGCACTGAGGGGGGCACTGGATGAGATGAGCACTGGGTGTTATTCCAAATGTTGGCAAATTGAACACCAATAAAAAATAAATTTATAAAAAAATTCCTGGAGGGCAGGTACTGATTCTTAATTTCAATCTGTCAGAATGAATCTCTACTACAGAACTAGGTCCCAGGCATACAGCCATGAGCAGACAAGAAGAGCTCTCTCCCTAAGAAGCTTACATTCTAGATGGTGACGTACCCCCAGAAAGTGTTTTTAAAAATTAATCTTAGGGGCACCTACTAGGCTCAGTGGGTAGAGTGTGCGACTCTTGATCTCAGGGTCGTGAGTTCAAGCCCACATTGGGCGTAGAGCTTCCTTTAAAAATAATAATAATTTTAAATGTGTTAGTGTCAAAAGGAAAACAAATAAATGGTTGAGAGAGAAGTGAAAAACTGGGATACCTATCTACTTTAGATAGTCACTGGAGGCCAATCTGAGTAAAGGACATTTGTGACTTAGGCAAAGAACTGAGATCTGAAAAGAAAAAAAAAAAACAAGAAAGAAATGAAATGTATGTATTATTCTGAGTGCAAAGGAAACCTCATCTGGTTTGTGTTTCACAAGCACCACTCCCGAGGCTCCATGAAGAAGTGTCAGACAAGAGGGCAAGAGCTGAGCAGGGAAAACAGCTGAGAGAACAGTCCCAGCACGACATCACAGCGGTTACATGTATGGTGGCCGTAGTGGTGGAGAGATGTGACATGTTAAAACTAAGTTTTGGAGGCTGAATCAACACAATGTCCCTCCAGAACTGCAACTGGATAGTGAAAAGTAAGACTCACATATAAACCCTTGGCTTACCAGCATCAGCAACTACATAGTCAAGTAAGCCTTTAGAAACTGAAAAAAGCTGGAGTTCAGAGAAAAGAGTTGGGCTATCTCAATAAATGTAGGGGCCATCAAAAAAATTTACAATTTAGAAAATGCATGGGGTTTGGAATCCCAGATCTGCTGCTTGCTAGCTTGTGTCCTTAGGAAAATTACAGATTTTGTTTTCTCACGTATAAAATGGAGACAAAAAAAAAAAAAGAAAAAAAAAAACTATTTCAAAAGTATTGTCTAGAGCAGAAGTCCGCAAACTGCAAAGGGCCAAATAATAAAGATCTTAAGCTTGGTGGCCATGGAGTATCTGTCCAAAGTACCCAATCCTGCCATTATAGAAAGCAGCCACAGACAATACATAAATAAATGAGTGCAGCTGTGTTAAAATAAAACTGTATTTCAAAAATAAAGGCCATAGTTTGCCAACCCCTGTTCTAGAGCAGTAGTTGTCAGGGGTAATCCTGGACCAACAGTATCAGCAGCACCTGGAACTTGTCACAAACACAAATTCTGGACCTCACCCAAGACTTACCAAATCAGAAATTCTAGGGGTGGGGTCCAGCAATCGGTTATCATCACAAACCTCCCAGGTGATACATGCTTAAAGTTTGAGACCTCATGATCAAGAAAATAAATACAGAGTGGTTAGAGCTATTATTATTATTACTAGTATTACTGTTACTAACCTAGCTCCTACAAGTTTAGAATATAATTCCCAAAGACATAACCAAATGCTGGATAATTATGGTAGATCAAGAAAAAGAAAGAAAAACTGTTAAAAATATAAGGTGGATTAGGTAAGAATACTTGAGAAATTAAAAATTATTTTTTAGGCTCTTTATTCTGAAGAACTCCAATATTTTCTTATATATTAATTAAGACAGATTTTATTTAGTCTTGTTCACAATCCTCTTGTCAAAGTAAATAATACAATTTCAAATATATATCCCCAATCTGACTTCTATGAGAAACAAACGTATAATGCCAATTAACTCCCAGATCCCTAAAAGCATATTATTCTCTGTTGCGAATATTCTAGTCTCTATCCTTACAACTAACACAACTGTACTTACACGAACACAGAATAAGCAAATTTATCAAATGCCATTTATTATTTCAACCAAATAATCTGACCTCTGGAAAAGTTTTAGAATCAATGGGAAGTTAAAATATAAAGGGCAATGTCAAAAAATAGCATATAATATCCATTTTCATATTGCTTTTAATACTAGCATTAGAAACCAGAGATCTGCCTATTGAAAATGCCTCAAAATAAATAAAAAGAATTACAGATGAGTGGTGCCTAGCTCGCTCAGTTGGTAGAGCATGGGACTCTTGATCTTAGGGTTGTGAGTGCGAGCCCACATTAGGTGTCGATTACTAAAAAAAATAATAAACTTAAAAAAAAAAGAATTATGGATGAACATAGAGGGATCATCCCCACTATTACCACTAGGCTATGCCCATGTCATCAGGCCTTTGCAAAATTTCACATGAAAACTAAAATAAAATCGTTTAAAATAAAATAAAATACACAATCGTTAATAGCCTAGGAAGAAGCCAACAGGAAATGGCAAGGACTAAATACAGAAGAGGCAAGACTAGCTTCCAGAACCAGAAAACAATTCAATCAAGCAAACAGTGCATAATATTTAAAGAGCTAGGCAACAGGCACTGGCTCATCTTCAGAGTGAACAGCAGGATCGAGGAAGTCCAGCACAGAGTAATGAGGTATCCCAACAGGCACAGAGCATGCTACTGGAGACTTAATGGGAAGAAATATTTAGAAAACCAAGCAGGAAGGCCATCAGCATAATATTAGGTAAACTCAGGAAAATCTCCCAGGCTGCCCAGCTAATGAGAATGAAGTGCCTGAAACCAGGGCAAGAGGTTAATTGAAAAAGTTAGGAGCCATCTAGGGCCTGAAAACAAATTTGCTTCTTGGTTTGTAAAAGCCCTAGGTCATAAATGTATTTGTCCAAATTGTATAACCTACTACTGAAAATGTTTATGAGGATACAACGGTGAGATGCAAAAGAATGCCTGATTTTGTTAAACTGGAAGTACAGTTTGACTTAGAAACTAAAATTGATAAACTCCTCAAAAGTTATTTAATATTGATAGTAAAAAGTCCCATGGTTCTAACTGTGAGGATTTTAGAAATTCATGTAAAAACTCACAACCGTTTCAGAGTGGAAACTATTGCACTATTAAGGGAAGCCACAAAGTAAAAGAACTGGAGCAGCAAATTTAGGCTACTATATTTAGCTGGGAAAATCCCATTACTTGGAGATCCTCTTTCCAAACCAACCTCTTAACAAGATTTAAAACTTGGAAGGGATCAGTAACTTAAAAAACAGTAACTCCCATATCCTTTTGGTGGGGCTGCAGAAACCCATGTTAAGATGATCTGAAATTAAACTGGCCAAAATTTTAATCCCACATTTTTTCACTTTCTATCATATGATTATAGATTATCAGGGATACATTAAATAACACCTGAAAATTTAAACCCAGAGTTTTCCAAACTTATGGGTTGTTCAGTATCTTTTCAAAGGTAACTTGGGACTTACATTATTATTTCATTGTTAGTTTATTTAAATATGTTCAAAAAACCTAGATAAAAATTTCATATGCTTATAGCTGTAGTTTTTAAACAACTCTGAAGCCAAAATCAATTTACAAAATACCCACATACACAAGTATAAAATCAGTAACATGTATATTAACAACCTAAATTCAATGTGATAAAAGATGTTATTTTTCAAAACAACAGGACTATGGCACAGCACAAGGTTAGCATGCCAGTGTTACTATGGACTTTGTGATTTTTTTCTAAACCACTTTTCTCTACTGGAACTCCTGCAAAATCATACATTTGCCCATCAAGTCACTAGGCTTTATTTGACTTTAAATTTTACATATTCTTGGGGTGCCTGGTTGGCTCAGTCCATTAAGCATCTGCCTTTAGATCAGAGGAATCAATCCTGGATCCTGGAGTCCGGCTCCCTGCTCAGTACCACTTCTCCCTCTGCCCTTCCCTGCCTCTCTCTTCCCTCCTCTCTCTCTCAAATAAATAAATAAATAAAATCTTTTTTTAAATCTATGTATTCTTTTCTCTTTAACCTAAGGTAATTATGATAGCACAACTTGCTTGATTGCATATGTTTTATAATGATGTAAGTGCATTATTTTTATATCTTATGATTTTATATTTTATACTACATAATTGAATACTTTCATATTATAATACAGTTTAATAGTTCATATTTTATACCTTCTTATACTTTAGAGTGTTTATATACTTTATGATTCTATAAAATATATTCAAATGTGTAGTTGTACCTGTTTTTAAATACATATCTTAACAACTATATTATTTTCTAAACTTATTCTAAATTTTTATTCTAAACTGTACTTACAGAAGTTACAAAGAGGCTACCACAGTTTACTTCCCCACTTTCCTAAGGACACCACGTAAAAGATATACCAGTTCTGGGCACCTGGGTGGCTCAGTAGGTTAAGCATCTGCCTTTGGCTCAGGTGATGATCCCAGGATCCTGAGATCAAGCCACACATGGGGCTCCCTGCTTAGCGGGGAGTCTGCTTCTGCCTCTGCTCCTCCCTTCTGCTCGTGCTCTCTCTCTGGAACGCTCTCTCTCTCAAATAAAATCTTAAAAAAAAAAAAAGATATATCAGAGTTCAACTTCTCTAGCCTAACAAATCATGTACACCTTTTACTTCCCATTAAAACAAAAAAACATATTAGCATAACTATAACCAAGCAGGCACTGAGCATTAATTATTATTTTATAAATTTAACAAGCATATTTAACTGTGGATATTTTTAATATAAAAGTGGGGAAAAAGTAGACAAATACTGCATGATCTCACATATGGAACCTAAAAAGTCAAACTCATAAATGCAGAGAGTAGAATAGTGGTTGCCAGAGGCTGGGGGATGGCAGAAATGGAAAGATGTTGGTCAAGGGTATGAACTTTTAGTTATGCAGGATGAATAAGTTCTGAAGGTCTAATGTACAGACTATAGTTCATAATATTACATTATATACCTGAAATTTGCTTAAAGTAGGTTTTAAATGTTCTCACCACACACACGCAAAAGATAGCCATATGAGGTGATGGATACACTAATCAGCTTGATTGTGGTAATCATTTCATTTGACATATATGTTGAAACATCACACTGTCCCTTTAAATATATTTTTTTATTTTTAAATTATACTTAAAGCTGGAAAACAAAATAACACTACTATATTAAAAAAAAGAGGGGAAAAGTGATTGTAGAAAAGTTTATAACACTAACAGCTAAAAGCTCATTTTTCAACAACTGCATTCTACGAAAGACAAGAAAACAAGCTTTATTTTTTTCTTAAAAGATTTTATTTGACAGAGAGAGCGAGCGAGCACAAGCTAGAGGAGAGGCATGAAGAAGGAGAAGCAGGCTCCCTGCAGAGCAGGGAGCTCGATGTGAGGCTCAATCCCTGGACCTCGGGATCATGACTTGAGCCGAAAGGCAGAAGCTTAACCAACTGAGCCACCCAGGTGCCCCAGAAAACAGACTTTAGAATCTGTCTGCCTGAACTGGAAACTGCTTCTACTATTACAAATAGTGTGTCCTTAGGGTAACAATGTAACCTTTCTATACCTCAGTTTTCTCATCTATAAAACAGGAGGAATACTGGTACATACTTGGCACAGTTACTATAAAGATAAAATGTGATAACCTAGGAAAAGCACTAACGGCAGTACCATCACCCAGCAAAAGCTCCATAAACATTTGCTTTGAAGGAAATGCATGGAAAAGCTACTCAGATAGACATACTATGGTGTATGGTATCACATTATAACCTTAAAATTAACAAGACATTGACATCCTTCCTTAGTTGATGCTTCCAATTGAGTTATTAATAAGTCATGTTGACCATATTTCCTGCTCAGTAATTCTGAATATACTACTAAATTAAATTATAACTGATCTGTCCCTCATTTTACAAGGGGCTACATCTAAGTAGCTACATATCATCTTGGTTCAGACATGCCAACATAGCCCAAATGAAATGAAATAGCCTGAGTGGCTTAGCTGGGTAAGTGTCTGCCTTTGGCTCAGGTCATGATCCCGGGGTGCTGGGATCAAGCCCTGTATAGGGCTTCCTGCTCAGTGGGGAGTCTTTTTGTCCTTCTGTCTTTCCCCTGCTTATGTGTGCTCACTTTCTCTCTCAAATAAATAAAACAGCCATCTAGATGATTTTAACAAAACAAATACCTGGGACTGAAAAAAAAAAAATGAGCAAACATTGTTTGCAATAATTATTCAGAGTGGCCATCATCTTATTCCCCAAATTGTCAACTATTTCTTTTAGCCTGATTTTTTTTTTTTTTTTTAAGATTTTATTTCTTTAGATTGAGAGAAAGTGTGAGCAGAGGGAGGGGCAGAGGGAGAGGGAGAGAGAGAATCCCAAGCAGTCCCCATGCTGAGCACAGAGCCCTGTGCAGGGCTCAATCCCCAGCCCCTGAGAGACCCTTGCCTGATTTTCTTAACAGCCAGTATATCAAACATGCTAAATGCTGTTATTTCTGGATATGAATATATAAATTTTTAATTTTTACAAAATCTTATCATAATTTAACACTGGGACATACTCTGAAAAAAATATTTATTCCGGCAGCCCAGGTGGCTCAGCCATTTAGCACTGCCTTCAGCCCAGGGCATGATCCTGGAGACCCAGGATTGAGTCCCACATCGGGCTCCCTGCATGGAGCCTGTTTCTCCCTCTGCCTCTCTCTCTCTCTCTCTCTTTCTCTCTCTCTCTCTCTCTCTGTGTGTTCTCATGAATAAATAAATAAAATCTTAAAAAAAAAAAAAGAAAGTGGGGGGGAGAAGGAGTCTGTTGTGTGTTTCAACAAGCCTTTACAGGTAATTCTGATGCCTACTCAAGTTTGAGAACCAGATACTGAACAGTTTCAATCTTCATTATAACTAACACTCCCTCACAACTGGAAGGCTCTGGGCACACATTTTTTACCTTTCCCCCAGATATCAAGGTCAAGATTCTATCACAGAGTGGAGCCCGGACAAATCAACCTCCAAATCAAATGAGGATTGGGGGGCGGGGGGGGTAGGCAGAGAACACAAAAGTGACTACAGCAAACAGGAAGTTAGAGAGATCTACCTGTCTAGAATGGCATATACTACTCAGAAAGCAGAGATAAAAATGTCAAAACTTCCAGATTTCTATTTCTCTAGTTTTCTGACCAGCATATCCCCATCAACAGTGAGTAAGAACTTCTGAGAATGACCTTTTGAAAATTATCAACAGAATTGAAAATTGGTTATCTGAAAAAAGCTCAGAAAATACTAGTTTAAGAGGAGAGAAAAAAACTAAAAAGTTAGAGAAGTCAGAGCTCAAATATCCTGATGTCAAATTCATTCTTAAGAATTTTAAGAACAGGGGATCCCTGGGTGGCTCAGTGATTTAGTGCTTGCCATTGGCTCAGGGCGTGATCCTGGAGTCCCAGGACTGAGTCCCACATTGAGCTCCCTGCATGGAGCCTGCTTCTCCCTCTACCTGTGTCTCTGCCTCTCTCTCTGTGTGTCTCTCATGAATAAATAAATAAATAAAATCTTAAAAAAAAAAAAAAAAGGATTTTAAGAACACAATTTGTAAAATCTCTTTGAAATTACATTCTTGCAAGCTTCAAGAAATATAAACAAAATCAACAAAAATTATAGCAATCATGTTTTTGTTTTTTAAATGATTGCTCATTCTATAATCTTGAAATATAATTTTCATGCAGTCTCATGCAAATGATAATTAACACCTTTAATCTCTAACAATATTTATAAACACTAACAACTTTTTTTCATAAGGTAAAACAGACATGAGATAATTTCTGGTTTTTAATTGGGAAATTGAGATAATGCTATATAGTCTCTTCCTGAAAGTAGATGAAGATCAAAATTCTAAGAATATCAGTGACCTACCCTAGATTTTAGATAGAGGATCTATTCTTGGTTCCTCAACCAGTTTTAAGTCTATAATTCAATTTATGCCAGTGGGATTTTTTAAATTACGTACAGTTAAGTACTTTTACTAATTCAAATATGCAAGTTCGGCTGAAATGTGCTAAGGCTGACATTCCTTCTGTGCAGGACCACACAGGCTTGAATAAATGGGAAACAATCTGCACAGGTATATATTTGATCTGGAACAGGTTAATTTGTGCCTGATCCCCACCTTTCTTTGCCCCTGGGAGAAATAGCTCTTCATTAGGCCATTCTGGCTGAGTGCTCCTTCAGACTCACAAGGTTAGGTTGACTCTGACCCCCCCCCACCCAGGAGTGGGGGAGCCAGAGGGCACATTACTATGGCAACTCCCCACAACAGTCCCAAGCTATTAGCACAGCACTCCCATCTCAGAGGTCACATGTAAATCCAGCCCCCAAAAGATATGAGCAGATAATTCTGCAAAACCTTATCATTTCATATATGGAAACTATAATATCCATCTCAGTGGCTGGGCATGAACACAAATTTTGCCATTTAGCTGAGGTCACTGTATATCCTGGTGTGACCTACGCAGTCCAGGTTTATACTTGTCGTGTCTGTGTAACTATTAGTTGTGCCCCTGTTCTCAATAAAAGTCACCCTAGATTAGGGGCACCTAGGTGGCTCAGTCAGTTAAGTGTCAGACTCTTGATTTTGGCTCAGGTGGTGATCTCAGAGTTGTGGAATCCAGCCCTGAGTTGAGCTCCCCGCTCAGATGGAAGGCTGCTTAAGATTCTCTCTCTTTCCCTCTGCCCCTCCCCTCACTCATTCTCTCTTTCTCTCTCTCTCAAATAAATAAATCTTAAAAAAAAAAAAAAAAAACACCCCAGACTAAACAATGAATTATATGGCCATCCTACAGAAAGCCCTGTTTCAGAAAAGGGACAAGCATAAGAGAGAAACCAGAGGCAAATTTATTCACGGATGTTTGCAGGCCTACTGCTCTATGCTACCTTCCATACTTTGTTTAGTGACCAGAGACTCTTTTAACAATGATCTTAAAGTCCAACTAAATAATTCTCTCCTTCAAATTTAGAACTCAGGGGTAAAGCAAACAGTAGGTCTTTTCTCTTCTTATTTCAAAGGTGCCAAGAACCATCCAGACCCTACTCTATAGGTTTCTATAGGCTACTCACACCCCTAGATGGTAATAATGTGAGGAATCCATACCTTTAACAACTTCAGCTATACAATTATCACTTCTGAGAATATAACTTACAAATTCTTCCCCCAAAATGGCCCTAACTCTCCCTACCATGACGGCCATGTCAAATGAATCCAGATGCTCAAATGGAAAAGTGGCGAAAAGCACAGAGTGTCTGATGACTGCACTTGTCCGTTCAACAAATATTTATGAAAACAAAGTGGTAGCCCTTAAATCTCTGAACGCCAAACCTCAGATGTGTTTTGTTTCGTCCAGATAGGAATCTTAAATGTTTAAAATGTTTGCTAATACTTTAAAACATGAAGTCATACATAAAAATCCAGACTTCCACTCTTGGGAAATCAGAAGCTCTGGCAACACCATGCTTGTATCTTGTTAATGCAATTTGCAATTGGCGCTGAAGAACTCCCTGGAGAAATGACCAACACTCCATGGTCCTCGGTCCTCACTTAACCTCAACCTCTCTCAACAAAATCCCAAGCATTTGAGTTTGCAACTCTGATATATGGCTGGAGATAATCCTTAATGGAACAACATCTGGCCTTTCAAATTAAGGATCCTCTACCAGGGATTCTCTGTGTTCAGAGTAAACTGGAATCCATATCTTTAGATCAAAGACTCAACTGGGAAATGGCAATAAACAGGAAGAGTTAGGGTTTTTTCTCTTTTATCAAAAGGACATATGGTTGCCACTGTTCCTACAGGATCAAAAGGGAGAAAGGAGCTTAAGCATGTTATTATTCGTAAAATAACATCATTCTCAACCTCAAACACCTAAATGTATAATTAAGGTTTAAAAAGAGGGGGCATATTTTTAATTGATCCCCTAACAATGTATCTGACACTGTCAAGAATTCAACAGCCACTGTCAAGAAAGTGCCATGACCCATAAACAAACTTTAACCCCGAATGAAATTAGCAATGATGTGTCACATATCAGATCTGAAGACAATAACATAAGCTTTAACATAAACTACCCAAAATCATAAAACATTCCTTACAGTCCCATATAAATGCAACTTCTTATCTTCCTACTGATAGAACCAAAAAATCTTAATAAAAATAGTGATAACTTTCAGATGAAAAGAACATGCTGCACTCCCATTTCAACAGAGGTGAAAGCTAAAAACAAGCTTCACAAAGTGAATTTCATATTCATTACAGTTGGAATGTTGAGATAATTTTTAGAAAGATATTTTAACATACATCTAACAGCGGTGATATAAGTTAAAATTGCTCTCTTCATACTGGGAGTTCTGGATGTTAAGATATTCAACTAGCTTATGAAATAACTGATGAAATCTAAGACGATTTTCTTCAATTCAGCTGCAGGCCTTTTGTGAAAAACTGGACAGTCTTTCAATTACAGACACTAACGAATTTTTTTTTAAAGCCTCATTTTATATCTTTCTCCTTTGACAATTATTAATTGCTCAGCTACCAAAGGAACTGCCACAGTTTGCAACTGAGACTGTATATTTAGACGGTATTATTTTTGTGAAGAATCTAAAGTACTTGGCAAACATCAAAGAACTATTTTTTAGGATCGCATTTGGGGGTGGGGAGGGCTTATCGCGTAGTAAACACTCTTTACACTTTTATTTTAAAACCAGTTTTCAAAGCCACAATCACTGTCACAAAGTTTTGTTTAGAGTCCTCTTGCCATTAGAGAAAGGGGCGTGCCTCTCTTCAAGGAAGTAAAAACGCAGTTTGGTAACAGACACCTCAAATGTAATGCTTCTTTAGAAAAAATTTAATGCTTCTGATATATTGTAATATTGGAGAACTATTAGAAAACAGATTTGGGCCTCTTTTAGGACACTGCTTTTTTAAATCACCCAAGCTGGTATTGATTCTGTCTCCATCCAGTCTTTAAAAACCTGCACACACACTCACACACACACACACACTCACACACACACAGCTTTCCTTCCACTCAACATCTAAACGCAGATTCGTACTGTCCTGACAATCTGACATCCTCGTCGACTAACTTTCCCCTAAACCCCGCTCCCAAATAGCCTCACAAGCCCCCAGCCCTGCGGCTGCTGCTGAGACCCGACGCTCCAGCAGGGGTAAGACGCAGGAGGCGACCAGCGCGGGCGCGGGGCGAGCGCGGGCCCCCTGGGAACCCAGCCCTGCCGGGGCCTCCCCGCGCGCGCGGGACGCACCCCCCTCCCCCGGGCCCAGGCCGGCTCCCCCCGCGGGCGCGCCCCCGCCGCTCCCCGCCGCTCCCCGCCGCTCTCCGCCCCGCTCAGCCCCGCTCCGTCCCGCCCCGTCCCGCCGGCGCCCGCGGGTCCTCGGCGCGGGAGGGGAGGACGCTCGAGCGCGCCACGTGGAGGGCGCGCGGCGGGCGGACCGCGGCGGGGCAGCCTCCGCTCCAGCCCCGCGGCTCCTCCCCCTCCCGCCCCTCCCCCTCCCCCGCCGCCCCTCCCCCTCCCCCGGCCCCCCGCCGTCTTGCCTGGTTGGGGTCCGTGGCGCGGAAAACGTGGCAGGCCGTCTGCGACTCGGGGTCGTCGGGCTGCGCCTTGATCAGGTAGGCAAAGTAGGTGAGGTCGTGGCTGTTGTGCACGAAGCGCGAGATGTGCTGCGCCTTGTGCTCGAAGATGAACACCGCGGGGCTGGGCTGCGCCGCCGCGGGCCCCACGCCCCCCGCGGCCCCGACGCCCGCTGCCCCCGGCGCGGGGACGCAGCGCAGGAAGGGCGCGCTGAGCACCAGGAGCACCTCGCGGGCGGCCGGCGCCCCGCACCCGCCCGCCTCGGGCTTCTGGCCGCGCCGGCGGATCTCGGCCATGAGCCAGGGCAGCATGGGCAGCGTGGTCCTGCGGTCCAGGCACGACCCCCCCACGTACCACAGCCGGAACCGCTTGTCGCCCGGCTTCCCGGGGCCCGGCTGCGCGGGGGCGCCCGGCTCGGGCTCCAGGGGGTGCGGGAACGGCTCGTCCTGCACGCAGCTCGGGGGCTCCATAGCTCGCGCCTCCCGGGCCCGGGGGCGGCCTGGGCGTGCCGCGCCGCGCTGCGCCGCGCCCCCGACCCGCCGCGGGAACCGTGCCGAGCACCGCCGCGGCGCCTCAGCGGCCCTGCCCCATGCGGCACTTGCCCCGGGGCGCCTCCCCCGCGGGGCGCCCCGCAGCCGGACTGGCGCGGGACGGCGGGCTAAGCCGTCATCCTGCTCCGCGGGGCCAGCGCCCGGGCCGCGCCGCCGCCTCGCCCCCCGGCCCCCGGCCCCCGGCCCCCGGCCCCCTCGCTCCCTGGCTCCCTCCCTCGCTCCCTGCCCGCGCGCCGCCGGGCGCCGCCTGCTCCAGCCCTGCAGAGCCGCTGCGGCCGCCGCGCTCCCGGGGCAGGCAGGGAGGCCGGCGGAGGCGGGGCGGGGAGTGGGCCGTGGGCGGGCGGGGTGACTCGGGGCGGAGCTGACTCCTACCCGGGTGACCGGCTGTCACCTGGAAGGTCGGGGCGGCGGTCCTCGGGGAGGGCCTGCGCGCTCCGTTCCACGGGAGACTGGCGACACCGAAGCCCCCCCCCGCCCCCCGTGGCCGCGGCCCGGCTCGCCGCGCCGCTCCTCCCCTCCGTCCCCGTCCCCCTCCCTCGCTCCTTCCTTCCTTCCAGCCTGCTGCTACTTTAACCGGGCCGCTACCCCGCCTCCCGTCCGGCGGGCGCAGAGCGTCGCCTGCCTGTAGAAGCTTTTCTGCGAAGTCGCCTCTCCGCCCCTTCCTCCGGCCGCTGCCCCAGCCCGCCCCCGGGGCACCGCGCCCGCCGGGGCGCCGGCACTGCCCGGACCCGCGCGGCCCCTCTCGCGGCTCGCGGACCTCTCCGTCCCCGGTGCGCCTCTGCTGCCCCCTGCAGAGGGGCCCCTCTCGGGCGGGCATTGGGATTTCTTTTTTTACGAACGGTATTTGCGTGGTTTCGGTGCTTTCTGAAGTCTGCACGATATCTGAATCTTATTTCCAAATAATGCCCAAAAGAATCCCATTTTATGCATTTGATCTACCCAGTTCAGACGTAGTGTAGAGGCTTCTCGTTCTTGTAAGACGTAGTAAAAACAGACTTCCGAAGAACCGAGAAGACGTTTTAGGGATAATTTGATCATTCTAACTTTTTTTTTTTTTTAATTCATGAGAGACAGAGACAGAGAGAGAGAGGCAGAGACACGGGAGGAGGGAGAAGCAGGCTCCAGGCAGGGAGCCCGACCCAGGTCTCCAGGATCACGCCTTGGGCCGAAGGCAGGCGCCCAAACCGCTGAGCCACCCAGGGATTCCCCCTCATTCTAACTTTAAAACAGAAAGAGAAGTATTCTTTTTTTCACTTTAGCAAATCGGATCCTCGTTCTTTCTGCTCCTACTGGATTATGATGAAGAATTCCATAAGTAAACAAAATAAATGGAAACACACTGAAAGTTCCCAGTTTTCCCCAAAGTACTTACAGGAAGAATGAAAACCCAGAACCCAAAAGGTTTCTTACCGTTTTTAATGGTATGCTCACTTTCTGTAAAGTCCTGAACTATTTTTTTTATCCTCTTTATGTAAAAGAACTATGACCAGTTGCCATTATTCCTATGCTGAATTTTTGGGGTGCATCCTGGTGGTTCTCCTATAAATAAGCATATAAGTTCCAAGATAGAGACCTTATTGATTGTTTAGGTTTAGTCATTTGATTTAACCACTCTACCACTTCTTTGTGCAAAACAGACCCATGTCTTCAAGAAACAAAGTTCTTGGAATGTAGACTGAAACCAGAGTTACTGGTAAGGTTCTAGACTTATTTTGGCAGTGAAGTAACTTGGGTCACGTCTTAAGTTAAAGCATTTCATTGCCAGTGGTCTCTCCTCCAGCCCACTCTTCCCCTCCAGTGGTCATCATGGAAAGCTCTCCTTTGCTCCTGATCAAAGCCAAGAATGCTGAGCCAACACGGGGACCCCAAGAATCTCCTGGGCCCACAACACACTTCTTAAGAGTGAAAAATAAACGCTTTGGTTCTCTTAAGCAACTGAGATTATGGAGTTGTTTGCTACATTGTTGTTAATCTATTCTGTCCTGTCCAATAAAATTATTATACTGTAGTATATATCTTCTATAACTTGTTTTGTTATCATTTATATATTTGGATTTATTACATGCATGAACTAGATAGTAAGTTCTTACCACTATTGTGACACCTGTAGGACCCTACAGAATTATATGCACAGTCCATTATATATTTGATCACTGAATTTCTAAAAAGGTAAGAGGACAAAACACGATTTTTAAATGTTTGGTAAAAATTATAAGAACAAGCAAGTCAATGATGTTTACTAAATGGTGGAGCAGGAAATCAACCTCTGACCCTCGACCCTTCCATTCTCAACTCCACCTCGCCTCCCCCCCCAAAAAAAAGGGGGGGGGAATGTGTTCAGAAAAACATTTCCAATAATCTGCAAGACATACCTCCTGAATAGCCTTGGAGGTACCACCATCTATGATACCTAACAGTGAACTCTTACTTTAAACAAAAAAATAATTATCTTCTAACATCCCAGTCTAAATCAGTGGTGTCAGGGTTAATTAGAAGTGATAACATCTGGTCAAATCCTAGTGAAAAATTCATACCGCATGAGAAATGTAAGGGCCTGAGCTAGTGTGGTGGCTTAAGCCTGGAAAGGTTTGTTAGCAATCTCTTAGTTTCTTTGCTGCCAAGCACTTTGTGCTCTCTCTATCCCTCTGACTCCCTTTTTCTCTTCATTCTGTGCCACCGCCCAATATCTACTTTTTCTCCCTGCTTAAAAATCTCTAAATGACACATTTTCTAAAGCTCAAAACACAAATCTTGCTAGTCTTCTATCTGTGGCTCCTGTCTCCCCTACTCCCACATCCACTTAGCCTCTCTATCCACAACCACATAGGTGCTCACTCTCTATGAGGCACACTCTCTATAGGTACCCTCCTCTCCCAATGGCTCTTCCTATCACTCCTCAACTCTGGTGAAATTCTCCTGCCACCAATCCTTCATGACTTGAATACCCATTTATTGTTCAAGACCCAACTCAACAGTCCCTCTTCTGTGAAGATGTTTCTCACCACCCCAGTTAGTGGCCCTCTCCTCTTTGTTCTTTTTTAATGTATTCCACTATTATAGCTCTTAATGCATTCTTTGTAATTATCAGGTGATTTATCTGTGTGCCCCCCTCCCCACCAGGAGGGCATTTTGAGAGAGGGGTTATTTTTTTGTTATTGTTCCATATTTTCCTTCAGCCAAGTGGCTGACATATAATTGATTCTTAATAAATGTTGAAGGAGGGACTCACGGGTGGCTCAGCAGTTGAGTGGGTGCCTTCGGCTCAGGGGCATGATCCCAGGTATGGGATTGAATCCCGCATCCGGCTCTCTGGGAGGAGCCTGCTTCTCCCTCTGTGTATGTCTTTGCCTCTCTCTGCGTGTCTCATGAATAAATAAATAAAATCTTTAAAAATAAATAAATAAAATTTAAAAATAAATGAATGAATGAAAGAATTAAATAAATAGCAAATTAGAATTGAAGAAACCAAAGACTTAAAAAAGAGAGTTTTTTTTAATTTGTTTTTTTTAATTTATTTTTTATTGGTGTTCAATTTACCAACATACAGAATAACCCCCAGTGCCCGTCACCCAATCACTCCCACCCCCGCCCTCCTCCCCTTCTACCAACCCTACTTCGTTTCCCAGAGTTAGCAGTCTTTACGTTCTGTCCACCTTTCTGATATTTCCCACACATTTCTTCTCCCTTCCCTTATATTCCCTTCCACTATTATTTATATTCCCCAAATGAATGAGAACATATAATGTTTGTCCTTCTCCGACTGACTTACTTCACTCAGCAAAAAGAGTTTTAATACGTAGAGCTGATACACCAAATGATTTAATTAGCTATTTCATAAATATACTAAATATATCTACCAGCTAACTATACAGTACTGGAAAATTATAGGATGCCTCCCAACAATGGTAGTGGAGATCTGAGTAGAGTTGACAAAGACAGCACGAGCATTTATGACTGAATAAAATTTTGAGATGATAATAGGGTTTTTCCTCTATTGTTCCTTTGTTCCCTCTGACCTTCCCTCAGCCAGGACAGCCAAGGCACTGCATCTTCTCTGCTCCAGGGGAAGGATGACACAGCAAAATACAGATAACAAAAGAGTCCATTCTTAGCCTTGAAGTCTCAGAAGCTAAGGACCTGGCAAAGGCAAAAAAGATTTAGAGTATGTGCTTGGAGTCAGTTTGTCCTGCTCTAGATACTTAAAAAAAAAAGTTTTCCCCAACTTGGGAGATGAAGAAAGAATAAATAAGAGGTAACTACTAGAGAACCAAAATATAATGTTATGACTTTCAAACCAGTAGAATATTTGTCCAACCAAATATTGTCAGCAAAGGAAAGGGAACAAGAAGAAAAATAAAAGGAAACCAAATTAAAGTATGATAAATAGAAAATTTAAAATAGTATAACTGAAGCAACTTCAAAATAGTAACTATAATGAATGCAAATTAGTCTAACCCACCAAAAGATAACTAAGTATAATCAATCTATAAATTTGATGAATAGAAAACCCAAAATTTTTTCACAGAGTACCTGTGAAAGAAACAAAAATTGAAAATGCACTGTGTCACACAAGAAGCCCATAAATTCCAAAGAATTGCTAATCATATAGATCATGTCTTCTGATTATTATTCATGGTAAATTTTTTTAAAATACAGATTTAAAAATCATATCTGAAGAGTAAAAACATAATATTTAATAATCTTGATTTTAAAAAATTATAAAAGAAAATGTTAATACAGGGAATTCTTTTTTTTAAGATTTTATTTCTTTATTTGAGAGAGAGAGAGAGCAAGAGCGAGAGAGGGAGCATGGGTAAGGGGAGAGGCAAAGGGAGAAGGAGAAGCAGACTCCCCCTGAGCAAGGAGTCCAACATGGGGCTCAGTCCCAGGACCCTGTGATCATGACATGAGTGGAAGACAGATTCTTAACTGATTAAGCCGGCCAGGTACCTCTTAATACATGGAATTAAATGATAAAAGTAATTTATGTCAAAACTTGTCAAATACAAGTAAATGTATTGATTAAAATAAATAATAATGTCAAAATTTTTAAAAAATGAATGAAAGTAAATGACTAAAAATTCAACTTAAAAAAATAGAGAAAATGGGATCCCTGGATGGCTCAGCAGTTTAGCACCTGCCTTTGGCCCAGGGCGCGATCCTGGAGTCCCGGGATCAAGTCCCACATCAGGCTCCCAGCATGGAGCCTGCTTCTCCCTCATCCTGTGTCTCTGCCTGCCTCTCTCTCTCTCTCTCTCCCTCTCTCTCTAGGTCTATCATAAATAAATAAATATTTTTAAAAATTTTTAAAAATAGAGAAAATGTCATAGAGAATCCCAAAGAAATAATGAGATAAAATAATTGAGATAAGTTTAGAAATTAGGAAAATAAAAAATGGAAAAACAATGGAAAGGAATAGCAAACAATAGTCTTTTCATGTCTTTGATCATTTTTGTCTTCCTGAAAGATTTGATTCTCTTATCTGTTGCCTTTTTTTTTTTTTTTTTAACCAGGGTCAAATTATATTTAAGATGTCTTGACAAAAATTTAGGTAGTTATTCATTTACATCAGCCCACATCCCAAATACAGGCCTTATTTATTAATCCTCTTGATAAATATATGGATGGCAGGAATTATAAAAGTGCCATTTTTAAAAAATTAGGAAAATGAAGCACAAAATAAGTAGGTGATGAGAGTAATGTTATAGAAAATGAATGGATTGAATAGCAACTGATTGCTAATCCAATGCAGAGCTTTGCAAACAGAAGGTGATTAACAAGTGTCTGGTGATCAAATGGATTTACAGCTTTTTCAAATGCCAGAGAACAGAATCAGTTAGTTTCAGAAGTTAAAAATTTCTACAGAGGAAACAGATTTTTCTTCTAACATAAGGCTGAGATAATTTTACAATACCTATTTTTGTCTGACTGTATAATTCAGAAGTGCCTCAAGTGGTCTAAAACGCTCTGTTGTCATAAAATCTAGTTGAAGGGTGAAAGGAAACAGGATTAAAATGAACATTTATTTCACGCATGCTCTCAAGTCAAACAACTCCACCTCAACAAAGCATATAAAATCAGCACAAGTTGTGAAATATATATCTGAGTGACGACATTAGTATAGTGAGATGAGATATTTTCCCTACTAAACACTCTTTTATCGTTGAATGAAATTTCACATTTATACTCTTCAAAATTATGTAGATTTACATAGGTATTATTGACTATTTTCTCTGAAATTTTTCACCGCTGAAAACATATTGACACCACAATAAAACTGTCCCCCTATAAGAAGACTTCTTATTTATTTACCATCTCTAATGGGCCCTGAGAAGCTTTAAAAGGAATCTGTTTTAAGCCTGTCATAGATAAACTAGTTCATATTTTCCTTGCTGATTTTATTTATTTTTTTAAAGATTTTATTTATTTATTCATAGAGAGAGAGAGAGGCAGAGACACAGGCAGAGGGAGAAGCAGGCTCCATGCAGGGAGCCCGATGTGGGACTTGATCCCGGGTCCCCAGGATCACACCCCAGGCTGCAGGTGGCGCCAAACCGCCGCGCCACCAGGGCTGCCCCCTTGCTGATTTTAAAATGAAACATTTCAAGTTTCTAATATAATAGAGATTAAAATGAACAAATATACAAGTAGTATTTTTTAAGGTTTCATTCATGAGAGACAGAGAGAGAGAGAGGCAGAGACATAGGCAGAGGGAGAAGCAGGCTTCTCAAGGGGAGCCTGATGTGGGGACTCTAGGTCCACGCCCTGAGCTGAAGGCAGAGGCTCAGTCGCTGAGCCACCGAGGCATCCCTACAAGTAGTATTTTTAAAACCCATAATTGTTTGGAATAAATAGCATATGTAGATGGTAGAAAATTCAAAAAGTTACAAAAAATAGGGACACCTAGGTGGCTCAGTCAGTTAAACGTCCAACTCTTGATTTTGGCTCAGGTAATGATCTCAGGGTCCTGAGATCAAGCCCCAATGGGCCTCTGCGCGCAACAGGGAGTCTAGTTGAAGATTCTCTCTCCCTCGGCCTCTCCCCTTGCACTCTCTCTCTCTTAAAAAAAAAATAAAGTTACAAAAAATATAAATACAACAAAATACAAGCCTTCCACTCCTTTCCCCAGAAACCCATTTTCTTTCTGGAAGGAAACATTTTTATAAGTTTCTTAAGTATGGATTTAAAATAAGATAATAAAACCACCATTTGTTGAGTACTTATTCTGCGCAAAGGGTCCTCACAACAATTGTGGGATAAGTAGTACTTTTTTTTTTTCTTTTTAAAAGGAGATATATGCTATTTTTGATGTGGCCTCTTCTCTAGGATTAGCTATGGAGAATCTATTCTGCCAGTCTTGGGCTGTTCTCTGGGTTATTTACACTGTGCAAGTGTTATCTAGGTTTATCTGTGGAACAAGGAAAGTCTGGAAATATTTGGGTTGGTTCTACCAAGTTTGCCAACTTGGGAGCTAGGATTGAATTTGGAGCCCCAGCAGGCCATTTCCTACTGGTTAAAAAAAAAAGTGAAGGAATAAACTTTCACTCATTGATTTAAAAAAAAAAAAAAAAAAAACAGAAGAATTGTCTTTTCTCACATAACATCCTAACTATGATTGCCTCTTGCTCTAAGAACCTTTAGCCTTTTCTTTATAACTTTTTTGTGATGTTTATCTTACTATGCATTGAGGATTATTACTGTTTACCAGTATCTGACCCTCTCTGCATCCTGACACGTGGGAAGATAGCTCTTCTCTGCCCCCTTAAATTAAGCATGCTCATAAGACTACTTTTGGCACTGAAGTGACTTGGGTAGATGTTACTGAGATGTTAGAGCCTGCCAATCTGGAATATAAACAATCTCTTATTTATAGTTTCTTTTTTAAAAGATTTTATTTATTTATTCATGGCAGACACACAGAGAAAGGGACAGAGAGAGAGAGAAAGAGAGAGAGGCAGAGACACAGGCAGAGGGAGAAGCAGGCTCCACACAGGGAGCCTGACGTGGGACTGGATCCTGGGTCTCCAGGATCACGCCCTAGACAGAAGGTGGCACTCAACAACTGAACCACTTGGGCTGCCCTTATTTCAGTTTCTTAGGCAAATAAGGTTCTCAAATTAAGATATGGCCTAAGGATAAAGGTCAAATCAAAGGTATGGCTGTAAGACACTTTTTTAAAGCTTCTAAGGAATTTAAATTGGTGCTTTCTCAGCTAAACAAAATGGTATCTTGAAAGCACGAAAATGTCATCCCACAGAAGCCTGATACCAAAGTAGCAGTAAGCCAGTCTAAAAGGACAAAACTGTTTTGAAAATAGTTGTGACTTTGGCTTCTAGAGCATGGATTGGGCTTTGATCTGAAATATAGAAAGCCACCAGAGTTCTTAAGGGAATTGTATTAGCAAAAGTATTGCCAGGCTCCATAAGGCACCATGACTTTTCAGATTGTAAAGAAGTTTCTGGACTCCTAAATTTACACAGACAGGAACAGTCTGAGAAGTTTAAAGGGCATGTGGGGAGATGCAATGGAATTGGACTTTTGGAATTTTATGTAACTGTGGGATTCAGAGCAGAGAAATCAGAGGAGTTGAACATAACAGTTCTGAATCTTAGGAGAGAGTTATGAGCTATATATATGTAAGTCTGAGAGTTGTTAGCACATAGTAAAAATACAAAAGTATAAATGTCAGCTTTCAGCCTTGGTTAATATATAGGTGAAATCTTATGGGTGGCTCAGGGGTTTAGCGCTGCATTCAGCCCAGGGTGTGATCCTGGAGACCCGGGATCAAGTCCCGCGTGGGGCTCCCTGCATAGAGCCTGCTTTTTCCTCTGCCTGTGTCTCTGCCTCTCTCTCTCTCTGTCTCCCACAAATAAATAAATAAAATATTTTTAAAAATCTGAGGACCCCATGTCACATTATTCAATTAGAGACCTTAATAAAGACAAAATTGTTGACACAAGTGCTTTTGAAAATGCAAGGCATTGGGCTAGTTTTACAACATTGTCATATCAGTCAGCTCCCTGGAAAGAAAAAAAACAAATCACCCTAAATGACTTCAAACTGAGATTTGAATGAAAGGGGTAACAAAGGTATGGAAAAATATGATGAGGATCATATGAGAATATCAAGTCTTGAGAGTCTTGTAATAATGGGAAACCATTATTACACCTAGGACCAAAAAGTCAAGAGTAAAAAACTGTTAACAGAACCTCCTGGGAGGCAAAATCCAGCAGAATCTTTAGTTCGGGAGGGACACAGCTACTGCCAGAGATATGGCACTGAGCAGGAAAGAGGCAGAGAAGAGACCTTGCTATCCTCCTGTGTTACATCTCCTGCTGGTGTATCTCCCATTGGACAAGCCAAACGAGCACAGGTGATATAGTTCTCAAAAGACAATATTCCAGGGCATAAGGCAAAGGAGAGAAGGGCAGACAATGCACCTAGATAAGTAAATGGAGAATAACAAGCACAAATGTTAAGGTGAAGGAGAAGATTTAATAATACTTATGCATCACATATCATAAACCCACAAAGAATATGTAGCACTAGTCAGGTGGGAAGAAGGCCATGTTCAATTTATATATACAGGTTCTGTCCCCTATAAATATGAATCACTGGACAGTTTGCTGAAAAGGACAAAAGGAACCCTTTTTGTGGTAGTCTACTTCTTAATTATAAAAGGATTACCATAGTCATCTTCTTTGGAATGTGACATTAACTCAAGGCAATAGATACATAGATAAATAGATAAAGTTTGTTTTCACTGTTATGATAATGTATCTTTGCACTATATCAATATTGAGTGAAACTTCATTGTTGCAACAATTGACTGTTCGGATTTACATTGTAAAATATACCCAGCATTGTGATGACTAAGATGCTACTATACACCTAATAACTTTATTTTCTCACTCCACTGGTATTTAATTGACATGAAATAGATTGTTAATCAAGATTCATTAACAGATTTATTTTGGCCTTCTCCTTATAGATTTGTTTAAGCAAAACAGTTTTTGAGATTCCAGCAGCTTCGTGTCAACACAATGTCAGGTATCCTTACATGATGTGGATAATAATTTACAGTCTTAGAGCCTGATGATATCAACCATAATGTGCTGACAAAAGAAGGAAAGATTTCCCAGGAAACCCTGAGGAATAGCAACACTTAAGGGAAATATAGACCAAAATGTAGCCTGCAAAAAGACTGAGAAGGATGAACCAGACATATAGGGAGAATGTGGTATCATAGAAGCCCTGTGAAAGAAGTGGTTCGCATTTTTAAAAACTGCACACAGATAAAACAAAATTAAGTGAGAAATTAAGTGCTTCCATACAGTTTAGCCAAGAGCTGGTTATTGACGAGCACAGTGAAAGCACTTCTGCTAAGAGCCATAAGACCAGAAACTAGAAATCTGTGGGTTGCAGAGTGAATGAGATAGGCAGACATGAAAACAATACAGACAATGTTTTAGAGATGTTTGGCTTTGAAGAGAAGAAAGACAGGCTAGTATCTGAAGAAGGAGGTGTGGTGAAAGGTTTTCTTTTGGTTTGGGTTTTGTTTTTTTTTTTTTTTCCAGTTGTTTTTGGCTTAGTTGGTTTTTCACTGGGAGAGAACATTGAGCATTAGTTAAATGCTATTGGGAAGGAGACAATGGAGTGAGAACAGTTGAATCTACAAAAGAGAAAATGGATGGAGCATTGTGTCTGTTACAAAGTAGGTGCTCAGTAAGTGTTTATTAAATAAATCAATAAATAAATTCCTTGACATGACAGGAAGGTGTTTAATCCAGAAAACAGGTGAAGGAATTATCTATAGACAAGAGGTAGGATATCTCTTCCATCAAAAAAGTAAGGAAGAGGAAATAGATGTGGATATAGGTCTTTTGGTAGATGTCGTATGAAGAGTTAGAGAAATTGCCATCAGATGACTTCTGTTTTCTCAGTGAAGTGAAAGATGGGATCATCCGAGGGAAATAAAAGTATATTGGAATCATTGAGAAGAATGAAAAAAAGTTGATGAAATAGTTTCGCGTTCTGAAAAGAAGCTTCAAAGGAAAGCCAGTTGAAGCACCTGCCAGCATCTGCAATATGTGTTGTGGCTCGTGAAAGGGATTGCCCCACATATATTCCCCATGCTGGGCCTCAGTATTGAATCAGATCATCTGGCACCTTTACCTATTCCTCCCTCACTGTAAACTCTAGACCATGACCTTCAGTATTTGTTCTCTCCTTTATTTTCCTGGCTGTGCTCCACCAGATTTGAAACACGATGGCTCCTGGGAGTGCACAGCCTTTGATGGTTCTGCCTCCCTACCTGGACAATGTTTCATCATTCTACTTTGAGGACATTTCTTATAGCTCATTACATTTCTGACACCTGCCTCCCCAGATACCCAACCATCAAGGCATCCCCTTTTCTTCAAAGGAGCACACTGAGCATCAGATATAAAAAGTGGGGTACCTACTTCCTTGTCTTCATAGTCCCTTCCCACAGAACTTGAGCCATCACTGGGCAGAGAACCAAAGGCCACAGAAGCCCGCCCTTGGGCACCTGGGTGGCTCAGTGGTTGAGCATCTGACTATGGCTCAGGTCATGATCTCAGGGTCCTGGGATCGAGTACCACATCAGGCTCCCTTCAGGGAACCTACTTCTCCCTCTGCCTATGTCTAACCCCTGCTAGAGACTCTCAAGGGCTTAAACCCTCCTGTCTTCCATGTGGCTGACAATGGAAAAGACTTACCCCTCTGACAGGAGATCCTGCTTCAAAATCTACAGCACCATGGCCTTGCCTGTGGCATCAACAAGGAAACCCTATCAGGATGTAACATAGAAAACCTAGTACTCTTCTGAAAAAGAAAATAGTCATAAGATGAGTGGTTATGTTACACAATCAGAGGAACTGCCAAATCTGTATAAAGATAAATATGACAACCCAACATGAAAATTAAACAGAAGATTTAATAAACTATATGTTGATTTGTTATTACCTAACCAATAAAATAATGTATATAATGCATTTTTTTTACAAACTCTAGGAAATTTTAAATCAGTTCTCAAAATTTAGCTTCAGAGAACTTGACCAAATAGCAGATTATCTAGCAGTGAGAATACTTAAGAGAAAACACTGAAAAGGTGGACTAGTAAATTTATTTTTAAGTAAATGGGTCGAGGGAGGGGATGAAAGAAACAAAAAAAAATGATGGCTGAGGGGTTAAAAACACTGAAAACTGGTGGGACTGCTTTTGGATTAGTTACTAAATTTTTTCATTGGTTTGCTCAAATGTGTGTGCAATTAAGTCTTAGACGAGATAGTATTTTTTTATGGTTATGGCTACAACTCTAGAGAAGAATTATTAATTTCTGCTTTAGATTACTAAACTCTGTACATACCTTTTATTAAAATTCCACTGTTTCTCAGCTACCCATTATGATAATCTCTGTTTTAAAGTAATTCTCCTTTGTTAAGTGATTCATTGCTTTCCTTAAAATAAAAAAAAAAAAAAAAGAGGCAGATCTCTGAAAGAGATCTATTTCTTCTTCTTTTTTTCTTCTTGTTACTTTGCAAAAACAACAGAAGTATTCCTGGAATGAAGGAAAATCTATCTTCTTGGACCTCCCTCATTATAAAAGTGTGGGAAAACTTATTTCATTTTCAAAACAAGCAATAAAAAAGGATTGTGGCCAAATTTCCTGCAAAATTATTGTAAGAAGAAAAGGAATAAGAGGCAGAATAAAATACCCACACACTATGATGAAAACACTTCAGAAAGACACGCCAACAAATTGGGAAACTGTAAAATCTAATATTTCAAAATAAGCTAAACAATTTTTTTTAAAGTGTAGAAGCCATTAAAAAACCCACACAAATTAGGTTTAGAAAAAATCAAAAGCTGCAAAACAAGAATCTGGAGGTTTATTTTATTTATTTTTAAGATTTATCTCTATTTTTAGAGAAAGAGTGGGGGTGCAGCCGAGGGAGAGGGAGAGAATGAATCCTTAGGCAGACACCCCACTAAGCGCGGAGGTGGTTGCTGGGCTCAGTCCCATGACCCTGACATCATGACCCCAGGATGAAGTTAGGAGTCAGATGCTTAACTGACTGAGCTACCCAGGCACCCCAGAATCTAGGGTTTTAAAACAAGGATGCCAAGAGCTTTTCTAAGTTTCTTTCATCTGGCCCTCCAAAGATCTACTTGAGCCCACTCTTAGGCTAGCTTCTCCTTTGTCATGGCCCTCAGGAATGTGGACATACAATAGCGAATTAAGCACATGATGGCTTTCGTTGAACAAGAAGACAATGAGAAAGCAGACGGAAAAGAGGCAAAGGCAAAGGAAATACAAAACATGAGGAAGGTTATCTTGTGCAAACAAAAAGATGGACTGTGACAGAATATGAAAGGAAAAAAATGCAGATTGTGTAGTAGAAGGAAATCGAAATTTTCAACTTGAATCGAGTAAATTTAAAAGTCTTCTGAGGGACACCTGGGTGGCTCAGCAGTTTGGCGCCTGCCTTCAGCCCAGGGCCTGATCCTGGAGACCCAGGATGGAGTCCCATGTCAGGCTCCTTGCATGGAGCCTGCTTCTCCCTCTGCTCATGTCTCTGTCCCTCTCTCTCTCTCTCTCTCTCTCTCTCTCTCTCTGTGTGTGTGTGTGTGTGTCTCATGAATAAGTAAATAAGCTCTTTAAAAAAATAAAAATAAAAAAATAAGTCTTCTGAGCCAGAAATGACCTTATTACAGACCTAACAGAAGGAAAACAAATGCTCAACAAGGTGGTAAAGGTACAACCAGGCACTGAAAGCTGGAGACACTGATCCTCAACTGGCTTTATACCAGTTGCAATAGCTCCTAATGGCTTCATTGCAGGAGTCAGGACTTCCTTCTAGTAAAGGTTGAAAGGCAAAAAATGATCCCTATCAACAGAATGGCCACCGTAAAGATAGTGAGATCTCAACCGATCAAGAGGCCTAGCTGTCTGAGTAAATAGCTGGCAGTGTTGAAATCCATTATGGAGGTCACAGAATAAAGGTTTCCAATACCCTGAAAAGCCAGCTGGATCTCATATTTAGGAATGACGCCAGAAGTATGGTGAGGCTTCCTTGATATGAATAGCAATGAAGTTTTTGGATTAAGCCTGTGGGAGGTGGAGCTTTTTCCACTGCATATGACTACATTATGAAAGCATCTGATAGTTGAAAAAACAAGATTTTCTATGTCACCCCCTCTTTGTTCTGGTATAGTTCTGTATTTATCAGTGGAATACCTCCCCCATAGAGATTGCCTTTGTTCTAATCATTAACACAGGGAGAAATATGCACTTAAACAAACAGGACCATGCCTCCAATTCAACTTTCAGTGGTTTTGAGCATGAAGTAGAGGGGATCACATAATGGTTGTACAACTCACCCAGTCATCTGCCCTTTTCTCTAGCTGCAGAGATCTAATTTACAGAGTTTTTATTTATTTTATTTTATTTATTTATTCATGAGAGACACAGAAAGAGAGAGGCAGAGACACAGGCAGAGAGAGAAGCAGGCTCCATGCAGGGAGCCCAATGTGGGACTCAATCCCGGGACTCCAGGATCACACCCTGGGCTGAAGGCAGGCACTTAACCGCTGAGCCACCTGGGCGTCCCTAATTTAGAGAGTTTTAAGTGAGACAGGGCAGTGACTGGACTCGAGTCCTCTTCATCCTGACCACAAAATGCAGCGTTCCTTGATAGGTGAAACCTTATGCCTCTTGGGTGGCATGTCCTGCAGGAGTGCAGAAGCAGGATGCTTACCAAAGAAGGGACTCCACTTCTAAGACTGGCAAAGACCCAAACAAGCCAGTCTGCACCAAGGTGGAGTCCAGCACTGACCTTTCACTGACTTGTTCCCTCATTATGATACTAAAAATCACACCCAGGGATAGGTATTTCACATGCTAATGAAACAGGACGATCCATGATGAAACATGTTCTGTCCACTGAAATTGTGTGCCCAACTTCCTGTATCTCGCTCTCCCTATAGGCTTAGAGATCACTCCTTTCCCACCTCAGTCTCTTAAAATTTTTCCCCAGCCTTTGTTCTGGAGAGCCAGCATAAAGAACCCTTTCCTTTGTTCTGTCTTCCTTGTGCTGAAGCATAAGCGCTAATAAAAGCCTTGCCTGGAACTTCCAGCTTAGCCACTAGTAAATTTCTATTGTTTGGAGAGCCCAAGGACCCGAGTGTGTAACATAAGCACCTGTAAGTCTCTGCTCTTTTGATTTAATATACGTGTGGCAAGCAGTCCTTATAGCAGTACTAGCTTGTTATTTGGGCCTAGTGGTTGTTCTCATATGTAAATGTGCTCTACTTAGTAAAACAAAAGGTTTATGGAGGGAAAAAATGAGAGAACTCAGGACATAACTTAAAAATTTTAAGGAATTCTAAGCAAGAAGAACAACAAAAGCATAGAAAAGCAAGAAATAATGTCTTAGCAGAAATAGAATTTTAAGAGGAGGAAAATGTTAAAAATCAAATGAAAAAGGAGGTAAAAAGGATTTGAGAGAAAGTAACAGGTAAAAAAGACAAGTTCCCATATATGTATGCCAGAAGTACCCAAGGGAGAGAACCAGAGCAATAGAACAAAACAGAATAATCCAAGAAAATTTTCCTGAAGGGAAAAAAACAAAACAAAACAAAACACCTTGAAAATATACTGAAAAGCATACCTGAAAAGACTGACACCAAAATGGCCAACATCGAGAATTATTTTAGTAAAACTAATGAATTTTAAAGAAAAACTGTAAACATTCCATTTGTATCAAGGCAATCAACAACAACACCCAATCACTTATAAAAGAAAGGATGTCAATTGCCAGATCTTTCTACCTCAAAGCTTTATGGGTTGAAGATAATAGAGTGACATATTTAACACATTTAAGGCAAGCAAATGTGACCTAAGGGTTTTATACCATATAAACTTATGTTCGAGAATGAAGATCATAGGCCACCTGGGTGGCTCAGTGTTTTAAGGGTTTGCCTTCAGCTGAGGTCATAATCCCAAGGTCCTGGATTGAGTCTTGCATCAGTCTTCCTCCTTGGCAAGGAGTCAGGCTTCTCTCTACTCCTCTCCTCTGCTTGTGCTCTCTCTCTTTCATGCTCTCTCTTTCTCAAATAAGTAAAATCTTAAAAAAAAAAAAAGAATAAAGACCATAGGCAAGCAGTTATAAACATTCATGAACAAAAGAAATATTGTTTCCATGCCCCCTTCTAAGATATCTACTAGAAAATGAGCTTCCAAAACCAAAATGACTGGATAGACTTCAACATCAACATCAGGACTGGTGATAATCATTGCATATATCCTAACCTAGGGAACTAAGACTAAATAATGGATATAAAGGAGAGAGTATATGTTATTGGTCACATTCTCTAATAAGGTAGAGAATACAATTATCAAGCATTGGAGGAGTAGATGTGAAATGGGGAGAACATATGAAAAATAGAACAAACTAGCTGATTACCTTATAGTTATTACCTGGAATTAAGAGGCTATTACTTCACATCAGATGCTGGGAGAGAGAAAAAGAGGGAAGAAGAGGTGGTCGGCCATTTTCAATTATTTCTCATAGTACAGAAAAATAGAAAAGTAGTGAGGGTATGGTATAAAGTATACAAGCAGCCATCCGAGCAAAAATGCAAGTTTTACCAGTTAAAGAAATGCTGAGAGAAAGAGAGAAAGAGGGAGTGAGTGGGTGAAGGAGAGAGGAAACAAAGGTTATTTATATAAAACATTTACTGTGTGTCTATTAATATAATATAAAGACAATATTATGGTATGGAAGTACTAGCCAGAGCAGTTACACGAGAAAAAGAAATAAAAGGCATTGGAAAAATAAGTAAATAAAAAAATAAAAGGCATCGTAACTGGAAAGAAAGAAGTAAAACTGTCACTATTTACAGATGACACGATATTATATACAGAAAATCCTAAAGACTCCATCAAAAAACTGTTACAATAAAAAAATTCAGTAAATTTGCAGGATACAAAAGCAATATGCAAAAAATTTGTTGTGTTTTTATGCACTAATAATGAAATATTGGAAACAGAAATTAAGAAAACAATTGCATTTGCAGTTGCATCAAAATGAATCAAATACCTAGAAATAAACGTAACCAAGGAGGTAATAGATTTATATAGTGAAAACGGTAAGACATTAATGAAAAAAGTTGAAGACAACACAGATATATGGGAAGATATTCCATGCTCATGGATTAGAATAATTAATATTATTAAAATGTATATGCTAATCAAAGTAATTTATAGATTCAATGCAATTTTTTTATCAAAATTCCAATGGCATTTTTCACAGAAATAGGACAAAATTAGGTGTGGAACCACAAAAGACCCCGAATAGTCAAAACAATCTCGAGAAAGAACAAAGTTGAAGGCATCATGCTCTCTGATTTCAAACTACACCATAAAGCTATAGTAATCAAAATAGTATGGCATTAGCATAAAAACAGAGACATAGGGATCCCTGGGTGGCGCAGCGGTTTAGCGCCTGCCTTTGGCCCAGGGCGCGATCCTGGAGACCCGGGATCGAATCCCACATCGGGCTTCCGGTGCATGGAGCCTGCTTCTCCCTCTGCCTATGTCTCTGCCTCTCTCTCTTTCTCTCTGTGTGACTATCATAAATAAAAAAAAAAAAAAAAAAAAAAATTTAAAAAAAACAGAGACATAGATCAATGGAACAGAATAGGGAGCCCAGAAATATACTCATGCATATATGTTCAATTAATATACAACACAGGCAAGAATGTACAACGGGGAAAGGAAAGTCTCAGATAAATGGTATTGGGAAAACTGTACAGTCACATTCAAAAGAATAAAACTGAACCAGTATCTTATGCCATACACAAAAATGAACTCATCATGGATTAAAGAATTGAGCATAAGGCCTGAAACCATAAACCTAACACTTCTGGAAGAAAAAATAGATGGTAAGCCTCTGCAGTTACATTCTTGATAATAACAGTTCTTAAATGACACATCTTAAATATTTCTTTGCCCTTTCCCTTGGCACAGAAATGTGAAACACAGTAAGACATGTAAGTGCTTGCCTTTAATCAATGTCCTTCATATGCTGAAATAGTAACTAGCCAAAGATTAATAGCTACTTTCTCCTAAGGCACTTGTAATTCAAAAGAACATAACTCAAAATCAAGTTAATCAAGCTATGCAATCCATTATATTTAGTATTTCTTTGTGCTATGAAATGTCAGTTAAATCCATAGCTAGAATATCCCTCTTATCAAATAAAGGCCCTAGTAAAATCAGCATACATGTTTGGGAATGATACATGATCCCCAAATGATAATCGTACAATTCCATTTAAACAATTTCACATATAAGAAGTTTCTTATTCAAATTTGAAAACATATATTTAAATTCCGAAGCTTCTTGATCAGTGAATTCTTAGTTTCATAGAGTGTATAGGCTAAATTTACACTAGCATCATTCATCACATGAGATTTAATAGAAATTAATACCAATGAACTGGCACTAATACAGGTAGGTTATTTCTTTTTTTTTTTTTTTTTTTTTTTTGGTAGGTTATTTCTTTAAACAATATATAAGAAGCTGTATATTAAGTTATCTCCAGAACTTTTATTATTTATTTTTTTTTTATTTTATTTTATTTAAAGACACATTTATTCAGCATCATGATCAGAGTATTACATTTAGCAATCACAGCATGAGTGCAAAAAAAAAAAATCTACATTAAAACCCTTTGTTGGAATGCCTTACACTTTCCACAGAACAAAACTAAAATAACCTGTTATACAATTAGTTAGAAATATAGTCCTCGAGTTTTTTGCCCATACACATGAGTATTGTCTAAAACATGTCTTCTTTGCAGCAGCTGGGCCCTGCCTAGCCAAGCTGTGCCTGGCTGAGTTCACAAATCTGTTGTAACCTGTAGCTTCTCTGGCTCTCCTCTCCTGCTACGCTTTGTTTCCTGGCAGTAATGAAAACCTTCTGCCACTGCCATAGTTGCTGCTGCTGCTGCTGCCATAGCCACCTTGGTTTTGTGGTTTGGCAAAGTATTGGCCTCCACCACCATAGGGGCCAGAGCTTCTGCCTCCAAAATTTCCTCCTTTTATGGGTCCAAAATTTGAGGATTGATTGTTGTAACTGCCAAAATCGTTATAGCTTCCGCCACCTCTGGAGCTGCTTCCATCATTACCAAATCCGTTACAGCCATCCCCACTGCTACCGTATCCACCAGCACCTCAACTGCCACCGAAGCCACCTCAACCACTGAAGTTCCCTCCAAGACCAAAGTTGTCATTCCCACCAAAACCACCTCCACGACCACCACCAAAGTTTCCAGAACCACTTCGGCCTCTTTGGCTGGACGAAGCACTAACCATCTCTTGCTTCGCTAGGGCTTTCCTTACTTCACAGTTGTGGCCATTCACAGTATGGGATTTTCGAATGACAATCTTGTCTACAGAGTCATGGTCATCAAATGTCACAAAAGCAAAACCTCTCTTTTTGCCACTGCCTCGGTCAGTCATGATCTCAAGCACTTCAATTTTCCCATGCTGTTCAAAATAATCTCTTAGATGATGTTCTTCAGTGTCTTCTTTAATGCCACCAACAAAAATCTTTTTCACAGTTAAGTGGGCACCAGGTCTTTGAGAATCTTCTCGTGAGACAGCCCTCTTTGGTTCCACGACACTTCCATCCACCTTGTGTGGCCTTGCACTCATGGCTGCATCCACCTCCTCCATGGTGGCCCACGTGACAAACCCAGAGCCTTTGGAGCGCTTGGCGTTGGGGTCTCTCATTACCACACACTCTGTAAGCATCCCCCATTGCTCAAAATGGCTCCTCAGACTCTCATCGGTTGTTTCGAAGCTCAAACCTCCAATGAAGAGCTTCTGCAGCTGCTCAGGCTCTTTGGGAGACTCTGACTTAGACCTGACGGTGGTGGGAGAGGAGACTTTAACGATGCCTACTCGGCGGCATCCAGGGGCCTCTCCAGAACTTTTAAATAAGTTTAATTATCTGGGGGCAGAAAAAGTTAACATAGCAGTCCTAACTTAAAAAGTTTAGGTCCTGGGGTGCGGGGGTGTGCCTGGGTGGTTCAGCTAGTTAAGCATCTGCCTTCAGCTCAGGTCATGATCTTGAGGCCTAATTGAGCTCAGTGTCTGGCTCCCTGCCCAGCAAGAACTCTGCTTCTCTCTCTCCCTCTGCTCCTCCTCACCACTTCTGGTGTGTGTGTGTGTGTGTGTGTGTGTGTATGTGTGTGTGTCTCATGAATAAATAAATAAAATCTGTAAAAAAAATTTAAAAATTAAAAAAAAAATTATTTGAGAGAGAGAGAGGCAGAGACACAGGCAGAGGGAGAAGCAGGCTCCATGCAGGAAACCCGAAGCGGGACTTGATCCCAGGTCTCCAGGATCAAGCCCTGGGCCGAAGGCAGGCGCTAAACCACTGAGCCACCCAGGGATCCCCTATTTTTTTTTTTTTAAGTTAAAGTCCACCCTTTGCTGGCATCTGGGAACATGAATTTCAGGAAGGTTCCACTGTTAACTGGTATAAGGGGCTCACAGTATCTGAACTGTACAGACAATATAATTTCTGCAAGCCCCTGTTTTTCTTCTAAAAATCTGAAATTTGGGTATGTGCCTGGCAGAGGGTGCCTATATAATCAGGTCCCAGTGAAAATCTTGGGTGTTTAGTCTCTAATGAGCGTCCCTGGTTGGCAACATTCCCCACAATTTGTCACAATTTGTTTAAGGAATTAAACACATCTTGTGTGACTCCACCAGAAGAGGAATCTTCGAAGTTTACTTACATCTGATTTACCTGGGACTTATCCCCATGTACCTTTTCTCTTTGCTGGTTATGCTCCATACTCTTTCACGATAATAAATCATAACCATGCATATGACTACATGCTGAGTCTTGTGAGTTCTCCTAATGAATTCCCAAAACTCCGAGCAGTCTTGAGGACTCCCAACAGAGTCCCCTGATCTACTTTTACAAGAATTACTTAATTTGAAGATTAGTTATTTGCCCCTTAAGATAGGAAATGACTTCTAAATGCATTAGTAATGAAAATTTAGGGATTCCCTAAGCATTGTCAATCAAATGTACACCAATTGATTTTAACTGTAACCTATGATTTTGGTTACAGTGGTGTGACCAATGTTACAAAGTGTTGGTAGGAAATTCTCTTTTAGCTATTGTCAAAATGTTTTTTTTTTTAAGATTTATTTATTTATTTATTTATTTATTTATTTATTTATTTATTTATGATAGACATAGAGAGAGAGAGAGAGAGAGAGGCAGAGACACAGGAGGAGGGAGAAGCAGACTCCATGCCTGGAGCCCCATGTGGGACTCGATCCCTGGACTCCAGGATTGCGCCCTGGGCCAAAGGCAGGCGCCAAACCACTGAGCCACCCAGGGATCCCCTGTCAGGATGTTATATAAGATAACATCTGACTCCTTGTAGAGTGCCCTCTGTATTAGGTAGGACCCCTGGGCAAAATTCGGATCTCTTTTGACTAAATTAAGCTTATTTTAAACTATATGTTTTGCTTTTATATTACAGTGACTCTAATGACTGGTTGGGGGTTGGATTTTTTTTTTTTAACTTTAAAAAGCTAATAGTCAAATTGCAACCCAAACCAGTGTACAAGATGATATCCTATACAAGTTTCTCTGCACACTAAGCTCATTTTAGTGATGGTTTGTTTTGTTTTGTGTTTTTTAGAGAGAGAGAGAATGTGTGCACAACCGTGGGGGAGGGGCAGAGGAAGGGGAAGCCAGAAAATCTCAAGTAGTCTTCATGCCCAACTTGGAGCCCAACACAGAGCTCAGTTTCATGACCCTGAGATCATGACCTGAGACGAAATCAGGAGTCAGATGTTAACTGACTAAGCCACCCAGGTGACCCTATGGTTATTTTTAATGTGTCCTAACTTCCTCAGTATTTTTCTAACTCTTATTGTTTTTATTTTTGCCAGACATTTCAAAAATTTTCAGATGAGCCATGTGGTTAGGAACTTTTCAGATAAGCCATACAAGAATGAAGAAAAGGTGTACTAAATCAATAACACATCCAAAGGATAGTGAAAAAAAAAAAAAAGCAAGCAGTTAATACTGGGAAATGACAACCAAAGACCGAAAATTTTAAGTGCTTAAGCACTTTAAAATCAAGACAGCATGTTGGAAGTTCCAGTTCCTTTAAATAAATGTGACTATTTTGCCTTCTTTCCTCATAAATTTTATACTTAGGTTAACTTGTCTCAGTAGCAGAATATATGAAAGCATTTGGATTTTGCTTGATGACTTCAAGGACAATCTATTCCCCTTTGGAATGTAAAAGCTCATTAATACATTTTCCAACTTAAGAATAAGTTTTCTTTTTTTCCAAAAGTTTACATTCAAGAGCTAGTGTTTAAAACACATTTTCCCACAGAAATGTTATTATAAATGGTGGTTAATACCCAGGCCATCCCAGTGAACTCATTAAACCCATAAAAACCAAAAGTAGATATTTGCTATGAAAACAGTGTAAAACTGCATTATGAAAAAAAAAAAAAAACCACCTTGCATTTTAAATTCCAAAGTTAAATTTAAACATGCAGTTTAAGTGTATTCTAATCAAATCCACTATCCACAGCGTTTAAGCCAGGGCTTCATTTTGGGACTCTTCAAATAGAACCTTAAACACTACAGGTAGAGAAGGGAAGAGTGGAAGGTTTTGAAATTGGGTGAGTGGGACATGGAGAGACAGTCTATGCACAGTCTAAGAAAGTATGTTGTATTTACCCACATTGGGATGGAGGTGGTTTCTACCCTGATTTCTGGGAGTACAATGAAGTTGGTACAGGATGGAAGTTCCACAGGATGGAAAAAGGGATGGAAAGGTGATTTTGGCTTCTCAGAATCCTAGAATCATTAATGTGCTACTATCCAGTGGGTGGTAATAGGGCATATCTCTGGGCAGCTCATAAGCATGAATGACCAGCTGACTAACTCTTTCTTTTTTTTTTTTTTTTTTTTGCTGGCTAACTCTTGAAGCAGGTGGGTTCTGAGTACACAGGTGAGCAGCAACAGGCAGTGGACCCGGGTCCCTCATAGCAGTCAGTGTGTTACCTGGCAGAGGAGAAAGATACAAACCTATGGGTTCACATAGGAGGCTTGTGGAAATGCTGACGGTGTGAAGGACATAAATTTCCACCATGGAAGAACAGAGGAGGAAACAAAGGTATAAGATGTGTTTCTTGCAGCAGTGCCAGCCAAAATATTAGACCCAACTGGGCTCTCCATTGCTAAAGCATGGCTAGGCCTACATTTGATGTATTTCAGGTTTGTCTGTCCTGGTTTGGGGAAGCAATTCACAAATAATCCTGCTTCTAAACACTACATATTTAGGGGATCCCTGGGTGGCTCAGCGGTTTGGCGCCTGCCTTTGGCTCAGGGCATGATCCTGGGGTCCTGGGATCGGGCTCCCTGCATGGAGCCTGCTTCTCCCTCCTCCTGTGTCTCTGCCTCTTTCTCTCTCTCTCTGTGTCTATCATAAATAAAAATAAATAAATCTTAAAAAAAATAAACACTACATATACCATAAAAAGAACCATAGGAACTTTTCAAAAGCATACTTAAATATTTTACAAAATTGTACATTCTCAGGTACTTTTTTAAAAACCATACATATCATGAATCATGGACTTCAAAAAAAAAGAAATTTTTTTAACCTGCTCTCTTCCTCCCCTTCTCCAGACACCTTCTCCACTAGTAACTTACAAGCTAGTAGTCCTCCTTCCACACACTTGTAATTTTCCGTTAAGTATTCAAATATATATGAATGCATTTTTACTCATTTTATTGAGACATTTTATTATCATAAAAATTATAATATCTGAAAGGCAAATCTTAGGTGTATGATGTGTTACAGCATAGATAGACAAAATTTGACCATTTGTTTATTAACAGGTGTTCACTTTCCTTTATTTTGCATTTTTGCCACTGGAAATGCTGTAAAACTCTTCATTCATATATATGTCTTGTTATTCAAATTTATATTCACTTGTGTTATGACAAACACTCCCAATATTTCACCAACTCACCACAATAAAGTTCGCTTCTAGTTTGCACCACTGTCTAATGCAAGTTAGGCTATTACTGCAAGATGTCTGCCCTAAAAGTGATTCAGGGATCTACCTTACACTTTTGTTATTTCCAGTCCTTCATTTCCAGCAGCAAGGACGTGAGTGAGCTTGAAAGATGAGGGGGATTTTTTTTAACTACGATTTTTTTTATCTGAGTGTATTTGATACACAGTATCACATTAGTTTCCAATGTATAACATAGTGATTTGACAAATCTGTATGTTATGCTGTGCTCCCAAGTGCAGCTATCATCTGTCACCTACAGTATCATTGACTTTATTCCCTGTGCTGTGGCTTTTATTCCTGTGACTTATTCATTCTATAACGGGAACCTGTATCTTCTATGCCCCTTCACACATTTTGCCCATCCCCCAACTCTGCTTCCCTCTGGCAATTGTTTCCTGTTTACCGACTTGTTTATTCATTTATGTTTTTGAGATTCCACATATGAATGAAATCATTTTTTAAAGATTTTATTTATTTATCTATCACACACACATACACACACACAGGCAGAGACACAGGCAGAGGGAGAAGCAGGCTCCATGCAGGGAGCCCGACGTGGGACTCGATCCCGGGACTCCAGAATCTTGCCTTGAGCCGAGGGCAGGCGCTAAACCCCTGAGCCACCCAGGGATCCCCTGAAATCATATTTCTTTCTTAGTCTGATTTATTTCACTAAGCATAATATCCTCTAGGTCTACCCATGTTGTCACAAATGACACAATCTCCTTTCTTATGGCTGCATAATATTTATGTGTGTGTATGTGTGTACTCACACCACATCTTTATCCATTCATCTGCTGATGGATAAGGCTTTCCATACCTCGACTATTGTAAATATTGTAATAGACATAGGGGTATCTATGTCGTTGAATTAGTGTTTCCATTTTCTCTGGGTAAATACCCAAGAGTAGAATTACTGGATCAGGTGGTGTTCCTATTTTAAATTTTTTTGAGGAATTTCCGCACTATTTTCCACAGTGGCTGTCGCAATTTGCATTCGCACCAACAGCGCATGAGGCTTCCTTTTTCTCCCCATCTTTGTTACTTTTTTTTAATAAAGATTTATTTATTCATGAGAGAGAGAGAGAGAGGCAGAGACACAGGCAGAAGGAGAAGCAGGCTCCACACAGGGAGCCCAACATGAGATTCGATCCTGGGTCCTCAGGATCTCGCCCCGGGCTGAAGGTGGCGCTAAACCACTGAGCCACCCAGGCTGCCCCCCATCTTCGTTACTTGTTATTTCTCGTCTTTTTGGTTTTAGCCCATCTGACAGGTGTAAGGTGATACCTCATTGTGATTTTTATTTGCTTTTTTCTGATGATTAGTGATTTTCAGCATATTCTCATATGTCTCTTGGCCAGAAGATGAGAATTTATGACGAAAACTGGATGTGGCTTAGGATGCTTCTGCCCAGATTCCATTGGCTACAACCCAACCATGAAGTCCTTACCCAACTGCAAGGGAGGCTGGAAAATGCAGTCTTCCTGTAGGCCCAAACAGAGGAAATGGATAATATCCAACCAATTTTGCCAAGTATCTTTACATCCTGGTAACTTTATTTCAAAGGATTTATTTCTGGACTGACATTTCTGGACTATGAAATTTGAATATTGTGTGAGATCACTTGCATAAGGACCATAATAATTCCTATTTCTGTCAGCAGAGTAAGAATACTTAGCACCATTCTTGTTTTTCTAAATCTCCCCTCTGTGAGTGCTAGAAGACTAGAACTAAATTGACCAGATTCTTTTGTCAACTGGGTCCTGGTTTAACTTCTACCAATAAGAGGCATTCTCACTGTGAAATCAGGAAGGGCAAAGAAAGCAAGCAGCCTTTATTTCGTTACACACGGAACGACGGCAGGTCGTGTCAATCACACGTTGACAGATGGCAGAATGGCATGCGCAGTGGCTTCCAGGTGATGTCCGGCATTGTGCAGAGATTACTGGCAGTGGTTTTCCCTGAAATTCCTGCATCCCTGGATTTCTAAAAGTCAGCCATGATTTCTTTTTTTTTTTTTAATTTTTATTTATTTATGATAGTCACACAGAGAGAGAGAGAGGCAGAGACACAGGCAGAGGGAGAAGCAGGCTCCACGCACCGGGAGCCCGATGTGGGATTCGATCCTGGGTCTCCAGGATCGTGCCCTGGGCCAAAGGCAGGCGCCAAACCGCTGCGCCACCCAGGGATCCCTCAGCCATGATTTCTACTGACTTTTTCCTTTAGATAGTTTAGTGAGCATCTCATTTCTTATATAAAATCTCTTCCTGGGATCCCTGAGTGGCTCAGCGGTTTAGCGCCTGCCTTTGGCCCAGGGCGCGACCCTGGAGACCCGGGATTGAGTCCCACGTCGGGCATCCCGGTGCATGGAGCCTGCTTCTCCCTCTGCCTATGTCTCTGTCTCTCTCTCTCTGTGTGACTATCATAAATAAAAATAAAATCTCTTCCTACTTGAAATATTTAAGGCATTTTTTTTCCAGACCAAGAACTTACACATCAACTTAGCATTTGTTTTTGGTCTTTAATAGCCCATATTTTTCCACATATAACTTTTTAATTCTTTATTTCAAATATATGTATGTTGTATGTTAGAGCTATGGAGCTGCTATCTGCCCAAGACTTGACATAAATATTCTGTAAAACTTCTAATTTTTATATTTTAAAGTCATTAATCCATCTGGAATTAGCTTTTGCATATGTTGTGAGTACTAGTATAATTTATTAAATACATTTTCCCACCTAACTGAAATACTATACATGTCCCAAATGGCTGGATCTATTTCTAGGCTATGCTGTCTATTCCAATGATCTATTTGTTTATTCCTAAGCAATGCCATAGAGCGTTATTTGCTGTGGCTTTATAAGATATTTTAATAATTGGTTTATAAATTTAAATTCAGTGGAAATCATCTAACACAATAATTTGTGCTACCAGCTTAACTTAGTTCTATACAGAACTCAAAATAATACTGTTCTATCTCAAAAAAAAAAAGAAAAAAAGAAAAAAAATACTGTTCTATCTCTATTCATGTATTTGAACTTCCTACAAATGTTAATAACAGAAATAACTAAATGCTTGGCTAATATAAGGCAGCAATGGTCAGTCCTAACCTGATCCAAATGCTTGAGAAGGAGCAGGTTGTCTTCTCACTGACCACTGTTATCCTAAATGAATGCTAGAAAACCGAATTGGTTATGTTATTGTAATCATATGCTACTTTTTAAATTCATATATAGTTTATATATAGGACTCCATAAGAGATTTTGTTTATAAAATGGGTACAATTATTTTAGTGTTCAAATTATTGGTCTAATATATAAACTTGTGTTGCCTTCAGTATCAATCATTCAACTGTCTGCTTCTTTTACTGAGATAAAATTTACATAACAGAGTTCCCCCTTTAGAGTGTTCAATTTGATAGTTTTTAGTATATTCACAAAGTTTTACATTGATCACCATTATCTATTCCTCTTTGGGTTTTTATTATTAAAAAATGGGTAAGCAAAAGTACAATTTTCACTCAATAAATATCATTTGATCCTTATACAGTTTTGTTACAGAAAGTAAAGTCCATGATTTTAGAATGATGGTAGTAATTTATCAACCAAGTAATCAATTTTCACACAGTTTCAATAACTGCAGCAATTTCCTTGAACTGTCTGTAGAAATTCTGGAGATAAAAAGGAAAAAGAATATTAACTTAGCTTTTACAGAATATATAAGTAGTTCTCTTACTTATACCTGACCACTAAAGACCATATGACATGTTAAATTTGCATGTTGATGTTTATATCACTAATATTATTTGGAAGTTATAAAAAACAAACAGGTGCAATTTGGTACCACAAGCATAAATACTATTGTAGCATTGGATAATTAGTTCATAACTAAAATTTTTTAAAGCACAAAAGAAAGCTCTTTTTTGAGATCATACCAGGTAGATTAAATACCCAAAACGTAGGCAATGAAGATAAAAACAAAAATGACAGTTTGGGGGGGGAGGGTGGTGCCTGGCTGGCTTAGCCAGTAGAGCATGCAACTCTTTTTTTAGATTTTATTTATTTATTTTAGAGAGCAGATGGAGGGGCAGAGAAGGCAGAGGGACAAGCAGACTCCATTCTGAGTGTGGAACCGACACAGGGCTCAATCTCACAACCCTGAGATCATGACCTGAGCAGAAAACAAAAGTGCAGTTCTTTAAAAAGATTAAAAAAAAAAAAAAAAAAAGGGACACCTGGGTGGCTCATTGGTTGAGCATCTGCCTTGGACTCAAGTCATGATCCCTGGGTCCTGGGATGAAGTACAGCATCAGGTTCCCCACAGAGAGCCTACCTCTCCCCCTGCCTCTCTTTTATCTCTCATGAATAGATAAAATCTTAAAAAAAAAAAAAAAAAGGAAATAAAGTTCAGTTTCCAGGTTTCAAAGCATTTTAAATCTAGTGAGAAAGACTGTGTATCAGGGTGAGTCAGCTGTCTTCTTTAAGATACAGGTTTAGTTACAATAAGAAAGACCTGGGTTGCCTGCGTGGCTCAGTGGTTGAGTGTCTGCCTTTGGCTCAGGGCATGATCCCAAAGTCCCAGGATTGAGTCTTGCACCTGGCTTCTTCCATGGAACCTGCTTCTCCCTCTGGCTATGTCTCTGTCTCTCTCTGTGTCTTCCATGAATAAATAAATAAAATCTTAAAAAAAAAAAATAAGAAAGACCCACACTGACAATGGCTTATATGATAGAAGCATATTTCCTTTTCATTTAAAAATTAAGCTGGGGGCAGCCCAGATGGCCCAGCGGTTGAGTGCTGCCTTTGGCCCAGGGCGTGATCCTGGAGACCTGGAATCAAATCCCACATAGAGTCCCACATGCCCGCAGGCATGGAGCCTGCTTCTCCCTCTGCCTGTGTCTCTGCCATTCTCTCTCTCTCTGTGTGTCTCTTATGAATAAATAAATAGAATCTTAAAAAAAAATTAAGCTGGTATGGTTGTTCTCCTATAAAAGTCATCTATTTTTCCATCTCCCAAATTTCCAAAAGAAGGAGCAAACAAATTCTGTTTTCCTTTCTTCTCTACCTGCCATGAAGCTAGGAGGCAAATTTGAAACTTAACCTCAGCAATTAGGATACTCTCTAATGATTTACATATTTGCATTTTCCTTCTTACTTGGTCTTAGTTCTCTATTTTGCTACTTACAAGTATATATATTTTAATTTATATGTAAATTCATTATGGAAGGAAGCCAGATGTAACTATTATTAATGGTCAAAATTTCTGTTACAAAAAAGACATAAATTGAAAGCTCAAAAAATGTTCCTATGCTCTCAATGCTGCAATGTGACTAACAGGCTCTGGATTGGTTAAAAGCCATGTAAAAAACCTTCTTTTAAGAGATTTGTCCCATTTGTGATTCTTTTCCTAGAGGGAAAATTCTTAGAGGTGGAATCAGAGAGCATGAATGCTATCAGAAAAATTAGAAATAGGCCAAGATTGTGAATTATATAAAGGAATGGATGAATATATATATATTCATATATATATATATTTTTTTTTGAAATTGATTTGGTCCTTATATTTAGTTGAAGGCTACTCACATATCGTAATATACTATACTTCCTTTTAGCTAATTCTTAATTCTTTCCAGGATGCTAATTAGCATTAATAATGTTGACCATGGGTTTTTGTTCAAAAGCAGCGATATCTATTTTAAAGAAATAAAAAGCCCTTAAAATATAATTTATAAAACAGAACTACCATATGGATCCTGAAACCTCACTTCGGGGTATATATCCAAAGGAAATAAAATCACTACCTCAAAGAGGTAGCTTCATTCCCATGTTCTTTGAGCATTATTCAGAGTAGCTAAAGTATGGAAACAACTGTGTGCTGACACATGAATGCATTAAAAAATGTGGTGTGTGTGTGTGTTTGTATAGTAGAACACTATACACCCTTAGAAAGAAATCCTTCTATTTTTGACAACATGAATGACCTTGGAGGATATTTAAAAAAATATTTTATTTATTCATGAGAGACACAGAGAGAGAGGCAGAGACATAGGCAGAGGGGAAGCAGGCTCCCTGCAGGGAGCCTGATGCAGGACTGGATCATGACCTGAGCCGAAGATAGGTGCTCAACCACTGAGCCACCCAGGCTTCCTGAACTTGGAGGATATTATTGCTAAATGAAATAAGCCAGACACAGATAAATACTGCACGATCTCACTTATTTCTGGGATCTAAAAAAGTAGAACTCATAATAACAAGAGAGTAGGCAGTGTTACCAGGGCTGGGGAGTAAGAGCAATGACGAGATATTGGTCAAAGGTACAAACTTTCAGTTATAAGATGTATAAGTTCTGCAGACCTAATGTGTAGTATGGTGACTATAGTTAATAATAATGTATTGTGTACTTGAAATTTGCTAAGAGTAGATCTCAAGTGTTTTCCCCACACAGTCACATAAGAGAGCCATATAAGGTGGTGGATATGTTAATTCGCTTGACTGTGGTAATCACTTCACAATGTATACATAATACCAAAACATCACATCATATACCTTAGATACATATAATTTTTATTTGACAACTATACTTCAATAAAGCTAGGGGGAGAGTGTAATTTTTAAAAGAAGAAATCAAAAGCATCCTAAAAGGTATGAGAGGCTTTTCTTAAAAGGGAAGTCTAGGATCAATATATTTTTAGTTTTACAAAGAAGTCTCATTATATTTCTATTGCATTCACTTGGTTGTTTGTTGTTGTTGTTTACAGTACTTTACTTTTCTTAGAGTACTAACTATTGTGAGAATTCTTAACTATTCACTCACCAAACCAATCAAACAAACAAAAACAAAACTCTAAGGCCAGTTAAAGTAGTTAATGTTAAAATATTTCCTTGAAGGCACCTTTAAAAGAAAATCTAATTTTTCACTCATCCCCTTTTCTTCTTCCTTGCTTACAGAAAACAGGTAGAAATGATAATGTGAATAAGATTACCCTACATATAAACTACTGAGTTACTCAAATCTCTAACTAATAAAACAATCATCAAGTAGTTGGTACTCTGATCAGCATTTTATAAAACATTTCCAGTCAGAAAATGCAAGGTTGACACTGTTCAAAGACAAGATTCATTTAGCTTATCATTCTTGAATATGAAGCCTAAAAATAATAAAACAGTTAAATGCAAAGTAAATATCCTGCCAGAGAAGATGAAAATTTCCTAAGTATATTCACAGAAGTGTACTGTGAGAGTGATCAAATATGACAGTACACTAACTTAGCATTATATTGAAAATATTGAAATTTATCAAATTCCCCCCCAAAAAATTCAGATCTTTTGTATGTACTAATAAATGTAAAGCACATCAAAACAACTATAAATAAAAACAGTTAAAATTTTCCCTTAAGAAAGATTTCATAAATGTTTAAGTAGCAACTACAGAACAATAAACTACAACTTGAATGAGTGAAATCACAAACCTGAAATTGTGGAATTGTCATTTCAAAGCACTTGTTCTTTACTTGGCCTGAATGATCTGCCACTTTGAGCAACACTGCAACATAAGGATACTTAAGAGATCTGCAACTGTCGGAGCTCACAGCCATACCCAGTTTCCACTGAAAATCTACAAGCTGTAATGAAATATTACAGAACAATACATTGGTAATAACATTGCCATGGATGCAGATATTTACTCAATTTTACTGCTCTCACATTGAACTTTTAGTTTCAATGCTGGTCATAGAAAAGAAAATATCTTCATTTTAATATTGCTAGGGGAACAATAATCAGAGGAAAATGGAGAGGCAATATGGGATATAAACAGAGTTGGACAACAACACTGTCATAATTACAATAGTAAAACACACACGCACACACACACATCTTCACCAGATGTATAATGGAAGTAGAAGGATGATGTGGTTTTCCCTTCATTTTGCTCCTACATTTAATGGGACTACAAGTGCTCTGTAGCCTCTCTCACCTCACTCACTTGAAAGTCCTAAAGTGGAAGATGAGTTACATACAATCTTCATATGTGACTAGGACCCAAACGGGAACCGTTCCAGTTTCCTTTCTCACCATGGTCCTCGACCTGAAGCCTTATACTAGCATAAGCACTAGGTGTTAGGTGGTTTTAGGTTTCATTACTGTTGATGATGAACACCTGTCAGGTGATGCGCTATGTAGTTTACATGTATTAAATGCCTCATTGAATCATCAACATTATAGGCTATTATTTCCATTTTGCAAATGAAAAAACTGAATTTCAGAGAGCTTAGATAATGTGTGCAAGGTCACACATTTCTGTGATCAGAACTGAAACCAAAGTCTGACTCCAAAGATTGCATCCTTATTGATAATTGGCTGCCTTAATACTTTTAATCTAATTTCTATCAATGACTGCACGGTGTTGCGGGGGCATAAAACAGGATTGGATAAATGTAGCTCTTAATACTGACTAAAACATAAGTTGGTGAGTGGAGGAATTTTGTTTTTTTTCAAAGCTTAGACAAGTAAATGGTACACAGCAGCCACTCATGAAAAATACTTGTTGGTTAATACTTTTTGCTACCAAATTAATTCTGATAGGGCAAAAGGCTTTGTTTATTAATAAATCTTTTTTAAAATAAAATAAAATAAAATAAAATAAAATAAAATAAAATAAAATAAAATAAAATAAAATAAAATTTGGGATCTTTTTTAAACAAGACTTATTTATATACTACCTACAAGATGTGCTCTAGAGGTAAGAAGGCAAACAGACTAAAAATGAAGGGATGGAAAAAGATATTCCATGAAATGGAAACCAAAGAAAGCTGGGATAGCTACAGGTAATATCAGACAAAATAGACTTTAAAACAAAGACTATAATAAGAAACAAGCAAATTACATAATGAAAAAGGGGTCAATCCAACAAGAAGATACAATGTGTAAATATTTATGTACCCAAAATAGGAGCACCTAAATAAACAAAGCAAATATTAACAGACCTAGAGGAAGAAACAGTGTACAATAATAGTAGACCTTAAATAGTCCTCTTGAATCAATGGATAGAACATTCAGACAGAAAATCAATAAGGAAACATCAGCTCTAAACAACACGTTAGAACAGATGGACTTAACGGATAGTTACAGAACATTCCATCCAAAAGCAATAGAATATACATCTTCTCAAGTGCACATGGAACATTTGCCAAGACAAAAAAAGTCTTCATTTAAGAGGACTGAAATCCTATCAAGCATCCTCTCTGACCACAATAGTATGAAACTAGACATTAATTACAAGAAAAAAAAACTAGAAAATTCACAAATATGTGAATACATAACAACATTAATGGGTCAAAAAAGAACCCAAAGGGGAAATTTAAAAAGTGTCTTGAGACAAAGAAAAATGAAAGCGTAATATACCAAAATTTATGGGATGCAGCAAAAACAGTTCTCAGATGTAAGTTCATAGTGATAAATGCCTACCTCATGAAACTAGAAAAGTCTCAACTAAACAAGCCAACTGTAAAACTCCAGAAAATAGAAGGGTGCCTGAGTGGCTCAGTCAGTCAAGCATCTGACTCTTGATTTTGGCTTAGGTGATCTCAGGATTGAGTGAACCCCATGTCCAGCTCAGGCACTGGGCATCAAACCTGCTTAAGATTCTCTTGTTTCGGGATCCCTGGGTGGCGCAGTGGTTTGGCGCCTGCCTTTGGCCCGGGGTGCGATCCTGGAGACCCGGGATCGAGTCCCACATCGGGCTCCCGGTGCACGGAGCCTGCTTCTCCCTCTGCCTGTCTCTCTGCCTCTCTCTCTCTCTCTCTGTGTGACTATCATAAAATAAAATTTAAAAAAAAAAAAAAAAAAGATTTTCTTGTTTCCTCTCCCTGTGCCCTTTCCTCCCCGCTAAAAAAAAAAAAAAAAAAAAAAAAAAAGAGAAAATGAAGCCCAAAGTTAGCAGAAGGAAATAAAGATTAGAACAGAAATAGACACTGAAAAGACAATAGAAAATATCACTAAAACTAAAAACTGATTCTTTGAAAAGATTAAAAAATTAAGACTTTGGCTAGAGTCACCAAGAAAAAAGAGGAAAATAAAATCCAAAGTGGGAGAGGAGACATTACAACTGATGCCATGTTAATATATAGGATCCTAAGAGACTACAATGAATAATTACATACCAATAAATTGAACAACCTAGAAGAAATGGATACATTCCTAGAAATATACAAACCACAAAGCCTGAATCATGATGAAACAGAAAACCTGAACAGACCTACTACTAGCAAGGAAAGAAACTGAATCAGTAATCAAAGATATTCCCACAAAAAAAAAAGTCAATAGACCAGATGGCTTCACTGATGAATTCTACCAAACATTCAAACAGGAATTAATACCAATACTTCTCAGACTCTGCAAAACAAAAAACAGGAAAACTCTTCTTTTATGAGACCAATATTACCCCAATACCAAAACCAGACAAGGATGCCACAGGAACAGAAAAGTACAGGCCTATATCCCTAATAAACATAAATATAAAAATCCTCAACAAAAGATTAACAAACTAAATTTAATAATACATTAATAGGATCATACACCACGCTCAAGTCAGTTATTCTAGAGATATAACGATTGTTCAACATCTGTAAATCAATGTGATAAACATTTTAAAAATGAAAGATAAAAATCATATAATCATCTCAATAGATACAGAAAAAAGTATTTGACAAAATTCAATACCAATTCATGATATTAAAAAAAAAAAACTCTCAACAAAGCAGGCATAAAGGGAACATACCTTAAAACATAAAGGCCACATATGGCAAGCCTACAGCTAACATTATATTCAATGGTAAAAAGTTAAAAGGTTTTCCTTTCAGATCAGGAACATGACAACGATGTCCACTTGAACCAATTTTATTCAACACAGAACTGGAAATACTAGTCAGAGCAATTAACCAATAAAAAGAAATAAAAGGCAAGATCCCAGGACCCTGCTCAATGGGGAGTCTGCTTTCCCCCCTGCCCCTTTTCCTTCTGCCCCTCTCCCTGGCTCGTGCTCTCTCTCTCAGATAAATGAATAAAATCTTAAAAAGAGCTGGAAACAATAATAAACGGAAAGATATCCTGTGCTCAAGGATTGGAAGAATTAATGTTGTTAAAATATTGTCCATACTACTCAAAGCGATCTATAGATTCAATGCAATCCCAATAAAAATCCCAATGATATTTTTCACAGAAAAATACTTCTAAAAAGTATGAAACCACAGAAGACCCCCAAAATAGCCAAAGCAAATTCTGGGAAAGAACAAAGCTGGGGACATCATGCTCTCTGGTTTCAAACTATAATACAAAGCTATAGTAATTTTTAAAATATAGCACTGGAATGAAAACAGACACATAGATTAATGAAACATAATAGAAAGCCCAAAAATAAACCCATGCCTACACGGTCAATTAATTTATGACAAGGGAGTCAAGAATGTACAGTGGTAAAAGGACAATATCTTGGGCACCTGGGTGGCTCAGTGGTTGAGCATCTACCTTTGGCTCAGGTCGTGATCCCAGGGTGCTGAGATGGAGTCCTGCATCAGGCTCCCCGCGTGGAGCCTGCTTCTCCCTCTGTCTATGTCTCTGCCTCTTTCTGTCTCTTATGAATAAATATATATATTTTTAAAAGGATAGTATCTTCAATAAATAATGTTCGGAAAACTGAACAGCCACATGCAAAGGAAGGAAACTTGACCACTCTCTTATGCCATACACAAAAATTTACTCAAAATGGATGAAGGACTTGAAAATAAGACCTGAAACCATAAAACTCCTAGAACAAAATGTAGACAGGAAGCTCCTGCAGAATAGAAATCATGGTGATAATTTTTTTAATCTGACACCAAAAGCAAAAGCAACCAAAGCAAAAGTAAACAAGTGGGACTACATTAAACTGAGCTTCTGCACAGCAAAGTAGCTATATTCATAATCGCCTAAACTGAAACCACCCAAATGTTCATCAGTTATGATACATGAAATATGTACAATGTACTACAGCTACAATTTAACATCAAAATGTCGAAAAGAAACAAGTCAAAAGTTATGTGATCACATTCACTTAAACTTGAGAAACAGGAAATACAGTATTGTTTAAGGCTGCATACACAGGTGGGAAAATTATATAGAGAGGCAAGAATGCAATTATCACAAAAGTATCATTACCTGTATGGAGGAGAAAAGAGAGAGGTTTGATTGGGAAAGCGCCTGTGGTGGGCTTCTGAGGTACTGGTGATGCTCCATGTCTTGAATTTGATTGTGGTTACAAAGATGCTCACTTTAAAGTCACTCATTAAGCTGTTCGTGGTAATGCACTTTTTTGGCATGTTACCTTGTAGATATCAGGCGGGGGGAGTGAGTATCAGTGAATACAAACCTTTCTGGTTGAAAGGAAAAATTTATTGTAGGCTACTGTGATCAAAGGAATGCTTTACAGAAGGCATAAACTTTCAGCTCAGTTTTGAAGATTAAACAGAACTGAAATTGAGAGGAAAATGTGTCTTCTTTATATATTCCATAACTACACACCTAACAAAGAATAAATGCTTGATAAATATTAAGCTGAACCAACTAGAGATGGAGATAGTCAATATCTGGTATAAGAGAGCATTTAACTGCCTTAAAGTGGATGGCTCCTGTAAGGAAGTATGGAAGATAAAGCTGAAAAAAAGAGGTGAAGAAGCCATTAATTCCTTTCAAATTGTGAGTTTTCAGAGGTTTTCAGAGTATTCTCATATACTTTATCTTATGGAAAATATATTACATCATTTAAATTTCTCCTTTATGCAGGACTCACTGAATTTTTTTCAGTAAAGATATGAAAGTATTGATTAAAATATATTCATCTGGGACACCTGGGTGGCTCAGCAGTTGAGTGTTTACCTTTGGCCCAGGGTGTGATCCTGGAGGCCCCAGGATCGAGTCCCACATCGGGCTCCATGCATGGAGCCTGCTTCTCTGTCTCTGCCTCTCCTCTCTCTGTGTCTCTCATGAATAAATAAATAAAATCTTAAAAAAAAATTTAATATATAAATAAATAATATTCATCTGGTGGCAGGAGAATACAATAATCCAGGTATGAGGTTTTTAAGTGCCTGAACTAAAGTGGTAATAAGTAGGATTAAGCTGATCCTTAAAGAATGAATGAGTAAGGCCCTGGTGTTTTTCTTAACAATTATGGGAGAGATCAAAGACAACTATGAAAATATGAGTACAGATGACGGGGAGAATGTTGATACCATATCACCAATCAGACTTTATATATTTTAAGGCTAAAGGTATTATCAAGTGGTGACAGAGGATATTTAAATAGGAATGTTCAATAAGTGGCTAAAAATCCAAGAACAGAATCTAAGGGAGTTTGTAATTAGAGATATATTTTTTATATTATATCAATAGTGATTTCCAAAAATTTAATTTAGGGCACTTCTTAAACTTATTCAGTCTGCACAATTTCTTGATGCTTTACTGTCTACAGGAAAATGGTAGAGAAAAATCATTACTTGATTCTCAGTCTGAAATAAAACTAGATTATTTAGAACATTTCAAACAGAAAATCAATTAAGGAACACAATGTTGGAATCTGACGGCAAATTACAATGGTGAAACTGTCAGGTGAGGAAATAGGGAGAGCTACCATCCAGACACTCAATGTACAAAATGTGTACACAGAAGGAAAAGAAAGCTGGGATTCAGTTCATATTTCTAAAACTGAATATTTAAATGCAGTTTAAGGGACGCCTGGGTGGCTTGGCAGTTAAGCATCTGCCTTCAGCTGAGGGCATGATTCTGGGGTTCTGGGATTGAATCCCCGAATCAGGCCTGCTTCTCCCTTTGCCTATGTCTCTGCCTCTCTCTGTGTGTGTCTCTCATAAATATATAAATAACATTTTAGTATTTTTTATTTTTTATTTTTAATATTTTGGGATCCCCAATAACATTTTTAAAAAAATCAGAACAGCACACTTATCATTATGGAGGACATTAAGAATGAAATATTGCCTCAAAACTTTTTTTTTTCAAGATTTTATTCATTTGGGGGATCCCTGGGTGGCTCAGTGGTTTAGCGCCTGCCTTTGGCCCAGGGCGTGATCCTGGGACTCCAGGATCGAGTCCCACGTCAGGCTCCTGGCATGGAGCCTGCTTCTCCCTCTGCCTGTGTCTCTGCCTCTCTCTCTCTGTCTATCATGAATAACTAATTTATAATCTTTAAAAAAAAAAATTATTCATTTGAGAGAGAACACAAGCAGGGAGGAGGGGCAGAAGGAGAGGGAGAAGCAGGCTCCATGTCAAGCAAGGAGCCCAACTTTAGGCTCGATCCCAGGACCCCAGGATCAATGACCTAAGCTGAAAGCAGACACTTAACTGAGCTAACCAGGTGCTGCATCCTCAAAACTCTTGTAGAATTAAGAAAATAATTTTAAAAAGGGGAATAATTTTACAAAGGGGAAAAAACTAGTAGTGAAAAAATAGAAAAACATTTCAAAATAAAATGAATATAAAGAAGAAAAATAATCTCAAAACAAATATAGATTAAAAGGTAAACAAATTAGCTGTACTCAGTCACACTAAAAATTGATCTGAGCGCGCCTGGGTGGCTCAGTCGGTTGAGTGTCTGACTTCCACTCAGGTCATGATCTCAAGGGTCCTGGGATCCCCACCCCAGGTCCAGCTCCTCACTCAGCGGGGAATCTGTTTCTCCCTCTCCCTCTGCTCCTCCTCTCACCTCAGCATGCACACGCTCTCTCAAATAAAATCTTTTTAAAAAATTGATATGGTAGCTGTAGTTATTAGTAACATAAAACATCATATAAAAAACTGTCTATAAAGAAAAATACTGATAAAGACCATTTCAGTTTAAATTTAGTTTTTATTTTTTCAAAATACAACATATAGTATTAGAAAGACAATCATCCACAACTCCATCCTAAAAACTATTTTCTTATTTCTAGCCTTCATATGTAATTTTTATAGCTAGTCATAAAATATACACTTTTATGTTCTCTCCTTTTTCAGTGAAAGTTTGCCAATGGAAGGAATGTTAAGTATTCTGCACACCTTACTCTCTCTCAAAAGTACAATGAGGAAAAGACTGACCAAATAACTCATCCAAGGATACAAAACTAGTATAGCTGATATTCCAACCCTAATCCATCTGATTTCATATTCTACACAGTACAGTTTTTATTTTACCTAGCTGCAACATTACTATTTGGAATTAAGTTCTAGTAGGTCAAGAAACTAAATAGGTCTAGAATGGCATGAGAATGTTTATTTATCATTTTCTACATGCTAGACCGAAGCTGTCTAATACAGTAGCCATTACCCAAATGTGACTATTTAAATCAATAAAATAAAAAATTTCACTTCCGGGACGCCTGGGTGGCTCAGTGATTGAGCGTCTGCCTCTGGCTCAGGCCCAGGTGGAGTCCCACATCAGGCTTCCTGCATGGAGCCTGCTTCTTCCTCTGCTTGTGTCTCTGCCTCTCTCCCTCTGTGTCTCTCATGAATAAATAAATAAAATCTTTAAAAAAATTTTTCACTTCCTTAGTTGGGCTAGTCACATATTAAGTGCTCACAGTCACATCTAGCTAGTGTGGACAGTGCCAATACAGAACATTTCCACCATCACAAAAGTTCTATTGAAGAGTGCTATGCTACACTCTGTGTTTATATGCAGAACTTGATTAAGGCAGGAGTTATTAGCAAATTTCTACTTGAGAGTTCATATTACACTAGTGCAAGTATACAACATTTGCTAAGTCATTAGCCTTCCTCTTCTCGTTTACTGGTACCTTTATCCATACTCTGCTTTTTAATTTTCTCAATAGCACTCATTATTATCTGAAATTATCATGTTTATTATGTTATTATCAGTCAGGTAATAAATAACCTGACTCCCCAAGGAAATTCACACTTTGTAGGAGCAAGGGTATTATCCATCTAGTTTATTACTCAATCTACTACAACAATATTTGGTACAAAGTGAATGTCTAAACAAGTATTTGTTGAACTAACAAGTTTGGAATTTCTGGAGCATGTGGTAACTGGTCTCCAAAGATAGCTTCCAATACAGTTAGTGTCATCCCTCCCTGTACATAGATGTCACTTCTTAAGCTCCATTAAGTGGAGCTTATTTTCTTTCCCTCTGCACCAATCTGAGCTGTCCCTGTGATTGCTTTGATGAGCAGAATATGGCAAAAGAGACTTTCGGGAATCTTTGAGCCTAGGCCTTAAGAGAACTGGCAGTGTCTGCCTCCTTCTTCATGGAATACTGGCTCTTGGGGACTCTCTCTCTCTCTTGAAACCCAGCTACCCTAGGGTGAACAGCCATGTAGGGAGAATCAAGTCACTCTAATTATCAGCTCTAGCTGACTCTTAGTCAAAGTCATCACTAGCCACGTGAGTGAGCCCTTTGGGTTTCCAGCTCAATTAGGCTCCTAGATGACAGGGAGTAGAAACTATCATCTAGCTAACCCGAGGTAACCCACAAGAGTCCTGAAAGGTCATTAAACTGAAGTTATTAAGTTTTGGATAGTTTATTATATACAGCACCCAGCTGAAAATAACTTCGTCAATAACCTTAATATATTACATCAAAAATGTATTCTCACGATTTAATCGCAAATGTGTTTCTAGAAATTTTAGCAAAAACAACTAAAAGCTATTTCAGATTTAATAAGTGTAACCTCTTACCTCTTAGAGATGCTAATACCACCAGTAAAAATAATACAGAATAAAGCCCTTCCCATTAAACATATTCATACTAATAAATTCATAGTACATAAGCCCTCCAACTCCAGACAAATATCATCTTCCCTCAAAAATGCTTTTTATCCTCATCTCATTTCTACTGATGACCATTTCCCTAGTGACACAGGTCTGTTGGTCAACTTTGACTTTTCTCAAAATGCGTAAGAATTGGTAGGCACTCAAGATTTTATTTCAGCCAATGCTGATATTTATTCCCTTCTTCCCAATCTCCTCGCTACAGACCTACAAATAGTTGGTTTTTTTTTCAATCTTGCCTTAGATTTTACTGCAGCCTATTTTGTTTCTTGCCTATAGTCTCTGTTGGCTCCAATATAGACTATAGTCTCTAAATGCTATTTATATATTAACCAAATCTAGTATCACAGGTCAAGATTTAAAACCTACTGTCTCATGAGGTAGTTACCAACCCAGCACTTGAGTTATCTTCCAGCACAGTCCTTGTTTTCCCATTCGTCCTCAAACAGGACTGCATCCCTTCTTTATATTCTCATGTATTTCCGCCCATGCTGCTCATTCCTCTTGCAATATAATTCTCAAACATCTAACTCCTCTCTAATTCTATCTGCTTTGTGAAGTCTTTCCTGGTTTCCTTAAACTTTCTATGAACATTCATGTCATTTCATACACCCTTATCAGCTAGAACATTCTGCCTTGTATAGGAGTCATCTGTGGACCTGTCTCCCATCCCCATATCCACTAGATGTCAACTCCTTGAGTGCAGTTTGTACAATCAACACAATACACAGAATTACAAAAGCAGTCATACATTTATGAACCACTATATAAAATGTAAAAAATTTAAGTCACTACGTTTCATATATGAGAAGAGGGAAAAGGGCAGTAGATGTTGCATGTCAACAGAACATCTTACTTTTGATTTATACCGTAAAACTGGCAACAAGGAAAGCAATAAAAGATGGCAGCAGTAGGAATAACCGATCCACCTGTGATGAAGTGTTCTAATTAGACATCTAGAAGAAATCATAAACTACTTCAAAACAATGACTGTAAGTATCAGAAGGTGTAATAATGGATAATCTGAGATCTCTGGTGCTGGGTAACACAGCATTATGATTTGTTAATTAACAGGCTCAAATTCTAAAATCAGACCAACCTGAGTTTGAATCTCAGCTCTCCTACCTTCTAACCATGTGGCTTTGGAGACGTTACTATGTCTCTAGGCTCCAATATTCAGTAAGCATTTACGAAAGAATACTATGTTCTAGGCACTGGAGACATAAAAAAGAAGAAAACAAAGTTCCTGACCTCAGGACGTTATTTCTAGTGGGGAAGGCAAGACAATAAACAAATAAATACAAAAAAGTGTTAAAAAAAAAAAAAAAGTGATGGGTAAAGAGATAGAGTGACCAGGAGGGCTGTTTAGGCAGAATTTGGGAGAGACTTCTTTGAGCAGTGGCTTCTGAGTAGAAAGGGGGCCATAGTCAGTAAGACTTTTTTCTAGTGTGACAGGAATCACTTCAAGACTTTGAGCAGGACAAAGACCTGGTCTAACTTAGACTGCAAAAGACTCATCCAAATTGCTGGATAGGGCATGAAGTTTTAAAAGGAAAGCAACAAGACCCAATTGGGTGCCTACTGCAAAGCAATCTAGACAAGAAGATGGAGGTTTGCATTTAGGTGGTAGCAAGGCAAGGTGAATTTAGAGTATATTTTAAATGTGGAGAGAACAGTATGCTGATGGATAGTTTACAGGGTCGTGAACTCTCACTGGAGGTATGGTCCCAATTAACATGGCTAATTCATACATTGGTGAAAAATATTTAAAGAAAGAGAGGTGTTACAGCTTAAGCCAAAATATTACTTTTATCTAGTGCATTTTATTTTTAAATGTTTTATTTATTTATTCATGAGCAACACAGAGAGAGGCAGAGGCATAGGTAGAGGGAGAAGCAGGCTCCGCACAAAAAGCCCGATGTGGGACTTGATTCAGGACTCAATCCTAGACCCAGGATCATGCCCTGAGCTGAAGGCAGACGCTCAACTGCTGAGCCACCAAGGCATCCCTATCTGGTGCATTTTAAAAAGCATATACTACAAACATAAATGACTAATATTTGGGTAGTGGATTTTTTTCCCTCAATAACATCCTTGAATAGTCATTTTTTTTTCTAGCAGCACATTTAAAACTGCATCATGAGCTAAGAATAAAAATGTTCAATTTAGGAGTTTCTGGAGGTAAAAATCATGAAAGTGTGAGAGCATTTCCCACCACCCCTCCAATGACCAGGACCTTGAGATTTTAATTCTCAGACTTGTCCACAGATCCACTAGCACTTTATCAATTATAGTTTAGGTTTTCCTAGCATGGCACTAGTTTCCACAGATTTCTATTCTGGCAAGTTGTAATGCTCTATATTCAGCTGTCTCTCCGATTTGGGGGTGGCAGTTTGCCTTACTTCTCTGATGGATCCAAGAGTTGTTAATTCTTCAGTTTGTTAAGCTTTTTACTTGTTCTTCTATATTCCAAGCTCCTTACATGCCACACTAGAAACTGGACATCTAGCACTCATTATAATTTTCTTCATAAAGGCCTTAAATATCTTTTGTTAGATTGACTGCAAGGCACTTTTATAATTTATGTTGTAAATGATGTCTTTATTTATTTTTTAAATGGTGTCTTTAAAAATAAAAGGTGTCTTTTATAAAAATATTTTTCAGCTTGTTTGAATTAAACAATTGAATCATCCTGCTAAAGTCTCATACGTATTTTAATGTTTGTAAATTATCTTGGGTTTTTGTTTTTTGTCTTGCCTTCTTCTCTGTAAACAATCATAGCCAGATAAGGGGGCTTAATCAGCCAGATTAATCTTTCTGAGTTCCCCCTACCTCCCAGGTATCCACAAAAGCAACAGCAGTTGGGAGACAGATGACAGAGAGCAGTCATTGGAACATCTCTCTGCCAATGTACTAATGTACTCCCCTTATTTCTTATCTCAGCCCTTTCTTAAGATTTTGTTTGGGCCTGGGAAACTCTTGACCTAAAATGCTCTAGTTTTCATACTCTTCTCCTGGGAAATGTACTATTAACCTGTTTCTCTAATAGTAAGTTAATACCTGATGCAGGACAAGAACACTTAAAACAAAAAGGCATAAGACATACTTAAAAATTCAAATTCTTTTTTTTCTGGCATAAAAAAAATGCAGACACGAAAGGTTAAAGAGGTATACTTTCCATCTTCAAAATAACTTTCTTAAAGACTAAGAAAATGCGGGGGATCCCTGGGTGGCTCGGTGGTTTAGCGCCTGCCTTTGGCCCAGGGCATGATACTGGAGTCCCAGAATCGAGTCCCGCGTCGGGCTCTTGGCATGGAGCCTGCTTCTCCCTTTGCCTGTGTCTCTGCCTCTCGCTCTCTGTATGTCTATCATAAATAATAAATAAATATTTAAAAAAAGACTAAGAAAATGTTTGCAGTGCTATCTTTGAGATTTTAACGACTTCCCTTTCTATAACACATTCTAAAATACTGTGTACCTAGCTTTGAATAAGCGGTCATCAAGAGCAAGAATGGCTCTGTACTCTTTGGGCTGGAGTGGGTGCAGGAGATTAAATTAAAGGGCAACGGGGATCCCCGGGTGGCGCAGCGGTTTAGCGCCTGCCTTCGGCCCAGGGCGTGATCCTGGAGTCCCGGGATGGAGTCCCACGTCGAGCTCCCTGCATGGAGCCTGCTGCTCCCTCTGCCTGTGTCTCTGCCTCTCTCTCTGTGTCTCTCATGAGTAAGTGAATAAAATCTTAAAAAAAAATAAAGGGCAGCAGCTACCGTGTCAGGTGCATAGTGGAAGGAGCAATGCAGGAATGCAGGGTGGCAGGATGAAGGTCACAGACTCGCACACACGGGCCTTGGAGGAGGGGATTGCTGGGGAAGGCTCACAGTGGTGGCACCGTCCCCGGCAGCCAGGGGCAGGAGGCGGGCCAGGTGCTACCGCCCGCCCCTCGCCCAACAGAAGCCGGAGGAAGGCGGGGCGGCCATTCACTCACCTGGTTGGTGACCTGAAATGAAGGTAGAAAACACAATTTAGGGAAAGATCTCTCCAGCTCCAGAGCCCCGCAGCCCCGACTCCTCTCAGGTCAGGACTCACCTCGGACTTAGCGTCCAGTCGCGGCTCGCTGCACCCCTCCATGCCAAGGCTCCGGGGCTCGGACCACCCGTGGACCAGCTGGACCTTCTCCCGGACGCCGACACTTCCGCTTCCGCCTCCCTCCCCGCCCGGCCTGGCGCACGCAGCGGAAGTGGGGGGAGCGAAAACAAACATATCTGCGTAACTCCCCCTTAGTGCCAATTAAACATCAGCTTCCAGGAGGTACTCAGCAAACAAGGAAATTTCTGTGCGGGGAAGGTCCGAAGATTTTGGAGATTCTTTGTGAAGGGAATGACATATTAACGAGGATGCCTTGATTCCCCTTTGGACCCGTAGACGTGGACTCTTCCCGTCTGCCCCGCCCCCTCCCTCCACACCCCGCCCCCCGCCCGCCAGCGCTTTCTGCGCACGCGCGAGGTGAAGGCCGCTGGGGTAATTGAGCTCCACCAAGTTTTGTTTTTCTTTTTCCAGCAAGTTTTAAAACAGCTGGACGGCCACGCCCGTTTCGCCCTAGCAGTCGTTGGGAACGGGCAAGGAGATGTCGATGGAAACTATAGTTATAGATTTGCTTTTGTCACTCGGATTTCCTTCTCTAGCCTCGGTGCCGCTAGGGTGGGAATGCTTGCATCACGCTGCCACGGTCACTCCAGCGCGACACCTTCTCACCCGGTCTTCCTTCTTTTCTTTTACTCATCTCATGTTCATTCCTGCACAGTATCTAAAGCGATTTTACTTTTCTCCCCAACTTTTTTTTTTTTTAAGATTTTATCCATTTATTTGGCAGAGAGAGAGCGTGCACAAGCAGCGGGGACGGGGAGAGAGAGGAGCTGACACTGCGGAGCAGGGAGCAGGATGTGGGGCTCCATCCTAGGACCCTGGGATCATGAGCCTAAGGCCCAGACTTAACCAACCGAGCCCATCAGGCGCCCTCTCAACAACTTTATAGTTTGAAAAACTTGAAATTTGGGGGAGAAAATTTGCAAAAGTAGTTCGTTGAACATCCATGTACCCTTCATCCACATTCACCAACTTAACATTTTACCCATTTGCTTTACCTCTAGTTACATACACTGTTAAGGATGGCACTTCATCTCTAAATACTTGAGCACAGGGGCACCTGGGTGGCTCAGTGGTGGACTGTCTCCCTGCAGGGACCCCGCTTCTCCCTCTGCCTATGTCTCTGCCTATGTCTTTCTGTGTGTCTCTCATGAATAAATAAATAAAATCTTCAAAAATTAAAAATGGAAAAAAACACTTGAGCATATAGCACCTGACAAGAAGTAATTCGCAATTACTTAGGAATCACAATATTACTACCACTACACTCAGAAACTTTAACATTGACAAAAATACCATGATCTAACATGTGGGTCAAACTAAAATTTCCTTAATGGTCTCAGCAATATTCTTTAAAACTGTTTCCTACCATACTCACTCCCAGAATCTAATCAAGAACTACACGTTGAATTTAATTATCAAGTCTGCTAAATATCCTCAAATCTAGAATTGCATTGGTGAAGTGTTTTTGGGACTGCATTGGTTCATTACTGGAGGCTCTGGGGGAGGGTCTGTTTTCCAGTTGTTACCAGGACTCAGTTCTATGCAAGTCCCACTTCCTTGCTGACTTTTGAATGGGAGTTTAGTGTCTAGAAGACATCAACATTCCTTGGTTTGTGGCCCTTTTCCTCCATCTTCAAAGCCATTAATAGCAGGTCAAGTCTTCCTCACACTTTGAATCACTCTGACCTCCTCTTCTGCAGCATCTCTTCTCTATCGTCTTCTTTCACCAATCTCTGACTCCAAGCTTGAGAAAGTCTGTTATTAAGGTCTCAAATGATTATATTGAGCATACTCAGATAATCCAGGATAATCTCTACATCTTAAGGTCCATAATCTTAATTATACCTGCAAAAGCATTTCAGAGAAGTACCCAGAGTAGTGCTTGATTGAATAACCGCTGGACAAGACTCTTGGGAGGAGGAGCATCTTTAAAATTCTGCCCACTGCAAACAACGTAATAGGATTATTGGAGAATTACATTAGTTAATGTATGTAGAACTCCTAGAATCTGTGCCAAAAAGCCACTGACTCAAGGTTATTGGACATGATTAAAATTACTAATTGGCTTGGGAATATATTCCCTGAATCCAGTGATTTCTTTCCTATGAAAGAAAGTCTGGAAAGATAGAACACTGTGGTGCATCCCACTGGTAAGCATCTCAATTCCATTTATCAGGGAATGTTTCTTTGAAGCTTTTGGTTGCCATCAGATTATGCTGCATAGTAGGATTATATTCCATGGAGGGCTGCATACACATGCACACACACCCCTTAATTACATAAAAATGTTTCCAAAAGGTGAAAAGATCTTATAATTTAAGATCAGAACTTATGCAAGCTTTAGACTTGGAAAACACAGATTTTATGAACAGAGTCAAAAAATGCTAACATTAAAGATGTATAGGCATTACTTCTGTTATATATATATATATATTTAAATATATATATATTTAAGATTACTTATTTATTTATTTATGAGAGACAGAGAGAGAGAGAGAGAGAGGCAGAGACACAGGCAGAGGGAGAAGTAGGCTCCATGCAGGGAGCCTGATGTGGGACTCGATCCTGGGTCTCCAGGATCACACCCTGGGCTGAAGGCGGCACTAAACCACTGAGCCACCTGGGCTGCCCAATTTATATATTTTTTGTGATTACATGTTAACAGGACATATAAATAAGAAAACATTTGTTTTTTTTAAACAAACAAATTAGCACTGACAGTTGTATAGGAAGATGTCCAGGAAGCTATGGTATGAACTCTAACCTCACAAGAGTTACAGTATAATGGAGAAAACAAAACTGACACACATAAAGCAAGTAATACTTAAATCTAAGCTTTTATTTTAGGGCTCTTCTGTGCCAAGTAATATTAACCCAGCTCAAACTGGCTTAAGCAAAATAGCAAAATCACCGTCTCATAGGGGTGGCCTCTGAAATGTAGGGGTGGAACCAACCACAGGAATCTCGAATCTCACAGAATTGTGAGATTTGAGTAGCAAAAGGGCCCAATCTCTGTTTCTCAACTGTGGTCTGATGTTCAGCTTTTCAGTTAGCTTATTTTCTTGGGTTTCTCCATATGTTAGAGAAGACGCTATTGGTCCATAGATATATGACCACTAGTATTGCTGGGGTCATAACCTATAGTTCATGATCCAAAGGGAAAGAGGAAGCTGCTCTTCCATCTCAATTCTTTTTTTTTATTTTTAAATAAAGGTTTTATTTGTTTATTTCATTTGAGAGAGAAAGAGAGAGCCCACAAGCAGCACACACATGCATGAGCTGGAAGGGGGAGGTGCAAAGGGAGAGGGAAAGGAGGGGGAAAGAATCTCCATCACACAGAGCCCCATGCTGGGCTTGATCTAATGACCCTGAAATCATGACCTAAGCCAAAACCAAGAGTCAGAAATTTAACTGACTGAGCCACCCAGGCACCCCTTCCATCTCCATCCTTAAAGAAGGACGCTGATATGACTGTTTGGGTCATATGTGCACCTCTTAGACCAATGCTGGGTCTAGTACTATTTTTCCCTCTGCCCCCTATTGTGGCCGTGAGAGGTAGAACTGTGTAATTCCAGCAACAAAAGGAATAAGAAGACATACCCTATAGGAGACAGAGGTGAGGATGATGCAAAAAACTTAGATAAAAAAATACTGAAGGAACAAAAACAATAGATATCCACTACATACATTTGCTAACATTATGCTATACTATGCTATATAATCAGAGGATGTGGTAGTTAGAATAATGGCCCCCCAAAGGTGTGTAAAAGATAAACTAAAGCCTACTAAAATTTTAAGAGTTTATTTGAACAAAAAATTGATTCCAATTGGCAGTGCCAAACCAGAAATGGTTAGCAACATTTCACTGACAGGAGCTCAGGAAGAGATTTCATAGCAAAATGGTAGAAGCAAAGTAAGGAAGATATTGATTAGCTATGGTTTAAAGCCAAATTGGCTCTTTGTAAATTGGTTGTCTCTAGTGTTTTGACCTTGTATCCTTGAGGCATTTACAGGCGTAGATTTTGGTTTGCATACAAAGGCCACTATAGCATTAGAGTTGTCTCAGTCTAATGGCTTCCTTGTTTAATTAATTTAACAAATATTTACTTCCTAAACCCCAGAATCTATGAAGATAGTATGTTACATAGCAAGGAAAGATTAAATTTACAGATGGAATGAAGTCTGCTAATCCTAGAATCTTAAAATAAGAAGATGTTCTTGGATTACTGAGGTTGGCCCTATGTAATCACAAGGGTCCTTATATATGGAAGATGGTAACAGAAGAGTTAGAGTCACAGGGAAAATGTCAGTGGTGGAGGACAAGAACCAAGGAAGGCAGGCAGCTTCTAGAAGCTGGAAAAAAAAACGAACATGGGTTCTCTCAGACAAGAGTACAGCCCTGCTAAAACCTTTATTTTAGTCCAGTAAGAGCCAATTTGGGCTTCTGACCTTCAGATTATAAGATAACAAATTTATGTTGTCTTTAAGCCACAAACTTTGTGGTAATGTGTTCTGGCAGCAGTAGGAAACTATGACAGTGCTGGAAGCTTAAGAGTCTCATAGACCTGAATCTAAATCTGTCTTCCACCACTCAGCCGTGTGACTTCAGGAAAGGTGGCTCTCCTCAACAACAGCTTTCTAATCTGTAAAAATGAGGCTATTCATTTATGACTTACAAGGACTGTTTTTTTCTTTTTAAGGTTTTTATTTATTTATTCAGGAGAGACACAGAAAGAGAGGCAGAGACACAGGCAGAGGGAGAAGTAGGCTGCCCACCAGAAGCCCAATGTGGGACTCGATCCTGGACCCTGGGATCACGGCCTGAGCTGAAGGCAAACCCTCAACCATTGAGCAACCCAAGTGCCCCCACTTACAAGGGTTTTATTTATTTATTTATTTATTTATTTATTTATTTATTTATTTTTACAAGGGTTTTATTAAAGGTTAAATGAGATCACATAACATAAGGTACATAGCAAAGTTCCTAACATGGTTAAGTACTCAATAAATACTGGTTCCTATTATAATCATAGTCAATCCTCTAAAGAAGCCCGTAAGTGATCTTTATCATACACTGTTTCCATTTTAAAGATGAGAAAACTAAAGTTCAAAGGGTGCCTGGAAAAAAAAAAAAAAAAAAAAAAAACAAAGGGTGCCTGGGTGGCTCAGTTGGTTGAACATTTAACTCTTGATTTCACCTCAGGTCATATCTCGGGGTCACAAGATAGAATCCATTGGGCTCTGCATTTAGTGAGGAGTCCACTTAGGATTCTCCCTCTCCTTCTGCCCCTCTCCCCCTCCAACTTGCTCTCTCTTTCTCAAGTGAATAAATAAATATTTAAAATGAAAAAAAAGAAAAAAAGAAAACTAAAGTTCAAGAATGTTCAGCAACATCACCTAACTAACACCTCATAGCAAAAACTTCAAACTCTGGTTTTAATTTACCAGTGTGCAATTTAATTGTAGAGAACTCCAGAATGATTCAGAGCTCCCAGAGTACATACTGAAATCCTTCTTAGCTGTCTTGTGCTAACTGAATGTTCTACTTGTACTCCAGGTTGTTCAAGAATACGAGTGATTATGTGTGTGTTTGTCTGTGTGTTGTGGTGCAGGGCTGGGGGTGGTGGGCAATAGTAGTAGTAATCGATGGGAAATATAAGCAAAGATACAGAACTGGGAATAAACCATAATCACTGATCCTGGACTCATTGTACATTTTAGAGCTTAAAGCATATTACACAAATTCTTAGTCTTTGTGCCAAACCTGGTCTACCCACATATTCAAACCAAACCAAACAAAATGAACTATATCAAAAACTGAGTAAGAATATGTTTAGGTAAGTTTTACATGTTACAGTGTGTCACTGTCCCCACATTCTTTTCATTTCATCTGGCCAATTCACACATTTATCTGAAACCTGCAAGACAGAGGTTTCAACTTTTGGCTTAAAAGGACTTCACAGAATCTCTTATTTAAAATGAGATCTAAGTAGGTTAAATGCCTGGCTTATAGAAACATAGTTAGGTTATGGTAGTCATGACTTCTGATCCAATGGGGAGAATTATTAAGCCATTCTACAGGCAGATGAGGACAAATTATGTAAGGTTTGGATATGTTCTTTTTATTTATTTATTTTTAAGATTTTTATTTATTTTTTTGAGAGAGAGAACCAGAGAGAGCGAGAAAGCGAGAATGAGAGAAAGAGTGAGAGCGAGAGTGAGAGAGAGAGAGCACAAAAGAGTGTATGGGGATGAGGGGAGGAATGGGAGAAGGAGGCTGCAAAGGGAGAGGGAGAAGCAGACTGCGGGCTGAGGAGGGACCCGACCCAGGGTTCGGTCCCAGGACCCTGGTATCATGATCTGAGCCAAGGCAGATGCCCAATGGACTGAGCCACCCAGGCACTCTGGAATTTTTTTTTAAAGATTTTATTTATTTATTTGATAGAGTACAACTAGAGGGAGAGGCAGAAGGAAAGGGTAAGGGAGAAGGCAACTCTCAGCTCTGCAGGGAGCCCAAGATATGGAGCTCGATTCCAGGTCCCTGGGATCATGACCTGAGCTGAAGGCAGTCACTTAACCGACTGAGCCACCCAGACACCCTGAATATGTTCTTAAGTATTTCAAAACGCCTGTGTTTTGGGATGGTGGTTTGGCAATGCAATGGAGGCTTAAGGCAGATGATGACAGGACATATACACATATAGTAGGAAGAAAGGGACATATTCCTATTAAGATAAATAGTATAGAATAGTAAGGACTCACGGTGGTATACCATGAAGGAGTTACAGGTGTATAGAGAAATTGATCCCCATAGCTCTAGGAAAAACTGGGTGGGTCTGAGCCTGGAAGATTCCCTGAGCTAGTTAACACTGTGATGATTGTCCAGTGTTATACAAGTACTGCATAACAATAGCTACTATTGTTAGATTCTTATTTTTTCACATTTAACATCTTAGCAATTGCAATGCACATTGCGTCAGATGGTTTCTTACAGTGAACAGGTAGCCAGGCAGTAGTTGTGACTCCGTTGTTTTCTCAACTGTATGCATTAACTTGGTCATAGCTGCTCAACAGGTCTATTAAGTTATGGGTATTGTTGGCTGTATACTTACTATGTTTAACTGCCACATAAAATATCTTTAAAAAGATTATGGTTTGATTTGGCATAACAAAAAGTTACTAGGTATGGAAATATAACAATGGGTGTAAACTTGCATCGGTAAGGCAAACGTGGCTTATTGAAGTAATGACCAAAATTCCATGTTTTCTTACAAAACAACCAAATAATTTACAGTTCATAAAAAAGGTAGATAGCTTGAGTAGATAAAACAAAAAGGTAGCTTATTCCAGTTCAAGGTTGGATAGATCGCCAAATACCTCAATATAAGAAAGAAATTTATGAGGATGAGAGAGCAGGTTTCGAGACACAAGTCCTTTTGTTAAGACATCAAACATCACTTTGTCAGTGATGTTGAATTTTCATCAGTGGCTGAGAAAATGAAACTATGAGTTTAGTCAAGTAGGAAATGGCGACAAACCTTGATATTCTTTGACAATCATCAAAATCAATCTATTGGTGTCAAAGTTAATAAATGGGCATGGATTATATTATATTGTATATTTGTATGTATCATGTGGGGAAAAGGTTGGCAAGCACTGGAATAGATAATAAATGCTCCAGAAGTTTTAATTAAGAATTTCAGGACAGAGCCAGGATGAAAGGATGTGAATTTATAGCCAAAAACAACTTGAAAAATGTCCAAACTCATTGATGATCAATGAAAATAAAATGAGATATCCTGACATCTACTAAGTTTTAGGATTTTTCTCTCTTATAGTCTCTCCTCTCAAACTGCTCACTTACCTCCTTTTTGTTTATACCCTCCTTCTCATCATTTCTCTCTCCTTCCTTCTTCCTTTCCTTCCTTCTCCAACCCTCCTCACATTTTTCACTCAGGAAGAGAGGTGTAGTAATGATCTGCTGTTTCTTGTCCTCCTGCTGGCTGTCCTTGGGTCTCAGTCTCCAACCTAACTGGTTCATCAATGGTGTGAAATTTTTCTGAATAGACAGTGGAGAGGCATTCTGGCACCTACTCTTGCAACAGTACTTCATTGCCCCCCCCCCCCCCCCCCCAACAATACTTTTTTAGTTTCCTCTAATCCCCAGCTTATCTTCTGAGTACCCTTCCCTGGCCAGTCAGCATCTTCTCTGCTCTTACCTCTTTCCTGCTTTGAAATGAACCATAAATCTAGCTGCAGGAAATCTAGCTGACATCCCATTCTGCTACTTTGTGAAACCTTGAGAAACAACTTACACTCCTCAAGCCCTAGTTACCGTGTTGGTAACTTGGCGACATTCCGATCTCACCTGCCTGCTTGACAGACTGTGGTGAGCATCCAATGGTGCTCTATTAAGAGTAAAGTTTCTATTCAGAGTAAAGCCTGAATCAAGTCCAAATATATATTACTGTTTCACTGCTAAAATGACATCTCACTTAATTAACATAGTTAAGCAGTTCATTAACAAATTAAAGTTGCATTGCCATATACATTTTTTAAATTTCTAGAGGTAAAACTTCACATTTTTATTTGACTTTTAAAATTTAGGGCAAGTGTATCAAATACCTGGCTATTCCTTTCAATTTGATTATTCAAACTTTTGGCAGGTATAGCAATCAGATTTTGCTATGTAGCCGTAGAGTCTCAGTTGGTCTCAGATAGTCGGTCCCCACCCCCAGGTCCCCATTGGCTGGCAGCCAGGCATGCCCCTCATGGCTGTGCCCCTCATGGTGAGGCATGCTCCATTGCGTGTGGGGACCTGGGTGGGTGCAGAGAGATCCTCATCTGGGGAAACCGGGTATAGCCAGAAAAGGGGCCACCCCCTCACTCATTACACAATGCACATTGGTGGGGAACCTGGTGCTAAACCATTCATAGACCACCTGCTTCTGGGTGGGGGTATTGTATGTAACAGAACAGCTATCATTGGGACCTATTGAAAGTCAGCCCTTGACACAAGGGTTTGTGTTTTTTATTTAAAAAAAAAAAAAAAAGAAGAGAGGGCACCTGTTTGGCTCAGTGGTTGAGCATCTGCCTTTGGCTCAGGTTGTGATCCCGGAGTCTTGGGATTGAGTTCTGCATCCGGCTCCCCACAGGGAGCCTGCTTCTCCCTCTGCCTATATCTCTGCCTTTCTCTCTGTGCCTCTTGTGAATAAATAAATAAAATATTAAAAAATATATAAATAAATAAAGATCTTTTAAAAAGAAAAGAAAGAAAGATGTTGCTTTGTAAAAACAAACTAACGACCCCCCTCCCCAACACACACTAATTCCAAATGTCATACTACAAGGAAACACTTATTTAGCTTACAATTCTCAGGGGTTAACAATGGGTTGGCCAGTCTAGCCTGGACTCAGTGAGGTGGTTCTGTTGTGCTCCAAGTGTCTTTTACTGTGTTCCTGGGACCAGCAGGCTAGCCCAAGCACATTCTTCTCAAGGCAATGGTAGAAGTGCTAGACAGCAAGCAGAAACACAAGCTTTTTAAGGCCTAGAGTTAGAACAGGCACACCATTATTTCTGCCCTACCCTATTGACCAAAAGTTTCATGGCTGAGCTCAGTGTCAAGAAGTGGGGGAAATATTCTCATTATTTGTGGTAGTTATAGTCTATAAAGTCACCATGAATAATAAATACAGAACCATTGCTCCCAGGGAAAATAGAGGTTGGTTCCTGTGAGTCTCTGATCACATTTTCATCAATACACAACCTTGCATAATGTGCTTCTGTTTAGAGACACCTCATTTATTATATATTGTTGAATCATTAACATTAAACTTCTGGCCAACAATACCATAACTCATGCCTGAAGGAACTTATCTAACACATGTATTTTATTTGTAAGTTACATCACAGCCTTCTTGTGTTTGCACAACATCTGCACAATGCTTGGGGTCATGTGTACACTGAAATCATCAACAAAAAGTGTAAAAATGCAAAAGACTGTGGCACTAAACAGATTGCAAAAAGGATACTTGCTTCTAGTATGAGACTTGAAACAAGAAGGCAGGATGTTGCCTGCTTGACCTCAGCTAGGAACTCAAGTTTTTCTGTCACTGCAGATGTCTGCAAATGACTGCAGGAGTGACGTGAGTATTAATTTGGGGGTTACGAATAATGTTAGCAAGTAGGCAAATTCAAACTGCAGAATCCATGAAAAATGAGGATCAACACGCTTTGCCCCTTAGTGGGGAAAAAACCTTCAAAGTAATATGGCAAAAGAGGTAGATGAAGGGAGGATTAAAAAAACTGGGGGGCAGCCCAGGTGGCTTAGCAGTTTAGCGTCGCCTTCAGTCCAGGGCCTGATCCTAGAGACCCAGGATTGAGTCCCACGTCAGCTTCCTGCATGGAGCCTGCTTCTCCCTCTGCCGGTGTCTCTGCCTGTCTCTCTCTCTCTCTCTCTCTCTCTCTCTCTCTCTGTGTCTCTCATGAATAAATAAATAAAATCTTAAAAAAAAAACTGGGGCCAATAAAACAGAGTCTTGAGCTCCATCTCAGACTTATTGAATCAAAATCTATATTTCAGATTCCTCAGGTGTTTGTATGCACATTCAGGTTTGAAAAGTACTGCCTTCAATATGATGATGGGTACATTCATACCAGAGTGTGGAAGTTAAACCCTAGAAAGATTAGGGACCTACTACAGAATATTTTTATGAGTCTAAGTTTGGGGGCATATTGGGACAGCCTCTCTAAGGTGAAGAAAAACTTAGTTCATCTTGCAATTCCTATTAATAGGGAAGAAGCAGAGTACTTGGGCCTCTTTGGCTTTTCCAGAGCAGCATATGCCACACTTGAAAATATAGCTGCAACACATTTATTGGGCAACATGGATGGCTGCCAATTTGAGTGAGTCCCTGAGCAAGCCAGTGCTCAGTAAGTCCATGCTGAAATACAAGCTGCTTGTATTTGCATAGATCCAATGGTACTAGAGGAGTCCATGGTGAGTAAGGATGCTGTGTGGAGTCTTAGGTCCCTAACAAGAGAATCATGGTGCAGAACCTCAGTGTTCTGGAGCAAGGCCATTCACTGATAGCAGGCCATTTGAAAAGCAGCCCCTGGCATGCCACTGAAAGCCTGGCCATACAACTCAAGCATTATGCAACACATCTGCTTATCCTAAGCTGGACATTTCAGATTTACCAAATCACTTTTTGGGTGGGTATGACAGCAATCTATCAGATAGATAAGGAGAAGGAGGAGTCAGAGGATTGGAAATTCTTTGGAGGTCAAAGAACAGTGGCCAGAAGAACATGAATGGGCCAGTTGGAAGTTCCTCAAGGCAAACTCAGCATAATAGATAGGTATTAAGGAAGGCACATGATGGGATGAGCACTGCATATTATACACAACTGATAATTATTGAACACCACATCTGAAACTAATGATGTACTATATGTTGGCTAGTTGAATTTAAATTAAAAAAATTATTTTAAATTATCTTTTTCTCACTTCTAAATGTTCTTCTCCCTGAATGCCCCCTCCTGGGTGCAGAGTAGTAATATGTACTCAACCCCGGGTCAAATCTCTGGAGTTATCATTGACAATTACTGCTCATCAAAGGGATACCTCCCTAAGTTTCTCTTTAATCTGTGCCTACCTCTCCATCACCATGGTTATTGTCTTAATTCTCTCATCATCTCACTCTTACAAATATCCTACATTATTGACAACTTATGTTTCAGCATAATTGATGATTCTATTCATTCCTCAAGCATTTATGGAGAATCTACTATGTAGTGAACACTGGATTAGGCTTTAGGGAAAAAAAAATGTAAAGAATTAAAAAAGATACTCCCACAGACCTCCTGAAATTTACAGTCTGGTGGAGAAGAGATAGGAAAATCTTGCTTAAGGGGCACCTGGGTGGCTCAGTGGTTGAGCGTCTGCCTTTGGCTCAGGTGGTGATGCCAGGGTCCTGGAATCCAGTCCTGCATCAGTCTCCCCGTAGGGAGCCTACTTCTCCCTCTGCCTTTGTCTCTGCCTCTCTCTCTGTGTCTCTCACGAATAAAATCTTAAAAAAAAAAAAAAAAAAGACAAAAGAAAGAAAATCCTGCTTAAAATCCTTCGGTGGTCCCCTGCTTTTTTTTGGAACGAAGCCCAACTGTCTCGATGGGCTTGTGCCTTTTAACTCCTCCAGCATGACCTCCAATTCAGCCCTTCAACCTTTTGGGCTCTACAGCCACAATGCACTTTCCCTCCTTCAGAGCATCCTCCTCTGTGTCTGGCTAATGCCTACTAGGTTTTAAGGGTTCACTTCAGCTCTGCATCTTCTGCTAGAAGCCTCTGGACACCCCCCCCCCGCCCAACTTTAGCCGCACCTCTCTGCAGTCCTACACCTCATGCAACTACCACTGTCACATATGCCTCATACTTCATTGTGATTTTTCATTCTGTCCACCTCTCTAGGGTAAGTACAGAATCTGATTCATAATAGGGGCTTGGGATCCCTGGGTGGCGCATCGGTTTGGCGCCTGCCTTTGGCCCAGGGCGCGATCCTGGAGACCCGGGATCGAATCCCACATCGGGCTCCCGGTGCAGGGAGCCTGCTTCTCCCTCTGCCTGTGTCTCTGCCTCTCTCTGTGTCTCTCTCTCTGACTATCATAAATAAAGAAAGAAATTTATAAAAAAAAAAAATAATAATAATAGGGGCTTGATTTTTTTTTTCCAGACATAACTGAATAGGTATATGGAGAGCACCCCTCCCCCTCGCAACTGTGCAACAGCAGACAAGGCCTACATATCACCTCTGCATGCGACATGAGCTTTAGGGACAGGACTCCCGGGCATCCCTGGCCTTCAGGACTCCCGCTGTGCGGCTGGCAATCCGGTGTCTGGCTCTCAGGACTAGCCTCGGTGGCACGCCCCCTAGCGCCTCCAGCCGAAGCTGCAGGAACGGGAGGGCGCCGGCGAACACGAGGCGCCAGGGCCGCGCAGGGCGCAGGCGCAGCGCGCGGGCGCCCGGCTCGGAGAGGAACAGTCCAAGTGAGAGGGGAGCTGGCTGCGGATTCAGATTGTTTTCCCTTCTGCAGTAGAGAGGTGGCTTCTCTTCTCCTCTCCGATTGTATGTTCGTCTGTAAGACGTGTGTGTGTCTCCGCAGAGAGGGAGAAGGGAGCTAGAGAGGTGTCAGGCTTTTCTTCGTTCGTCGGCCCTCCTCCCGGGGGGTGGCGGAGGGTTAGACGGTCCCAGGTCAAGGCGCGCGGGGGCGGAAGCGGCGGCGGCGGCGGCGGCGGCGGCTGTCAGACCTGGACGGGGGCCGGGCGGGGTGGCCATGGAGGGTCAGCGCTGGCTGCCGCTGGAGGCCAATCCCGAGGTGAGCGCGGCCCGGACCTCGGCGTGAGGCCGCGGGTTAGGGGTCGAGGGCAGCGGGCTTGCCGCGGCGAGCCCAGACCAGTCTGTCCCTATAAATTGTGTTCTCTGTTTGGTTTTCAGGTCACCAACCAGGTGAGTGAGGTGTCTGCCGCTCGGGACCCCGGAGCCCTCCCTGCCCGCCTGCATCTCTGCGCCTACTAGGAATCGGGAATTAGATGCAGTGAGGGCCCCTGTGGTCCTGCTTCAGACCCGGTGTGCTGTGCTCCCTCTGCGGCCGTATCCCTCCCACCTGGCTCCCGGAGATGCTCCCGGCTGTCCCGGTCCCTCCTCTTGCTTCCGTTGCCCCGTCCTCTCCTTTCCTTGGGGTCTCCGGGTCCGCGGCTTGTGGCACCTTGACCCTGCCCTTCCCAATACCTCTCCCCTCTTGGTGTTGCCTCCTGCTGCTGCCGATTCCATCATTTCCCAACCTTTGTACCTTGTGGGTGACTAATTCGTCTACACTACCTGACTCCAAGCTTTGTAAACTCGCCCACCCAGTCCTTGTAATTTCATCCACCGCCCGCACTATGAAATCATCTTCCAATCATCTTGTCTTGCTCCATCAAGTCACTGGTCTTCCCCGCCACGCCCCCTTTCTCTTCCAGTCCCTTAAAGCTGGAATTCAGTTGCTTTGACACCATACAAAGCTCAGTATAATGGGACCCACGCCGTACTTTGCTCACCTACAAACTCTTTTATTTATTTATTTATTTATTTATTTATTTATTTATTTATTTATTTTTATTTTATTTTATTTTATTTTATTTTATTTTATTTTATTTTATTTTATTTTATTTTATTTATTATTTTTTCCCCACCTACAAACTCTTAAAGCCCCTCTGGGTGTTGAAGGTTCAAGTTTGGGGAGGGAAAAGGGCACATCTTCCAGCCACTCGATTAAAAGAACAATAAGTGCTACCAGGTATAAACTTTTGATTTGCTTAGGTGTATTTTGTCTTAACCTGTTTGTCATTCTCAGCAGCTCACTGACTTTTTACTGTCTTCTTACTTTGTCATATGATCTACTTCCCTCCCCCCCCCCCAAACCCCCATAATCTTTTTCATCACCAAGGAATAGTGATTCATCAGGTACTTAATTGATATTTAGTTTTCAAAGCTTGTAGAAAATTCCTTACATACAGAAAATAGATAGAAATGTCTATTTTTTTTTGTCTCTTTTTTTAAAAAAGATTTTTATTTATTTATTCATGGGAGACACACACAGGCAGAGACATAGGCAGAGGGAGAAGCAGGCTTCCTGCAGGGAGCCTGATGCATAACTTGATCCCGGGACCCTGGGATCACTACCTGAGCCAAAGGCAGAGGCTCAACCACTGAGCTTCCCAGGCATCCCAGAAATGTTTTAATGTTGACAGCAAATCCTTCATCTTATACAGTTTATTTTATTTTTGAAATGACTGTGAACTCTTACCTCTTTAGTAATCTAGAAATGTTCAAAGCTTAAAATCAGCATTTATCTTTTATATTTCTCTTTAGGTGGCAGTCCCGGTCCATAAACACTTCCCTTTTCTTTTGTTTACACCCTTTGAAATTTGCTGTCCATTTTTCCCTTAAAACATTTTGACCCCTTTGTAGAAAGAGAAAAAAAAATATTTAGGCTGAAAAAAGTCCGTATTTTCAATGCCTGATTTCGTGCCGTAAGAGAGACGCCTATTTCTGTCAGACTCAGTCCAAATCTATTTTTACACCTTTCGTGAAAAATCAATTTACCATATATCTGGATTCTTCTTTTCCGTTGATCTATGTGTCTCTTCTTTTTCTAATACCACACTGTTTCTATTACTGTAGTTTTGTAGTAAACCTTGAAATCAAATGGTAGGGATCCTCCCACTTTGTTCGTTTTTGAAGTTGTTTCAGGTTATTAGTTACTTTGCCTTGGCATATAGATTTTACAGTCAGTTTGTCAAGTTCTACAAAAAAATTGTGATGTTTATGGTGAATGTGTGTCTAAATCTATATAGATTTAGTTTGGGGAAAATTAGCATCATAAAAATATAGAGCCTTATAATCCATTAAGATGGTATATCTCATCATTTACTTGGGCCTTCTTTGATTTCATTCAGCAGTACAAAACACAGTTTCAGCATTTAGGTCTTGCACATGTTAGATTTATACCTGCGTATTTAATGATTTTTGGTACTATTGTAAATGATGCTGTTTTAAAATTTAAGTTTTTATTGTTCATTGGTATGTATAGAAGTACAGTTGATTTTTATATGTTGATTTGTGTCCTGCCTTGCTAAATTCACTTATTCTGGTGGCTTCTTTGTAGATGTTTTGGAACTTTCTATATAGACCATCATATTCTCTGAATAGACTGTTTTTTTATTTCTTCCTTTTCAGCCTGTGTGCTTCTTATTTCTTATGGCACTGGTTGGGAACTCCAATACAAAGTTGAATAGAATGGAGAGGGAGGACATCTTTATCTTTACCAGACCCTGGGTAGAAACCATTTGCTCTTTATTAGGTATATTAAATGTAAGGTTTCAGTAAACGCTTTTTTTCACATAAGGAAGCTTCCTCCTTTTCTTAGTTTGCTGAGGGTTTTTATCATGAATCAGTGTTTAGCTTTCTCAAATGACTTCTCTGCATCTCTTGGGATGATTATTTAAGGAAGAAATAATGCCAGTTCTACATAAACATAGAAGAGGAGGGACACTTATCAATTCATTTTAATGGCCAGCATTACCAGGCAAGCCATAATATGAATAATACAGACAGTGTCTCTCATGGCATCTAAAAATTTTCAACAAAATATTAGCAAAGAGAATGTAGCAATGTGTAAAAAAGGTACTATTTCATGACTAAGAAGTTTATGCAGGTATTGCTAAGCTGGTTCATTCAAAAGTCAATCATTGTTATTAACCATATCAACAGACGAATGAACAAAACTGTTTTTTTAGGTGATATTGTTATTTTTTAACAATATAAGCTTATTTAACTGTGATGTGATCCAGCTGCTATTGGACTTTGTTCCCAGGTAATCTTAATAGACTATAAAGCACATTCACTATAAACTAAAGTACTTACATCAAATAATATTTGTGGAGTACCTTTTTAATGTCAGGTATCTGAGAAGGAGCTGGTTATTCTTTAGTGATTAAAATATTCATGGTTTTCTGGTTTCATTTCAGTGGGATGATAGACAATAAACAAGTAAGGAAACAATTAGCAATTGTTTCATGTGCAGTGGAAAAAATTAATAGGGTACTGTGATCGAGATCATCAGGAGAAACATAATAGGTTGAATGGTGACAGGAGGCCATTCTGAGGTGACACAAACAGGGAAAAGATATTTTGTGTATGACTCTACACTATTTCTGGCTTGCTATGGCATGGTTCAGTTTGTTTTAAATTTATTAAAGAAGTGATATGCTTTTAGAGGAGAATGGGCAAATATCTTGGAAGTGATGATTAGTTTTAACCAAAATTTTTGTGGTTGTTTTTTTATCCTCTGTATTAGTGACAAAACTGAGGGTAGAAAATGAATAGAAATTTAAAAACTGACTTAGAATTTGGAGAATTAATAAATTAAACCATAGATAAACCCCAATACTATCCATCCCCACACTATTTCCTCATCCTAATGGACTCTTAGGCCTTTTACTTGTTACAGTTTGATAGTTGCATGTGTTATTATTGTACTCTTAGTTTGAGCAAATACTGTTTTATGTTCTAATGATACCTAGTTTGTAGAAGAATGATTGACTCATATTGACTATATGGAGATCATTATTGTCAGACATTAATTAGTAACCATGTGTCTCCTTAGATGTGATAAACAATGATTTTTCTTATTGAGTAATATGCTGTCAATACCTTCTAAGAACATTTTTTTGCCATGTTACAGGTAAGACTTACCTGGAATAAAATCATTTACGTGATAGAAAAAATTATTCTTATTTAACTACTATTCTTCTACTTCTGCATTTAGCGATTACTACCAATATATGTTTATTGGTAGTAATATCAAGCAAGTACTAAATTTAAGTATAATTTCTGTTATAATCTAAATCATTAACAAAGTAGTAATAAGGAGGAGTCTATTGCTGCCCTAAGCAGGGCATTAAAGACCAGAGAAAGTGGCTTTAGAACAAATTTGAAAGGAAAATCTTATTTTTCTATTTTCTTAAATTTATAAAATCAGAGTTTTTGTTACTTGAATATTATCTAAAGAAGGAGTGATTCATTATAAACTAGGGGCAGAGGGCAAAAGTTTTTCAGGTACAGAAGTCTAGTTTGAGTGCAAAAACCTGGAAGGAAGAGGTGGTTATAGACCCTTTGAGAAGAGGAAGAGTTCATTGTAGCTAAAGTTAGAAAATAAGGTACAAAAAAAGAGACTTCAGACAGTGAAGAATGGGGCCTGAAAAGTAAAAAGGGACGAGAGCATCCTGGACCTTTGCATGTGGGTTCTAACAGTGTGAGCTTGAAAAATCATGTAAACTCCCAGACTCCCATTTTCTCACTGGTAAAAGGATATAATAAAAGCTATCTTGCCAGTTGCAATAAAGGTGAAGTACATTAAATCTTTTAGCATGTTTCTGATACATGATACTTTAAAAAAATTTTTACGATTAATCTTAAATTTATTTAGTAGAAAAATTCATCATTGGACTATCAAAAAAAAGCTGCCTAAGGATCTTTCATGGATACATATTCCTTTTTTTTTTTTTTTTTAAAGATTTTATTTATTAGAGAGAATGAGCAGGGGACGGGGCATGGAAGAGGGACGAGCAGACTTCCCATGGGTATGAAGGATGGAGACACAGAGTTCCATCCCAGGACCTTGAGATTCTGACCTGAGCTGAAGTCGGACACTTAACCGACTGAGCCACCCAAGTGCCCCTAAAGGCACATATACTAATTTACTCATTTTTCTTGATTGGCTAAAATTTTAGTGGCATTGTGAACATTTGGTGAGCTAATCAGAATTTTGTTATTTTATTATCCAATGTTTAGAAAAGCCAAAAGACTGGAATTAGAGGTTATAAGTCTGTTTATCCTGCTTGATGCAAACTGGATGGTTCTAATTGTGTTGAGATGGCTTTGCAAATGCATATATAGAATACTCTGTGGGTAGTTTGGAGATTTTTTTGGAATAGTTTTAAGATTGTTACTTTGAGTTTTCTCCCAGTTTTGTAAATTTAACTAAAATACATATGTGTATCAGTTCTATAGATTTTTTTGTAACTTACAAACTATATATAACTGTTGTAAAAATAACACATTTTTTTAAAACTGGAAAATGAAAAAGTTGAGTACACTACTCAAGCTAACTGCAGTCAATATTTTAGAGAATTTCCATCCAATCTTTCTCTATTTTCATAGGATAATTTTAAACAAAGGTTTTTGTTTTTGTTTTAATGATCAACATAGGACAGCTTCATGATTTAAAAAAGAAAAAGTGAGAGGTAAAAGTTGATGACCTTCTTCCTCACCCTTTCTCCACTTCCCAGAGGTAGTTACTATTAATAGCTGCTTTTGTTCTTTTTGTTCCCTATGATGACTTCCCGCGTGAGTCTTACAGCATTCTGGAGTCAGAGGATGTAACTAATGTACTTGATAGATATTGATTGAATTTTTTTTTATCAAGCTCATTTGATTAGCAATATGAGTAAAAAGTTAGAAAATGTGATTCCACTTCAAATTTACCCATTTTTATGTTAATTTAGTCATGTTTTCCTCAGTTTTTTCCTTATCAGCTCACTACAGTTGGTGCCTTTGATCTTGGTACTTTTCATAATGAACGGCTTTGGCTGACACGGAGTTAGTTTACAACAAAGGCCCTCTACTTCACAGTAATTTGCCAGTTTTATCCAGACTGTCAGTAAAATGTTTACTTGCTTTTGTGGCACAGTTGTGAAATTACTCTGTTATGTGTACCATCTTGTTTTATAATTTTATGACAGTATGACTTTTTGGGATATACAAAATTAACAAATAAATTAAAATCCTCTTATCTAGATTCATGATTCTTTCCTTTAGAGCTCCAAATCCTGGGCAGGTAGTAGTCTCCCATCCAAGTACTAATCAGGCTCGACCCTGCTTAGCTTCTGAGATCAGACAAGATTAGCATGTGCTCAGGATGGAATGGCCATAGGCTGGGCAGGTAGAATTCTGAGTTGATTAAATGAATGTCCGGTTTTAGATTAGGGGCCAAACATATCTTTCCTGTCTACTTAACATGACACAAATAAAAATGAATATATTTTAAATATATGTCCATAGCTTAATGGACATACATAGACATACAGATGGCAAGATTATATTTATTAAAATAGGAATGTAATCTTCAGTTCAACAAGTATAACTTGAGTGTTGGGTTTAGCCAGGTACAGTGCAAGGCAATGGGATTTAAAAAATGAATAAGACACAGTTCCTTCCCTTGGTCAATTTTAATTCTTTTTGGTTTCTAAATAAAACTGAATATTGAGAAGGGCATTAAGTAAGAATTTTGGAGAAAATGGAGAATGGAGAGAGAAGTAGTTTGGAGTACTTCGGTGAACTTAACTAAAGTTTGGACCCTTTAGATGAGGGGAATTAGATGAAGAATAGGTATAATACAGAGGAGTCCATTGATTTCTGTGGCCCCAGACTGTTGGAGATCATGTGACTTGATTAACTTAATAGATGTTGAGCTCATTCTGCCAAGAGAAGTTTTTAAAATCAGTATATTTCTTATTACATAAATCTAGGACCTTATTTTTGACCAACCATAATATCATTAATTAGAGTTTCTTTGCCAAGCAGAGAAGTATGGAGATATGGGGACTAGCTATTTAATTAGGAAGGTCTTTTCTTACAGAATTTGACTGTATGAGATGAATATCACTGTTTATTTAACATGGCATGGTTTCTATTAGTTTTTCAAGATCTCTATTGATGGTCCAAGTACATATGATCATTCTTTAGAGAGAAGGACCTAAGGCACTGTCTTATTTTCAAGTTTCAGATAATGTTAGACCAATAGATAACTTATAGTCTTTTTTTTTTTTTTTTTAATTAAAGAAAGAGAAAGAGAGAGAGTGCACATTCCTGAGAGAGAAGGGTGGGAGCAGAAGGAGAGGGAGAGACAGAGAGTATCCTAAGCAGGCTCCATGCCCAGCGGGTAGCCAGATATGGGGCTAAGTCTCACATCCCTGAGATCATGACCTAAGCTGAAAAGAAGAGTTGGACGCTTAACCAACTTAGCCACCCAAGCACCCCATGATACATTTTCAATATGATTTTTTCCTCCTCTGCTCCTTTTTTTCTGTCATCTAAAAATAAACCTTATTTTGTGATGGTGTACTTTTGTAAATCAACAGCTTCATTCAACCCAAACATTTATTAAGACTTTATTGTGAAATTGACATCATTCTCATTTTTTCTGTCTGCAGTAGATTAGGGTCTGACATTTTATTTTCCTATGAAATCTTAAGAGTTTAAAAAACCACTAATCTTTTGCTACAGTTGTTTTGTTAAGTATGAGAGACAGTGATGTTGAGTAGGTTTCATTAAGTATTAGAGATCAGGAAGTAGTTTTCTTGTTATATCAAGCATTTTCTGCGTTCATACAATCACTGGACTTTTTTGCTATAGGTACTTTTTGCTTATTGATATAATTTGTGATAATCTGCCTATCTTTAAACCTCAAGCATCATCTTTGGTAAGTAGGATAAACTGTGTTGATCACCTAATATAATTCTTTATTTGCTAGAACTTAAATACATCTTTTTAAAAATCATGTACTGGAAATGAGTTTAACATATCAAGCAAGCTAATTTGTATGTGTTTGGGGAAGCCCTGGTTTATTATGTTCAATCTCAAAGTAATGGATTTTTAAAAAGGAAATTTGCTTAATATATTATAAATTGTTGATGTTTATTGATATAAATATATAGATGTCTTTTTCCACCATATTCATGGAAAACCTGCTTTACTTCATTCTTACCAAACCTCACTAATAATTGTCCCTTTCATTTGCTTTTATTTATTAGATATGCAGTAATTCATGTTCATTATTTCCCTGTTAACACTACAATTTTTGTTTGTTTGTTTGTTTTCAACCTTTACCAGTTTCTCAAACAATTAGGTCTACATCCTAACTGGCAGTTCGTCGATGTATATGGAATGGATCCTGAACTCCTTAGCATGGTACCAAGACCAGTGTGTGCAGTGTTACTTCTCTTCCCTATTACAGAAAAGGTAATTGTTAATTGCGATAATAAAGTTTCTGGTAAATGTAATGTTCTTTTTCAATGTTGAATTAAAAACATGCTATTCTTTAAGAACAAATGACTCCCTTCTTGCATAAAATGAGGAAATCTAAAAGATATCTTAAAAACCTAGTTTAGTTAAAGAAATGTTATTTAGATTTTGATTTATAGATTGAGAATAAAGCCCTGAGTTAGATTTTTAAACTCGGGTAGTACAGGGGCATCTGGGTGGTTCAGTGGTTGAGCGTCTGCCTTTGGCTCAAGGCAGGATCACGGGGTCCTGGGATCTGCCTTTGCTCTTCCTCTCTCTGTGTGTCTCATGAATAAAAAATAAAATCTTAAAAAAAACCCAAAAAACAACTTGGGTGTAGTGCCAAGACTACCATTTTTGGATGTCTCTTTTTTTTTTGTCTCTTCTTTTTTAAAATATGATTACTTTGCCTCAGTGTGTTTTGGATATTGCATTTAATCACATTTTGATGTATATACTTTAGAAATATTAAGTACTACAGTAATCCTAAATCTGCCTTAGAGAAGGTATAAAGAATATTCACAATTTTAGTATATAAAATATGTAATTGTATCCAATATATATGTAAAAAGAAATCTTTAAGGAGGTAAGTGTAACTAATGACAGGGGTTACATTTACAGAATAAACTCAGTATGTGTGGAAATCATTAAGTTGAAATATAGCTTAATTGGCAGATTTAGGATGTGCTGAGGATTATAATTAGCTGTTCTTATAGTTCTGTATTTAATTTCAAATCTCCATATTTCAGGCCTTTCTTCTAGAATGTCATATAGATATATGCATTATGAAGCCAGAACTTTTAAGTTCACTTTAAAACAGGTTTTGAGTCCATATCTTTCTTTTATTTCTAAATTTAGAAACAACGGGATACAGTCAGTAGTTGTGAAAAATGAAGAAATAATGTTTGAAAAGATGTGGGAGAAGTGACGTGTTGATAACTTGGTGACCATACTCAGCTCATCTTATTTTTCAGGAATAAATGGAGCCAAGTCCCATAGAAAATAAGAATCAGGGTTTGTTCAGTCCTAGAAAATTTTGGATAATTTTCTTTATGTCATAACTAATTAGCCTCAGTTCAATATGAAAAAATACTGAAATATTTGTCTTTTCTACTTAATATTCTACAAAACAAATAGTTGTGTTTTTTTTTTAAAGATTTATTTATTTATTTATGAGAGACAGAGAGAGAGAGAGAGAGGGGCAGATACACAGACAGAGGGAGAAGCAGGCTCCATGCAGGAAGCCCGATGCGGGACTCAATCCTGGATCCCAGGATCATGACTTAAGCCAAAGGCAGGCGCCCAACTGCTGAACCACCCAGGTGTCCCCAAAACAAATTATTTAATCAAGGAAGGGATATTTATTCATACTTGCTGTTTATAACATAGAAGTTCAGAGTTAGAAATTTCTTATTGATTATCCATTATTACACTAAACTTTTTAATGGTGAGGTTGTAATTATTCTGAAATTTGAGGAGTTAGGACACTTAAGTTTACTCTCCTTTTGTCCAGTATTATTATTATTTTTTGATTACTAAAGTAAGCCAATAAATAGCTATCCCAGGACCCCAATTGGTTGTTTTTTTTTTTTAAGATACTATTTATTCATGAGAAACAGAGAGACAGAGAGAGAGAGACAGAGAGAGAGGCAGAGACACAGGCAGAGGGGGAAGCAGGCTTCATGCAGGGAGCCTGACATGGGACTCGATCCTGGGTCTCCAGGATCAGGCCCTGGGCTGAAGATGGTGTTAAACCGCTGAGCCACCTGGGCTGCCCCCCAGGACCCCAATTGTAAGGAACAATAACAAGAAAAAAAAGAAAAAAAGTTTGCTTATAGCTCAGGATTTCTTAGTTGGTGTGACAAATGTGAGTTTTTGGTCTGAATTGGAAATTTCCTAAAACATTGAGTTTTATGACCTACTTTTTTTAAAATTTATTTTTATTTTTTTATTCACTTTTTAGAATTAGAGAATAAATTGGATTTGGTCTTCATTTATTGGGTCATCATTATTTTAAAAAAGCATGTTGTTCTTATCGGTAGGACTCTTCATTTAGTGGATCTCCAGTACTGAAAAGCTCATTCTCTCTATTGCTAGAAAGAACACAATTCTAACATATTAAAGTGGAAAATATAATGGCATCTGCCAGTTTTGGTTGTCTTTATAATTTTTTATATTCCTATTTCAGTTCATAAGTGACATATTAAAGTCACTCAAAAGGTATCTAGAGAATATTTTAGGAGATACAGAGTATTTTAGGCTTCTATTTTTTTAATTCTATTTATTTGAGGGTGAGAGAGAGAGAGAGAGAGAGAGTACAAGAAGGGGAGAGAGAGAAGCAGACTCCCCAATGAGCAGAGATCCCAATGGAGGGCTCAATCGCAGGACCCTGGGAACATGACCTGAGCTGAAGATAGACACCAAACTGACTGATCCACCTGGGCATCCCATCAGGCTTCTATGTTCTAATTTAGAAATTGATTATGTAGTTGCAAATGGCTTAATCATGCTAATACCAAAAGGACTGTCATGGATACCTCATAACTCTTTATATAAAGTTAATTTTGGTGTTTTAAGTGTGGGTTTAAGTATATGTTTACTAACCAATGAATTGCAAGTGAAGAGGCTATACATTTATTTCTAATATTTTTGTATATCTTGACCATGTGTTTTCATTTCAGTCTACTATTAATAACTTTTCTTTTTTTCCCCTATACTTGCTATGTATCATTTTAGGATTTTTCTGCTTAAACCTTAAATCTTGAGAAGTTACCAATCTTATTTTCCTTTAACAAGGAACATTGATATTAAACAACAGCAGAAAATTAAACTGTATGACCATATAGATATTTCAGTGTAAGGTTAATATGTTGAACCTTTTCCAGTTTTTATCAATTAAACTTACATGAATGAATTAGTCATACAGCATTTATTCTGAAAATGTAACTTAAAAATTTGACTTAGAAGCACATTCATAAAAATTATTATTTAAGGCATATAAACACTTGTTGTTAGAAGCAGTTTCTTAATTATGAGTTAACTGCAGACATCATTTGTTTCCTTAATTGCAAGGATCAGACGACATTTTCTGGAGAGGACCAGATAATAAAGGTTTTCAACTTTGTGGGCCTATAGAGTCTCTCTTAAAACTATTCTACTTAAACAAAAAACAAAAAAAAAAAACTATTCTACTTTGCTTTTTAGTGTGAAAACAGCCATAAACAATACAAAACTAAAACTTTTCTTATGAGAACAGGCAATGGGCCAGATTTGGCCTACAGGCTGTAGTTTTGCAGATGTCCTACTCTATTGAAATCTGAAATTATAGAACAAAACAATAAAATTATCTTTCTGTCCTCTCCCACCACTCACTCCTCCCTCATTTTTTAACCTCTTTATTATTTTTAGCCTCTTTTTACAATTAGGAAAATGAGACTTATCAAATAATAATGACAGGAAATAATGACAAAGTCAAGACGTGGGCTCAGTGGTCAAGTGTAGAACCCACATTTCTGGCATTTATTATTATACCATATTGTCTTTATAATCAGTTATTATAGATAATAGTGAATATTTGTTATGAAATAATATGCTTATATCATATGAATTTTGTTAATACAGTATGATTTAACAATATAGAAATATAAAAAATAGAGGATTTCATTGTAAAAAGAGATAAAAATCCTCCCGTGATCTCATGTCCCAGAGATAACCAACCTGTTAAATTTTTGTATACCCTTTTAAATTTTTCAACGCATATATGAAGTAGATATTTTAAACATTTTTTTAAATCAAAAAACATTTAAAGATTTTATTTATTCCTTTGAGAGAGAGAGAGCAAGGGAGCATGGGGTGGGGAGGAGCAGAGGGAGAGGGAGAAAGAGAAGCAGGCTCACCATTGAGCAGAGAGCCCAACTTGGGTATTGGTCCTAGGACTCCAGGATCATGACCTGAGCTGAAGGCAGATGCTTAACAGGTTAAGCTACCCAGGTGCCCCATAAATTTTTTTTTTTTTTGAGAGATAGAGGGAGTGTGCCTGCGTGCAAGTGAGCTTGTGTGCACGCTTATGTGCACATGAACAGATCGGGGAGGGGCAGAAGGAGATAGAGAATCTTAAATCAGGCTTCATGCCCAATGCAGAGTCTGACATGGGGCTCTATCTCACCAACCTTGAGATATGACCTGAGCCAAAATCAAGAGTCAGAGGCTTAACTGACTGAGCCACTACGTGCCCCTATAAAGTAGATATTTTAAAAACATAAATGAGAATCATATTAATTATATTGACCTAGAACCACTGTATAATCACGGACAAATTTCTGAGTCAGACTTCGTACTTTTTTTAAGTGCTTTATAGTATTCCATTAAGACATGCCATAGTATGTTAACCAAATCCCTGCTGATGGATATTTAGAAGTTTCCCAGTTTTATGTTTGAGTACTTTATAATGTATTATATTCCTATGTAGATTATTGACTTTTTTTTAATAGTATGAAGTATTCAGAACAGAGGAGGAGGAAAAAATAAAATCTCAGGGACAAGATGTTACATCATCAGTATATTTCATGAAGCAAACAATCAGCAATGCCTGTGGAACAATTGGACTGATCCATGCTATTGCCAACAATAAAGACAAGATGCACTTCGGTAAATAATTTTGTATTACTGCTTGCCCCCTACACACCCCTTAAGTTAGAAGTTAACTTATTGAGCAGTAGGTGGAGCTGTAGTTCTTTCTTTTAAAGTATTAAATGAAACATTTTCTTCTCTTCTTTCTTTAATGGGAGTGTATATAGCATAGAAGAAATACTAATCTTTCCCATTCTGTTATATTATTGATAAACAGGTTTAACAAAGCCTATCATTTATCTCAGTTTTCTTAAATTCCCAACTTACCAGTGAAGGGGTTTTTACCTGAAAAAGTTAGCATGCTTCTAGTCTTTTCATGTATTAGTTTCTTTGAGATAGCAAACCTTCTCAATTTTATCTTTAATATTCTCAGAATCTGGATCAACCTTGAAAAAATTCCTGGAGGAATCTGTGTCAATGAGCCCTGAAGAACGAGCCAGATACCTAGAGAACTATGACGTCGGTACCTTCTTTCTGTCTTGATCTCATTTATGGGCAAAGTTTTGTGGGATTGTAGATTTTGGGGGTTTGTCTTAAAACTGTAGTTCTCAGCAATTGCAGATTTTATTGTGTCTATTAAAAAAAGATCTTTTGTACTTCACGTAAAATTACTTGAAATATCCATAAGTGTTGATAAATTGCCACTTCTTTTTTATATCCAGAGCTGAATGAGAGGAAAAAAGTTTGATTTACAAATTTAAAAAAATATTTTATGATTGACACTAGCTTACCGTTCCCTCCCTATTATAAATATATGCCTTGCCGATACCCTATGTGTCTTTCACTGGGAATTTGGAACAGGCTGAAGATTAGTGGAAAAAACAAAGGTTTAAAGGTAGATGCCAGACCATAATTAAGCTCTTTTATCCTCTTAGTAATGTTTTTGCATGTGTGAAGACACAGGCCACACAGTCTACTTTTAAACGATGGTACCATTTCATAGAATTGTTTTAGAGAGGCATTTAAATTTCACTGTATTTGAGATCTATTTTCCTTTTTCAAAAGGAAAAGTCTTTTTACCTTTTAGTAACACTATTAAGTAGATGGTAAATTCTTTGAAATTAGAAGTGGTGTAGCATACAGATTATTTGGCTAGAAAAGCCTTAGAGTTTGTACTCAATAAATTCATTGATTTGATTATGTTGTTTTAGCATTCTTATAAACGGTGATTATCTTAAATTGTTTTTTCTTAAAAAACCTGCAGATTTCATGAAACATCTTTATTTTACACAAAAGTAAAATAAACAACATAAGAGTAATCCCACTAATGAGAGGTAGCCATCATTATTAATATTTTTATAGGGAGTATTATGTATGTACACAATTTTTAAAACAAAAGTTTGATCACACTGTAATACTGTTTTATAACTTGCTTTTTTCACTTAACTTATCACAAACGTATTACATACCAGTAAGTATATATTTGACATCATCATTTAATGGCTGCATAGCTTTCCATTGTACAGTATTTTATTTTACCAATAAATTATTGTTGGAAATTTAATGTTTTCCCCTTTATTCACTATTTAAAAAAATACTACAAGGTATATTATTGTAGTTAAATCTTTGCAAATATCCTTAATTATATATACTTATGTGTATAGTTCTGTGTAAATACATAAATTCCTAGAACAGAAATTGCTGGATCAACCAGTTTGCATGTTTTCAAGGCTTTGATACTTATTGCCAAATTGCCATTCATAAAGGTACTTTCACCCGAAGTTTACTACTTTTGCCCATTTTCTTCATCTTTGCTAATTGTGGGTATTTTAAGGGCATTTTTTTTTTAAGTTCAGAAAACTAAAATCTCTAGCTTCTGATAAATGCATGCTTTTTGCTCCACGTTTTTAAAGTGCTGACTGAAGCTGCATGATTAAGCAAAACTACAGCCAGAGCTGCAGAGGAGCATGTAACCTGGAGAAACAGATGAGATAAGCTTTTTCAGTCTCAATCTGTGAGATGCTTACTTTATTCCAGTCCCAGTTGAATAAAGTGTTTAACGTTAATTCTAACAAGTAATTTAAATGACTCCCACTTGACATCTGGAAATTACAAATAATTAGATATTCAGTTGCTTCAGTCTGTAGGGATTTGTGGGTTGGACACTACCATTCATTTCGTTACTCAGAAATCATTCTTAAGTATTTAATATTAAACTGTTCCTAAATTTCTTCCAATTTGTTATTTCTTAACAAAGCTTTCAATGTTAAAATTTAGCACTGTTGTTTCCTTTTAAAAATCTGGATATAGTCATTTTTTCCTATTGACATCTTGTGTTCTTGTTACAGGCTATTCGAGTCACTCATGAGACCAGTGCCCATGAAGGTCAGACTGAGGTATTTCACGTTTTTCAAAACTTTCCTGGCCATATGTAAGTTTAACTGCAGTGTTGTTGGATGGCATGTAGTTTTAGAAAATCACTTGAACTTTTTTTCCCTTTGAGGGAATCCGCTCATGTAAAAGTAGTTAAGAAATAGCACAAGAACATTTATGAATAAGCTATTAGTAGGCACTTGGCTATTGGCTATCTCAGTCTGTCTGATCATTTGGACAGATTGCAGATTATGGGCTGGTTGCTTTGGCTAACAAGTGGCCTGCATTTTCCGTATTAGATTCTTCTGACTTATGCAAGCGTTTTGAGAAAAATGCCTGCATTATAGTACAAGTAGATGAATGTGTAGGATTTTCAAGACTCTTCAATCATGCCCAACTTCCAGCAAAAAAGTCCCATCATTCTCTTTGCTCAATAAATCTGTTGTGGGGCAATATGATGATTCTTAACATCTTCATTCTGTTAGTTGTTCTTCACCCAGGTCACCTCTCCTCTACTTTCTTTGCCTCTTTTTTTGTTCTATTGGTTTCCCTCATTCCCTCTTCCATTTCTTTTCCTTTGCTCCAAGCCTCATGCTCCCATTCCTGCAGGAAGTTTGTCAAAAGGTATTTCAGTCAAAATGGATAAAGTTGCTTAGTAAACCTACAACGCATTTTAGCACTAACTCCAGAGAATTAGAGATTTTCTTCTTTCTTATCCATATGTGACTTGAAGCCATATGTTTTCACGTACAAAGATCATATTGCTTTTATGTTTTAAAAATACTTGAAAAAATGCCTGAAAAGTACCTGTTTTATTTTTATTTTTATTTTTTTAAAGTACCTGTTTTAAAAATACTGTTCTTAAATATTTTTACTGTCTTCAAAAAGTTTTTTTTAAAGGAAAAAACAATTCAATATTATTATGTAACTGCAATTTTTCATAGATTGAACTGGATAACTGAGTGTTTATAATAAAGCCATCTAGGAATTTAAACACTAATTCCCCCTGTAATTTATGCCATCTTGGTTGTTCTCAGGTTCTGTTTTTAGAGGTGTGGACTATTGCTTTTTAACTAAGTTTTCTCTCACGTGCACGCACACACACGTGCCATCTCTAAATGACTGTAACACCAGATTAGAAATTAATAAAATATTCCCTTTTTAAATTGTTTTGTATGATCCTAGCATGTTTTTAATATTCACTATAGCTTTGCTTTTTTGTTTATATATTTACAGTATTAAAATTAGCAATGATGATGATCAGCATGAGATTACTATAAAATATGAAGATAGTTATTTGTAATAAAGCTATTAAATGCTTTAATACATTTACTTTAAAAATTTTGTCTTTGCAATACCTTCTCTTGCCCTCTTTTTTGCAGCTTTATCCATATTATGGCTTCAATAACTCTGTAGGTGATGTTCACAACTTTTTGCAGACCTAAATTCCACTTTTTCTACTATCGGATTGCCTTTTAGACATCATCTGAGTGACCACCACTATTTTAGAATGCACTTGTCCTTGTTTGAGTATTTTAAACTTTTTCCTTTATTTTTCCTGTTTCTTGTAACACTTGCATCATACATTTTCCCCATTATCACTAGTCTAATATGAATTTATTTAATTTCTTCCTGGAAGATCAGTTTCTAATGTAGATTCTTAATTCTTAATCTTTATTCCAATACTTATTCATTTTTACACAGTTCTCCTGGGTTACCTTTCCTGAAATGTAATTTGAATTATTTTGGGTACTCAAATTTTTCTTTATTTTTTTTGTTTTGTTTTAATTTTAAATGTGTAGAAAGGAGTGATTTTCAAGGTGAGGTAGGGGTAGAAGTTAGAATTTTCTGGACAGCTTTTCCTAAATTTACTCTCAGAAGAATTGATTGCTTTTGCATTAATCAATCAATCAATCAATCAAGAATTGATTATTTTGCATCTCCTATAATCACTACCAGAGTAGTCTTATTTTTTATGTGTATCATAGCCCCAAAGTATATTGGGGTAAAAAAAGAAAAGTATTTGAGAACCATTCCCCAAGGATATACAATAAATTTCAGCCTCTTTAACCTAGCTGTAGTCAAGGTTTTTCTAACCATTGTCCTAACTTTTCAACAGTATTTTTTTTTAAATATTTCTCTCTTGCTGTTCCTCACTTTATTGTTGCTATGCTTTACCTCTTGCAGTTTACTCTTGCTAAAAGTATTCCTTCGTGAATCTCTGCTCTTCCTACTTCTATCCATTCTTCAAGATTTGGCTTAAGTACTATCTTCTGCATGAAACAACTCGTTCCTTCTATGGACTCCTTTATATGACTTCTATTATTTGCATTTAGCTACCTTCATATTCTTTTTCATTTATTTAAGATGTATGTCTTTTCCCTTTAACCCCCACATTTGAACAGTCCTAAAATTAAGAGAAATTTTTACAGTTTAATGTCGTAATTTACTTGGCAGCTTTCCTTGCTTGGCTGTGCATAAAGTGACACACCTCATCACAACTGGGTACCTTTGATTTGATGAAATGTGGTGTCATATCTACCTTGCTGTGACTCTGAGGCCTAGGAATGGTATCTGGTTCATTTGGTCATGCTCCAGAATATCCACCACCAGTCCTTGCACGTGAGCACAATACATATTCATTATTTCAACCATAGTTCCCTCAGAACTATCTTTACTGGTGTAAGAATTTTTTTTTTTTAAGATTTATTTATTCATGATAGACGTAGAGAGAGAGACAGAGAGAGAGACAGAGAGAGAGACAGAGACCCAGGAGGAGGGAGAAGCAGGCTCCGTGGGACTCGATCCCGGGACTCCAGGATCGCACCCTGGGCCAAAGGCAGGCGCTAAACCGCTGAGCCACATAGGGATCCCCTACTGGTGTAAGAATTTAATAACAAAAATAAAAAGTCATGTTTTTTCCATAGTCCCCTGTGTAAATAAGACATATCCATTAGTCATTGTTCTTCAGTAGGGTACTATTAACATTTTGGGAAAGATTTCAGTTCTGAGAGAACAGAAACCCACAGCATACATTTTCTAATCTATTATGAACCAGCTTAAAACTTTTGCACCAGGTACTATTTTTGTGATCACCTCATTTTAGGTTCATTTACCATCTCTGGGCTTAAGAGTTTTTTGACATATTATTATCTCCATTGTTTTATAGTCTAGCATACTGGTTTTTGGCAGTTCCCGGAAAAAAACTAAGTCTTTCTGATTTGTATTTGTTTGCTAGGGCTGCCATAACAAAATATCACAAACTTGGTGGCTTAAACAACAGAAACTTTTTTTCTCACTGTTCTGGAGACTAGAAGTCAGTATCATTGTGCCATTAGGGTTGTTTTCTGGTGAGCCTCTTCCTGGCTTGTAGATGAGTACTTTCTTACTGTGTCCTCCCCTGACCTTTCCTCTCTGCGCATGTAATGAGAGGGTGAGAGAAAGAGAGAGAGAGATGGATCGATCGATCAATTGATCTCTATTGATCGATCTCTGGTATCTCCTCTTCTTGTAATGACACCAGTCCTATCCAGTTAAGAGTCCCACATTATTAACTTTAATTACATCTTAGAAGACCCTAACCCCAAATACAGTTACACTGGAGTCAGGGCTTCAACATAAGAATTTTGGGGGAGCATAGTTTAACCTATCACACCATCTTTGTGCTTTCAATGGACTCAGTACTCTTCTGGATATTTCCCTCCTGTTTTTATGGTTGGTACCTTCTCATCTATGAGGTCGCTCCTTAAAAGTCATTTTTTCAGGGACGCCTGGGTAGCTCAGCAGTTGAGCGTCTGCCTTTGGCTCAGGGCATGATCCTAGTTCGGGGATCAAGTCCCCACATCAGGCTCCCTGTGAGGAGCTTCTCCCTCTGCCTAGGTCGCTGCCTCTCTCTGGTCTCTCATGAATAAATAAATAAAACCTTAAAAAAAGTCATTTTTTCAAAGGGCTTTTCTTTTATCACTGTTAAGTACATCCACCTCTGTGAATTTTCTGTCATAAAGTCCTGGCACTTTTAAATTATCTTATAATAAGGCTGTTTGTTTCTTCTGTTTACTTACTAGACGGTAAGTCCCATGAGGGCATGGGCCTTGTTGGTCCCATTCACCTTGAATACCAGGACAGTGCTTGGTATGTGTAGGCATTTATGAGAAATTACATATATAAAGGTAAGGAGCACAGGATATAGGTTTGTATGCCGACTCCACTACTAGTAGCTTAGGCAAGATACTTTCCTCAGTATAAAGTGGAAATAGTAGCATCTACCTTATGGGATTGTTGTGAAGATGGCTGAGTTAACCATATAAAGTGCTTAGAATAGTCCCTGGCATGTAATGAACCTTCAATAAATATTAGGTGGTAATTTTATTAGGCATTCAGAAAGATGAATACAGATGACAGAGGATGAGGCAGAGGAAGAAGTAATAGGGTGAAGCCAGATCAAGGAGGAGGCTTGGATTTTATAGGAAATAAGGAGACACTAAAGATGGTGTGTTTCGTTTTCAGCATATTGAGCTTAAGGTGAGTTTTTGGGTCATCTGTGTAGAAGTTGGATATGGAGCCTAAAGCTTTGGGGAGATATCTGAAATCTTTTGTATTTGAGTAGTAGTTAGAACCTTGAGAATTCTATAGAGGGAGAATAGTGGTGGACCACAATAAATCCCCATGGCATGTTAGTGTTAAAGGAGTGGTTAGAGGAAGAGGAGCCAGTAATAGCAGTGTAATTGCAATGGTAGTTGTTATTGACATCGTTGGTACCCTGTCAGAACATGTTCATGGAGTAGAGCAGGCAGGAGCCTTAGTGCATGTAGAGATTTGTAGCCTAAATGAGAAATCAGTAAGTTAAGCCACTCAGATACAGTAGTGTTTTCAGGAGACTGGCCTTAATGTGCTACTATACACCAGTTGTCTGTTTACTTGTATGGTTTTCTCTGTTCCACCATCCCACCATGAGCCTCAGGCAGTCTTTGGCTATTCCAGAAATTTGGACAGTAGCCCCACCTCACTTATATTTCATTAACTTATACTGAAAATTATTGCTTTCATTTTTCATTTAAGATAAAAGAACACTAAGATATGAGGAATTTAAATTATGTGTTTTTAAAATTGTGAACAAGTATCAGTGATACATTAATGGAAGCAATCTTCAAGTCCAATGTGAAGAAAAAAAAATCCAAAAAAGTATTTAATTTGCCGTTAAACTGTACTTTTATTTCATTGATGCTTATCTAAAAAGCAATTTCTAAAGTCTGTCATTTGTCCATATTAGTCTAGGAGCCAGTCCAGATAGAAGTGGAGATCTTCTGATAATTTATTGTTTAACTTTTTACAGAAGAATAAATTTATTTTACTGCTCAGAACCCTCCATTCAAATTTATAATAATAATGAAAAGTAATAGAAACTGGCACTGTTGCTTTATTTATTTTTTTTAAGATTTTATTTATTTATTTATGAGAGACACACAGAGAGAGAGAAAGAGACATAGGCAGAGGGAGAAGCAGGCTCCATGCAGGAAACCCAATGTGGGACTCAATCCTGGGACTAAGCCAAAGGCAGACGCTCAACTGCTGAGCCACCCAGGTGTCCCTTTATTTGTGGTTTTAAATAAACATGCCAATATGGAAAGTATAGCAAAAAATGATTTTTGATTTACATATATTTACTTCCAATCTTTTCTTTAAAATTTATCTTTTTTTTTTTTTTTAAAGATTTTATTTATTTATTCATGACAGACAGAGAGAGAGAGGCAGAGACACAGGCAGAGGGAGAAGCAGGCTCTACGCAGGGAGCCCGACGTGGGACTCGATCCCAGGTCTCCAGGATCACACCCCATGCTGAAGGCGGCGCTAAACCGCTGAGCCACCGGGGTTGCCCTTTTTTTTTTTTTTTTTTTAAGAGAGGCAGAGAGAAGCAGGAGGGGAGGTCAGAGGAAGAGGGACAGAGGGAATCTTAAGAAGGCTCTTGTGTCTTTAAGGACCTCTTTTTTTTTTTTTTTTTTTTTTTTTTTTTTTTTTTTTTTCCTTTTTTTTTTTTTTATTGGTGTTCAATTTACTAACATACAGAATAACACCCAGTGCCCGTCACCCATTCACTCCCACCCCCCGCCCTCCTCCCCTTCTACCACCCCTAGTTCGTTTCCCAGAGTTAGCAGTCTTTACGTTCTGTCTCCCTTTCTGATATTTCCCACCCATTTCTTCTCCCTTCCCTTATTTTCCCTTTCACTATTATTTATATTCCCCAAATGAATGAGAACATATAATGTTTGTCCTTCTCCGACTGACTTACTTCACTCAGCATAATACCCTCCAGTTCCATCCACGTTGAAGCAAATGGTGGGTATTTGTCATTTCTAATAGCTGAGTAATATTCCATTGTATACATAAACCACATCTTCTTTATCCATTCATCTTTCGTTGGACACCGAGGCTCCTTCCACAGTTTGGCTATAGTGGCCATTGCTGCTAGAAACATCGGGGTGCAGGTGTCCCGGCGTTTCATTGCATTTGTATCTTTGGGGTAAATCCCCAACAGTGCAATTGCTGGGTCGTAGGGCAGGTCTATTTTTAACTCTTTGAGGAACCTCCACACAGTTTTCCAGAGTGGCTGCACCAGTTCACATTCCCACCAACAGTGTAAGAGCGTTCCCTTTTCTCCGCATCCTCTCCAACATTTGTTGTTTCCTGCCTTGTTAATTTTCCCCATTCTCACTGGTGTGAGGTGGTATCTCATTGTAGTTTTGATTTGTATTTCCCTGATGGCAAGTGATGCAGAGCATTTTCTCATATGCATGTTGGCCATGTCTATGTCATCCTCTGTGAGATTTCTGTTCATGTCTTTTGCCCATTTCATGATTGGATTGTTTGTTTCTTTGGTGTTGAGTTTAATAAGTTCTTTATAGATCTTGGAAACTAGCCCTTTATCTGATATGTCATTTGCAAATATCTTCTCCCATTCTGTAGGTTGTCTTTGAGTTTTGTTGACTGTATCCTTTGCTGTGCAAAAGCTTCTTATCTTGATGAAGTCCCAATAGTTCATTTTTGCTTTTGTTTCTTTTGCCTTCGTGGATGTATCTTGCAAGAAGTTACTATGGCCGAGTTCAAAAAGGGTGTTGCCTGTGTTCTTCTCTAGGATTTTGATGGAATCTTGTCTCACATTTAGATCTTTCATCCATTTTGAGTTTATCTTTGTGTATGGTGAAAGAGAGTGGTCTAGTTTCATTCTTCTGCATGTGGATGTCCAATTTTCCCAGCACCATTTATTGAAGAGACTGTCTTTCTTCCAATGGATAGTCTTTCCTCCTTTATCGAATATTAGTTGCCCATAAAGTTCAGGGTCCACTTCTGGATTCTCTATTCTGTTCCACTGATCTATGTGTCTGTTTTTGTGCCAGTACCACACTGTCTTGATGACCACAGCTTTGTAGTACAACCTGAAATCTGGCATTGTGATGCCCCCAGATATGGTTTTCTTTTTTAAAATTCCCCTGGCTATTCGGGGTCTTTTCTGATTCCACACAAATCTTAAAATAATTTGTTCTAACTCTCTGAAGAAAGTCCATGGTATTTTGATAGGGATTGCATTAAACGTGTATATTGCCCTGGGTAACATTGACATTTTCACAATATTAATTCTGCCAATCCATGAGCATGGAATATTTTTCCATCTCTTTGTGTCTTCCTCAATTTCTTTCAGAAGTGTTCTATAGTTTTGAGGGTATAGATCCTTTACATCTTTGGTGAGGTTTATTCCTAGGTATCTTATGCTTTTGGGTGCAATTGTAAATGGGATTGACTCCTTAATTTCTCTTTCTTCAGTCTCATTGTTTGTGTATAGAAATGCCACTGACTTCTGGGCATTGATTTTGTATCCTGCCACGCTACCGAATTGCTGTATGAGTTCTAGCAATCTTGGGGTGGAGACTTTTGGGTTTTCTATGTAGAGTATCATGTCATCGGCGAAGAGGGAGAGTTTGACTTCTTCTTTGCCAATTTGAATGCCTTTAATGTCTTTTTGTTGTCTGATTGCTGAGGCTAGGACTTCCAGCACTATGTTGAATAGCAGTGGTGAGAGTGGACATCCCTGTCTTGTTCCTGATCTTAGGGGAAAGGCTCCTAGTGCTTCCCCATTGAGAATGATATTTGCTGTGGGCTTTTCATAGATGGCTTTTAAGATGTCGAGGAATGTTCCCTCTATCCCTACACTCTGAAGAGTTTTGATCAGGAATGGATGCTGTATTTTGTCAAATGCTTTCTCTGCATCTAATGAGAGGATCATATGGTTCTTGGTTTTTCTCTTGCTGATATGATGAATCACATTGATTGTTTTACGGGTGTTGAACCAGCCTTGTGTCCCAGGGATAAATCCTACTTGGTCATGGTGAATAATTTTCTTAATGTACTGTTGGATCCTATTGGCCAGTATCTTGTTGAGAATTTTTGCATCCATGTTCATCAGGGATATTGGTCTGTAATTCTCCTTTTTGGCGGGGTCTTTGTCTGGCTTTGGAATTAAGGTGATGCTGGCTTCATAGAACGAATTTGGAAGTACTCCATCTCTTTCTATCTTTCCAAACAGCTTTAGGAGAATAGGTATGATTTCTTCTTTAAACGTTTGATAAAATTCTCCTGGGAAGCCATCTGGCCCTGGACTCTTGTGTCTTGGGAGGTTTTTGATGACTGCTTCAATTTCCTCCCTGGTTATTGGCCTGTTCAGGTTTTCTATTTCTTCCTGTTCCAGTTTTGGTAGTTTGTGGCTTTCCAGGAATGCGTCCATTTCTTCTAGATTGCCTAATTTATTGGCATATAGCTGTTCATAATATGTTTTTAAAATCGTTTGTATTTCCTTGGTGTTGGTAGTGATCTCTCCTTTCTCATTCATGATTTTATTAATTTGAGTCTTCTCTCTCTTCTTTTTAATAAGGCTGGCTAATGGTTTATCTATCTTATTAATTCTTTCAAAGAACCAACTCCTGGTTCTGTTGATCTGTTCCACAGTTCTTCTGGTCTCGATTTCGTTGAGTTCTGCTCGAATCTTTATTAACTCCCTTCTTCTCTTGGGTGTAGGATCTATTTGCTGTTTTTTCTCTAGCTCCTTTATGTGTAAGGTTAGCTTTTGTATTTGAGTTCTTTCCAGTTTTTGAATGGATGCTTGTATTGCTATGTATTTCCCCCTTAGGACTGCTTTTGCTGCATCCCAAAGATTTTGAACGGTTGTATCTTCATTCTCATTAGTTTCCATGAATCTTTTTAATTCTTCCTTAATTTCCTGGTTGACCCTTTTATCTTTTAGCAGGATGGTCCTTAACCTCCATGTGTTTGAGGTCCTTCCAAACTTCTTGTTGTGATTTAGTTCTAATTTCAAGGCATTATGGTCCGAGAATATGCAGGGGACAATCCCAATCTTTTGGTATCGGTTCAGACCCGATTTGTGACCCAATATGTGGTCTATTCTGGAGAAAGTTCCATGTGCGCTTGAGAAGAATGTGTATTCAGTTGAGTTTGGATGTAAAGTTCTGTAGATATCTGTGAAATCCATCTGGTCCAGTGTATCATTTAAAGCTCTCGTTTCTTTGGAGATGTTTTGCTTAGAAGACCTATCGAGTATAGAAAGAGCTAGATTGAAGTCACCAAGTATAAGTGTATTATTATCTAAGTATTTCTTCACTTTGGTTAATAATTGATTTATATATTTGGCAGCTCCCACATTCGGAGCATATATATTGAGGATTGTTAAGTCCTCTTGTTGAATAGATCCTTTAAGTATGATATAGTGTCCCTCTTCATCTCTCACTACAGTCTTTGGGGTAAATTTTAGTTTATCTGATATAAGGATGGCTACCCCTGCTTTCTTTTGAGGACCATTCGAATGGTAAATGGTTCTCCAACCTTTTATTTTCAGGCTGTAGGTGTCCTTCTGTCTAAAATGAGTCTCTTGTAGACAGCAAATAGATGGGTCCTGCTTTTTTATCCAGTCTGAAACCCTGCGCCTTTTGATGGGGTCATTAAGCCCGTTCACATTCAGAGTTACTATTGAGAGATATGAGTTTAGTGTCATCATGATATCTATTCAGTCTTTGTTTTTGTGGACTGTTCCACTGAACTTCTTCTTAAAGGGGAATTTTAAGAGGCCCCCTTAAAATTTCTTGCAGAGCTGGTTTGGAGGTCACATATTCTTTCAGTTGCTGCCTGTCTTGGAAGCTCTTTATCTCTCCTTCCATTTTGAATGAGAGCCTTGCTGGATAAAGTATTCTTGGTTGCATGTTCTTCTCATTTAGGACCCTGAATATATCCTGCCAGCCCTTTCTGGCCTGCCAGGTCTCTGTGGAGAGGTCTGCTGTTACCCTAATACTCCTCCCCATAAAAGTCAGGGATTTCTTGTCTCTTGCTGCTTTAAGGATCTTCTCTTTATCTTTGGAATTTGCAAGCTTCACAATTAAATGTCGAGGTGTTGAACGGTTTTTATTGATTTTAGGGGGGGATCTCTCTATTTCCTGGATCTGAATGCCTGTTTCCCTTCCCAGATTAGGAAAGTTTTCAGCTAGAATTTGTTCAAATACATATTCTGGCCCTCTGTCCCTTTCGGCGCCCTCGGGAACCCCAATTAAGCGTAGGTTTTTCTTCCTCAGGCTGTCGTTTATTTCCCTTAATCTATCTTCATGGTCTTTTAATTGTTTGTCTCTTTTTTCCTCAGTTTCCCTCTTTGCTATCAACTTGTCTTCTAGGTCACTCACTCGTTCTTCCACCTCGTTAACCCTCGTCGTTAGGACTTCTAGTTTGGATTGCATCTCATTCAATTGATTTTTAATTTCTGCCTGATTAGCTCTAAATTCTGCAGTCATGAAGTCTCTTGAGTCCTTTATACTTTTTTCTAGAGCCACCAGTAGCTGTATAATAGTGCTTCTGAATTGGCTTTCTGACATTGAATTGTAATCCAGATTTTGTAACTCTGTGGGAGAGAGGACTGTTTCTGATTCTTTCTTTTGAGGTGATGTTTTCCTTCTAGTCATTTTGCTCAGTGCAGAGTGGCCAAAAGCAAGTTGTATTGGGAAAAAGAGAAAAAGAGAGGAGAGAAAGAAGGAAAGAAAAGAGAAAGAGAAAAAAAAGGGAAGAAAAAGAAAAAAAAACGAAAAAAAAAAGAAGAAAAAGAGAAAGAAAAAGAAAGGAGAAAAAAAGGGGGTGGGGGAAGGAAACAAATCAAAAAGCAAAACAAAACAAAAACAAAAACAAAAACAAACAAACAAAAAAAGAACCACCGGGGAGTATCTTCTGATTCTGTGTTCTTTAAGTCCCTTGGCTTCTCCTGGAAGTTGTCAGTCTAGCTGGTCTTCTGGGGGAGGGGCCTGCTGTGCTGATTTTCAGGTGTTAGCAGTTGGGGGAGCTGCTGTGCCCCTGCCTGGTGCAGGGCTCGGTGGGGGTTGTTTACCCCGTGAGGCCGCAGGAGGAACAGCCCCAGTGGCGGGGCAGCTCTGGAAACCTGGATTCAGCTCCGGCAGGAACTCCGTCTGCAGGGCCTGGAGGCTCCGGGGCGGGGCCGCTGATGTGCTCAGCTGGGGCAGGAGCGTCCTCGCTGTCCTGGGCCCTCCCGGCCTCTGCCTGTCCCGGGGGAGGCGGGATCCTGGGCTGTGTCCCGGCGCCCTGTGCTCCGGGGCCTGCGCTGTTGGATTCGCGCTCCCGGGCCGCGCAGCCCCCTCCGCGGAGCTGCCGCCCAAGCCCCTCCGAGCTGCTCCTGGAACCGCGCAGCCCCCTCCGCACGGAGCCTCTTCCTCTGCCCGAGCCCCTCCGAGGTGCTCCCGGGGCCGCGCAGCCCCCTCCGCGGAGCCGCCCCCGAGCCCCTTCAGCTGCTCCGGGTCCCGCCGGGTCCCGCCGTGCGCGCTGCAGCCCTTAGGGAGCTCGGCGCACTCTCCTGGGTGCGCAGTTGCTGTTACTGTCCCCGGGAGCCCGAGGGCATCCTCGCCCTCCTGGGTCCTGCTCCAACCCCCTGCGAGCCCCTTTCCGCCCGGGAAGGTCGGTGCAGCTCCTGCGTCTCCGGGACGGGGCTCTCCTGTCCTGGGGACACTCGCCCCGGCCTCAGCCCGGCTCCTCGCGGGGCCCCTCCCCCTTGGAGGCCTTTGTTCCTTTATTTCTTTTTCCCCGTCTTCCTACCTTGATAGATGCGCGAACTCTTCTCACTGTAGCATTCCAGCTGGTCTCTCTTTAAATCTCAGGCCGAATTCATAGATTTTCAGGATAATTTGAAGGTTTTCTAGGTAGTTTGGTGGAGACAGGTGATTTGGAGACCCTACTCTTCCGCCATCTTGCTCCTCCCTCCAGGACCTCTTTTTTACATCAGTGGAGATGGCCTCAGAAATAACCCTTGTCTGTGTTGAATTCTATTTTTAAATTTTGGCATGTTTGATAGAAGGAAATAATAAGTTTGATGGCTAATGACAGTTCAAACATCTTTTTAAAAAATATTTTATTTATTTATTCATGAGAAACACACACACACACACAGAGGTAGAGACATAGGCAGAGAGAAGCAGGCTCCATGCAGGGAGCCCGATGTGGGACTCGATCCCGGGACTCCAGGATCACGCCCTGGGCCAAAGGCAGACGCTCAATTGCTGAGCCACCCAGGTGTCTCTCAAACATCTTTAGTAAAAGTTTATAGAGTGAATTTAAATCATGAAGTTAAGTTATAACTTATTTATGATGAAATATGTAATAATGTATTTTGGTTAGTTTTGTCCTATAAGAGGAAGTTCATAGATAAGCAATAAATAAGTTGTGATTTCAAGTATGTGTTCATATATGTATACATAGTTAAAATATATGTGTGTGTGTGTGTGTGTATTTAATTGGCTTTTTGGCCCAATCAGTTGCAGACTATCAATGGAGAAAACTGTCAGGTTTCATTTTCGTTTGATGTAGAAGTATAGTTTGCATGGCTTCATTTTACTCTGCAGTACAATTCTGAGTGATTTTGATTATGTTACAATTAGGGTAAATTAAGATGTTCGTTCACATTTATTTCTTTTCTTTAAGGATTTTTCTTCTTTCCCGTCTTTGAAAGAAGCTAAACTTAGTTCTTATATAAAGTACAATTTAAGTTCCTAATATTCTTGGAGGAATCAGACGGAAACATAAATGGAACTCTGATGAAAAGCATGCTTTTTAAGCTGTATAGTCCACTTTTGTTAAGAAATCTGAAATTTCACTTTCCGATCTTTTTTCTCCATTTACTTTTCCATACCTCATTTTCTTTATTCCATTACAAGAAGACTTAGGGTAAATCTCTTTTTGGGCAACTTCATTTTATTTCATTCTTAAGGTTAAGAAATTCTGGGAAGCCCGGGTGGCTCAGCGGTTTAGTGCCCTGCCTTCAGCCCAGGGTGTGATCCTAGAGTCCCGGGATCGAGTCCCACATCGGGCTCCCTGCATGGAGCCTGCTTCTCCCTCTGCCTGTGTCTCTGCCTCTCTCTCTCTCTCTCTCTCTCTCTGTGTGTGTCTCTCATGAATAAATAAATAAAATCTTTTTAAAAAAAAAAAAGTTGAGAAATTCTCTGGAACTCCTATTTTAGCTCCCTATAACTTTTGCCTCCACCTCTCTTCTGTCTTTTTTAATTGTTGTTTTTCCTTCTGCATATCATCACCCAGATAGAGACATGTTTTTAAAGTATATGTAAAATTGAGTGGGGGAGCTGAGTTTTGAAGGAGGGAGTACAAATTAGAATTAGTCATAGTTGGGAAAATGTTATTGGAATGGTTTTTGTTTCTCTATTTTCTTTAATTTAAATTCAATTTAGTTAACATGCAGTGTATTACTAATTTCAGAGGTAGAAATTGGTAATTCATCAGTTGCATATAACATCCTATGCTCATTATACCAAGTACCCTCCTTAATGCCCATCACCCAGTTAACCCCATCTCCCCATCCTCCACCCCTCCAGCAACCCTTTGTTCCCTCTAGTTCAGTCTTTTGTGGTTTGCCTCCTTTGTTTTTATCTTATTTTATTTTCCCTTCCCTTCTTCTAGGTTCATCTGTTTTGTTTCTTAAATTCCACATATAAGTAAAATCATATTTGTCTTTTTCTGACTGACTTAATATCACTTAGCATAATACTCTCTAGTTCCATCCATGTGGTTGCAAATGACAAGATTTCATTCTTTTTGATGGCTGAGTAGTATTCAAACACTAACACCATGTCTCCAAGCATGTAATTCAGTTCTTTATCCACCTAAAAAAAATGCTATATAGATTAAATTAGTTGTTGAAGGCTAAGAAATATAATTACTACTCCATCCTATTTATACTTTTTCTCCCCTCTTCTTAGGTTGACAAGTGCTTTGTCCTAAAATGGATCAAAATATTATTTTCTTTCTTTCATTATCATCATCATCTTGTTTATTTATTTATTTATTTATTTATTTATTTATTTATTTATTTATGATTTTTTTTGACAGTCTGGGGGTTTTGGAAATAGAGATATTAAAACCATTACTTATTTTAAAGGAAAATTCTTAAACTGAACTCATGAGTTTACTCTTTCAAATCTGACCAGCTGTAACCCTTCTGTGTAAAAATGTCTTCAGCAATAAACATAGAGTCAAGGTTAGGTTTGGGGATGGTGAGATTTTTCTGTTTGTTTTGTTTTAAACCAGAACTTTCCAAAACAGAGGATAATGCTAGGATTTAAGAGTGTTTCATTTTAATAAATGAGAACCTGTTCTCATGTTGCAAAAAGAAAAAGCATTTCTGGAAATTAGTTTGGCCAGCTTAACAATGGTAAACTTGAATTTAATGTAGCATGTACAGATACAAGTCATTATACTCTTAGAGATTTCTGACATGGAGAATTGTAAATTGAAGCGAGATGACATAGTTGTTAAAACCAATAGAGGAAAAGTCTTTTAAGAATATCTTAAAACCTGTGGGCAAATTGATTTCTTAGGTAAGCAAAATGAATAAATTTGCCATCATACAGATTTTCCATGAACTATGTAATAGTATTTTGTATATTTTGATACCTAGCCTGTGTTTCAATTTTACTTTTTTGCCAGCTAAACATGGGTACACTGTAGGAAAATTTACATCTCTTAGATCAATCTGGTTTTACTTTTCTATTTTAAATTTGGACCTTATATTTAATGTAATCCAATGTATTGTGTTGAAATTTACTGAAAAAATACAGAAGTCCACTTAGAGTTATTTTATAATTTTGATTTTAAACTTTTCAAGTTAAAAATTTTCATGTTTTATATTTGCATACATGTTCTCACAAATGTGCACACATGTGCTCATACATGTATGTACACACCTTTATATTTTACTCCTTTTCATAGCATTTGGCAGCCCTAATTTTTTTTTTATCCATGTGCCATTTTTTAGACTCCGTGATATTTCTAACATCTGAAAGGGCATATACATCCAGGAAATAACTGTTAAATTTAATTGTGATCAAATATGTATTTTACCAAAGTGCCTAGGTGGCTTAGTCAGTTTTGCGTCTGCCTTAGGCTTGGGTAATGATCCCCCAGGGTCCTGCTCGGAGAGGAGCCTTCTCCCTCTCCCTTTGCCTGGCACTTTTCCGTGTGCTCTTTGTCAAATATGTAAATAAATTTTTTTTTTGTTTTTTTTTTTTTAATTTTTATTTATTTATGATAGTCACACACACAGAGAGAGAGAGAGAGGCAGAGACACAGGCAGTGGGAGAAGCAGGCTCCATGCACCGGGAGCCCGATGTGGGATTCGATCCGGGGTCTCCAGGATCGCGCCCTGGGCCAAAGGCAGGCGCCAAACCGCTGCGCCACCCAGGGATCCCCGTAAATAAAATCTTTTTTTAAAAAAGTACATATTTTATCAGCAGGTCAATAAAAGGAATCATGATTTCTAATGACCATACAATGAGAAGCTAAAGTGATTTTTTTAAGTTGAATTTAATTTTTTGGGCAGCCCAGGTGGCTCAGCGGTTTAGTGCCGCCTTCAGTCCAGGGCCTGATCCTGGAGACCCGGGATCTAGTCCCATGTCGGGCTCCCTGCCTGGAGCCTGCTTCTCCCTCTGCCTGTGTCTCTGCCTCTCTCTCTCTCTCTCTCTCTCTGTGTGTGTCTCTCATGAATAAATAAATAAAATATTTTAAAAAAAAAAGAATTTAATTTTTTTTAGTATTTTATTCCCATTTCTACCCTGTAAAAAGGAGGAGATTGTGAAGACAGTGCATGTTGTTTTCTACTAGAGATGCACAAATATTGTAGGTTTTGGAGCCAAAAAATTCTCAATGTGAGATAACTAGGGATGTTTGGAACATTAGGCATCATTTTGGGTGCCACAATGTCAATTGAGGAAGTTTTCTTTTTAACTCTTTAGTGTCATTTATGGGTGAATACAATGGAAATTGAGGTGTTTAGTAGCTTCCAAATATTCTCATCTTCTTAATTCTCACTGCTTTTGAAAGTATGTTTGCCATCTTATTTCAATGATAGTTACTATTTACTGAATGCATCCTATATGGCAGGCATTATACTAAGGGACAGGTGTACCCTACTCTAGTCCTGTAAACTCCTTAAGATCTCCGTATGTTATTTTATTTTACAAATGGGAAAACTACGAAGTAACTTGTTCAAGGTCACATAGCTAGTGGGTACTGACCATGCTCTAAAGGCAATAGAATGTGTACGTAAAACTGCTAACACAAAAAAGAAGAAAGAGGATTTTTAATTTTAAAGTTTTGTCCTAAAAGCAAAGTTAAACACAGCTAATAATTTTTTAATTTAAATTCAATTAATTAACATATAGTGTATTATTAGTTTCAGAGGTAGAATTTAGTGATTCATCAGTCTTATATAACATGTAGTGCTCATTATATCACATGCCCTCCTTAATGTTCATCACCCAGTTACCCCATGCCCCCACCCACCTCCCTTCCAGCAAGACTCAGTTTGTTTCCTGTGATTAAGTCTCTTATGGTTTGTCTCCCTCTCTAATTTCATCTTGTTTTATTTTTCCTTCCCTTCCCCATGCTCCTCTGTTTTGTTTCTTAAATTCCACATATGAGTGAAATCATATAATTGTCTTTCTCTGATTGACTTATTTCTACAGCTAATAATTTAATGCAAATATGTAATGCATTACAAATGCCATTTAGAGTTGTGCTGAATACTTTATTCTTTGTTACCCCTATATCTAAGTTAGCTCTTAGGTTTTTCCTTAGATTAAACGTAAAATCTTATTCGTAAACCAACCAGTCTTTTGATTACCATATTGTGTATATTTCAGAAAACAGTAATTATTTTAAGTATCTACCAGCTAATGATCCCTTCATGTTCAGAAGATTACATGGTTATAATGATATTTTTCTTAATAACAGGATGCCCATTAAAATGAGAAAATGCTTTGAGTGGAAGCCAAAATCTACTTAGTTTATTTTAGCATTTTAGAATAATTCATATTTGAGCACTTACAGTAACCTACCAAACACTTGATTTCTTAGTGGACCAGTTCTTTTAGGCAGACCTTTTGCCCCCTTTTAAAAAATGTCTATAATTACTTTTTAGCCTTTAGAGTATTTCTAATTCTTTGGTTAATGTAAAATAGTTTAAAGATTAATCTCTTCAATTTTCCTACACACAGAGACATGTACATTAACTGTAAAAGAAGGTAATTTTCCTTTTTATAAATACATTCTCTCCACCTTTTTATTAAAGGTTTATTTATTTATTTATTTATTTATTTTTTTTTTTTTTTAAAGATTTTATTTATTTAGTCATAGACACAGAGAGAGAGAGGCAGAGGGAGAAGCAGGCTCCACAGGGAGCCCGATGCGGGACTCGATCCTGGGCCTCCAGGATCACACCCCAGGCTGCAGGCGGCGCCAAACCGCTGCGCCACCGGGGCTGCCCTTATTAAAGGTTTAGATCATTTCTTTTTTGCCTTCATGGTATTTCTAAATTTTTGTATTGTCATTAACCAGTTTAAGGAGTAGTTGATTCATTTTCTCATACACAAAATGACATGCACATTAACTGTGAAGGAAAAGTAATTGGCCTTGTAGGAACTGAGTATTTTGCTTTTGGATTTTTTTTTCGTTTTTTTCTGAACTAGTTACAAATTTTGGAAAACAAATATTTGAATTGTGTTTGGAGAATACAAATAGAGCTGGTAATAGAGTTCCCTCATGAATCAGTTAAATTAGTTGACAGTCAATGGGCAAGTGGCTTTATATGTAATAAAAATACTGAAATTAGAGCCAAGAGTCACGTATTCTGCCTCTGGCTTTGACAGACACTAGTTGAATGCTTTGGGCAAATCAATTAAGTCCTTGTGTTTATGAATATTAAAAACCCCCAACACTGTCATGATAAACTCACTCTATGTATTTTATTTTATTTTACTTGGTATTTTATTTTTAACTCAGAGGATTTAAGTCAGAATCATAATGCTTAAAAATCTCTTGAAATGAATGTTTGTACCTAATTTTCATGCAACAATAATTTATTAAATTCTTAAGAGTTCTTTCTAAAAAGCAAAACATTTACTTTGCTTTTAAAATGCCTAGAGTTCTGAAAACTCTATTGTAGGTTTCCCCAAACATTATGTAACAAAGAGATTTAAATTATATGTCAATGTTCTATATGAAGTCACATTATGTTGCATTACTCACACAGCAGAGGATTTTAACATTGAACACAGCAGTTTCAATGTTAAAATCCTGGCAAATGTTGATGTTCTTAATAATTTTAATGAAATACGTAATTTTTAGCAATTTTGAATTCCTGTACAAGAACTAAAAAACCGAGGAAGTGAGCTTTTTGTTATGACTCTTCTGAAAGACTTAAGAATAAACTGTAAAAAAAAAAAAAAAAAAAAGAATAAACTGTAAATATTTGATCTTTTCCAATTAGTATGGAAGACCATGTAAAAAAACTGGATATTGAGTCTCAAGATTCAGTTTACAATTTAAATTTCCATATATTGAAGCAAGGCTGCCTTGGTTTCTTAAGCAATTGCACTGACAGGTGATATGAACATTTAAAAGTTGGTGTGTGTGTCTTTAATCTTTATAATTCTAGGAAGAAAACCTAGGAATTTTAAGATTCCTTAATAGCACATTTCATATCAGTCATTTCATCTCTTAAAATGATATTACTTGGCAAACTTTCCTGAATTATCACATACATTTTTACTGAAACTGAAAATATATATGATGTGTACTGTTATGCCTAAATTATGAATTAAATTATCTTTAGCACTCATGTAGAGAAAATATGTATATATTGTGTTCATTGAGCATTAGATAGAAATAAATATGACTAAACAATTAGAATTATTCCTTCTAATGTTAACATCTCAATGTTCATTTATTTATTAAAAATAATACACAAGCTAGCACTTGGGCTATGAAATAGTAAAGTTTTCCTGCCTAAAACCTTTATAAGATGGTTATAAGTAAAACAGTCATAATATAGTAATGTACCTTCCTATTTTTTATGTTGTAGAACATTAGCCAGATACAGACACATACAGAAACAAACTTTAATGTGTGGAACTCATTCAGCAGGGTGTGCTTTGAACCTACCATCCTTTATTTTTTCATTCTTCCCTCTTATATAAGTTTACATTGGAAGACATGAGTAAAAAGAGGGCTAAAGTCACCTATAGATAATCTGATAGAATTTGAACAAAAAATATATATTCATCTTTAAATAGAAATGATCATAGTTTTTACCTTACAGGATTATTGTGAGGATCTATGGCATCTATAGTTTAGAACCTCTGGTACATAAAGTAATCATACAATGTTAGCAATTATTAGTATTCACTGATGAACATGTAAGGGTACTTGCGGGAACATATTTACAGCATAGTTTATTTATTTGTTTTGTTAAAATTTTATTTATTTGAGCGAGAGAGAGAATATGAGTAAGGGGAAGGAGAGGGAGAAACATACTCCCCGTTGAGCAGGGACCCAACTCAGGGCTTGATCCAAGGACCCTGGGATCATGACCTGAGCTGAAGGCAGATGCCCAACTGACTGAGCCACCTGTGTACCCCTATAGCATAATTTATAAATGTAGGAAAGTAGGGCAGCCCCCGTGGTGCAGCAGTTTATCGCCGCCTGCAGCCTGGGGTGTGATCCTGGAGACTCGGGATCGAGTCCTACGTCAGGCTCCCGGCATGGAGCCTGCTTCTCCCTCTGCCTGTGTCTCTGCCTCTCTCTCTCTCTCTCTGTGTGTCTCTATAAATAAATAAAATCTTAAAAAAATAAAAATAAATGTAGAAAAGTAGAAATAACCTAAATATACAATAATATCTCTATTTATGGTACATCTATTTAAGAAATAATATCTTGCCATGAAAAATGACATAGATACATACTTAATGGCATGGATAGAGGCCCAAAATATATAGATATAAAAAAAAGCAGCATGAAGAGTATGATCCCTTTTTGTAAAAAAAACCAAAAATGTTAAAATATTTTAACAAATTGCTAAAGGCCATGTATAGGCTAGTATGAAACTATAAAATTGCTGTAAGGGGCCCCAAAAGGGAAGCCCATTCACTCCACAGACCTCACTGCTACTTATGAGTTAGACTGGAGAAAAGGCTAGAAAGAGCCCAAAGGTACAAACCTGGGGAAGGGAGCAGTTTCTACTTTGGCTAAGGCTCCAAGCCTTGGTTCTTCTCCCCTAAAGAGCAAAACCTAAAGATGCTAAGACAAAACACCTTCCTTGGGGAAGGAAATAGATAAAACCACCATTTTGGGGGAGGAGCAGAAAACTATGAGAGAAAGCGCTGGAAGAGGAAAGCCTGATCCTTGATACCAGGGGTAAATAGCCTACCTACGATGGTAGAAGCAATGGTTAAACCAGAACAATAAATAATATCTCCACCTTCCCACCGTTAAAGACCAGCAAGCACCAATAAACAGCTGTCAAAGTGTGAGAGTAAGTCAAGTACAAGGAGAGAGAACTCTGAGCACAGGTTCTAAGAAAAAGCCTAAAGCTGTGGGTGGAACAAGAACATTGAAAAAGAAAGCATCCAACAACCCAACTGCTACCCTAAGCACAAGGTAATGCTAGATGAATTTTAAGCTGGTAGGTTGCTGAGGTTATTTTGCCTAACAAAATAAAACACGAACAGCTCAACTCCTAACTAGATTGATTCAATTCCATACACTTAAGGTCTAGCAGAAGAGACATGCCAATTCTCAGGCATAAGTAGTATTTATCTCAGTCTGCTTTTATTTATTTTTTTTTTTAATTTTTTTTTATTTATTTATGATAGGCACACAGTGAGAGAGAGAGAGGCAGAGACACAGGCAGAGGGAGAAGCAGGCTCCATGCACCGGGAGCCCGATGTGGGATTCGATCCCGGGTCTCCAGGATCGCGCCCTGGGCCAAAGACAGGCGCCAAACCGCTGCGCCACCCAGGGATCCCTCAGTCTGCTTTTATATAAGATATATATATATAGCTTTTAACCAAAAATTACAAGACAAAGAAGAAACAAGAAAAATAACAATACACTATTATTAAACAAAGTAGTCAACAGAATCAGAGTCAGATATGATCCAGATATTGGACCTATCAGATGTAGTTTAAAATAACTATAATTAATATGTTACTATGTTAAAGACTCATGTGAACAAAGTAGACATGTACTAACAAATAGGGAATATTAGCAGAGAGTTGGAAACTATAAGAAAGAATCAAATAGAGGAATCCCTGGGTGGCTCAGTGGTTTGGTGCCTGCCTTTGGCCCAGGGTGTGATCCTGGAGTCCTGGGATCAGGTCCTACATTGGGCTCCCTGCATGGAGCCTGCTTCTCCCTCTGCCTGTGTCTCTGCTTCTCTCTCTCTCTCGGTCTCTCATGAATAAATAATAAATAAATAAATAAAATCTTAAAAAGAAAGAATCAGATAGAAATACTAGTAATGAAAAATATGGTACTAGAATGAAGAATGCCTTTAATGGGTTCACCAACCAATAGACTTGACAAAATTGAAGGGAGAATCAGTAAGTATGAAGACACATCACTAGAAATTACTCTAAGAATTACCAGAAGGAAGAGAGAGAGGTGGGATGCCTGGGTCACTCAGTGGTTGGGCGCCTGCCTTGGGCTCAGGTCATGATCCTGGGATCTGGGATTGAGTCCTGCATCAGGCTCCCTGCTGGGAGCCTGCTTCTCCATCTGCCTGTGTCTCTGCCTCTCTGTCTCAGTCTGTATCTCTCATGAATAAATAAATAAATCTTAAAAAAAAAAAAAAAGATAAGGGTGAGATGGGGACATGGGCAGGAAAAATATTTCAAGATCTAATGGCTGTTTTTCAAAGAGTAATTAAAGACTTCAAACCACAGCTTCAAGAATCTCAAAGAACACTAGGTAGGATAAATATCCCTACCCTCCCCAAACCAAACACACATATACACAGAGATACATAATGTTTCAAAATGCTGAAAGTGAGAGATAAGTAGAAAATGTTGAAGGCAGCCAGAAGAAAAAGGCACATTAGATACAGAGGAACAAAGATAAGAATTACAGGCCTCTCAGAAATTTTTTTTTTGAGGATACACCATGACTAAAGATAAATATTTTAAATCCAAGGATAATTACTATAAAACATAAACAATAAGACAATAGTATATATAAGATGGAATTGTGTAAATAATCCAAAAAAAGGCAAAGAAGGAACAAAGAACAGATGGAAAAGGAGAGAGCTGGCAAGATAATAGATTTTAATTCAACCGTATCAATACTTACATGAAATTAATAAAATATAAGTGGTCTGAATATAAACACACAAATTGAAAGAAAGATGATAACATTGGTAAAAAAGCAAAACAATTATGTGTCTTTAAGAAAGTCACTTTAAATATAAGGACATGGAAAGATTAAAATTAAAGTAATGGGAAAAGATACACAATGCAAACACCAATCAAAGCTGGAATAATTATATTGAAATTAGATAAAGTAGACTTCAGAACCAGGAATATTAACAGTGAAAAAGAAGGACATTCTAAGGATAAAGAGATCAGTTCACCAAAAAGACCTAACATAAAGTTTGTATATGTAGCTAAAAATAGAGCCTCTAAATATAGGAGGCAAACATTGATAAAACTGAAGAAACAGATTCACAAGTACAGTTGGATATTTCAACACTTCTCAGCAATCAGAGCAAGTAGACCCGGAAGATTAGTAAGACCTTAAAAGAAGACTTTAACAACAATATCAAACAACTTGGCCCTATTAACATTTATGAACATTCCATCCAAAAACAGCTTAAGATACATTCTTTTCAAGTACACGTGGGATGTTCACAAGAATACGCCATATCCTGGATCAGGAAATAAAGTTTTCTTAAAAGTTGAAATCACACAAAGAAGGTTTTTTGTGTTTTATTTTTTTGTTTTTTGTTTTGTTTTGGCCATAATGGAATTAAATTAGAAATCAGTAACAAAAAAATCTGAAAAATTCCTAATTATTTAGAAATGAAACACTATACATTTAAATAGTTCATGGAGGGCAGCCCTGGTGATGCAGTGGTTAGGCACCGCCTGCACCCCGGGGTGTGATCCTGGAGACCCGGGATCGAGTCCCATGTTGGGCTCCCTGCGTGGAGCCTACTTCTCCCTCTGCCTGCATCTCTGCCTCTCTCTCTCTCTCTGTCTCTCTGTCTCTATGAATAAATAAAATCTTTAAAAAATAAATAAATAATTAAATAGTTCATGGATCAAAGAGGAAGTCACAAAGGAAATTAGAAAACATTTTAAATTGAATAAAATTACCTTAAGATTTTTTATTTATTTGAGAGAGGCAGAGCACATGAGAACATGAGTAGGGGAGGAGAGGGAGAAGTGGGTTCCCCGTTGAGCAGGGAGCCCGATGTGGGGCTCGACCCCAGGACCATAACTCGAGCCAAAGTCAGATACTTAACCAACTGAGCCACCCAGGTGCCCCTGAATCAAAATTTTTAAAAAGTCAAAATATACAGGTTTCAGTTAAACCAAGAATTAGAAATCTCTATCATAAATGCTTATAGAAGAGAAAAAACAGGAGTTACAGAAAAATCTATATCACTGAATGCTTATAGTAGAAAAGAAAAAGCAAGGATTCAAGAGAAATTGATAGTATTAAATGCTTATAGTAGAAAAGAGGCTTCAAGTCAGTGATCTAAATTTTTACCTTAAGGTAGTAAAAGAAGACCATATTAAAGCCAAGTCAAACAGAAGAAAGAATAAAAATAAAAGCAGAGGGGTTCCTGGATGGCTCAGTGGTTTAGCGCCTGCCTTCGGTCCAGGGCATGGTCCTGGAGACCTGGGATCGAGTCCCATGTCGGGCTCCCTGCATGGAGCCTGCTTCTCCCACTGCCTGTCTCTGCCCCTCTCTCTCTCTCTCTCTCTCTCTCTCTCTCTCTCTCTGTGTCTCTCATGAATAAATAAATAAAATCTTTTAAAAAAATAAATAAAAGCAGAAATCAGTGAAATTCATTATTGTACTAAAGGTCCTGGGAGTGATGTAAGAACAAGAAAGAAAGGGCATATGAGTTAGAAGGGAAGAAATAAACTGTATTTATAATGAGCATGATTTTTTATGCTGAAAGTTGTTTATTTAAAAATGGGGGATGGAGACTGTATCTGAAATGTTAATGTCATAAAAGATGAAGACTGTTGGAAATGTTCTAGATTAAAGGATACTAAAAATACATGACAAGTAAATTCAGTGTACCTGGTTCCTAGATTAGATCATGAGGGAAAATGCTCTAAAGGAAATTAACAGATAACTAACAAATTAAATGCAGACTAGAAAAGGCACAATGCAAATTTATGAAGGTGACAACTACCCTGCTGTTATGTAAGAGAATTCTTAGTCATAGGAAATACTGAAGTATTTAAGGGTAAAGGACCGTGATGTATGTAACTTACCCTAAACCCTCAAATGGTTCAGGAAAAAAATTACATAGCATAAATGCAGAGGATAAAACAAATGGGGGGTGGATAGGATGTCGTAGGCAAAGATTTCAGTGTTTCCTGTGCTGTTTTTGTTTTTGTAACGTTATAAATTTGAATTTTTTTTAAAAGTTCTTAAAAGGTTTTTCAAAAATCTCAAAAGAAGAGGGCCATTACACTTGAAGTTGGAAACTGCTTTACTCACAGTAGGCAACTGTGAGGGATTAGGTAAGGTCTGCCTATAGGTTAGAGTATGTTTGCTTGCTTCTTGCTATAAAACACATCTCCCCAAACTCTGTTCCTGTCCTGTAAGACAGCTCACCTTGTGTGCGACCATCCATCTAGGCCTTTTGTGTTGCCCTCATGTGAATGCGTGCAAACCAATAGATGATCACGCTCCTGGCTGTACTAGAAGTCAAGCCTTTTTTCTCTGACTCAGGAGTCTGAAGTCTTCTTCCAGCACCTATGAAAAAGTAACAGGTCAACTTTTTCGATTGAAAGCATAAAATCAAATTCCAGACCCAGTGGTCTAGTCCTGTGAACATGTCTTACTTGTCCCTATTTCTGTTCTTTTTCTGACACTGAATTCTTTGCCAGGAATCCCTTTCCCATTTCTTCACCTCTCCAAACCTTACACATCCTTTCAGTTTACACCCTTCAGTTTTACTTCTAGTTTAGTAATCTCTCCCTCCCAGATTCTTAGGAGATTGTTGTTTTGTTCCACTGCTCATTTAATCATCTCTCCTTCTCTTTCTTTCCTCCATTTCTTTTCCCTCTTCACCCATCTTTCTTTTCCCCATTTTCTTTCCTCCATTTCTTTTTCCTATTTAGCTGTAATCAGATTGAATATGACAAACTTCTGATTAAACTGTGTCTGTGAGAGCAGACCGTTTATTCTAGTATAGAGCCAAGAGGATTTATTTATGTATTTCTGATTAACTAGTTCTTATTAAGAGCCACTGAAGTGTTCACAAACATGTTTTTTTAAACTCTCATCACAGGCTTTATTTTAGGTTGGTGTATTGTTCACAGAGATTGAAAGCACTAAGAACAATCAGAATTTTCAGGGTTGAAAGAATCCTAGAAATCATTCAGGGAAAAACCCTTCATTTTCTTAAAGAGAATAGGTCATGGATAGTGATCATTATCACTTCCGAAAGACTCATATCACTACTCTTAATGTTGATTCTCACTGTGGTTATAAACAATTATAAATTTTTCATACTGCCTTAAAATAAATTTTTTTACTTCATGTGCTGATAATATTTATTAGAGGTAGCAGTCATAAAATAATCATTTGGATTACCATTAATAAGTTAGATTTTGGGGACACCTGGGTGGCTCAGTGGTTGAGCGTCTGCCTTCTGCTTAGGGTGTGATCCCAGGATCCAGGATCAAGTCCTGCATTGGGCTCCCTGCAGGGAAACCTGCTATGTCTCTGCTCCCTACCCCCCCCCCCGTGTCTCTCATGAATAAATACATAAATTAAAAAAAAATAAGTTAGTGTTTGTACGCATGTGCATGTTGTGGAAAACTTTTGGACCAGATTCAACCTTTGTGGTGTAATTATGTTTGAAAGCATGATTCTCAAAATACCTAATTTTAAGAGGATTATAGCTCTCATCATTAGAATCTGGCCTAACAAATTAGTGATAAAATCTTTCTCTTGGAAAATGAGGTTGTACATCAAGGTGATTCTACATAATGGATTCTAGAACCAGATTTCCTGTATTTGAATCTCATCCCTGCCACTTGTTAGTACGGGCCTGGGTTATATTAATTAACTCTGTGTGTTCTGATTCCTCATTTTTTTAAAAAAGATTTTATTTATTTATTCATGAGAGACAGAGAGAAAGAGATAGAGATAGAGAGAGAGAGAGAGAGAGAGAGAGGCAGAGACACAGGCAGAGGGAGAAGCAGGCTCCATGCAGGGAGCCTGATGTGGGACTTGATCCCGGGACTCCAGGATCATGCCCTGGGCTGAAGGCAGGCGCTAAACCACTGAGCGACCTAGGGATCCCCTGATTCCTCCTTTGTAAAGTGGGAATATGTTACCTATCTCATGGGTTACGGGGAGATGAAATAAATTGATAATGTAAAGTGCTTAAAAGCGTAACCGGGACAAAAGAAATAATTTAACAAATACTATTGATTAGTAGAAGATGGCTAATAGGCTATGATAGTTTCCATTTAACTTGTTAGCCTAAGTAAGAGGATAGTTTATGCAAGTCACCAGCTTCAGAGGGGTTTACTTTATTCTTTATATTTTAACGTTTTTTTCCCCCTTAGAGCTTATTCCAACTAAAGAATTCTTTTCACCAGTGCCTATTACCATATTGTTTTCTTCTAAACATTATTCTTTGTGTTTTGTATGTGTTACATGTTGTGTTCTGTGTATGTGTGTGTTCCTGTTTTTTAAACAAGTTGATGTAATAATTCCATTTTAGTGGCTTTTCAATAATTCTGAGTCTGTGCTACACAAATGAGGATAGGTAAATATTTTAGATGTGTACTTACAGAAGCTATGGTATATAACCCTATACCTTAGTTATGTATTTCCATATTATCCAGTTTTAAGCAACATTCATATACAATCCTTTTCTAGATTATTGTTGATTAAAGTACTAGACCATATAAATACAGGTATGACCATACGTTGCTTTTAAGAATAAATGATCGCCCAGTAACGTGGTCTAAGTAAAATGTTCTCTTTTTTAATTATGTAGTCCTCTTCGCCATCCTCATCACAGCCTCATTCTAGCCACTGCAGAACGAAGGCCTCATCATTGTGTCACCATGCATCCCTGCCCTGGGTCAAACGTAACCATGTAGGCCCTGCAAAGGCTACCAGTCCATCTCTCCGTCTTCGTCGCTGGCGACCCTTCTTGCGCCTACCATCTATGGGTCTCCATTCTGTTGTAAGTGTAGTCAATCTTCCATCTCTTCTTCCAGTGACAAGGATAGTCCATTTTTTTTCCTTACACTTCTTCCGTCTTCAAAGTGCTTTTCTCTTGGTTCACTCAGCCATTAGCTTTTTCTCCCCCAATTAGATTGCAAGCATACCTCCATGCTTTGCGGTCTAGCTTGACTTTCACCAATGCCTCCGTGAACATTCATTTTCCCACTCCATATCCTGCCAGCATAAGGATGCCTGCCTTTTGATGAGTACGGATCGACATTCATGATGATGTTTAAGTTCCTGTCCATTGTTAAAGTGAATATGTATTCTCTTAACCTTCATCTCTCTGATTTCATTTAGTTGACCCAGGTCAACAAGTGCTGTGTACCTTCTGAGTTCTTTGCCATCTCCTTTTTTATTTTTTTCATGTTTCTGAACATGACTGTAGCCTCTTGTCATGCTCTGGGGTCACTTTACTTACTCTATCCTTAACCTAATCCTTCATGGTGTAGGGTGTTTCATCTAAGCTATTTTATTCCCTGAGGCATCTCAGGTACTTGGTTTAATCTTGATCCAATCTTCCCTGCCTATTCAGTTTCTAAAGATCTTTTCTAAGTAGGAGGTGAAGATTTTCTCGTTGTGAATTGCTTCCCACAAATTTTATGATTTCTCCTTCTTAGATTGGTGATATTAGCAAACTATTAAAAAGTACATTTGTTCTTATAATCTTGCTAATTATCTTAAATGTTGAGACAGATGATGGAATTCTAATAATTTTCATGATTGAACTAAACTGTAGGGTTAGGCAACTCCAGCTCTTTTCTTTTTGATGTTTTAAATTTTTTTTAAGATTTATAAATTTATTTATTCATGAGAGAGAGAGAGAGAGATGCAGAGACAACAGGCAGAGTGAGAAGCAGGCTCCATGCAGGGAGCCCGACGTGGGACTCCATCACGGGTGTCCAGGATCACGCCTTGGGCGGAAGGAGGCACTAAATCGCTGAGACTCCCGGGCTGCCCTCTTTTTGATGTTTTAGACTGTTAACGTCAATAACTGGTTTAGCAGAGCTAACCTAGAAATGCTATCTGAAAGATTTGGTGTATGCCATCCATTTATAAGAAACTTGATGCTTCTGGAAATCATCATAACTTTTGAAGCCAGAGGAAGTCTGACTCCTCATACATTTAATGCTTAAAAAACTAGAAGTTGGTGTCAAACATTCCTTCCTTCCCCTTATTTACTCTTTCAGAGCTATACTCAAACTGTGAAGTAGTCTTTACACTTTTCCTTAAATATGTTTCCACCAAATATCAGTATGGTCATCAAATAGACTTTCATTTATACTGAATACCAATCAGTAAACTGGTGTCTATTTTATTTTCTTCATTTGATCACAACATGCATGTGCCATTTTTATTCATTTATCTATTTAATATTTGTTGCTTCCCTACTGTGCCATATACTGGCATAGTAGGAGATACAAGGTGAATTATATATGATCAGAGTAAAACCCTAATTTTGTAAATTCTAACTCGGGCACAATTGATTCTAAACATGACTGATTGCTTTGTACTTTTAAATATTCTAAATATAAATGAATAAATCATAAATTGGTGTTTCCAGTTTTATATGATTTTACATAATTTTGATCTTTGCTCTCCATATTAATTTTGTTGTTTTGTAGCTTCATAACTATTTTCATATCATAGCATGGATTCTTGAACTATCCAGCCTGAGTTTGAAACCAGATTCCCTCACTAGCTCTTGAACAGTTTTCTTGAGAATAAATGAGTATATTATCTATTTCATAGAGTTTATATGATGATTAATTGGTCAGTACATTTAAGGCACTTAGCACAGTGCCAGTACCTGGTATATATTAAGTGCCAAACAAGTATAAATTAAACTATATTTTCAACAATTTGAATTTTATATTTAGTATTTAATTTCTAATTGATTTGTTATTTTATTTTTAATTGAGATAATAATAAGTGTTGTATTATAAATTAGGGAACTTTGTAAAAAATAATATATAAAACTAAATGTAGGCGACATGATCCAGTCTATAGCTTCTGGTTTCTACCTTCTTGGTCATTTTTTTGAAATTGAAGACTTTGCCTTTTTTTATTGTTCTTGTTCTTAGTGGAACAGTTTTTAAGCAGTTGGATAACTGCAAATTTCAGACCCTCAGACTGATGAAGTTGACCCAAGGGAAAAGGAAAGGCTCCCAATAGGTACTGAAGTTTTGTGGAAGGCTTAGAAGTTTTGAGCTTAACTTACCTTTTATAATAATTTGAAGGCTTTTCATGCCCTCTTTAGTTTTATATTTTTCATATGCACTTTTGGATAAAAGGTATAATGACTCACAATTATGAGTCACTAGCATTAGTGATTTCTTATATTTGTGATAATGTAGTTAGTATTAATATTGAAATATTACATAATTCTTTTATGGCACTTAACAATTTACATGTATTTCATTTAAACTTTAAAACAGATAAGAAACCCAGTGCACCCAGGGGTTGGGTATATATTCAGGTCTCTGACTCCAATTGTACTACTTTCATCTCTAGCATGGTTTTATTTACTGACAAAATATGAAGAATAGAAGCTATAAGATGTATTATTCTTAAGAAGAGATGGTGTTAAAACAAGTGTATAATTTTTGAAAATGCAGTAGCTCCAAAATTTAACATACTTGTTAACCTATTGGAGAATTGTCTTAAAATGAATAATAAAAAAAAAAAAACCCTCTTTTCTAGTTGGATAAAAAATCATTTCTAGTATTTCTTTTTTTTTTTTTTAAGATTTTATTTATTTATTCATGAAAGACCGAGAGAGAGAGAGGCAGAGACGTAGGCAGACGGAGAAGCAGGCTCCACACAGGGAGCCTGATGTGGGACTGCCCAGGACTCCAGGATCACGCCCCGGGCTGAAGGCAGATGCTTAACCACTGAGCCACACAGGCATCCCCATTTCTAGTATTTCTTATTATATAATTGAATTTAAGTTTGTAGAATTGCCTAGGTTTAGCCTTGAAAAATTGGATCCTTTTCTGGTCATTAGTAAAACAAGAATATTAAATTGAGTGATCACTAGTATTTTTTGATTCTCTGAGCAGGAAAGTAAGGGAACTCATTACCACTATCTTTAAACATTTGAAGACATATCATGTTCAAGAGGAATTAGAATTTTTTCTAAGAAAAGGGAAAAATACTGGGGGCCATATATTACTCTCAGTATGAAGGTTAACTCCAGCAAAACTGTCCAAAGAGCTAATAGACTACTTCAGAACCTAGTGTTCTGCTAGGGTCTGCTGCAGATGGGGCTGTGCTGGAGAGGAGTCTACTACTGGAGTAGCAATAAAAGTAGATAATATTGACTCCTACCAACAGTAGAATTCTTTCATTCTAAACTGAAGCCAGGAAGAGCTAGTTTGCCACATTAATGTTGAGATTCTCCCATTAATAATTGAAGAGAAGTACTATCTGAAGAATAATGGGAGATTAGATGAGTCACTCTATCTGTAAATTTTTTAGAAACATCCAGTAAAACCAAAATAGTAACGCTTATTCTGTCACTTTCAATTTTTGCATCTAAATACTTCTTAAAACTAAAAATACTACTTAAAAATACAAAATTATCTGAAGATGAAAAAAGTATAAATTTACATTTCAGATACCATTGTGTTATATAGGATGTTAATATGTGATGTAATTTGACTTATGCCTCTTTAAAACATTTGCTTCTAAAATTTGTTCATGCATTTAAGTGATTGTATCTTATTCAAACCATTTAAGATTTGATATACAGCTAACACACATTAGTGTTAACTGTGCAGCTTACTGCATATCATAGTGCCATTTAATCATGTATGATTTTGGGTAACTTATTTACATTTCTAAGAAATGTAGCAGATATTGCTTATTGCAAATCGAATTTAGAAAACTAAAAAAACCTAAAAAACTAGGTGTAATTTTCATTTCAAATAGTTCACTAAAAAAGCAGATGAAAAATCATAGGTTACAGTTAATTGTACTTTGATTTACTTTTATCTCTTCCCCCCCACCCTGTACTCTTTTGGCTATTTTCCTGCATTTATTCATTTTTAAACTTTGAATCTTGATGAATAGTGAGACTTACTTCATTCTAAGACTATATTACGTTGTTCAAAAAATGAGATTATCAAGTTCAAATCATTAAGGAAAGAATTCACTTTCTTATTAAAATTTAGCTTGAAAAGAGTTTTAACTGTTTATCCTATTTTTTTAACTTTCTTATTTCAAATTTCAAAAATTAGACAAATCAGCTCATGCATTCATTTCATTCAGCAAGTATGCATTGTGTATTTACTGGTACCAGGTGTTGTGCTAGTCACAGGGTTTTCAAGGTTGAATAATATTTAAGGTTTTTAGATCAGTTGAGATTAAGAAAGATGTGCTTTAAGTCGATGTTTTCTTGGTTGATGGGTGAGGACATTGTCATAAATGTGGTCATGTTCATTCTTTGTCCACCATATCAAAGATGAATAAATCTTGAATTACATGTTTTCTCACATCATTTCATATTTATATATGTTTACATGTACTTGATTGATTTGACTACTAACATGCATAATATGTATTTTTCCCTCCTATTTCAGGCACCAAGTATAGATGAAAAAGTAGATCTTCATTTTATTGCATTAGTTCATGTAGATGGGCATCTCTATGAATTAGGTAAGAGCTATTTAAATTTACTCTGGGGAGGGAAATGATAAATGGGAAAGTCTCTATTTATGATTAACAGGTCTGTTGACATTTATTGTGTTTAATATTAATTGCCCTATAATATCAAGTTGGCATAATGAAAGTTTTCCTTTAAGATTTTTTACTAGAAAAAATAAATGTTTTTTGAATTTTAAGCAACTTATAATTCAAGAAAGTGTACATATTAGCTTTGTATTTCACGCAAAGCAGGGAAGTAAAAATCATAGGAAACTCCTATAAATCAGTTCAGCATTCCTTACTAAATTATTTAGTAATCATCAACATCTGGATGAACTATCTTGATCCTGAAACAACTTTTAAAATATGCTGTAATATTCATAATGACTAACTTTTGTAATCAGTAATGAGTATCACTACTTTTTAGGTTTTTGTACTATCTCTTTGTGTTGCCTCTGATTTTTTTAACTTTACAAGAGCGTGTGTTTTCTGGCAGTAGTTCCCTAAGGCATATGTCAGAGTAGCCATGATTAATTATTTGGCATTTTGGCCTATACCTGTACTTATTTTTTAGAAGTTTAACTGTAGATCGACTATTTTGGGGAATGTTGGAGATCATCATCATAATTTTAATTGATCCTTTCAGACATAACAAACTTCTTAAAGTTCTTTAATGGCTGGTTTATACTACTTATCATGAATCCTTGTTGTTTTCCATGAGGACAAGGTTAAAAAAAGCCAAATAAGGGGCAACTGGGTGGCTCAGTCAGTTAAGTGTCTGATTCTTGGTCTCAGCTCAGGTATTGATATTCAAGCCCTACATTGGGCTGGATCCATGCTGGGCCTGGAGCCTTCTTAAAAAAAAAATAAAGAAAAGTAGAAATTAAGTTTAAAAAAATTTTTTAAAAGCCAAATAAAAAAGAGAAGTCTTTTTCAATTTCTAGGTACCATGATTTTTAGTTCTCTTTGTTCTTACTTGCTGTCTGTATTAACTTGCCACTTTCATTTTCCTCAGCTTATTTAAAAGCACAAAGTTCTGAAAGAACTCCTGTTACTATAAATGAGGTCCATAAATGTAGATAGATTTTACGTGTGGAATATAACAACAGAGTAATACACTTGATTAAAAAGAAAGAGCTGTATTCAAGGGTACAAGGAAAGGAAAAAGCATAATTTTGTAGAAACCTAAAACCCCCAAAGGAAAAAAAAAAAAAAAGAAACCTAAGATCCTGAAGGCTGTGTACAATAATAGAGACATTTGAGTTGGATTCAAACTGAAATGAAAAGAACACATTGTGATGGGAGTAGATGATACCCCTGTAGGGCAGCATGGAAGACCAGCTTTGCTAAGTCAGTCTACAAGGTCTGTATCTAGAGATAAGATGTAATAGTGATTGGGGATTTCCTACATCTGATTGATTGCTGGAAGCTGACTTTCTACTCTGAATTTTGAATTATAAAGAATAACTAGTGGAAATGGAAATAAAGAGAGTGCGGAGACTTGCCAGACACATTTCATTGACCTCAAGAAAGTACACTTAGGAAAGGCCAGAGAAATGATAAATATGATCCATAACCAGAAACTATGACAGTGGTGATGACTTTCCGAATGATAGACTTATCAGTAGAACAAACAATAACATCTAAAAGATATTTAGAAAAAAAAAAAGAAATCTCAGATCATCTCAATGGGAAGGAGTTGACTAAAAAACTCTGGTTAGCTAGCTCTCTGAGCTCAGAGTCTAGAGAGGACAATTAGAAGGAAAGATGTATTACAAGGGTACGCTACATATGAAGAATGTTTTTCTTCTGCATTCCAAGATCAGTACAAAAGGATTTTAAAATTGGTTTGAACATTAGGAAAGAAAGAACTACCGAGGTCTTGTTGGTTAGGCATTCTTTAGCAAGAAGAATGATCATGGCTGATAGAGAATTAGAGCCTTTTGGGGATTACATTCTTAAAATGAATTTAAAGAATTTCAGAGTTGTAAAGAATAGCAGTAATCTTTTAGATAGTGTAGAGAACAGGGATAAGTACAAGACAAATGAAAATGGGCAGTTGCTGATTCACTCCAAAGGAAATTGGCAGTAACCCTGATGTGGGTTCCTAATAAATTCTAAAGGAATGTTGAGCAAGGAGACTACTGAGTTAGTGAATAGAAAACAGTGATTAAGAGAACAGCATATGATTTTTAAGAAAAAAATCATTTTGAAGTAACCTTATTTTTAAAAATAAGACTATGATTCTAGATGTGTGCAAATTAATTACTACAGGACAGTTATTCAAGAAAGGATAGTGGTTATCTTTAATATATTTATTCCATACTCAATTGTAAGGTTAACTGATGAAAGGAATTGAGTTATTCATCTTTTTGTTATCACTTCTTCCTTTTCCTTAAGGCTTCATGTTGTTAATAGCATATGTAGGGGAGGAGAAGTACATATTTTTAAATAGATAGAATTACTCTTTATGGATAAATTGGAACAATGGGATTTGGAAGTGAATTCAGAATTGATTGAATCATCAGATTGGTATACTGATAACTAACAATTTATTGTCTACTTGGAGCAACAGGAATACTCTGAAACAGTAAAAAAAAAATTTATTTTGAAATAATTTTAAATTTTTATAAAAATTCCAGAAATTGTATGAGAGTTCCCATAAACCCTTTATTCAGGTTCCCCAGATTCAATTAATATGTCTGAACCACTTAAAAGATAAGTTGCAGACATGATGCCCTATTATTAATATATTTCTGTATGTATTTCTTCAAAACAGGTGGATACTCTCTTATATAACTGTAGTATGACTAACAAAATCAGGAAATTAATATCAACCTATATTATAATTGAATTCACATATTCTGTTCAAATTGTTCTGATTTTTTACAGTATCCTCTCTAGGTTCAGAATCCAGTCCAGGGTTGTATGTTGTATTTAGATGTCACGTTTGTCTCCCTTAATCTGGAATGGTTCCTCAGTCTTTTCTTTCCTCTCGTGTCTTTGACATTTATTTTTAAACCTACAGGGCAGTTATTTGAGATTATTTGGGTTGTTTGATATTTCCTCCTTATTTATCCATTTGACACATACACCACAAAAGTGGTGTTGCGTTCTCAGTGCGTCATTCAGGAGGCTCATGATGTTGATTTGTCCTCTTGCTGATGATGATGACCTTTATCATTTGGTTTAGGTGGTTATCTCCATTTCTCCATTATAAAGTTAAGTTTGTTAAACTTATTAGTATATCAATATGTTACGGTTATTGATAGTTAATGAATAAATATTTTATCAGGGGATACTTCGAACCTATGTAAATACACAGTTTCTCATTAAGCCTTTATCAGATTTAGCATCCATTGATGATTTTTAATTGATTATCACTATGATGGTGCCAAATGGTGTTTTTTTTTTTTTAAAGATTTTATTTATTTATTCGTGATAGACACACAGAGAGAGAGGCAGAGGCAGAGACACAGGCAGAGGAAGAAGCAGGCTCCATGCAGGGAGCCAGATGTGGGACTCGATCCCGGGTCTCCAGGATCACTCCCTAGGCTGAAAGTGGAGCTAAACCACTGAGCCACCCAGGCTGCCCCCAAATGGTGTTTTTAAAAAAATTCCTCCAACATTAGAAGCTTTCCTTTTTCCCTCATTCATTCATGTCAGAATGGACTCATGGATTCATATTTTACTCAAAAGATTACATAAAGTCCATTATCATCATTTATTTTGATGCTTAAATTTTCCCAGACTTGGCCTTGAAGGGCACCCCTTCAAGCTGTCCCTTTTGTCCATTTGATACGTTTCTCTCTTTCTTCAAGCAATTTCTTGAATAAGATGTTCAGATAGAATAAGATGTTCTAGGCGCATCTTTGATTTTCTGTGATCCAGCCATGTATTCAGTTGCTTCCACATAGAGTCCTGGTTCCTTTTAGTGGAAAATGATATTTAGAACCAATGTCTGGGTGGTAGGTGTGCTCATTGTTACTAAGATATCATTATCTAGGTCCTCTCAGAGGACAAAAGTAGGAAATATTTGTATGTATTAGAAAAATACACTCACATACATGTATGTGAATATGAGTATAGATGTACCCACAATTACATTGGTTTATATATTAAAAAGCATTCATTTACATTAATACTTCTAAGTCTGATCTAGTAGTGTATAGTTTATTCTAGTGTTCTCCATTACCTTTCATGTATTTCTTGGTTTACCCATTCTTCTTGTATATAAAGAAGCTCTTAGCCACTCACCCTAAAACTCAGACCCAGACACAATGCTCCCTGAGCCCCCTGGCACACTAATCCTGGCCTGGCCCAGCCCAGACCAAGGGCAACAGATCTACAAAGTGGGGAGCTACCTTCATTCTAATACTGTGCAAATTTCCAAACCTTGCTCTCTTTCTCCTCAGTCTCCTCATTAAGACTGTTGTGCTCTGCTTGGGTTTCCCATTCGTGAGCTAGCAGAAAGCTGCTATTACTGTTGGGCTCACATACAAGCTACCTACTTCCTCATGTCTAAGAACAACTGTTTCAGCTATTTTGTCCAGTTTTTTAGTTGTTTGCAGTGGAAGGCCTCATCCAGTACCAGTTATTCCCTCCCAGCTGGAGGGGGCAGTGGCCTCAGTATTATTTCTTCACTTCCCACAAGGAAGATAAGATTTTGCTTCCTTGTATCACCCTTGTTCCTTACCCACCCTCCCAGTCACAGAATAGATTATTTCCTTTCTCCTATTCTCCCAGTTCTGTTGTAGTTGTTTATATTTTTATGACCACAGAAACATTATTCTCAGCTGAGCCATAACTAATGTACATTTGAAAAAACTCTTATTTCTTTAGTTTTAATAATTGTCTCATTTTGCCTTCTGGTTTGTTTGGTTAATCTTCCCTTATATTTTTCTTTCAAAGTGGTATCTATCAGTTCAGCTCTAACGCTGTGTATGTTTGTGGATTCAAACATTTTTATTACATTTGGAAGCCATGAAATTACAGAAGGGATTGTGTTTTATGGATTGAACTCAAAGTGCCACTTAAAAGACATATGAGGTTTAGATTTGGATATAGAGTTTCAGTTAACTTTGAGTTAGGATGAATTTATATAATAATAGACTTTTTCATTTTTTCATAGCATTTATAAAGTAGTAGTTTATTCAAGATGTTTATAATTGTGTTTAATTAACTTTGGTGGTCAGTGAAATAACCCTAGGTTATTTAGATTGTTGGTCTATACTACTGCCTTGGTGGTACACAATTAGTAGCAGTAATATATAAATCTTATGTTGGCTCCCTTTCATTGGCATAAGCATATCAGTCTTAGGATCTGATTTGAAATAAATTTTTCATTTTCTACTCTAATAATTTTTCATTTTTCTACCCTTTCCTGAGGGTAGAAATTAGGTTGGTAGCTTTTTAAAAATTGACTTATAAATTTTGCATTTTTTAAAGGAAATTAAAGCCAAAAAATAAAATTAAAAAAAAATAAAGCCAATGTTTATTTCTTATAAATTCTGTTTAGGAAGATGATTTAGGCTTTTCAAACATGGAAGCAAGATTCTTTTTTTTTTTTTTTAATTTTTATTTATTCATGAGAGAGAGAGAGAGAGGCAGAGACACAGGCAGAGGGAGAAGCAGACTCCGTGCAGGGAGCCTGATGCGGGACTCGATCCCGGGACTCCAGGATCACGCCCTGGGCCAAAGTCCGGTGCTGAAACGCTGAGCTACCCAGGGATCCCCTGGAAGCAAGATTCTAATAACATTAGAATAACATAATAAGATACTTGCTTTAGAATATATTACTTTCAGTATCTTTTAACATTTGCTTCACTGTAGGAAGATGAAAATGGAAGTTGGAAGTTGGAAGGACATTATCTTATATAAGCAGCTAAACATTCAACTGTTTGTTCATTTTCCACAGATGGACGGAAACCATTTCCAATTAACCATGGGGAAACTAGTGATGAAACTTTATTAGAGGTAATAACAAAACTTATTGGCCTACTTTAAGTGTTATTAATGTTCTTGTTATCTTTAAAGTATCTCTAAAGATCACTTGAATAACATTTTCTCTGAATTTGGATGTTTCCATGTTCTTGCCCTCTTGAGAAAATCCAAAAAGAAAATTCTGAGTTAGTGTTAAAGATCTACAACAAATGAAGAGATTTTCAGAACTCTTTGTGTGAACAAGTATCAAATTTGAAAAAGATAATAGTATCGAAAGAGTTGCACATCATATCCCATATTTCGCTGAATCCAAGATACTATCATTTGTATCTTGATCCTGATTTTAGAGATTTTTAAATTTATGAACAAATTGTGTGGCTCAATGAAATAGTACTTTTCAAGTTAAAAGTTTCTTTAAAGTATTTTAAGAAAGAACACTTACTATATTTTATAGTTTTGTACTAAGCAAATCAGGCTACCAACCATTCACTCTTCTGGTGTGCTTTAAATTATTTTGCATTTGGAAAAAGAAGTCTGTAATATAAAATTAGTATGAATTAGGGAAATATGAAACATTTATTTATCATTTGAAAGGAAAACACATGTTTATAAACTAAAAAATTACACACATTTTTTTCCCCATAGGATGCCATAGAAGTTTGCAAGAAGTTTATGGAACGTGACCCTGATGAATTGAGGTTCAATGCAATTGCTCTATCTGCAGCATAGCTTGTCAGTAAATGGAAACACCAAATACTGTATTATTTGCAACAAAAATTACATTTCTGCTGCCATACACTAACTCAAAAATTTTGATATTTTCATTAACTTGACTGATTAAACTTTATGTGAATTAAACTTTGACTTAATCTGTGTATTTTTTTTTTTGCCCCACATTAAAGCTGTAATTCTTTCTCCCCTTTCTTTCTTGTGAAAGACTTACCTTGTCTGAGGACTAGCAATAGGTTTCTTATTCTCTTCTAAATTTCATGGGAGATTTTGTATTGAGCACAAGTGCAGTTTCCATCTGCATAGTATAAATATACATTATATCACATATTTTGACATATTCCCTTAAAAAGCATTTGTGGAACATCTACTTGTAATGAGCTAGACACTGTTCTAAGTGCAGGAGTTACAGCAATGAACACTGTCAACAAGTTCCATAGTCATGGAGCTTATGTTCCTGCGAGAAGAGATAAATGACACATTAGTAAGATACAGACCAATGATAGATGTTATGCAAAGTCAGATTTGCATTAGAGAGTGACTGATTGGATACTTTAGATTTTGTAGTCATGGAAGGCTCCTATGAGGAAGTAACTTTGAAGTTGAGATCTGAATAGCAAAACGTAGCCAGAGAAAGGTGGTAGGGAAGAGTAAAGGGAATAATTAATGTAGAGTCCCTCAAGTAGAAAAATCTAACTGTGTTAGAGGGTCAGAAAAAGGCTCATATGACCAGAGCATAGAAAGTAATGGGGAAAGTGGCAAGATATGAGGTTAATAACTGGTCTTAAATGAAAACCATCTTTAATACTGTATAAAAATTAGGCTTGGTAATACAGGACATCACAAAAAGGCATTTGGATTTTTTTTTTGAAGTGTGATGGTAAGATTTTAAGCAGGAGAGTGACCTGATTTGATTTATAATTTTAGAAGATCACTCTGACTCCTCTGTGGATAAGAGGAGGGGAGGGGGTGAGAATGGAGGTAGAGAGATTTGTGAGGAGATCAATGGGAGATGGTGATGGCTTAACCTTAAAAAAGAAGTAATTTAGATGGAGGTATGTGTGAATTTCATGTGTGTTTTGAAGAAAAAAGGGCTTCAGCTGTATCTTTAAAGGATAGGTGGAAGGCAGAGGAAAGGTAGAAGGATATTTATAGAGCTAGGTAAGACAGGTTGGTGTGATGGCAAAGTGCTATGTTTTTGGGTGGAGAGTATTGGTTACACAGGCATATGCAATTATCAAAACTTCCTGGATTGTTCATTTAAAATCTGTATGCCACCGTATATACATTTTATCTAAAAAACAAAAACAAAAACAATGCAGAGTTGGATAGGAATGAGTGTAGCAGTTAGGAGAAAGACCAAACTGATCTGGAATAAAGTTCTGGACCAATAATTGAGTATAAATGTGTATACCTGATTCACTAAGTTAACCGAGGTTCCTGAGGCAGTGACATGAGATAAGTGGTATTTTAGTAGGAAGAGTAATGGGGCAATGGCTTACAGAATGGATTAGATCTATGTTATTCAAAGTGTGGTTACATCAGTATAACCTGAGAACTTGCTCAAAAGGAAGAGTTTCAGACCCCATCCTAGACCTACCAAATCAGAACTTGCATTTTCGACAAGATCCCTGGATAATGGATATGCATATTAAGTTTGGGAAGCACTGGATTAGAAAAAAACAGATGATAACGAGGAGGGTCACTTTGGAATACATTTAAACTCTATGGTGAAGAGGGCCTGAATGAAGTGATGGCAATAGGAATGAAGAGATCCTCTGAAACAACTGATAGTATATGAGGATGGTGCTTCCATCCTGCCAGTAACAACCAGGTGTTCTCTTTTGTTCCATCATTTGCATTTTATACTCACATGTATCTTGTATATCATCTTAAAATTTTAAGTATTCCTAAGCGGTTTTCTGCTTGTGCCTTGCTGAATTTCTCTTAGTATCTAATTTATTACCAAAAATTTGCATACTTTCTCAAAGTTTGCTGTGATAAGTACTAATTTTTCAGACTGTTAGTGGGCAAAAGGGTTTGAAGTCAAGTATCTGTTGAAAACATTGGGTTAAAGTTAATTTTAAAAAATTGTTATATTGGGTGGGGACAGTTGCAGAACTCCTCAAAGCTTTTTTAAAAATTGTGTATTATGAATGTCATTTTCTAGACATTTTATAGAGCAACATTTAGGACTGGCATTCTTTTGCACAAGCATTAGAATGCTAGTCCCTTGTGAAACTCACAATTTGAAATTTTTTCTTAGGTTTGTGTCTAGGATTTTAGTCCTCCTACTGTATAATATTTTGTTTAGTCACTTTCTTAAAATTTAGCACTTTAGAAGAAATTGATGGTTAATTTTGTCTATAAATTTGTAGAGACGCTAAGGATGGTCAAGTCATGGGTCATTTCTGGAACTTGTTAATGACTAATATATTTGAGGGAAATGGAACTAAATAGAACTGAAGCTTTAAAATGGTTTTGCTTGGACTTTTGGGAATTGACTACATATCACCTTCCAATGGGTGTGTTGGTTTGATTTAAAGTATTGAAATAGAGTTTATGATATCCATATTTAACTTCTAATATTTTCTATGTTCATTTGTGACCAAAATAGAGGTTATCTGTATCCTGTGGTGAATCAAATTTTAATATGTCTTAAATGAAAACCATCTTTAATACTGTATAAAAATTATTTAAACCTGATTTAAATTTAGTTTCATCCCAACTTAGATTTGTGTACTGTGCTTATTAGGTAAGCTTTGTAATTGGGTTGTGTATAACATATAACCTGCTTATTCTGTTTTGAAAATAATATAGGTTAAGAGGGATTTTCAGCTATTGTCTACTATAATCTTTCAAAGTAGCATCTATAGGCTTATGATTCTTGTAAGAAAATTGCAAAAAGTCGTTTTCATCACTTCTAAAACACTTCTATTTGTAGAAATTTCTTTTAGAGAAGACTTGCATATATGTGTATATATACACACATATATTTGTACATATGTATATACTTTTGTATATAATTATCTGGGAACTAACAAATGCATATGTGCATGTATATATACATGCGCACACACATGCATACATGTTCATATATTCATACCTTGAATAGGCAAATAACTTTGATCTAAATTCTCTGGATTATTTAAATCCTTGGTTGAAATTAATGTAAAACCAATTTGGAAAGTATGTAATCATTGCAGAAGGTTTTTAGAGCTGATTTAGAAGGGTTTGTACACATATGTATAAAGTTTAGTAATTAATGTCTTTATTAAGATTCTCTGGTAAGATCTTAAAATGAAGTTCCTTGTACTCAACAAAATTACTACTAAAAACCAAGTGTGGAAAATATTGAGTTTTTAGATAGCTGAAAGTAAGTTTTGCTATTTCTTTTGCTTCTTTTGATTTCAGAGTATGACCTGCATCAACTGTTGTGATGTAGATGATTCAGTGTAACGAAGGATATTTTTGTCTTGGTGCCAGTGGTGCCAGTTGGTCAGACCAATCCCCATGCCTTAGTTTTCTGTATATTTTTACTTGTTTTGCTTTTGAATAAAACTTATTCTAAGTCTTTTTCTGGACTTCTTTGTTTAGGATAGTGGTTCTGAACCTGTCGCTTCCACCTACATGATAGATGAGAGTCCCCAGTATGACCTTTCCATAGTCCACACCCAGATAATACATGGAAAGTTATATAGACAATAAAGTCTATATATTATGAGCATTATCTTATTGTCTACTTGGGCTGGTTGAGAATCCTTGATTTAGAGGTATTAAATATACATAACCTATACTGAAAGATGTTTTGCAAAATCATTTATTTTAAAGGCTCAGGGGCACCTGGGTGGCTCAGTTAGTTGTGCTCAACTCTTGGTTTCAGCTCAGGTCATGATCTCAGGGTCAAGAGATCAAGCCTTGTGTCAGACTTCACTCTCAGTCTGTTCCAGGTTCTCTCCCTTTCCCTTTCCCCCTGCTCTCTCTCTAAAATAAATAAAATCTTTAAAAGGCTTAGAAATATATAATAAAGCCTTTCTAATCTATAAGACAGCTATGAATATAAATTGAATTATTATTTTTTAAAGATTTTATTTATTCATGACAGAGAGAGAGGCAGAGACACAGCAGAGGGAGAGAGAGAGAGAGAGAGAGAGAGAGAGAGAGGCAGAGACACAGCAGAGGGAGAAGCAGGCTCCATGCAGGGAGCCCGACGTGGGACTTGATCCCGGGTCCCCAGGATCAGGCCCTGGGCTGAAGGTGGCTAAACAGCTGAGCCACCCGGGCTGCCCTAAATTGAATTATTTAAAAAAAATCCATGTGGTCAAGAATAAACTCCAAATAATGTGAATGACACATTTTACTTGATTCAGAATGTGCCTTTTATCAGCATGTAAACAGAGTTGGTATTTATTTATTTATTTATTTATTTATTTATTTATTTTTTTTTTTTTAAATTTTTTTATTTATTTATGATAGTCACACACAGAGAGAGAGAGGCAGAGACATAGGCAGAGGGAGAAGCAGGCTCCATGCACCAGGAGCCTGACGTGGGATTCGATCCCGGGTCTCCAGGATCGCGCCCTGGGCCAAAGGCAGGCGCTAAACCACTGCACCACCCAGGGATCCCACAGAGTTGGTATTTAAATAACAGTTATGTTCAATCGTGTATCCTTTTAGAGCTTGAAAGATAAAGTCCCTGTCCTGCACTTATTCTGTGAGACCAAGATGAAAAATTGCTTAGGCTTTATTTGTATCCTAAACAGGAAAGGCTTGAAACACATGCAAAGATTGTAAATTAGAATATTTAAGGGATCCCTGGGTGGCGCAGCGGTTTGGTGCCTGCCTTTGGCCCAGGGCGCGATCCCGGAGACCCGGGATCGAATCCCACGTCGGGCTCCCGGTGCATGGAGCCTGCTTCTCCCTCTGCCTGTGTCTCTGCCTCTCTCTCTCTCTCTCTCTCTGTGACTATCATAAATAAATAAAAATTTAAAAAAAATAGAATATTTAAAAATGTCCTAAAACATGTCTGCTGAAAAGTCATGCTACCTACTGAGAGTTTAGCTACCTGTAGTAGAAAATGACAACAGGTTACATTTGCATTTTCCTTTAGGGCTACGCAGCAGAAAGTTATTTTTCTTTTTTTTTTTTAAAGATTTATTTTTATTTATTTATGATAGACATAAAGAGAGAGAGGCGCAGAGACACAGGCAGAGGGAGAAGCAGGCTCCTTACCGGGAGCCAGATGCGGGACTTGATCCCGGGATTCCAGGATCGCGCCCTGGGCCAAAAGCAGGCGTGAAACCACTGAGCCACCCAGGGATCCCCAAGTTATTTTTCTTTATTCTGCCTCCAGTACAAGGTACTTGGAAAAAGTTCCTCCTGTCCTTCTCTGCCACTAAATAACTATATATATTGATAATAGTGTACACAGTTAATGGGAATATTACATTGTTTCGTATTTTTACTGTGGAGACCAAAGCATGATATTTCAGGTCTGGGTATAATTGAAAATATGCATTCTTCTGAGAAATTGATTTCTTTTATAAACAAAATGCAAATGCCTTAAATATTTCTTCATTTTAATGTGATAAATAGAATTGCTCTTAAAGCCATAGTCTGATATTCAAGATAAGAGCATACTGGTACTGATTTTAAGAACTTTAGAAAATATTGCTTGTGGGCAAAATAAAGACAGAAGGAATGTTTAAAGCCAACTATTCTCCTTACTGTTTTAGTTTTTACCTTGTTTTCCATTTTCAGGGAACAAAGAACATGTATCTCAGATACTAAAAATATTCCTACGAAAGCTTTTAATTTTGGGGTTTTAAAAAATATATTTTATTTATTTATTTGAGATACAGCAAGAGAGATAGCATGTACTGGGTGGGGAAGAGGCGGGTAGGAGAAAGAGAAAGAGAAGCAAGCTCCTTACTGAGCAGGGAGTCTGACAAGGGGCTTGATTCCAGGACCCCAGAATCATAACCAAAGCCCAAGAAAGACACTTAACTGACTGAGCCACTCAGGTGCAACAGACTTTCAGCTTTTCAGGGCTAGTGGTCAACTATTGCTTTCTTCCTGTGCGTGAAATGCCTAGAGAAAATGACATCTTTAGCTTAGTTAAGAAATATAGGATAGAAAATGCTTAGGCCAATTTATTCATATCCCTCCAATATTAATTGTATAGTTGATATCTATGTAGATTTTAGCAATTTGTTGAGCAACTCACCTGGTTTCAAAATGAGATCTAGTTGTTCTCAAACTTTTCAGTCTCAGAAACCACTTCACATTCTTAAAAATTATTGAGAGGCCAAAAGAGAGAATTTTTTTTTTTTAAGATTTTATTTTTTTTTATTCATGAGAGACAGAGAGAGAGGCAGAGGGAGAAGCAGGCTCCCTGGGAGGAGGAGCCTAATGCAGGACCTGATCCCAGGAGCCCTGGATCATGAGCTGAGCCAAAGGCAGACACTCAACCACAGAGCTACCCAATGCCCTGAGAGCAAACTTTTGTAGGGATATCTGTTGACCTACAAATACTGGAGATGAAAACACATTTTCAGAATATTAATTAATTTTAAAATAAAAATAAGTTCATCATATGTTAAAATAAGAACCATATTAAAATATTTTCTTTAAAAAGAAGAGCAGCAGTATTCTACATTTTTGCAAAATCTCTTTAATCTTTGATTTATGGAAGACCACTGAATCCTCCTATCTGATAGTGCATGAAAAGTGGAATTGGTAATTTAGAGGGTGAGTTGGTTATCTGTCAAAAGAATTTCAGAGACAGTCATTTGAATAAAAGGACTGTGTCTCTTGCACACCAGTTTATCCTCATAGTCTGTTACAACGTTTGGCATGTAGTAGAGGGCCAGATGATACTTGGTGCATAATTAAACTATCTTGCAGTGGGTTAAGATACAAACAGGAGGCAAAGATAGAGATTCAGGAAGGACAGACACTTCCTTCAAGGCACATGGTTGAGAAAAGAGAAATGAGGTCTTAGGTGTGTGGAGGCAGGATCAGCAGAGGACTTTTTAAAAAGTATTTCTATGTGAGGGTAAACAATAGCAAACAAAAAACAGCAGAGAGAAGTTGAGAACACAGGTAAGAAATGGGATGACTGAGGGATCTAATGGGGGGCAGGGGATAAGATATGTGTCATCTAGCAGAGCATTTCAAATTTGAATGAGCATAGGAGATGCCAGATCTTGTCAAAATAGAGATTCTAATTCAGTCATTAGATATAGGGCCTGAGATTAGGCATTTCTAACAAGCACCCAAGCTCCTGGTCTGAGGACTCAGCTTGGTGTCAGTAGGTGATTCTAGAACCCAGTTGAAGAGGTAAACCATGGGAAGGAGAATTAAACATTTGTGGAATTTGGAGATCCTGGCTGATGGAATTTTTTTTAAGATTTTATTTATTTATTTAATGAAAAAAAGACAGAGACAGAGACAGAGACACAGGCAGAGAAGCAGGCCCCATGCAGGGGGCCCCGAAGCGGGACTTGATCCTGGGTCTCCAGGATCACACCCTGGGCTGAAGGTGGCACTAAACCACTGAGCCACTTGGGCTGCCCTGATGGAACTTTTTAAGAGAGTTTTTACCCCCTAATACCCAATTAGTATCCTTTCCCACTAAATGGTTATGAGAATTGCTTCACTAGAACATTTCTGGCCTTAGTAATTTAGAATCTTAGTGTTCTTAGGGCACCCGGGTGGCTCAATTGGTTAAGTGTCTGACTCGATTTTGGTTCAGGTCATGATCCTGGGGTCATGAGATTAAGCCCTGTGTTGAGCACCGTGATGGGTGTGGAGCCTGCTTGAGATTCTCTCTCTCCTTCTCCCGCTGCCCCTCCTGCCTCCCTCTTAATAAAAAAAAAAAAAACAAAGAGAATCTCAGTTTCTTCACAATGCTTGATTGACAGCATGATAGTGAGGTCATGGTATAAAATACAGTGATTCTACAAAACAGTTTAAATGTCATTGATTCAGGAACAGAGATCAGGATTTGGTGTTAGACATAGTTTGATTCTTGGTCCTGTCTTTTTGTGGTTAGTCTTGGGCAAATGATGAACACATTAGATAAAAGTACTTTTAGGTGAATTCTTGTGAGAATTATAAATGTAGTACATAAAAGCCAGTACTCAAAAATGATAATGATTATTATCACAATCACGAAGAGTACAATATGCTGTATTGAACATAATTTTAAAGTTTGTTTCATGAATCATCAGACTCACCTAATTTTCTAAATAATTTGAAATAAGATGGAATGAATAGATCACATTTTCATTTCCGTGCACAAGGGAACTGCGCATACTTCTTATGTTACTCAGAAATGGTTTAACTTTTTTTTAAAAAAAAATCTCAAATAGCTGAAGTTAGCAGACGTACAATTTAGCAAGGATGATTGGAATTTTGGTCTTTCCTGTAATAATACTATACCAAAGCATACTACTCATTAGGAAAACATTTTTATCTGAATCTTACTCTTAAAGGCCAAGAATGCTATTTTTCTTTTTGATAGCTGTGTTTATAGAACCTAAATCACCCTGAATAATTATTTCAACATTTCAAGTTATTATAACTGCTTATGCTTCATTTGCAAGCTATTTTGTATTTTGATGAATTCCAGTACAGAGCTAGAGTGACAAAACGAGGTCAGATAAGTTCAATATATGGTTGTGATATATACCTATTTTAATGATTTTTACAACTGTCATAAAGAAAATTCAGATATTCGATATTTCTACTTCTTACAGTTGGACTTCCAACGCTGAGAACAGACTTCTGAGCACTGGATATTTGGAGGCAACTGATCAGTGCCCATGGTTGGGTAGGTGTGGGCTGGCTATAATGCACTGAGGGAGTCAGCAGCACAGAAGGTAATAATAGTTCTTTGACTACTTCTGTTGTTGCTTTGAAAGCTCTAATGCATAATGTCTCTATTTGGCTTTCTTCTGGAACACATGCAGATGGAAAAGAGGAAGTCAGAAGGAGGTTAAGAAGTAAATACTACAAAAAAAAAAAAAAAAAAAGAAGTAAATACTACAACTGAGATAAAGTTAAGTTAGTCTTGCAGTCTATCCCCAGGCATATTCAATCTGTACTTTTATTGTCAATAGCCACAATATTTAGCCCCCCTCCTAGCAATTTTATGATCATTATTGATCTCTTCTACTGGTAGACTATGTCTCGTTGATGGAGGACATTAAGGTAGCATAAGGCATGTTGTAGTTTGTAAGGCGTTATCACATACAAGGTGTTAAGGGCATGCAGAAATGTCCCTCAAGTTACTCAAAGCCAGTTTTAGTTTAGATTTGTGAGCCTAGTGCTATTAGGTTCCTTCTGGATTTAGCTTTGAAAAGTTTATCTCATCCTTTTTCTAAATCTTGTAATTGTCTGTAAGTACTACCTTCATAATTGATGCCCCTACTCTGGCCATGCTTTTAAGAGTTTTAAGAATTATAAGTCCAGGACTCCTTTCAAAGGGACCAAACTAGAAGTGGATACTTACCATGGGTGAAGTGTTGATTTATATCCTAACCTGACATTAAATGATCTAGTCAACAGATAGGGCAATAAACATAGATAATACTAATGTCTGATTTTGGAAAACCGAGTTATACATGAGAAGAGCTTATTTTCTCTCATGGTATTCGCTGAGTATGTCAGGATACCAATTAAAAACAGATCTGAAAATTACTAACTTTTGCTCTTTTGATTTAGCATCCAATAAACTTTTCTCTGGCCATGAGGGTTTAATAAACAAAGCACTGCTTTGGCAAATAATTTTTCTGGCATGAAATATTACTGTAAAATTATTTTTGTACAAATTAAAACAAAAGGTTAATTTTATATTGCCAATATATCTTGCAAAGAATTTTTCCAATCTACATTAAATAGCCCTTTACATTTTACAGAACACAGTGTTAGGCCTTTTCCCCCATATCCTTCTGCTTATCTAGACCAGGCCCAGAAGCCTATCTTTGCAAAAACAAAATGGAGTCCATTATAATACTTCCTGCAGTAACAAAGCCATAATCACTACCTATAATTATTCAAAGATCCAGCAGAAAAAGATGTGTGCATGCAATGTGTGGAGGAGTGTGTATGTATGTGTAGGCATGTGTGCATAGACTTGATCCACAGCAAAGTCTAATTAGCTGTCTTAGCAGGCAGAAGCAGAGTAAATAGGTGTCTTCTCTGTCTGTCCTGAGAAAGCCCCAGTGTCATGTTTTTGTTTTTTAATTCAGTTATATACAATTGAAATGTTTTGGCCTGACTGATCTATTTCTCTCCACAGGGACCAACGAAGTTTATAGTAGAGTCATGGATGGAGCATTCCTCCTGCATAAACTCCTGGAGACTTTGGCGATTTACTTCAGAGACCATCTGGTTTCAGTCGTGATCCTTAGGAGTGTTATAAAGTGACCCCTACATTCAAGGAAACCCCTTTACCTCCTTTCATTGGAAGCTTCTGGCTGAGCTGGGTTCAAGACTGGCCTCTTCTGTGATAGTTTCCAGTCTTTGAGGGAGCACCAGACCTGTCTCAGCACAATTTCATGACCATACTGGAACTCTGAAGAAGCAAGGACTTCTTTTCATAGCTATGTGTAAGATTTCTTCACACTAAATGAAAATAAGCATGAACTTTGTTAGAAATCTGTCATCTGGAACGTCCAGGTGGCTCAGTGGATTAGGTGGCTGCACTCGGCTCAGGTCCTGGGATCTAGCCCTGCTCAGGATCCTTGCTCAGTGGGGAACCTGCTTCTCCCTCTGCTCTTCCACCCACCTCTGACTTGTACACTCTTTCTAATAAATAAATAAAAATCTTTTAAAAAAGAGAGAGAAATCTATCACCTTACAACTGAGGCCCAACTAGCACTAGTGGTTAACCTAGGAGCACAACCTGGGTCTCTTGTTTCTCTGGCCAGTCTTATTTTGTATCTTTGAATACTTTCCTTTTTCAAGGTAATATATTATCAATAACTAGCCAGTTCTCACATATAGGGGGAATGAAAGGGTTATTAAAATAATTGTTTCCTATAATTATATAAAATTAAGTTTCCTATGATGGATGAGCTGTTTTCTCAGTGGGACCATTTCAAAATGTAAACAACAATGGTTATTATAATTTTAAAGTATTAATAATACAGTAAACACTATGCTTATTTTTCTCCCTGCCTTTTTAGCAGAACTATTTGAATAGATAGTACAATTGTTGCTCTTTTTTTTTTTTTTTTGTAAGCTTAATAAGATGTCAGGTAGAACTTTTCTACTAAATCATAAAAACACAAAGAATAAAATAAATAAGTTTTAGAGAAATCTAGGCTTGACTATTTTTATCTGTGATTATAATTACTAAAGACACCCTTTTGGGAAAATACAGTTTATTTTACTCATTTCACTGGGCTTCAGGAAGAGAAGTTTAGTAAACACACATTCTCTCTTCTTTCCCAGAAACCCCAATAGTTTATTTTAAAACTAATTCTAGGGTAAGTCCTTTTGATCTCACTGCTATCACTTAGAGAATTATAGTGTGGTTTTGCAATTCTGGCTAGAATGCAGATGTAGGATCTTAACGACAACAACAACAACAACAACAAAAAATCCTAGATTTTATGTTAAATAATTTGAGTTCAATAATAGGAAACTGTTCTACATGTTAAAAAAAAAAAAAAAAAGCCAAACTCCAAACTCTTAAGATTTTTACAGTAGGAAGAAAATAACTAACTGTTCTTATTACAGGGTTAGTTCCATGTTTTGAAAGTTACAATCTCAGTTGATCTCTTAATGAGATGTCTGTGAACACAGGGAGAAGGTTGATAAGAACCAAGGGCTTCTCATCTATTCCTTCTGTTAACTGTCCAGCAGGTTCAGAAGACAAATTTAGGAATTTAGGACCCCTGCCTACATCCATTGGGCAAAGCACCCATCATCATCCTAAGGCTGTACTAAAAACCTCCTCAAGGTTTGTCTACATTTTGAGGGAGTGCTAAAACGTGGATTCACATAGTTTTTTCCCCTTCTGCTTCCTGGCACATTTGTATCCCTCCTTCTTACCTTCATTACTTAATCATTATCTGTATAATGTTAGCTTCTTTTTTATTTTTTCTCTCTGGCTTCCACTGAATTGCATCTACTTGCCTGAATGTCTTTATGTAAGTATTGGCAACATCATAATCCTCTAATTACTAACTATTGGATATATTTTTGTGGATAAAGATAGGGTAATTTCAATTTTATCATTATATATGCATAGATTTTTTGTTTATATGAACTTTATTTTTTTCCAGGTTTATTGAGATATAATTGCCATACAACATTATATAACTTTGAAGTGTACAACGTGATGATTTAATATACCTATAATTGTGAAATGATTACCACGATAAGGTTAGTTAACACCTCCATCACCTCACATAATTACCATTTTTTCTTTTTATTGTGGTGATAGCACTTAAGATTTACTTTCTTAGTGACTTTCAAGTGTATAATTCAGTACTGTTAACTAGAGTCACCATATTGTACATTAAAACCCAAAACTTATTCATCTTATATGTGGAAGTTTGTACCCTTTGACCAACATCTGATAATTCTATGCCTCACCTTCCACCCCACAGCCCTTGGCAACTACCATTCTACTATCTCTATGATTTGGCTTTTTTAGGTTCCACAAACAGGTAAGAATATACAGTATTTGTCTTGCTCTGTCTGACTTATTTCACTTAGTAGAAAGCCCTCAAGATCCATCCACATTGTCCCAAAAGGCAGGATTGCCTTCTTTTTTTATGGCTGAATATTCCATTTTCTATATCCATATGCATGTGTATGTGTATAATTTCTTTATTAATAGATACTTAGGTTGTTTCCATGTCTTGGCTACTGTGAATGATACTGCAATGAATATGAGGGTGCAGAGATATCTCTGAGATAGTGATTTTGTTTCCTTTGGATATATACCCAGAAGTGGAATTGCTGGATCATATGATAGTTTTATTTTTAATTTTCTGAGGAAACTCCATATTAATTTTCACAGTGGCTGCACCAGTTTATCTTTCCACCACAGTGCACAAGTGTTCCTCTTTCCCCACATCCTTGCAAACACTTGTTACTTTTTGTCTTTTTGATACTAGCCATTCTGACAAGTATGAGGTGACATCTCATTGTGGTTTTGATTTGCATTTCTCTGATGATTAGTGATGAGCATCTTTTCATGTACTTGTTGGCCATTTGTATGTCTTCTTCAGGTTCTATGCTTATTTTTCAAATGAGATTTTTTTCTCTTTTTCTTCTTTGCTATTGAGTTATATGGAGTCTTTATATATATTGGATATTAACACCTTATCAGATAGATGGTTACAAATATTTTCTCACATTATATCATTTGCCTTATTATTTTGATTGTTTCTTTTGTTGTACAGAGCTTTTAAAATATGATATAATTCCACTTCTTCATTTTTGCTTTTGTTGCTTGTGCTTTTGGTGTCAGATCTGAAATATTATTGCCAAGACTAATGTCAATTCACCTATATTTTCCTTTAGTAGTTTGTTTCAGGTATTATAATTAATCCATTTCAGCTTAACTTTTGTAAATGATGAAAAATAGGGGTCCAATTTCATTCTTTGGTGCATGACCATCCAGTTTTTCTAACACCAATTATTGAAGAGAATATCCTTTCCTAGTGAACAGTCTTTTTTAAAATTTTTTTAAAGATTTCATTTATTTATTCATGAGAGAGAGAGAGAGAGGCAGAGAGAGAGAGGCAGAGACACAGGCAGAGGGAGAAGCAGGCTCCATGCAGGGAGCCTGACTTGGGACTGGATCCCGGGTCTCTAGGATCAGGCCTTGCCTGGGCTGAAGATGGCGCTAAACCACTGAGCCACCCGGCTGCCCCCCCAGTGAACAGTCTTGATAGGGATTGCACTGAACCCATAGATGGCTTTGGGCACTATGGACATATTAACAATATTAGTTCTTCCAATCCATGAACACAAGTATCTTTCCAATTACTTGTGTCTTTGATTTCTTTCATCAAAGTCTTGTAATTTTCAGTGGTTAAATTTATTTAAAATACTTAAATAGTATTTTATTTTTTCGAAGATATTGCAAATGGCATTGTTATCTCTTTTTCAAATAGTTTGTTGTTAGTATATAGAAATGCAACAGATTTTTTCTATGTTGATTTGTATTTTGTAGTAATTTTACTGAAATTAGCTCAGGTCGTTATCTTAGGAACCTGAGATTAAGACCCATGTCACTGAGCTCTGCACTCAGTGTGGAGTCTGCTTAAGACTCTTTCTCCCTCTCCTTCTGCCTCCCTGCCCCCCAACATAAATAAGTAAATCTTTAAAAAAATAAAAAGGCAACTGGGAGTCACTGAGGGAGTAATGGGAGGTGGAATATTTTGGTATCATGAGAAGGTTTACATTTTAGAAAGGTCATATGATTTCTGAAATCTAGTGGAGAGCTAATGAGGGCCTGGCCTTAGATAGTAGAAATGGGATGGAGAAAACGGGCTAATTAGAGAGATACTAAGGAAATAGATGGACAGGACAGGCAATGGAGTAGACATAGAGATGAAAGACAAGACCAAATGTTAGGCATGGTAACATTTGGCAAGTCAGGGAAGGCAGGAGGAGGTTTGTGGAATGAGATAGTCAAGAAAGATATTTGGACATATCTTTGTGTCATATTCATTTCCGCATTTATAAAAGTAATGCATATGTCTTTTGCAAAAAAACTTGTAAACAGGAAGCACAATATCTCTATTTGAAAATAGCTGGCATTAAAGTTTGGGTGATTTTTTTTTCTGATTTGTTCTATGTGGCAAAATATGCATTGTAAAAATGCAATCACAAATTAGAGTGCTTTATACATAGCTTTTTTATCCACTTCACTATGTATTTTTAAACATTTCCCTGGATTGGGGCACCTGAGTGGTATAGTGGTTGAGCAACTGCCTTTGGCTCAGGTCATGATCCTGGGGTCCTGGGATCGAGTCCCACATTGGGCTCCCTGGTCAGCAGGGAGCCTGCTTCTCCCTTTGCCTATGTCTCTGCCTCTCTCTCTATGTCTCTCATGAATAAATAAATAAAATATTTTAAAAAAATTCCCTGGGTCATTGAATTGCCTTTCACATTTTTAGTGACTGAGTGATATCCCACTCTACAGAAGAAACGTAATTTACTCCACTGTCCCTGTTGTTTAGATTGCTTTGAGATTTTCATTTTTTAAAAAATTGTATTTATTTGAGAGAATACGAGAGAGAGAGACAGAGAGAAAGAGAGTGCAAGAGTGCAGAGAGAAAAAGCAGGCTCCCTGCTCAGCAGGGAACCAGATTCAGGGCTCAATCCCGGGATATCAGGATCATGACTTGAGCTGAAAGCAGACATTTAACCGACTGAGTTACCCAGATGCCCCTGATTTTAATTTTTAACAAATGCATCATGTCATCACAAGTTTAGTCCTCCAGAAGCTGAAAGAAATGGAGTTTAAAGAGCAAGATATTTATTAGGGATTGACCCCTATGAAATGAAGAGGGAAGAAGCAGGAAAGAGCAAGGGAGAAGTTGCACTGTGACCCAGGCCTCATGTTTATGGAAAGGACCCATCAGAGGTACTGTTTTGGGGGGAAATGACTGGGCTTTTTTTTTTTTTTCTTTCTTTTTTCTTTTTTTTTTTAGGATTTTATTTATTCATTTGAGAGAGAGCGAGAGAGTATGAGGTGGTGGTGGAGAGGAGGCAGAGGCAGAGAGAGAAGCAGACTCTCTGCTGAGCAGGGAGCCCCAAGTGGAGTGGAGGATCCTGGGATCATGACCTGAGCCAAAGGAAGATGCTTAACTGACTGAGTCACCCGAGAGCCCCGACTGGGCTTTTCTAACATACAGTCGTGCAGTCACTCAATCACCAGATGAGAGCAGCTCTGGGAGGGCCATGATGAACTCAAAGGAGACTGGCTGCACTCTGCAGCTGAGGCCGACCTTAAAGGGCTGACCAGACTCCTCCTCCAAAGGAAGGTTTGGCTAGTGTATCTGTATCCACCACAGCTGCTCATTTTGTGCACAGATCTTTCTTCATATGCTTAAAATAAGTACCCAGAAGTGGAATTGCTGCAACAGAGTATGAGTAATTAAAAATTTGTTTAATATTTGTCAAATTACCTTCAAGAAAGGTTGTACCACTTTATCCCACCAACAGTTCATCACTAATGTATAAACACAGAACAATTGTACTATTTTTAAATATTGGAAGGTACTTCAAATTCTTCAGGAAAATGAATAATATTCTTGATGTTTATTGCTGTGAGTTTAACTTTAAACTCCTGAGATAGGTTACATTTCTCTACAGAGCTGTAGAAATCTTTCTATACAGATAAAGCACTCAATGACTGAATAGAAGGCAAAGATTTGGATTTGGGACTTCTGAGTTGCAAATTCTATCGTTAATGAGACAGAAATGGCTGGTGCCTAAGCTAATTTGAAATAGAGTTCACAGTACCCTACAGCTCTTTCCATGTAAGTATTTGCACAAATAAATGAAATTCCCATTTATCAGGAAAAATCCATATCTGACACACTACTGTTAGAAATGGGAAATAACTATCATTTATTAAGTGCCTACTATATGCCAAGAAATGGTTTTTACATACACCATTCTATTTAATTCTCACAACTTCCATTTGAAGTAGTTATTATCAGTACATTTTTCAGATGAAGAAATTGAAGCTCAGTGTGTCTGGTAACTTGGTAATCTTAGTCATTCAGATTCCCAACTCTGCTTCTTACCATTCTGGGGTGTTATCCTCAAAGCTTTAAGTCAAATTACATAGCAGCAGCTTTGAACAGTATAGTATATGTATATAGTAACTGTAGTAACAGTAACTCTCATGAAGCTTGGGGAATGTCTGTCCTTCTCCTGGACTGGAAGTGCATGGGAGTCAGAGTCTAACAAGACAATGCCATTCTAAAAAAAACCTCAGGAATTTAAGAAACATAACAGACAAGTAAAGAGAAAAAAAAGAGAGAGACAAATAAAGAAACATTCTTAATGATAACTGATGGTTATAAGAGGGGTGGGTGTAGGGGAATGGGTGAAATAGGGGATGGGGATTAAGAAGCCCACTTGTCCTGATGAGCACCAGGTGATGTATGGAAGTGTTGAAGTCACTACATTGTACACCTGAAACTAATATAATAGTGTAAACTGTATGGAAAATAAAAACCAAATTAAAAAAATACTTTAGTAATAAAACATAAAAAATGCAGTGTGTGGGGGGCGGTTGAAGGAGGCTATTCCAGGCTAAAAAAAGATCTAACCAAATGCAATGTGTTGTCATTGTTTGGATTCTGGTCTGAGTAAGACAGCTGTAAAAGGTATTTTGGGATCAGTGGAGGAATTTGAGTCTGAATTGGGCTTAAATTGATAGTAGGTAATTATTGTTAGCTTCAGTTAGGTGTGAAAATGGAAATAAGATTATGGAGAAAAGTGCCCTTTGAAAAACTGAGGTGTATGTTGTAATACTTAGGGGTGAAAATATAATAATATCTACGCGTAAGCAGGAAACGAAGGTGAGGAAGTAAATAAGGCAAAATGCAAATGATTGTTAAATATAGATGCTACGTTTCTGCTATTCATTATACTAGTCTCCTGCTCTGTGCTTGTTTATGATGAAAAACGACATCAATCAACCAGAAAAAAAAAAAAATAAGGGTTTGTTTCTTTTACAGGAGAAAGAACCGATCTTCACCTTCCTTCAAAGGTGACGTCGTGTACATGTGGCCTGAATAGGGCTCCAGGAGCATCACGCGAGGTCCCAGGGAGACTAGACCAATGAACACGTTCCTTTCCAAAGGTTTGATTTTTGTGGGAAAAGAAGTCCCATACGCCGAACCATGAGCTTCCGACCCTCCAGCCCTGCGCACACACGCAGGACCGCCGGGGACTCCGAATACCTGTCACCTTACTCCGCGACGCTCAGGGCGAGGGAGGGAAAGAAATGCGAGGCCTCCCTCCGCCCCGAGCCTCCGCGGAGACACCCGGCTGGAGAGGCAGGTGCCTTCCATCTCCCCCACCTGGAAGCGGGGCGGAGCGGGGGCCCGCCCGGTGAGTGTGTGTGTGTGGGGGGGGGGGGGGCGGGGATGGGCGGCGCGCGCTCAGGCCGCTGCCCTCACCTGCCGCCAGGAGGGCCCGGGATCCCGCGGGGGAGGCCACGCACCTGGCGGAGGCCACGCACCTGGCGGAGGCGCGCGCGGCGGGCTCGGGCCGCAGGTGAGGGCGGCGGGGCGGGCGCTGCGCGTCACTGCGGGCCGCGCTCCTCCCCGGGGAAGTTTCTTGGCCCGGAAAGGTGCAATTGTGTGCAGCTATTCCTGGTATGTCAGGCGGGTCGGGCGGCCGCGAGCCGAGGGGGCGTCGCTAAGCCGGGCCGGGAGAAGGACGGCGGCCAGGAGGCAGGGCACCGGGAGGATGCGGCTGCGGGCGCGGGCGCGGGGGCGCAGCCCCTCCGGGCGGAGCCGCGGGAGCCGGAGCGTGGCCTTGGCGCTCGGTGGCATCCCTGGCCCAGACGGTCTGCCCACAAGGGCGGCTGCGGCCGGGAGCCCCCCGGGGAGCCCCGGGGGGGGCGGGGGGCGGAGGCGGACGGAAGCGGCGACTCCGCGGCTCGGGGTGGGCTGGGGCGGGCCGGTTCCGGGGAGGGCGGCGGCCGCAGCGCTGCGACCTTCGAGGTCTCCGCAGTGGCCGGGCCCCGGGGTCGTTTTCAGGAGTTGGGAGGCAGCCACGTCTTCAAGTCCTTGTGGGTTCGAAACTTTTCCAAACTGCGGAGCGCAACAAAGGGGGAAAGAGAGCCCGGGCGCCTCGCGGCTCGAGCAGAGGCGGGGCGTTAGGGCCAGACGCGCGCGGGACCCCGGCCCTCCGCCCTCACCGCCCTCACCGCGCCTTCCTCTCTCTCCCTCTTGCCCCTAGTCCTAGTCCTGGAAGGGATGGAGGAGCCCGGGGCCGACTGCGCGGTAGCCTTCGCCGAGGCCCAGAGATGGGTGGAGGTGAGTGCCCTTAACTCTTTTCCGCACGAGTTTGCGGGCCTCCTCCCGGGACCTGCGCTGGCGCGCGGAAGCGGGTTGGTTTGCAATTTGGGGGACTTTGCAACTCTTGCTGCTTCTATTTTTTTTTTTTTTTTTTAAGATTTATTTATGATAGAGAGGGGGGGCGGGTAGAGAGGCAGAGACACAGGAGGAGGGAGCAGCAGGCTCCATGCAGGGAGCCCGACGCGGGACTGGATCCGGGGACCCCAGGATCGCGCCCTGGGCCAGAGGCAGGCGCCAACCGCTGAGCCACCAGGGATCCCCCTGCTTCTGTCTTTTAACAAAGTCCAGCCAAGCCTCGTGCTGCTGCTCCCCCCGCGGCGGGCTCGCTGGCTTCCCCCGGAGCCCCTCTGCCAGGGCAGAGTCGAGCGCTCGCCCTCTTGGGTTTGGGGACCGCACATCTCCGTGCGCCAGACCACGTCAGCACAGGGGCACGGGCGGCCCTTCGGGGGTCGTTCCTGCGGGCGCCCGGCTCTTCCCTGCAGGCGGTGTATTAACGGCGCCGTTGTGGGGGGGCGGCCGGACGAGGTTAGACACTCGAGGCGCACCTGGGGAGATGTTTTCTCCCGCGCGGCCTCTGGAGCCCGGGATGGAAGTCAGGGTTCTCACTTATTCAAAGTCGGCATTGCTGAGACCAAGGTCCCCTGGGGGTCACGCACTGAAGGGCAGTTACTTTCCCAGCTGTGCCCCCAGAGATCTTCCATTTCCACCGAAATGCAGATGGTCTCGAGGAGGTTTCTTCATGACGCCTTAAGGTTACATTTATCTATAAAAAGGTAACACCAGGGGATCCCTGGGTGGCGCAGCGGTTTGGCGCCTGCCTTTGGCCCGGGGCGCGATCCTGGAGACCCCGGATCGAATCCCACGTCGGGCTCCCGGTGCATGGAGCCTGCTTCTCCCTCTGCCTGTGTCTCTGCCTCTCTCTCTCTCTCTGTGTGGCTATCATAAATAAATAAAAATTATAAAAAAATGGTTACACCAGGACTTCTATCCATTTTTCCACTGGATGAAAAAGATGACGCTAGGGAAGTATTCAGAGCAGATGTGAATTCGGAGCAACCTCTTGTTAGAAAATTGTTGCCTACACTAGCCTTGCAGTTTTTTAGAAGTTATTGGTGCCACGTGCGGGCTTGTTCAACGTAGTCAAAAATGCAAATTTGGTTTAAAGGTTATTCCATAGGAAACAACCCATTTAAAAATCCCAAAGCACACAGTGTTTAAACATAATTCCTTTGTCTCTAAAGAAACAAATGTACATATGTGGGGAAAAGGAGAATAAACTTTCAGTGTTACATTTCTAACAGTAAATAAAGAAATGTGAGATGTGAGTAGCATTATGCACTAGAAAGTGGGGGAGAAGCCGTCAAGAAATTCGCTGTTGGTGTCCTTTTTGGAATGAACTTTGAACTAGTCTGAAGGTGATTTAGAAAGGTGTGAGGGGAGGAGGAGGAGGATGTGAGGGGAGGGCATGGGGAGGTTGAGAGAATAAACACTGTATTTTTGAATTGAAATGAGAGTGGAAAAATTTCAGCAATGCAGTTAAGAGAAATGACTTCCCTCATTCAGAAACTTTGAAAAGCCAAGGCGTCCAAAGGTAATTTTCCATTTGTAGTATTTGTGCTGCATAATTTTAGGAAAGCAATTAAACTTGTCCTTTGGTTTTTGAGTGGTGGGGATGGGGGAGAGAGAAGGGAAGAAATATGAGGACTCCTCTATGTGGAGTTTGTATCTGTATGCTGTGTATTTCCTTCAGGAAATCTCTGGATATGGATCATTTCACACTTCTCTTTTTTAGTATACAGATTTTGGAAATCTAAAAATTCCTTGTTTGTTTTAGCTTTCTCATGGTTGTGTAGGCTCTCTGTGAGAAATTTGCATCTAATAAACTGGAGGGAAGTGTGTTGCAATAAAAGATATCAGAGTGCGTGGTCCATGTGCTCATCTTCCCACTCTCATCCATTTCATCTAAATGTGTTCATCTTTAACAGAGAGACACATTATCTAAAGGCTTTGACATATCATCATAATATAGTTCATGAGATTAAAATTCACCTCATTTTTTTTCCTAGTGCCACTGGAAGCAAGGCAGTATGTTCCTTGAAGATATGTGAATAATTTACATATTCATGTATACTTTCAAACGCCCAAGACATTCAAAATGACAGCAATGGGCTCGCTGTTAGGTTTATTTTATTTCTCCAGTTAGTGTCCAATTTATGTGTCTTCTTAGCTTCGCCTTTACAACTAAAGCACATATTTTAAAATTTTGTTCTTGCCAAAAGATGCAGAGTGGATGACTCCCTTGTTACCACAATTGCCTCTTAACTCTGGGAACCCCTAATTTAAAGATAAAATATTAATCCTGGAGTGTATTTTATAACATTTTGGAAAGTGAGGAAGATTATGGTGTCTTTCTTCTACTTGCTAATATTCTTGCTCCACGTTCCCTATCATACTTTCTCTACATATATTGAGGCCTATGTGGGTCATTCATATATATAAACACATATATGTTTATAATATACTTTGCTGTTTTCATTCTCAGCTGCAGCTTTGACTATCCCAAGGTCAAGAAACTCCAATAACCTTGTAAAATTTTGCATGATGGCTAGTGTCCATGTTAGTATGTTCTTGTCATTTCTATTCCCTGTGATTTTAAATAGCTGATGTATTATTCCCACAACCAAAGTTAAAGTTTTATTAATTTTATTTTGGGAGGAGGAGGAAAAAGGGCGAGGCAAGGACTAGTGGTTATTATTCTAGGGATTAAAATTTTATGACTAGTTTAAATTGTGCTTAAATGGTTAGAAATGTATGTATACTTAGGGTTAGTATAATATTTCAACTTAAAGCAAATGTGGTCATGTGACCCTTTAATTCAACATGATGATATTGGATTATTATCTGGTTGGAAGTGCTCTTTGGAATATTAATAATGTAGCAGAGCTGGTTTATGATTAAACACTGGTTTAAAGCCAAATAATGTAATAGTTTAAAGACAGAGGCTGAGAGGAGCCTGACTCTAGCAAGGTCACGGAGTGGGTGGGTGATGAAGCAGAAATTGCCTGCCAGACCCTCTAATTTTAGACCTCTTCTGCAGCACCTTCTAATTTTCTATACCTAACAGTTACCTCTGTCTCTCTGTTTTGGGGCATTAAAAAGCCTTAGTAGTAAATTGACAAAATACCAATAAGATTGAAAACTGGATCCATCACTCATTGCATTGGCTGGTCACAGTCAGTGTTTACAATCTGTGGGTTAATGTTGCTGTCTGGGTTGAAGTTTAAATACAGTAGTAAGTACAGTATGGTTGGAGTGGGAACAAGCTAACCTCATTCCCCACCTCCTTGCTCACCTGTGCTTCCTCTTATCTCTGAGTTTGATTCTTTCCATATCACTGTCACCCTGCAGAAGGACCTGAGGATGCCAAGTTGAGCTCATTGCCAAACCTGGTATAGGAATATGACTCCTTACTCACTTACTTCAATTAGTCTGTTTCTCTGCCTACCCCTAAATCTTTCTAAGTGATTTTCCTCTTTCTCTGTAAACCATATCCTTTCTGCTAGTGATTTCCAACCTGTGGTCTAGTTTGAAAGGGTTTACTCGGGATACATGAGTCCTCAGTGCACACAAGCATTATCTGTGGACTAAATGAGGGTTTCATGGACTCGTGCTGTGGCTTTTCAGATGTATATAGAATGATGTAAACATCCATTTGAAAATGTTCCTGAATTCATAAAAGCATTTCTGGTAGTTATGTATAATTTCAATGAACAGATATCAAACCTGGAAATAACTATGATGGTAAAAATTTATTTAAAAATTTAAATGTTAGGAAATAATTCTTATACTACCTGTTGCAGCCGAAATTATTTTTTCAAAATAAAAACCTGATTTTGTTAATTCCTTCTCTGGGAGTCATGAAAAGATTTTAAAGTCCACAATCTTTATTATTTATTTATTTATTTTAGAGATTTTATTTATTTATGAGAGAGAGAGCTCACATAGAGGGCAAAGAAGCAGCAGACTCCCCACTGAGCAGGGAGCACAATATGGGGCTTGATCCCAGGACCCTGGGGTCCTGACCTGAGCTGAAGTCAGACACTTAACCAGCTGAGCCACATAGGTTCCCCTAAAGTCCACAATCTTTATTTACATTGCACCGTGAAGCATACGATAGCGTTTACAGCTTTTTACAATCTCATCTCTGCCTATATATCTATTTTTATTTTTTAATCTTTTCTCTGTAACTGTTTGCCTAGTTGCCAGATAGCATAGAGATTAAGAGCACTGTTTTGTACATTACATACGGAGTACTTATTTGTCTTATAATTGGAAGTTTGTACCTTTTGACTATTTAATCTAATTCATGGTGACTATAGTCAATACTGCCGTATGGTATATTTGAAAATTACTAAGAGAGTAGCTCCTAACATTTCTCATTGGAAGGTAAAGAAATGTTTTCTGTAATTATATGGGGAGATGTTAACTTTTTGTGGCAAGCATTTTGCAACATATGCATGTCAGGTCATCGTGTGGTACATGTTAAATGTATACTGAACTGTGTGTCAGTTATATCTCAATGAAATTGGAAAAAATTTAAAAAGGGAAAACCGTCACAGTATTGGGAACAAACCACGGTTCAGGTCTTGGCTCTGGGACCTAAATGCCATAGGGCTCAGTTTTCTTTGTTGAACTTCCCATGATGGTTGTGCCTGTTCAGTGACAGGCAGACTGCAAAGTGATTAGTGCTCTCTGATCCTTGCTTGTGTTTTCCCACCCACAGGAAGCTGTTTTCTCACCTTCAGGCTATTGTGCATGGAATTCAGATTATTCCTTGTTTAAAAAGGAAGGAGGAGGTAAAAGGAGCCAGTTGGTCTTTCCTTGTTTACCTAATACCCATGACTTCTTTCCAGTCCCCCAGGCTTGGACTAAAATCAACCTTTATGTGGGGCCTTTTCCGAACCAGCACACCTCCACTCCACCCATTCCCTCCTCTCCTCTGTCGCTCTTCTAGATCTTTCTTTTTGCACACCATGGTATAATTCTATCCATTTTTCCATATTAGACAAGGAGCTAACCGAGGGCAGGAACAGTATCTATTTCAGGGATTTGACATAGTCCCTGGTAAATGTGGAATAAAAGTACAGTCTGAAGGCTACAGCTTTAACAAAATTTAAAAATAGGGTTTTAAGGAGCACAATTTATTTCTTCTCCCAGTGGAAACTTGCTTCAGTGTCTAAAGCTGAGTTCATTGCTTGGGGGTTGTTTGGTCTGGACCAGCTACAAGATGTGCCTTCATCTGGGTGCTGGTGTGCACTTGCCTATTTACCCAGTGCTTTTTCCTCTCCTCCAGCCCTGCTCCTGAGTCATGTCGCTCTTCTTCCTGCCTTCCGATTAATCCTTACCCTCATGGAGATTTGCACTCAGTTATTTTGTTACCCAGAAAATGCCTGTTATGTGTTACTCTGGACCAGCCACCTGACAGACTTGATGATTCAAATGCCACATGCTTAGCCTCTTTGCTGGACTTCCAGAGACATGCTCCACAAGGAGCAGACACACAAACACACACAGCACCACTGTCACATAATTGCCATAGAGGAAATTTGCACAATGTATAGTGACAGCATTTAGGAGGCAGTCTGAGTCTGCTGGCGGAGTCAAGCAAGCTCACGGAGACGGAGACGCAGCATGTACATCAGGCTGCAGCGGGACTAACACGTTTGCTGACTTTGTGGATTTATAACTTGTTGCAAGAGCTTGAGGTTGTATATAGCACAACTTTTAGGAGTTGCCTAGAGAAGCTTATTTTTACTCAGGTCATGTTGACATGCAGAGAAATGCACAGATTTTAAGTGTACAGTTGTAGGAATTTTGTCCAATGTTTATAACCACATAACCAGCAATTGAATCAACATGTAGAACATTTTATCACTCAACAAAATTCCCTTCCAGAAGGGCACATTAGACTCTACCTCTTATAGGCAACCACCCTTTCGGTTTCTGGCATCTTAAATTTCTTAGTGTAGTTTTGAACAGCCAAGAAATATCTTGATTGTCAATTTGTTCCTTTTTTCTTTATATAGCATTTTACTGTCACTTGAACACAATATCCTTATTTGGAAAATAAATTCCAGGACAAGAAGGATGGTAAGAGACAATAGTGCTCACAAAATCTTCTTGAGAAGGAACTGATTCACACAAATAGGAACCAGGACAGGGATGCCCTTAGAATAATAATAGCCTGACTCCAGGAGGTATAAGCACATATGTCAAGGTATTTCCTGGGGAACTAGGAGGATTCCAGTACAGTGTTATTCTGGATCTTTCCAACTTGCTCATGCACTGAAAGTTAGAAGTGGACCTCTTCTTAAAATGGGGAGAAATAGGGAGCCCTGGGTGGCGCAGCGGTTTAGCGCCTGCCTTTGGCGCAGGGCGCGATCCTGGAGACCCGGGATCGAATCCCACGTCGGGCTCCCGGTGCATGGAGCCTGCTTCTCCCTCTGCCTATGTCTCTGCCTCTCTTTCTCTCTCTCTGTGTGACTATCATAAATAAATAAAAATTAAAAAAAAATGGGGAGAAATACAAAGAACTAGTACATTTAAAAACTGGTGTGTCCTTGAACCAATTAGAGGGATGGATTCACTGGGTCAAAGGGAATGAATGATTTTTTTTTTTGATTTTTTATTTATTTGAGAGAAAGCTTGAGGGGGTGGGGGAGGAGGTGGAGCAGAAGGATAGGGAGAAGCAGACTCTGCTGAGCAGAGAGCCTGATGTGGAGTTCAATCCCAGGGCCCTGGGATCATGACCTGAGCTGAAGGCAGACGCTCAACTGACTGACCCACCCAGGCGCCCTGATTGTTTTGGTTCTTGACATATTACCAAGTTACCCTCCGAAAGCTATGTGCTGGTTTGCAACCATCAGCAGAGATAGAAGGGCCCCAGCTTCTCCATATTCTGGCCAGAATTAGAAATTGTCATTTGTGTTTTTTTCTCTAAATAAATAGGTGAAAGATGCGTGTTATTCTCCTCTTTTCAGATCCCTAGTGATGTCAAACATTTATCTAACAAATGACTCATTCAGTTTCCTCCTAGTGAGAAGTTGAAACATGAGGTCACAAAGGGCTCAGCGGACCCCTGGCCTGGTAAAGTGCGTCCCCAAGGTCATGGACATGGTAGGACCGTTAAGGAAGTGTCTCCTGAGTCATCTTGTTTCTTTTTTGGGTTGTTTGGAGATACACCCTCTGAATTCTCAACAAAATTTTGAGATGAAGAATGGAATAATTGGCCATTTTGAGGAAGTGGAGCACCTCGGTGTTTCTACAACCATTGATAAAGCACAGAAATCCTTAAAGCTTCTCTTAGGCTGAGAGGTGAATAATGTCCTGAGCATGTGGCAGGGAGTATGCTGCTTCATTCAGTTTGGTTCTTGTCCTTCGTGCAGTGCTCTAGCATGCATGCTCTCTGGGTGCCAGGAGCACTGTGGCTAGTAAGGGTCTCCTGTTGAGACTAACTGGCTCCTTTAACATCCTCCTACCTTTTTAAACTGCTTGTCAACATAACAGTATTTGAATTAAAGAAAAGTTCTAGTTTTGAGAATGTTAAGAAAAACAAAGCACCATTAATCAATTTGTTCAACCCTTTTAGTTTAGAGAAAATAGATGTAGGAAAATAATTTCATCTCTTACCATCTGCAGACTGAATTGTTTCTGCTGTCCTCTATCCTATAGTTCCTCAAATGCTTGTTGAAGGAATGAATGTTTTGTGTCCTGTTAAGAGATTGGCTTATTTAATTAATGCTTGCACATCTCCTTAAGCCTGTAGACTGTCAAAAGTGTATTAGAGCCTGAGGAAATGATAAAATATGTGTACCTGTGCTTACTCTTCAGTTTCTAAAGATAATTACTAGGTGTGTGTTTTTAAAAACACTTTTGATGTACTCAAAGCTCTTAATAAGGATAAGAATTGTCATCTGTGCACAACTTTGGGAACAGAGGTTTAACATGCTCAATCTGCCACTTTGCTCTAAGTAGATAGGCATTAGCACATTCTACAGATGACTCACAGCACAGTCCCATAAACAGTCTTTCCAAAAATTGCAAAATCCTCCCTCATAGGATTCTCAAAGACTGTTGTGCATACGATAATCAGTTTGGTGCTTGAGTGCATTGAGATGATGGTGTACAGCGGTAGATATTATGTCTGTCTTTAAGTACAGCGGGGATTGTCATAAGGAGAGAGATTAGAAAAATTCTGTATGGGTTCAAAGGGCAACACTAGTAATTACTGATGAGGTACAGTGAGACTCTGGCATCAAGTATTCTGAAGCTGTTTCTATAAACAAAGTGCTATCCTGTGCCAGAATAGGCTGACTTGAATAGGCAGTGAGTTACCTGCCATGAAGGTTTTACAAGAGAAGGTAACTGTCAGAGCAGCTAGTACTTTTTTCTACATATACAAGACATATGGCACATGTATTAACCTTGCATACCTTTGTAATGGACGTGATTACCCACGGGTATTTTCTCTGATGAGGAAAAAGAGGGGTGAGAGGTCAAGTAATTTACTCAGGGAAACACTAGAACTAGTAAGTGGTAGTTGGGATTTGAACCCAGGCTATGTGACTCCACAGTCTGCCCTTATAATCACTACACTCAATGTCTCAGGGTGACAATGGACAGTAAATCGTGGTACATGATTTGTAAATCAGAAGAGAATGGGCTCTCAGTCTTCTGTCTAAAGCAGTAAGATTAGCTATTTTCTGTTTATGACAAGTCCTACATACTAGAACAGCTTAGCTTCTGCCTTATGATGTTAGTGCCTGGAAAGCACATTATGATCAAATATTCTATAAACTAGATGGACATTCTTGATCAATTGCAGACTTTAGATTTATATGTCCTGGTATATCTAAGTGAATATATTAATGCTCAGTAAACCATTTAAAGTGTTATTAAAGGGAAGCATTTTTATATGATGACATTGAGTTATACTTTGAGCTAGAGAAGATAAATTATATCTAATTAATTTCTTTAGGACTATTTATAAAATTATCAATTTCTTATTGACCTACATATCAGTAGTTCATAACATACCAGAAATTGTACAGACCGTTATTGTACAGTGCTTCAAAATCTATGTCATGTTTTCAATGAGGATACATTCTAGTTAGTATTTCATATGTGTAAGTATTGAAGCAATGATCAAAGATTTCCTCTTCTTGACTAGGTCGAAATTTGACCTAGATGCCTGAGCTGGGAAGGAAGTGTCTTTTGTTTCACCATATCATAATATTCAAGGAAGGGCACTCATTGCCAACTTTGTTATAAACTTGGATTCTGGAATTCTTTCTCATTAGAGTTTAAAGTCTTTCATTCTACCTGAGGAAAGAGAAACAAACATTTTGCCTTCACTTCTTGAATGGTATGTAATCGATTTGCATATTGTCCAAAGAAAATATTGTCAATCTATTAAAAGCAAACACAATCATACCTACCTTCTTGAAGCATTTCCTTCAACTGTTCTCTGGATTTTTCTCCCATTTTACTTGATGTTTATGATTTTCCTTTGCTAAATCCTCCTAATTATTTGATCAGTAAATACTCAGGTATATCTGGGTTCATATTCCATGTCTTCCCTGATTTGTCTATAACCTCTCCCTATTATCAATAAACAGCTCTATATACCTTTTATATGCTGATGACTTCCTTATGTATATTCCTGACGATGTTTCTAACCTTCCTTTCTCTCCCTCTCTCCCAACCCCTACACTCTGTGTATGTGTGTGTATAAGTATGTGGGTATGTATGTGCACAGGCATAGATAGACACTTAAGATTTCCAATTGTAGGTCAAATAGGCACATCCCACTTTGTTCACAACAAAATTCTGAGTTCCTCCCCTTACCCATCACCTACCTACTCATCCTCCCAGTGTTTCCCATCTTTGTAAATGGCACCACAGTTAACCCACTTGCTCAGGTCCCACCTTTGAAGTCATTGTTGACTCTTGTTTCTATTACACTCCACATCTAGTTTGTCAAGAAATTCAGTTGGCTGTATCTTCAAATATATCCAGTATCTGACCACATCTTGCCTTATCTACCATCCTTCCTGCTTCCAGTGTAACAGCCACAATTCCTCTTTAAAAGTGTAAACCAGAAAGAAAACATGCAAATGGCCAACAGATTCATGAAAAGATGCTCTGCATCAGTAGTCATCAGGGAGATACAAATTGAAACCACAATGAGATATCCCCTTACACTAGTCAAAATGATTAGAATAAAAAAGACAAGAAATAACAAGTGTTGGTGAGGATGTGGAGAAAAACTCTCATGTACTGTTACTAGGAATGCACTATTTGTTGGGCACTATAGAAAATGGTATGGAGGTTCCTCAAAAAATTAAAAATAGAATTACCATATGATCCAGTAATTCCACTACTGGGTATTTACCCAAAGAATTTGGGTAATTTGAAAAGAGAGATACTAATTTGAAAAGATATATGCACCCCTATGTTTATTGTAGCATTATTTACAGTAGCCAAATATTGGAAGCAACCAAAGTGTTCCTCAGTAGATGAATGGATAAAGATGTGGTATATATACAATGGAATATTCTACAGCTATAAAAAGAATGAGATCTTGTTATTTGCAACATGGATGGACCTAGAAGGTCATGTGATTCAATAAACAAAATGAACAAATGAAAAGAGACGAATAGCAAAAAAACTCCAGACTTTTAAATATAGAGAATAAACAGTTGCCAGAGGGGAGTTGGGTAGGGTAGGGGATGGGTGAAATAGGTGAGGGGAATCAAGATTCGCTGTGATGAGCACAGCGTAATGCATAGGATTGTTGAAACATTATATTATACCCCTGAAACTAATATAACACTGTGTGTTAATTATAATTCGATAAAAGAAAAGTAAACCAGAGAGTGTACTTTGAACTCTGCCCTTTCCTCCCCCCACAATGGCTATCCATTACATTTTGTTTTTGTTTTTTTTTTTTTTAAATTTTTATTTATTTATGATAGTCACAGAGAGAGAGAGAGAGGCAGAGACACAGGCAGAGGGAGAAGCAGGCTCCATGCACCGGGAGCCTGATGTGGGATTCGATCCCGGGTCTCCAGGATCGTGCCCTGGGCCAAAGGCAGGCGCCAAACCGCTGCGCCACCCAGGGATCCCTATCCATTACATTTTGAATAAAATCTGAATTTTTAAACCATGGTCCATAGAGTCATGTATGATCTACTCCCCACTTGTTATCTGCTTTCACTCTTTCTTACCATGCTCTGGTCATACTGGTTTCCTGCTATTCCTTAGATGTTCAAAGATTTAAAAAAAAATTCTTATTTATTTATTCATGAGTGATAGGGAGAGACACAGGCAGAGGGCTCTGTACAGGGAGCAGGCTCTGTACAGGGAGCCCAACATGAGACTCGATCCCGGTTTCCCAGGATCACACCCCGAGCTGCAGGCGGTACTAAACCGCTGCACCACTGGGGCTGCCCCAGTTGTGCAAAGATTTTTATTTTAGGGCTTTGGTGTTGCTATTCCTTCCGCACAAATATGTTTCTCTCACTCATTCAGGTCTCTGTTCAAATGATACCTCCTCCTTCCTCCACCCTTCTTCCTTCACTGTAAAATAACAGTCTCTTGTCACTCCATACTCTTCTATTTCAGAGCATTTTTAAAAATGTTTATTTATTCATGGGAGATGCACAAAGAGAGGCTGAGACATAGAGGGAGAAGCAGGCTCTTCATAGGGAGCCCAATGTGGGACTTGATCCGGACCCAGGATCACACCCTGAGCCGAAGGCAGAGGCTCAACTGTGGAGTCACCCAGGCATCCCAATATTTCAGAGCATTTAACACTTTTATAGGATATACTTTTTGGTTTGACTGTTTCTCTCACTAGAATATATAAGTGCCTTTTGTGCAAGGGCTTACTTTGTTTTCAAGCCTTAAATACTGCCAGATATTTAGTAGACACTCAGTAAATATTTGTTGGATAAGTAAATGGATGAATGAACAAATGTCTTTTAATTCTTTATACCTGATAATCTTGTTAACCCTGTGATTTGACTGACTCTCTGGCTGTGCTTCACTAAACAAGACGAGCTGGTTTTTTGTTATGTTAGGTTTTTTGCTTGTTTGCTTTTCTTCAGCTTCAGTTCTGCATTGAGCAAGTTCAAAGTAATTTTTTAAAACAAATTTGAAACATGAGAAATTGACTTTGTTCAACCAATTGTAAAGATGCCTAAAGGTAAGGAAGTATCATACAATAGTATAAACATCCCAGAACATTTGATGATGAACTGCCTTAGTTGAATATCCTGCACTGGGGACCGTACTTTATCTGGCAACTTTGGGGTATTCATCATGAAAAAGATCTCACCACTCACTGATTGGTGTCCTCCAGCTAGAGCCGGAATCCTGGTACTAATAGGACACAAAGATGCTGCGATGCCTGGGTGGCTCAGTGCTTGAGCATCTGCTTTCGGCTCAGGTTGTGATCCTGGGGTCCTGGGATCGGGTCCCACATCAGGCACCCCAGGGGAGATTGCTTCTCCCTCTGTCTATGTCTGCCTCTCTTTCTCTGTGTCTCTCATGACTAAATAAAATCTCTCTCTTTTTTTTTTTTAAAGACACAAAGATGGAAAAAAAAAAAAAAAGACACAAAGATGGAGAATGCAACTTTACCCTACTTAGAAATAGATGAAAATAATTTTAAAAATTTGAGAACAGGAACATTTCTTCCTCAACCCCACTCAAACATACTTGCAAAGTGCTGTACTTTTTTTTGTTTGTTCTTATAGTCATTATTTCATTATTCTGAAATGGCACATAATACTGAGGGGTGGAGGCTTTCCAAAGAGGTGTTTTTTTTTTTTTTCTTCCAGAAATGAGAGAAAAAGGGAAGCTGAAACTCATTGTTTTTAATTTTTTTTTAAATTTTTATTTATTTATGATAGTCACAGAGAGAGAGAGAGGCAGAGACATAGGCAGAGGGAGAAGCAGGCTCCATGCACCGGGAACCCGACGTGGGATTCCATCCGGGGTCTCCAGGATCGCGCCCTGGGCCAAAGGCCCGCGCCAAACTGCTGCGCCACCCAGGGATCCCTCATTGTCTGTTTTGATGCAAACTGATTTTCTTTTTGTATATATAATTTTTTTTAAAGATGAAAGAGTGGTTCAGAGAAATTTCTTTCCCAATGCCATAAGGCTGATACTGATAGAACCAGTATTTGAAGTTAGATTTTTTAAAAGATTTTATTTATTTATTCATGAGAGACACACACACACACATAGGCAGAGAGACACAGGCAGAGGGAGGAGCAGGCTCTATGCAGAGAGCCCAACGTGGGACTTGATCCTGGGCCTGCAGGATCATGCCCTGGGCTGAAGGCAGACGCTCAACCACTGACTGAGCCACTCAGGCTGCCCGAAGTTAGATTTTTCTTTTTTCTTTTTTTTTTCGAAGTTAGATTTTTCTAACAGATAACTCAAACTCAACTACTTCATTCACCTTTTCTGGTTCTTTCCTCCTGTTATAGTTGTACCTGTGATTTTGGCACACTTTTGTGCTATTAGCTATTCCATGTGTCTGCCTCCGTCTCTCTATCTTTTTTGTATTTTAAGATTAGAGCTAAGTTAAAAAGTGTAAAAAAGTTCTCAGACTTAATATAAAATCTGTAAATTCACACTAAGATGTGAACAACTTCCTGCTATTGGAATATGATAAGTTTAGAGGGAAGGTGTGGAGAAGAGGGAATGGCCAGGGCACTTGCTCTGATGGTTCTTCCTGAGGCTTGTCCTGACAGGGAGGAGACAATCACAGGACTGTGTGGGAGTAAGTGTGACCATGGTAGCCAGCAATTCTGCAGGGACTTTGGGAATAGGAAAAGCATTGGGAAGCTAATAGAGAAGATCCTTTTTGAGCTTGACAAAAAAGATGATGGTGGAAATTAATGTGGGAGGCAGTTGAGTTAGGTGGAGATGGTGCTAGCACAAGCCTGGGTCCATTGGATTATCCTATGGATAGGACAGTGAAGTCTACTTGTTGTGGAATGTGCTTATTTGAAGGCAGCAGGAGTTATGCATACAGAATTCAAGTTTTTTCTTGAAATGTCCTATCAGGTGATGTTGGTACTCCAGGGACAGAACAGGTCAGTGGAGGGGAAAGACCATCTCACATAGAGGATCAAGGACTGAGCCTTGGGATATGTCTTCCGTTTAGAGGACAGGAAGAGGGAAATAAGGTCATGTTCAGAAAGCTAGGCAGAAAACCAGGGATGTGTTGGAAGTCTTAAGGAAGCATTGGCTTCATGAAAGATAGGAAGGAGTATCAAGAGTGTTCAGGATTAGAAATGATCATGGGAAAAGAAAGTGGAAACAACGCCATTGAATCTGACAGGACAGTAATCTCTCACTTGTTGAAGATATTTCTGGAGGGTGTTAGTGTGAGAGTCAAATTAAGCTTCAGAAAATCCTTCTGAAAGCTTTAGCCTACTCTTAGCAGAGGGGGAAGGGGGCCATGAGAGAAGAGGTAGGAAGAGCTACCAAGAAACCAACATTCTGTCAAAAAAGCTATTTGTGTTGGCAAGACCATCTCCTGACTCCAGTTTATATTATTGGTTATATTAGAGGTACAGACCCTTCATATTTAGGGGAAGTATGCTCCAGGGCAAAGGGTCTGAAGGAATCTTTGTGGTCTGCCATGTAAAGGACTCTTAGTGTATTAAACATCATCTGAGGGTTTAATCTTCTGAATTTAACTTCCTTTAATCTTCTGAATTTAATTTCCTTTCTCCTAAACTGGGAAAAATGTCTCTCCTGTTCCCAGGGTTTTCTAGCTGACAATAATTTCATGAAGATATTTTTGTTTTTAATGTGCAGAAAAAGGTATCTTAATAGTTTTGATTTAGTGACTCTAAGAAAATTAAAGTCATGTTAATAGGAAAACAGTAATCAAAAAGGAAATAAAACACTTCTAACTCTTAAATAGGGATACAAAATAGTTACCATGAAAGTATATTTTTGGAATGCTGTGTTTTTGTTTCTTTTCTATGTTCTAGGGCAGTGTAGTGGTGACAGTGGCAGGGTTTGGGGTAATAGTAGATAGGCCTAGCTGGCATATGGCAGGTGCTGGGGTGAGATGTGTGACCATGTGGACAAAACATAAAGCTTCTCTAAGTGTAAATTCCCACAACTATAAAATGAGGATTGTAAGGTGGTGATAGGGTTAGGAAAAAATAATGCAGAATATATGTAGGTTTCTTTTAACCTCTGATTTGTGAATATGGGTTTTTATTGAGTCATTTTTATATTAAGCTGCGCTGAAAGTCCTTTATGAAAGGGGCATCTGGGTGGCTCAGTTGGTTGAGCATTTGTCTTTGGCTCAGGATATGGTCCCAGAGTCCTGAGATTGAGCCCCGCGTCAGGCTCCACACTCAGTGGGGGAGCCTGATTCTCTCCTCTCAACTTGTGTTGTCTCTCTCAAATAAATAAATAAAATTTAAAAAATCCTTTATGAGAACTTGAGTTTGGAATGAAAAAATGCCATCAAAGTAATGAATTCTGTTTTTTATGGTACTTCAGTCATTGTCTTCTCTCTCCCCATGTGCATTTTAGCATTTCTTTGCTATTAATTCTGTCAGTGGATTTATATAAATCTAAGGCTAGTCAACTTGTCTGAGACTTCTTAAGTTGAAGAATCCCATATTTATTGCATTGTTAAAAACATTGCCATATGTTCTTGTACTCATTGCTCCCTTCCATTTAGCTACTATTTGAAATTCCAGATTAGAGACTAGGGTGTCTAGATTCTATTTGTTAAGTTTCTTCTTCTCATATAAATGGTTTTCAAGTCTCTGTACATTTCTGATACCTCAATTATTCTTTATTCTTTATTTCTTTTACTTTTCACATTTTCTGTGTATGTGTTACTCTTATTTAGTTTTTCTTTTTTTCTTTTTATTTATTTTTATTGCAGTTCAGTTTGCCAACATATAGCATAACACCCATTGCTCATCCCGCCAAGTGCCCGCCTCATTGCCCATCACCCAGTCACCCCAACCCTCCACCCACCTCCCCTTCCACCACCCCTTGTTTGTTTCCCAGAGTTAGGAGTCTCTCATGTCTGTCACCCTCACTGATATTTTCACTCATTTTCTCTCCTTTCCCCTTTATTCCCTTTCACTATTTTTTATATTCCCCAAATGAATGAGACCATATAATGTTTGTCTTTCTCTGATTGACTTACTCTACTCAGCATAATACCCTCCAGTTCCATCCACGTTGAAGCAAATGGTGGGTATTTGCTATTTCTGATGGCTGGGTAATATTCCATTGTATACATAGACCAAATCTTCTTTATCCATTCATCTTTTGATGGACACCGAGGCTCCTTCCACAGTTTGGCTATTGTGGACATTGCTGCTATAAACATTGGGGTGCAGGTATCTCGGTCTTTCACTGCATCTGTATCTTTGGGGTAAATCCCCAGCAGTGCAATTGCTGGGTCGTAGGGTAGCTCTATTTTTAACTCTTTGAGGAACCTCCACACAGTTTTCCAGAGTGGCTGCACCAGTTCACATTCCCACCAACAGTACAAGAGGGTTCCCTTTTCTCCACATCCTCTCCAACATTTGCTGTTTCCTGTCTTGTTGATTTTCACCATTCTTACCGGTGTGAGGGGGTATCTCATTGTGGTTTTGATTTGTATTTCCCTGATGGCCAGTTATGCAGAGCATTTTCTCATGTGCCTGTTGGCCATGTCTATGTCGTCTTTGGTGAAATTTCTGTTCATGTCTTTTGCCCCTTTCATGATTGGATTGTTTGTTTCTTTGCTGTTGAGTTTATCTGATGTGTCATTTGCAAATATCTTCTCCCATTCTGTAGGTTGTCTTTTAGTTTTCTGCTGCTTCCATTCAATTTGGAAGAGGCAATTGTAAGATCTTTCCAAGAAGGACATTTATGATGTCTTACTAAAAATGAGCTTAATGAGCTAATTTAGAAAGAGAAGCTTTTCTAGTTTCCATGAAGAAAGGAAATACATTTTTAGGTGTTTTATTCAAAGGATAAAGTTTATATATGCCTGTTTTTAAGCCAATTTGTGAACATTTTTAGACTTGGAAAATATAAGTCCTAAAAGGTATAACTTGCCAAATAGCTGATACTTTTTGAAATTTGGCCTAAGTTCTGGTAAAAGTAATGTGGTTAACAGCCACACTGCAATTTACAGTAATCCTTTTTGTGTAAGGAAATGAATATACTTGGCTTAATAAATTCCAGATGAGTTTCTGGCTCCTTGATGATTACCAAGACATTTAAAATTCAGATTTCATTATTCAGTTTAGTTAACAGCAACCCTCTCTGTGCTTTTAATGGCCAATATGATGTTAAAACCCTTTGCAGGGACGCCTGGGTGGCTCAACAGTTGAATGTCTGCCTTTGGCTCAGGGCTTGATCCCAGATTCCTGGGATCGAGTCCCACATCGGGCGCCTTGCATGGAGCCTGCTGCTTCTCCCTCTGCCTGTGTCTCTGCCTCTCTTTCTGTGTCTCTTATGAAAAAATAAATAAAATCTTTAAAATAAAACCCTTTGCAAAACTGAAATACTCTGTGGGGAAATCCATTTTGGGGCAAATCATTTTGGTGCCCAAGCTTATGATGTGACCAGTGACTCAGTATTTGGCATGATCTGGGACTAAAAAGAGTCAAGCATCTCTGTTTATGGCAAGCTAATCCAGGCCATAAGGGATCAAGGTGAAGACCCACCCATAAGAAAGTTTTGCTAGTGGCAGAAAGGAGGACTTTCTTGGAAGCCCAGCTAAATATTTTTGCTTACTTTTCATCGGTCACTATTATCTGTAAGGGAGTCTGGAAAATGTTTTTAGCTGGATGCATCACTGCCTTCAACAATAAGGAATTTCTGTTACTAAGGAAGAACAGGTTGACAACGTTGGGTTGAAAGTGTAGTCTCTGCCATATGTGTTTGCTTTCTTTTTTTTTATGTAAATTCAATTAGCCAATGTATAGTATATACTTAGTTTCAGATGTAGTGTTGAATAATTTATCAGTTGCGTAAAACATCTAGTCCTCATCATATCACATGCCCTCCTTAATGCATGCTTTAATATGGCATTTTGCTTTGTTATGATCAAATGTCTTGCTTTCTGAAGGTACCACATTACAGGTTTTTTTTTTTTTCTCTTGCTCCCTGCATTGTCTCTGTCTCTTCAAAGTTCCTTTTCTGTTTTTCCCTTTTGGCTTTGGTCTTTTTTTAAATTGGAATTTTCTTTTAAACCTCTAATGAGGGCAGCCCCGGTGGCGCAGTGGTTTGGCGCCGCCTGCAGCCTGGGGTGTGATCCTGGAGACCCGGGATCGAGTCCCACGTCAGGCTCCCTGCATGGAGCCTGCTTCTCCCTCTACCTGTGTCTCTGCCTCTCTCTCTCTCTCTCTGGGTCTCTATGAATAAATAAATAAAATCTTTAAAAAAAAATAAACCTCTAATGATCATTGTCTACCAATTTCTGTACATCAAGCTGTGCTCCACACCACCGCTCCCTCCTTGAAGAACTAGTTGCCTCCAGATTCTGAGTCTTTCCTGGGCAACTTGACTGCTTTGCTTTTTGCAGTATCTCTTCACACATCCTGAAATTGAAATTTCCCCCATTCTGCTCAGTCAACTACCACTTCTCCACCTACCTCCTATCTTCCAAAAGTTTGTTCAAAGTTTCCTTTTACTTTTCAGATTCCTTTTGTCCTTATGAGTTAATACCTCAAATTTCTGTGCGGTGGGAGCAATGGAGAGAAATGTGTAACCAGTTCATTATGTTTAACCGGACAGAAGTCCTGTGTGTGTGTGTGAGTGTGTGTATTTGAAGTGCATCACGAAATAAGAGAGTAGAAAGACATGAATTCAATACAGATTACAATTATTGCTGAGACCGATTTCACACAAGTAAAATGAATGCCACCTTATTTAAATAAAAAACATCCTACCTTATTGTAAATTTGAATTGAGAGGGCTCACATAAATCTTAAATCCACATAAACTAAAGCCAGAGATGAATTAGGATTTCTGGCCTATGTTGTAACAGCCAAGCTGCTACACACTCTCATTTACCTGGAGGACAGAGTACGGGCGGAAAATGAATAGTGACTAGCATATAATAGATATTCAATAAACGAGAGTTTCTTAAACCTCTAAAAAACTTGTCTTTCAAAGAAAAAAGGAAGATAACATATTGAATATCTATTTCCAGTCACTTCTGTAGCTACATTCTACAGAAAGGAAAATTGAAGATCAGATAACATTAATAACCTGCTCCAGGAAGAATAAGCTATACACCGAGACCCTGGTTTCTGTCCTCATGTCATTTCTTCAACATCGTAATTGCTTTCAATGATGCTCCTTCTGTGAATGATTCCCAAATGAGAACAGCACTTCACTTGTTGTAATTAGTTGTCTGTCTTTGCTACAAGCTTCTTTTTTACTTTTTTTTTTAGTTAATAAAACTAAAAATTTTTCCCAGTTTTGAGATATAACGGACATATAACTTTATTAGCTGAAAGTGTTTAACATGTGTACATATTGTGAAATGATGACCACAGTGTTTAGTTAACATCTATCACCTCACATAGTTACATGCGTTTTCTTTTTGTTGTGATGAGAACTTTTAAGATCCATTCTCTTAGCTGTCAAATACATAATACATTATGTTAGCTGTAGTTATCATTAACTATAGTCTTCATGTTATACATTATGCTACAAGCTCCTTGAGAAGAGGTGCCAACCACCCAGGATCGTGCCTGAAGCTTTGATGGTGGCTCAGTAGGAATTTCTTTTTTTTTTTTTTTTTAAGATTTTATTTATTTATTTATTTATTTATTTATTTGAGAGAGAGAGAGAGAGATTGGGTGGGGGCAGAGACACAGACACAGGCAGAGGGAGAAGCAGGCTCCATGCAGGGAGCCTGATGCGGGACTCCATCCCGGGTCTCCAGGATCATGCCCTGGGCTGAAGGTGGCACTAAACCGCTCAGCCACCGGGGCTGCCCTCAGTAGGAATTTCTTGAAAGAAAAAAATGTTGAATGAATTCAGTGCTTTGCATGTACTATAAATTCTTATTGAATGAGATATGAGCTTTAGTGACTTAGATGTGTAACTTCTAGAGGAAAGAAATGCTGAGCGAGACCAGGAAAACCATCAGTACAACTGGATACAGTCTGTAATGGCTCTGGTATTTTGTGGCTTCAGGCATTATAGTCCACATTCTGATGACAGATCCCAATAAATAGTTTCTGTTATTCTCATGAATTTAGACCCGTTGATTCTGGCATCATTATTCAACAGATAATTCACAATCTGACATTAGGAATGTGAGGTGTTTATATGTTACTCAAATACAACCTTAGGTGAAATTGCACTAATCACTTCATGTATAGTGATCTTAATTCTGTTTAATTATCACCTCACATCTCTTTTTGTAACTCCTTTTGTTTGCATTTGGGTTTCTAACAACTCTTCCCAAAATCTTTTAATGTTTTTTGTCCCTTTGTAGTTTTGCTCTGTGGTTCATTGTTTTTTGAGACCTCTAAACTTGTTAGTATTGATACTTCAGTTCATGTACTAATTTTTTAAGTTCATGGCATATATGTATATATATATATATACACACACACACATACATTCCATATATAATATATATTCTATATATAATATATATCCCACATATATAAAAATATTACATATTTATGTCTCCATATATATAGTTACAAAAGGATTTTTTAAAAAATATTTTACTTGTTTATTCATGAGAGACATAGAGATAGGCAAAGACCTAGGCAGAGGGAGAAGCAGGCTCCCTTTGGGATGCTTGATGCAAAACTCGATCCCAGGACCTTGGGGTCATGCCCTGAGCAGATGCCCAATGACTGAGCCATCCAGTTGCCTCCCAAAAAGGATTTTTTAATATTGACTCAGTATCCTCAAGTGTTTGTTTTTGCTCAGGTGTTCACCTGTGTCCTCCAGCAATTCTAATTCATTGAAAGTTGGGAAGATTTTGTTTGTTCTTTCTTTGGCTGCTGCAGGCATGTGGTTATTTTCCTTATCTCCTTGGTGTAGCTCAGGTCCAGCTTTTGAGCTGCCTGATGCAGGGGAGGCTCAGTGGTTTCTGTCCACCTTGCAGACAGTAGAGCTGCAGGCAGGTTCTGGTTCTATCTTGAGACATCAACAGGAAACTTCTCTGCTCCTAGGTTTATTTATGTTCTTATACCTTGTGTAGAGGGGGCATATCCCTACTTGCTCTAATCCTGGGGCCATGGACACCAAGGGAGATTCTTTTCCCTTGGGGATCCAGGTCTATCTGTGCTTCTCTTCTCCCTAGAAGCCACTGTGGCTACAGGCTCACCTGGGGCTCTTCCACTGTGGGCCCTCCAGTTCTCTTGTGCTAAAGGAAAGCATTCCTGCAACAGCTCTCTTGTTTGCTCTCTGGGGCCCCAGTACCTCACCTGGAACTGTGAGTCCAGGGGAGATATATGGCTTGAAGTTGGGAGAGAAAGGAAGGCAGTATTTAATATACTACCACCTCCTGGGATATGTAAAAATGTTTTAGGCTTTCTCTAGAGGCATTATCAATATTTATGTTTTTGACCATTTATCCAGCAATTCAGGATGGTTATTCACCTTTGAAATACACTTAGTTTTTTAAAATATCAACATTTTTAATGCATAAAGATGTTTTTATATTTCAAAACTTAGACTGTACCATTTTGACATGTCTTTGGAAAAATGTAGGCATATTTTCTATATGCAGGAATTGTCCTAGTTATGGTTTCTGAGATGCCTGTTTAGCCTATGATTAGTAGACTATAGAACATTTATAGTTAGAACCTGTGGAGAGAAACCCTAGCCAACAAGTTTTATTTGGATGTAAAATATGGGTTCTTAGAAAGGTTATAGCAGTTGGGATGGCTATGAGAAAGCTTGGTTCAGGATGGGCACACTAGCAGTGTGAGGACCTGCCCTGTGAAGAGTAGACTTCAGGATTCTCCTTTCTCTTCCCTTCTTGAGTCCCTACGAGCCTGATACTACTCTTTAATACTATATTGTTCTTTGTAAATTTTGGACCAAAATGATAGTCTTGTTCTTCTGGAGTATTGGTTCTTAACTAGGGGTGATTTTGTCCCCAGGTGATGTTTAGGAATGTCTGGAGACAGTTTTGGTTGCCACAGCTGTGGTAGGGGGTGCTACTGACTCCTAGTGGGCAGAGATCCAGGATTCTGCGAACCAGCCTACAGCGCACCAGTTGGCCCATCTATTAGAGATTTATCCTGCCTCAGTGCCAATAGTGCAGAAGTTGAGCAGTCCTGTTCTTGAGTCTAGACTTTTCCCCCCAATATTTTTGGCACAATGTAGTTTTTAAAAATCATACTCAGTACTTGAAAGATTATACTTGACTATTGTTTTGCTTTTTTCTTTTTCTGTGGAGAACTATACGTTTGGACAGTGTAGCTGTAGCAGCATTATCAAAAAACTGAGTGGCATGTACAGTTAACTGAGCAGCATGATGTTCTGGATGCTGCTGCGGGAACATAATGAAGAGAGTATAGTCTACCTTCAAGGATTGATTAATGAAATGAGGCAATACAATGAATCTGAAAGATAAGATACAGCTTAAAATAGTATACTATCTGTAAATATTCTCCAGGAGTCAAAGTAAAGGTGACATTGTGTCATGTTTGGGATCCTCCTTGACTCCTTAGCTGCATTGTCTTGAATAAGCTCAGTTATTATTGATCACCCAGCAGTTTTCCTGGGCAGGTTAATACACATTATTAGAATGGTGAAACTCATGAATTGATGATATACATATTATCCCAAATAGGGAGATTTGATGTGATTGTTTTTAATCACTCCCTATTCCCTTTGAGAAAAACCCATTGAGACTTGTGTCCTGATTATCTCAAATAGTATTGGTAGGCAAGTATAATTTTATATAAGAAAAAAGTAAAAATGATATCTAGTTCACAGAAGCTCATCATTAAGGATGGAAATTATTGCCAAAGGGTTTATTTTATTTTATTTTATTTTTTTAAATTTTTATTTACTTATGATAGGCACACAGTGAGAGAGAGAGGCAGAGACACAGGCAGAGGGAGAAGCAGGCTTCATGCACCGGGAGCCCGACGTGGGATTCGATCCCGAATCTTCAGGATCGTGCCCTGGGCCAAAGGCAGGCGCTAAACCGCTGCGCCACCCAGGGATCCCCCAAAGGGTTTATTATAAGTAATCTTGACTATTAAGTATCATTTAAAAATAAGCTTTAGTGAGCTTTAGCTTTGTCTTAATTTTTCATGATCATTTTTAGTTTTCTCTTTTAGTACATTTTCCTATCCTTCTATTTCAGACTTCAGATCTAGAGAGTTGAATTAATGTCACTTTTTAGTTTAGTTCAGGGTTTGTGAACATGGTACACTAGAATCCTTTTTACTCCCAATCCTTTTTCTACATAGGTCACCATTCATAGGCAAACAATATATTCGTTTGGTTTGTAAACTTTTGTGTCCTTATAAAGTAGATGCTGCTTTCTGTGCACTTGTGTATGATGGTCTTATAAATTTACATATTTTTATTTTTTTTGAATTTTCCATCTGACTTTATTTTCAAATACACTTTCTTTTTTAAAAAAACCAATACACCTTCTGCAGGGATGACAAATATCAGTATTAGGAAATCCAATTATACAAAAATACTACATCTAGTCTGGGGTAGATAGATTTATTTTTTGGTAACATACATTAAGAGGCACTAATTACACAGTAACTATAAGATAACTAACATGAAACCACAGAACTGTAACTCTGCCACAGCTGCATGGACTTGAGCCTTTCTGGATATTTTAGATCTCATTTTATGTACTTACTTATTTACCAAGATTTGTTTAATGAAGATTTAACCATGTACACAAATGGTGTTGTGATAAACATCCTCAAACTTGTCAACTTGTTCAATGGTATATACTTGAGAGAGATTGTGTGCAAGACATACACACATTTGTTTTCACCATTAACTCCTTGCCAGATTGCCTTCCATGAGGCTCCCACAGCTCCACACTTGCTAGCACTAAACAATCGTTTCTCTTCTTAACCTCCTGTTCTCAGTGTTGCGGGCAGAGTTGTGTCCCCCTCAAACAGGATATTGTTGAAGTTTTAACCCTTAATATTCCAGAATGTGACCTTGTTTAGAAATTGGGTCTTTACAGTGGTAATCAAGTTAAGATGAGGTCATTAGGTTGAGTCCTAATCCAATATGATTGTTGTCCTTAGAAAAATGCTAAGTTTGAACACAAAGACAGGCATGCACAAAGGGAGGATTGTATGTGAAGATGGATGATTGGAATGATGTGCCTACAAAGGACACCAAAGATTGCCAGCCAACAACCAGAAACTGGGAAGAGGCAAGAAAGAATCCTTCCCTTACAGGTTTCAGAGGAGCATGGGCCTGCCAACACCTTGATTTCTGGCTCTAGCACTTTAGAAGTATGAAACGATAAGTTTCTGTTTTCTAAACTGCTCATTTTGTGGTTGTTGTAGCAGTCCTAGCAAACTAATATACTCCTCATCACTGGTATTATTCAACTTAGTAATTGTTGCCAGTCTCACTGGTGTCAACTGGTATCTTATAAATGCATGTGTTTGTGTTTTGGAGACACCAGCAGTTGATTTAATGATGCAGTAAAGAAATACCTGAGGCATAATTCTGAAAGTCCTTGACTGCAGCCTTTAAAGAGAATGAGATCTCTCAGATTTCGTTATTCAGATCCCTACTGAGTAGAAGAGAGGAAGAATACTAACTCACACCTTGAATCAGATTCTCTTCAAGAGGTGGCACAGTAACCCTCAAAAACGCTCAGATTGTTTTAATATGCATTTCTAGAATTAAAAGTAAGATTGAATATCTCTTCACATACTTGTTTGGGTTTTAAATATCTTCTCTAAGGATTTCACCTATTACTTCTGTGATGTCTTGTCTCGAAAAGCAAGTCTTTACTTTGATGTCACATTCATCCATGATTATTTTATGCATATTTTGTGATTCCTTAGCCTATAAAGACATTCTTCTATATATTCTTTTGATACCTTTATAATTTTACATTCATGTTTAATTCATTGGATTTTATGTTTTAGGTAGTAGTATGGTATGAGGTAGTAGTCAACCTTTCCTAGCACTGGTTTTTTCCTTCCATTTTCCCAGTACCCTATATGGAATCATCTAGTCCTGTTTTTGCTGCTTAATTGAGCATGTATCAAGGTCCATATATACATAAATTGTCTATTGTGTGACTGTTGCTGCATCAATATCACTATGTGTTTTATTTTTAGTTGACTTTGAGCTATATCACATATTAGGTAGTGTGAATCTCTTTTTTCTGCAATATGTCAAAGTTGATTTAGCTTATTTACCAACTTGAATTTTTTTTCATACAAACTTCGGAATTACAGAGTCCGTCAAGTAATCCAGGTAGGATTCACTTAAAATTGCCTGAGTTTTTAGATCAGTGTGGGGGTGAATTGGCATCTTAACCGTTTTATACATCTGTGAATGGAATTATTTCTTTATTTTTCAAGTTTTTAAACATATTCCTTTATGTATTGGAAAATTTGTGGTTACAGGTCTTACCTATCAGGATGAATATAGGGACTTCATAGTTTGTTGCTGGTCTGTGTGATAATTGAGTGATGTCTTCTAATTTAATGTTGACATTAAATTAGTGTTGACAGATGTGACTGAGACATTTATCTTTGACTTGGAACCCAGCTTCCTCAGTTTTTAGGGTTGATTGATTTTTCTCTGTAATCAGATCATCTCCAAATAATGACAACTTTATCTGTTTCCCTCCAGTCTTGCACACAAACATATATTTTTTTCTTTCTTTCTTTCTTCTTCTTCTTTTATTTTTTTATTTTTATTTTTTATTTTTTTTTACATTTAACAGGATCCATAGCACACAGCATGATATGGTATCTTTGACTTGTTCCTATCTTAATAGGAATGCATAAAAGATTCCTCTCTTCTACTATCTTATATGCTTCAGTTTGGGGTATATCGCCCTGAAAATCAATTGAGCACTTTCTTCTGTTTCTGGCTTTGAGAGTGTTTATCATAATCAGATGTGGAATTTCATCACATACATTTTTGGCATCTTTTAAAGTTAGTTTTTTCCCCTTCTAATTCATTTATGTGGTGAAATATATTGATAGATATTCTAATATTAAGCTATCCTTGCTTTTTGGAATAAATCCTTTGTGATGATGATTTAAACAAAATACTCTGTTAACTTTTTTAGTAGATATTTTTCTAAGATTTTTCTCATATATGTTCCTAAGGAATCAGCCCTATATTTTTCTTTTTTGGGCTTAAGATTTGGAATCAAGATTTTATTAGTCTCATAAAAATGAATTGTGTGGCTGCTTCTCTTATTATGTGTAAAAAACATTTAGTATGGGCTTATTTCAGGGAAGGACTGATTAAAAATCCATTTCTTCTTGCATTTATTTTGGTATTTCATATGATTTCAAATATCTACCTCTAAATTGCTTTTAGATTCTCAATTTGGGGATGCCTGGGTGGCTCAACAGTTGAGCATCTGCCTTCGGCTCAGAATAATAATAATAATAAATCTTTAGATTCTAACTTTGTAGTTAATAGATTATAATCTCTTTTTTTTAAAAAAAGATTTTATTTATTTAATGATGAGAGACACAGAGAGAGGCAGAGACACAGGTAGAGGGAGAAGCAGGCTCCATGCAGGGAGCCCGATATGGGACTCAGTCCAGGATCCTGGGATCAAGCCCTGAGCCGAAGGCAGATGCTCAACTGTTGAGCCACCCAGGCATCCCAGTTTATAATATTCTTATAAAAAACTTTGTATTCACTGAAAAAAAAAATGCTTATTGGGTGTTCTTGAGCACTTACTGTATTCTAGACAGTGTATTGGTAGGAACACAGCAACAAACAAGTAGATAAAAGTCCCTAGCCTCAGGGCACCTGGGAGGCTCAGCAGTTGAGCACCTGCCTTCTGCACAGGTCATGATCTTGGCGTTTTAGGATCAAGTCCCGCATGGGGCTCCCCATGGGCAGCCTGCGTCTGCCTATGTCTGTGCCTCTCGCTTTCTGTGTCTCTCATCAATAAATAAATCTTAAAAAAAAAAAAAAAGCCCCTAGCCTCATGGGACTAACATTTTGGTGGAAGAAATAAAGAATAAACAAAATGACATTATTAGATCTTTGTTTATTGTCCCATTTCAGTCTGTCTTTTACTCATTGTGTTTTTTAAAATCTTTTCATGTTATCCAGGGGCATATGTATGTTATTGATCATTTCAAGAACAAGTTTTGGTTTTGTCTGCTGCTTCTTTTGGTATGCAAATAGGCACTTCGTTGTTTCTGCCCTTTAATAACAATCTTATCTTTTGTTTCTTGGCTTTTACTCTTATTTTCCAACTATTTAAATAGCTAGCTGATGGGTTTGGTGCCTTAAGTCACTGCATTGCGAGAGTCACTGCATCTTGCCCCTTCTCTCCTCTCAGTGTCTTTTCTTTTACTATGTTTGGTTTCTTCAGATCTCTGTTCACTACTAGAGTAGGAGCATTCTGGCTTCAGGAGATTGTAGAGTAGGTCATATGCTTTGTCATGAAAAGAATGTGGCTTCATTCCTAAATATCGCTTCATTAGTTTGTCATGGTTTCTGCCTTTAGAAACCCATTTGATGGAGTTTTTGATATTTTATTTCTGAATCCTCTTCCTGAATTGTAGAAGAGATGCTTTGTCCCTTGGCAGGAATTCCAGGAGGCGTGTAAGGTGGGCTGATAGCAGGTACTTTGCCAGTGGAATTTTGAATGTCATTAAGAAGCATGGAGGAGAGTTAGTTAATGCAAGACCATGGCCAGTTTTATAGATTTGTATTTTCACATTTAGTCTTTTCGTTGTGTGCTTTAAATCCCTTATTCTAAGAAATTTTGATTATTCTCTCCAGCAGCAATTCTTCTACGTATTGTTCGGTTTTATTTTTACCACTAGTGTATATATCCATCTCTTGCAAAATAGCGATTTTTGTTTAGCTGCTTCCCATCCTTATGTGGGAACACTTAAAGGGCTGAGACCCTGTCTTTTTTATCCTTGCATTTTCATCATACTGTGGATACATAGGAGGTGCCAAAAAAAAGGTTGAAGTATGTTAAATATTGTCAAATGCTAATTTTAGAAAAGGTGGCTTCTTGAAACTGGACAGGCAAGAATACGTATGTATATATATGAAAGTGCTTTGTAAGCTACCAAATGTGACCATGAGCAAGTTACTGAACTTCTCTGTATTTTATTTTTCTTACTGTAAAATGGTTGTAAAAACTTCTAATGGTGTTCAGAGGATGAGATGAGGCACATAGAAAGCTGTTTTAACTGGAGCAATAGAGGAATGCAGAAGATGTGGACAACAGTAGCAGGGAAAAAGGGTGAGGCTCCAGAAAAGCATCACAGACATCAAGGGAGTGCTCAAAGAGTGCCTAGCAACCAGACCCACCTTCCAACCCCTGCTCCCTCCTCCTCTGCTGGCCAATCCAGGAGTCACAGAAACAGTTCCTGTGTCAGAACTGTCATATTCCGAATGCATCTGCCCATGATTTCTGTCTCTTTTTCTTTGTTAAAAGATTTAATTAATTAATTTATTTGAGAGAGAGAATGAAAAAGAGGGTGCATTCGTGCGCACAAGTAAGCCTGCAAGCACATGAGCTTGGGGGAGGAGCGGAAGGAGAAGGAGGAGGAAAGAATCTCAAGCAGACTCCCTGCTGAGTTCAGAGCCAGATGTGGGCCTGAATCTCAGGACCCTGAGATCATGACCTGAGGCAAAACCAGAAGTGGGACACAACCGGCTGAGCCATCCAGGTGTCCCTATTCCTGTCTCTTTCTATGCTTTATTTTTATTTTATATTTTAACAACTTTATTGAGGTTTAATTTACATCCCATAAAATCCTGTATTTTTATTTTATATTTTAACAGCTTTATTGAGGTATAATTTACATCCCATAAACTCCTGTGGTTTTTTGAAGATTCTCAAATATCCCTCCTGACAACATTGTTTTAATAACGTAGGGTTGATTTTATAGGTGAACAGTCTTATTTTTTCTTTAAATGAGTATGCCTTTCTGCCACTAGAAATTGTAAATTATAAATGTTTTTTATATGGAATAATATAACTTCAGATTCTTGTTTTGCCATTTTAAATTTCTTTGTTTTTAAAAATCTTTTCTACTTGCCATTTTAATGTTAAGTTAAAAGTAACAGGTTTTGTTTGTTCTTTTTAGTTTTTAAATTACATTTGTTTCGGGTGTCTCAACATAGTGATTTGACAAGTCTTTATGTTCTGCTTTGTGTAACATTATACAATACCATTGCCTATATTCCTTGACTGATTCATTTCATAGCTGGAAGCCTGATCTACCATTCCCCTTCACCCATTTCTCCCAGCATCACCCACACCCTCCCCTCTGCTAACCACCAGTTTGTAAAAGTGACACAGTTTAACTGAATGGCTACTCATGCCTGACCTTGACTCCCCTTAGTCATGTGTTAAACTATATTTCTTAATGTTCCAAAAGTTCTTTTGTGTGGTACTCATGAAATTTTTAGAAACTGATCATTTAACAAGCACTATATAATTTTCAGCTGTTTTCTTGCTTATTTACCTTTACATTCTTGAAGTATTAGAACATTTTCACAATTACCCTGTGAAGGCCAGGAGGAGGTAATGATTAACCCTTGGAAGAGGACTAGGCAAGCAAAGATGTTGATTTAAGTGTCCCAAGTTCACGTCTCTTACATGTTTATGCCTTTAGGCTTATACTGTCCTGTGTGTTCTCATCTAATCCGTCCAGACTCCTCTCCACTATGAATAGTAGATGAAGTTCCCATTTTACAGATAAGCAAACTGAAGTCCACTTAGGGGACTTCTGTACAACTCCCAGGTGGTGGAGCTGAGGTACTCTGATTTTAATCCTCATGTCATTTATGGATTGAGTATATTTTCCTATGTTGTTATTCTAGTTCTTAATTAAAAGAAGTAAAGTTTTTTTTTAATCGTCAATTTCAACTCCGTATTTACTGATTTTCTGGTATGTGCGAAGTAGAAAGATTATCTTTGTGAGGAAACCAGCTGGTTTTCAGGAATAAAAGTGCATCTCAACCCTGTTGGTAAAGGAGGGGAACTTTATTAATTCCTTTAATTATCTCCAACCCTCCCCTTTTTTCCCTTTCTGGAAGTTTTCTGATTTTGATTAATGCTGAGAGTTTAAAAGAGTGCTAGCAGCATCCTCTAGCTAAACAGTAGCGTTAAGGTGACAGGTGTGCCAAATTTTCCATTTGCTGTCGATGCTGATAGTAACTGAGACAGATGACCTGCATTATGGAAGAGACAGGAATAATGATGACTACTAAGGAGCTTTTGAGATATCCTTCATGACTGTGTGTATGGATTACTCGATCCTAGCAAATGAAATGTTTGTACTCATTGGTGAATATAAGACTTAGCTAGGGAAGAATTTCTCAGAGATATTTGTATTTTATTTTTTTAATATATTTTATTATTTTTGGGGAAATATCTGTATTTTCAATTCAGATTTGTAAAGAATTCCAGCATATTTTTGATTGCTTTTTATATGACATACTTCTTTAATATAACTTAGAGTATGGTTTTGGCTTTAAATTTTGGAGCTTTAATATGTTTTGAATATCAGTCAAATGCTAATTGTAAGACAAAATGGGTTTAAATTTACCTGTAATTGTCTATGCTGATAATTTACAGAATGTTATGCTGAGGGAAGCAAGGTAAAGACACCACATACTGTTGAAAGGTAAAAACAGCAACAGCTCTAACTGTAGCAGCAACAAGACGTCTTTCTGAGATGTAATGAAAAAACAAGTGTCAAAATTTACAGTATTACAGATTTAATTACTGCTTGTTTTGTCTTTAAGAAACAAAAATGGGATTTCCAAATGTTTACGTAAAAACCTTTCACATTTCAAAATCTTGTGGAAGCATCAGTACTAATGATGAATAGTGGTATATTTTAGTTTGGGGGCCATTTCTAGTCTTTATGTCAAATTTTTAAGATCTGAAACATGTCTGTATCACGTCACAAAATTAGAAAAATTCACAAGTTTTTTATATAAACTAATCAGGCAACATAATGACTAAGGAAAAGTGAGTATCTTTGTCCCTGTGTATTCACATCTAGAAGTTAATATATGCCAGATGATATTTTTTTAAACTAAGCATGGTACATTTAGAATCCAATAACAAAGTTGATTTTAATTTAGATAACATCTGGTCCTTGAAAGGATCTTTCTGAATATCTTCATAAGGCAACAATAGATATATGTTTCTGCTCATAAATTTTTGGTAAAAATTTGTGGTATAAGTTGATAGCTAAAAAATATTTCTGACTAGAAAAGGAACATACATGTCTCATTTATGTTTGGTGACTATGAAAATTTAAAAGTTATTTATGACTTTTAATTCTTATTGACTTCATTGCTGTATAAAATAGTTACTCCAAATTAGACATAGTGCTAAAGTAAAATAAATTTGTCTACTTTGAAAATATATGCTTTTTAGGGTTGACTCTTTCCTAGACTTTTTTTTAGCTAGTTTCTTTCCAGAAATTCCCATGATACTCTTCCTTGTACCAAGATTCTTCATCTGGTACTCTTTTCTGTGATATTAGCTTTGACCAGTGTCCTCAGATTTTTTTGTTGTTGTTGATTTTTATATTTGGTAAATGGGATTTGGGGATAGAGAAAGATGAATGTAAAAAGCTTGTCAATGAATTCTTAAATGTTTTTTAATTTAAAAGGTTGCATTGATTTTAACTTTACCATTTAGGTTGGCTAAGAGAACCTAGGAATGTGACCTCTTCTCATGTTGAGCTTCTTGCTTACTATAGAATAACAAAGAAATGTTTTCTAGTCCTTCAAGTCCACCGTAATATATAGTTCAACATTTACTTATTGACCTCATAATCTGTATCATTTATACATTCTGTGTTTATAGTACAAAATTAGTGTAAGATAATTTTTCTGTAGCCAACTTTGCAAATATTATTTTTTAAATAAATATTGTTTTTGAGGAAATAGCAGGACTATTCTGAATTATAACGAATGCTTAATAGTTTTAAATTTGTTTTTGTGCTCTTATTCTTGGCTAGAATATACTATTATTTAGTAATTTCTTTAGAAACTTTAAGATTTCAGAAAATTTTCAAAAAATTTTTAAAAGATTTTATTTGAGAGAGGGGGACAGAGGGAGAAGAGAGAGAGAGAATCTAAAGTGGACCTCACACTTAGCAGGGAGCCCCATGTGGGGCTCAGTCTTATAACCCTGTGGTCATTACCTGTGCTCCAATCAAGAATTGGACACTTAACTGAGCCACCAGGTGCCCCTCAAATTTTTTAATGTAAATTTTAGAACTAGTTAAAGTTCAGAAACAAATCTATTCTGATAGTTTCTTTTCCTAATATATTTTGGATATTTGCCAAGTTGTCATTTAGATATTTGTAAATTTTATATGATCAGATTTACTTTTGCATTGTTATTTTGTAAATTAGTTTTATTCACTTTATATATTTATTTATTAAATAGAGTTTTATTCTGAATGTATTAAATAACCTGATATTCTAATTCAGAAGCAATTTGTATTTACTTGGCCTATATTTTATATGTTCTATAGCTATTCAATGTTGGAGGCTAGAAGCCAGAAGTCAGTATGGTAGGGTTTCTGCAAGTATTGATCGCTTCTCAACTAAATATATAATTTTGATTTAAGATTCTATTTTTTAGGTAATGAAAAGTGTTAGAAGATATTTAGGTTAAAAAATCATTAAGTATTAGGATTTTTTTTCCCAATATTGTTTGTTGTAAGAATACTCTAATGTGTTTCTGTCTTAATTTGGAGCAAAACTTAAAATATTTTTCTTAAGTTGGTATTTTTTTTGTTATTGATACAAGCGTGCTTACAATTTGCAATGAAACACATTTTAAACGTTGATAATAAACTAGTTTATATGATGCATAGTAATACCAAACTTCCAAATATAAACTAGTTTATTATCAACGTTTAAATTTGGTATTACTATGGATCATGTATAATTTTTATTTTTCAAAATGAGATTTCTCCAATGCCTTAATTCTTTTATATGTCAGGATTTAGAAACTTCAAAAAGTGGAAACCTTCCTAAAGTGTTCTCATTTCTGCTGTTAATTCTAGAATGAGGCATTTGATATTCTTGATGACCTAAGATGGTGTAAAGTTGTTGATGTTTCCCCCGACCTTATTGTGTCTCTGTGGCCATTCCAACATTCCCATAGTGATGGGAAGGAAGCACACTTGTTTTATTCTCCCCTCTTCCTATTCATTCACTGAATAGTTTGAAGTTGTTAAGAGAGGAATCATATATAGAATACTTTACTTACCATACTGGGGACTGTACCTTTCTGTAGCTTAATAATAGAGCATGTGGCATTTATCAGGCTAATGCAGATTTCTTGAGTTTTCTTCCCTCTTCAATATTTTTCATTATTTATTTTATTACTCTTGTGAAAAACAGCCAATCAGAGCAGTCTTTTATTTCTCTGTGGGAATTAGGCCATCTTAGCTCCTCACATATCATCCTAGAATCTTCCTGGTGACCCAACATGGTTAGTAGGCATTTTGGTGGCTGTTTCTTCACTATCAGAAATAATTCCTGTCACTCAACACATTCATTCCCAAATCCCTTTTCTTTACTTTATGGGAACCCCAGGAAGTCCAAATGCTCGTTTTTAAGGAACTGAAATTCTATTATTAAGAAGACCCTCCTAATTTGATGTAGAGAAATAAATGGAATAGCTTGCTTGAAGCCTAACAGACCGAGTTGTGAACTTCTGTATTTACAATTTGGGGGAATGACTGACTTTATTTCTTCATTAGATCAATATCCACTAAGGATTATGTGTGTGTGTTTAATACATGAACAATATTCTAGGCCTTTTTCTGGGGATACAGAGATGAGTAACCCACATTGTATTTCTTGGTTCGGTTGTCTGATTAATGTCATGATGCAGAGAGGCAGAGGGAGCTTTGGGAACGGAGAGAAGGAACATCAAAATCAGACTGTTCCAGAAAGATTAGGAAATGCTTTCTTTTTTTTTTTTTAATTTATTTTTTATTGGTGTTCAATTTACTAACATACAGAATAACCCCCAGTGCCCGTCACCCATTCACTCCCACCCCCCGCCCTCCTCCCCTTCTACCACCCCTAGTTCGTTTCCCAGAGTTAGCAGTCTTTACGTTCTGTCTCCCTTTCTGATATTTCCCACACATTTCTTCTCTCTTCCCTTATATTCCCTTTCACTATTATTTATATTAGGAAATGCTTTCTAAAGAAATAATACTCAGAGTCTTGGGGGTGAGTAGATATTAGCTGGGAAATCTGGAACTGAAAGGCTTTGCTTCTAAGGAGAGGTTCAGAGCACAGAGTGGTATGCTCAGAGAATTCCCTGAAGTTTGTTGTTGCTGAAGCTTACAGGAGCACCAGAGGGAATCATGTAAAGCAGATGTGGGCTCTGAGACCTTTGTAGGTCCCTGAGACCCTGTTTTGGGGGGGTCTGTAAGTTCAAAACTATTTTTAAAACAATGCTAAGAATTTATTTGCCTTTTCCTCCTAATTCTTTCAAGAGTATGTGGAGAATTTTCTAGAGGCTATGTGATGACATTATTGCTTTCATGTTTAATGGAATATGCACTTATGGGTTCTTTATTTGAAAAATTTCTCACTTTAAATTTTTTTAAAAAGATTTTTAAAAAATATTTATTTTTTACAGATTTTATTTATTCATGAGAGACACACAGAGCGAGAGAGAGAGAGAGAGAGAGAGGGGTAGAGACACAGGCAGAGGGAGAAGCAGGCTCCATGCAGGGAGCCTGATGTGGGACTCGATTCTGGGACTTCAGAATCATGCCCTGGGCTGAAGGCAGGCACTAAACTGCTGACTAAACTGCTGAGCCACCTAGGGATATCCAAAAGATTTTATTTTTAAGCAATCTCTACACCCAACATGCGGCTTGAACTCACAACCCCATGATCAAGAGTCTCACGCTTCCCTGAGCCAGCCACGTGCCCCTCACTTTAAATTTCTAAAACAGTAAATACTGATAAATAAGCCCACATAAACAAAAGCTTTTTGGGGCCTTCAGTAATTAAAGTATAAAGGGATCCTGAGACCCAAAACTCTGAGAATGCTGTTCTAAAGAGTTTGGATTTTATCTTGAATGCGGTAGGGAGTCATTGAATGACATAATCAGTATTTTTAACATGGCTTGTGTGGTAAAACGTGAAGTGTATAGGGGCCAGAGAGACTAGTTAAACAGCTATTTTTGTAATTCAGGAGGGGGTGTGAGGACTCAAGTTCCTTTTTGTTGAGATAGATGTGGTGGTGCAAATAGAACTAAAGGAGGTAGAATCAGTAGTCCTGGGAGTGGTTGAATGTGAGGAAGATGTCCAGCTCACTCGCAGGTTTTTGATGTGGGATGCTGGCAGCCAGTGGTATTATAAGATGAGTGGACAGGTTATTTTCTTTCAGCGTTTTAAAGGTAATGTGTATGTGTCTACCCACCCCTCCCACCCTGCAAAGATAAATGAATGAGTGACTGTTACACTGTTTTGTGGCTTTCATTGTCCCTGATGAGAAGGAGCTTGTAATTCAAATCAGTGCACTCCTCCATGCAATGTGTCATTTTTCTCTGCTTTCAAGATTTCCTGGTTCTATTTATTTTTTTAGCAGTTTGACTCTGATGTGCCTATGCGTCATGATCTTTGTACATATCCTGCTTAGTAGGATTTGCTTATCGCTTGAATCACTCTTGATTTGTAACCCTTCTGGAAGCTTCCCTGGTGTAATTTGATATTGGCCTCTGTACTCAGAGGGCAGGGACAGACCAAAGAAAGCGACACGCCACTCCAGGTTGGTAGGTGGCAGTTTTAGTAAGCAAAGGGGCTCACATAGGAGTCTTCTATTGGGCAGCAGCAAGATGCATAGATCCCTATCAAAATTTTAAAATTTTATAAAGAGGCCTTAACTGGGTTCAGTCATGTATACTGTGCAGGTGATCTCAACACCACATCACAATCTCAAGACTGTGTCCTTGGAGCAGTGTCTGGGAGAAGGAAAGACCAGCAAAAGCCACATTCCTAGGATGGGGAGGGGTTTAGAGCCTCCTAGTGCTCAGGTCCAGCTTATAGGGCACTTGTCAGGCATGCCTTTTTGATGACATTCCTCAACAATCACTAAACACCTTTCCCACTTTTTGAGGAATTTTGGCCAATATTTGACCAAATGTTTTTTTCTGCTCTGTTCTCTCTCTCCTTTTTCCTAGAACATCAGTTGCAATCGTTATCCAATTATGTTAGACATTTTAATGTTGTTCCACAGGTGCCTAAAATTCACTTTGTAGCCTTTCATCTTTCTCTTCTTCAGATCAAATAATTTATGTTGATCTATCTTTAATGTGTCTTCAATATCTTCACAGTTCATGGACTTTTCTTTGTTATTTCCATTCTGCTGTTAATCCCACCCTGTGAAATTTTTATTTCAGATGCTTTATTTTTAAGTTCTTGAATTTTCATTTGGCTCATTTATTGTAATTGTTATTCAGTGTCATAGTTTATATTTCTCTGCTGATATTTTCTTTCAGTATTAGCATTTTTGCTTTCTATACTTGAGTGTTGGAATGAGAGCTGCTTCAAAATGCTTGCTAATTAGAACATCTGGAACATCTTGGAGTCTCCCTTGACTGTCTTTTCTCTTGTGAATAAGCCCGTTTCATGGTTCTTTTATGTCAAGTAATTTGGAGCATATCCTGGACATTATAAATAAGTTGTGGGAACTCTTAATTCTGTTACATTTTGCCAAAATATGTTTTTTGTTTTTTAAAAATTTCTTTACTTTTATTTATTTATTTTTTGTTAAACCAGGCACTTAATTTAGCTGCAAAATCGGTTTTTCCTGCAGTTATGGCAGCTGAAATCTCACTTGAGCTGTTCTTGCCTTAGCTGTGGTGCTTGGCATCTGCCTGCACATCTGTGGTTCAAGGGCCATGTAGAGGTTTGGGAGGAGTTGTGATTATTTCCTCTCTCCAGCCTTTTCTTGACTAGCATTCCCCTTTCATTTTCCAGTTCCTGAGGCTGCCCTGGACCTGTTCTCTAGTTTTGTAGCCCAATGAGACTAGCACTTTTGGCATGCGCCTGGTACAGACCGGGGTTGTTCATCAGTCTATCAGCTCTAAAATACGAAAACTCATCTAATGCAGTTCCTTCTTCCACATATCAACTTCCTTCCAGGTAGCCTGCTTTCATCTGCTCTCTAGTGCCCTCTGAATACTGTTTTTTCTTTTTTTTTTTTTTTTTTTTTTTAAATTTAATCCTGAATGTATAGTTCTTACCTGTGGGAGAGTTGGTCTGATAGGAGCAACTTGGCCATCCCAGAAGTGGAATCATATTGTGTTGATATTAACTGAGAAGAGAGAAAGAGAAAGAGAGAGAAAGATTATATATATATAAAATATATATATGTAAATTATATATATACACACACATATAAGATCTTCAATACATATTTCTTTTAGAGAGCAAGAGAGAGTGTGTGCATGAATGGGAAGAGCAGAGGGAGAGTCTCAAGCAGATATATTTAAATAGTTATTTGAGAGAGACAGAGACAGAGAACCCATGAGAGGGAGGGACAGAAGGAGAGAGTCTCAAGCAGACTCCACAGTGATCACTAAGCCTGACACGGGGTTCCATCTCACAACCATGGGGTCTCGACCTGAGCTGAAACCTAGAGTAGTCAGATGCTTAACCAATTGTGCCACCCAGGTGCCCTGAGAGAGAGATTATAGAAAGACAACTTAATTTACTGAATTTAATTTTGGCCATATTAAGTATGGTGTTAGCTAAAGTGGAGTGAATCACCAAGTGGTGGTTACGGAGTGTGAATCTTAGAGGTGTATAGTATGGGCTGCGGATAGAGATTTAGAACTTCTAAGCATGCTGGTGCTGACTGAGGTCATGAGAATGGATGAGCAAGAATGTGTGTTTTGGACGAGAGGATTGACCTGATGAAGTCATAACCCTGAATTCATAACGATGATTAAGAGGTAGGCATAGGAAGAGGAGCCCAGGAAGGAGATTAAAAATGTAAGTGGAGTAATTTGTAAAGAAAAGTTGTTATAGAAACTAAGCAAGTGGTCAGCAGTTCTTAATCTGGGATCTGTTGACCCAGTTGGCTTATGATCCAGTTTCAGGAGGTTTCTGGATTCTCTGAACAGTGTACATGTGTATATTTTCTGGGGAGAGGTTTTGTAGCATTCATCAGCTTTCCAAAAAGGTCTATGACCCACAAATAGTTAAATGTTGAACAGTATCAAAGTTCAGAAAAATGAATGAGAGCCACTAGTGGCTTCATTAGAACAATTTCAGAGTGAAGGTAGAAAACAACTTGGAATTCATGGCAAGTAAATTAGAGATGCAGAGGTAGTGATAGGGAGTGTAGAATTCTCTTTCAGGAAGTCTGGATGATAAGGTGAGGAGAGATTGCTCGATAGAAGGGAATAAGATTAAGAGAAGCATAGCATTGCCCTGCCTGGCCTCATCTGTCATAGGCTGCTTGCCATACTAGCCTTTTTGTGCTTATGTACTGAGTCTTTTAGTTTGTGAAAGCTGCTCTGTTGTAAGAAACGAGGGACTGCTTGTGTGGGCTGGCATGCATGCATTCACAGCTTTGGATCCCAAAGAGGTTGTGAGCTCCATGACAACAAGGACTTATTTTTTCCTGTATTTTGAATGTTCTTTCCCTATAGCGCTTTTTATTATACTCTACTTCTAGTAAAGACTTAATGTGAAAAAAAAAAAAAAGACTTAATGTGGCTCACTGGCAGAGGTTTCGGGGATGTGGTATAGGGCCATGATCTGGTGGAAACAGTCTTCTGTGCCAACGGTGTAGAAAACGTCTCTGGTGCAGGGTTTCTCTTACAACTATGCCTGGATATTCTCAGGTCCCTGGAGAGAGCGAAGGCTGCTCTACATTACATAGGCTTGACTTCCTAAAGTTTACCCTTTAGGGGTCATTTGAACAGGGAAAGGCCTTAAGACTTTGACCAAGTGAAGTAAGGAAGTATGGGATATACACCCCCACCCCACCCCTTCCCTTTTTGGGCCTCATTTCTTCATTGGGGAGAAGTGTGATTAGATGGGGAAACACTTGGTTGAACTAATATGGAATTAGAAAGGCAGCCTGAAGTAGGGAAATTGAGATTTTTGTAGCTGTCTGTACTCAGCCTGATGTCCTTAAGTTAAAAGACAGTTGTAAAATACCTATTGTGGCTCATTCCTATTGCTTCTTTCATTTTCTGCCACTTTGCTGCTTTCCAGTGTCCTGTTCTCACCCAATTCATCACAAATTCTTCTTGGTCCTTCTAGCCTTAATGAAGCTCTTAGGTGTCGTTGTGTTTCTCATATCAAATAAGAATGAAAATATTTCATCAAAGATTAAAATGAAAACCAATCCTCCACCAGCCTTCAATGATAGTAGAAACTTGTTAAAAATATATCTACGGTTGGCTCCATTTGGGTAAAGACATTTTGGACCTCACTCTTTTTAGGTGCTTAGCTAAGGAGTAAAATAGATCCAGTGATGAAAAGATGTGCCTTGTTGGGTCTCATTGTGCTGTGGATGGCTGTGTGGCACGGACGGCTGTATGGTGGAGCTTCCAGGAGAGCTACTGTGTTGCTGGCAAAGAGGGACAGACTGATGAGGTCTTACCCTTTCCCTCTTTGCCTGTTTGAATGAAAGTATAAAGTGCAGATGCCTTGCATTTGTGGGTCATTAAGGAAATCACTGCTTTCCTTTGAGAAACAATCCTGTGGAAGCTGTGAACATCACAGAAAAATGTAATGGAAGTAAAAACATTTGTGGAGAAAATTCCCATCCTGGGCAGCAGAGGTCAGAGTGCTTCTTTGGCAAGCTCAAAGCAGAGGGCCAAGAACAGAAGAAAGGAACTGCCCAGAGGGAAGGACTTAATTCTTAGTTTTTATTCCTAATATGTTGGCCTTCCCCAAATTTAACTTGAGAATTGGGGCATATGAAAAACTACTCAGAAATATGATGGCATCTCAGACCAAGTATGTTGGTTTTCTCACTGGATTTTAGCCTGGGTTTTAAAAGGCAGAGAAAACTCGTTCAAAGGAAATAACCTGCTTGGTTTCAGCATAAGGGCAATATCTATCTATATCTTTATTTATTTATTTTTTGTTTATTTGTTTTTTGGGGCAATATCTTGATTAGAGTAGTGGACTAAGTAGTATGCAATCTTTAAAGAATAGATTTAGTTGTAGAGAATATAAGTAATATTTCATTGACACTATTGGATAAAATGTGCCTGCAACTATAAATAACTATTTATAACTATTTATTTATAACTAGTGAGCAGATGGTTTCTGAGTTGATTGCAACTCCCTCTCCCTGTTATTTATAATTTTATCTCCATGTTAAATTGTAATGGAAGCATGTTCAAACGTATTTGTACCCTATATTTCCTTTCAGTATAAAATATTTTGTAAGCCAAATTGAAGTTAGGTCCATGATTGTAAAATAAGTAATTTCTTGAAACAACTTGTTTAGGAAATTGGCCATTATTCTTTTAGATTGACACACCTTTTCTAACCCCACCCCTCACCCCTATCCTATTGTTAGCATTTTCTTTTTGGTCCAAAAATAAGCTAAATACTCTCTTTTGGAAGATATTCTCTTTTATGGTTTTGGAGCTTGAACCAGCAAGATATATCCGAAGGCATCTTTGTTGTTGGAGGTGGTGGGTGAGCTCTCTGAGAGAGAGCTCTGTATCTAAATGTTACCCTGCCTTTCATTGCTGGAATGCTTTTCTTTAAACAAAGAATGGGTTATTAACTTAGTTGAAGAAGGTAGTTCAATGAGACAGGGTGCTTGTAACACACACAAAAAAAATGAAGCACATTTTATAAATTGGCTTCCTTATTCATAATGTCTCTTTGTAAAACACAAACACATGCGCACACTTGTACCCACACACAAATGGGTATCATCTACATAGCGTTTCTTAGAAGAAGCAAAGTAATAATTGAAATACATGGGAAAATTTACAAAATTTCCCTAAAACTGCACACATTTGTGAAAGACTGCATATACAAAATCAGATTGCTAATATATATGCACCGATAGATGTAGTCACATTCCCGTTAAAAGTATCTTTGGCATCCTGCCTGGAGCATAGTAAATGATCAGTAAATGGTAGAATGGATGATTAAAATTACTGCCAAGTACAGCATTTTGAATGATGTGACTCTCCAGACTGAATATTTGATTGACTTCATGAACTAGTGACTGTTGCTACTCATTAATCTTTATGATTGTTAATGTGATTATAGTCCCGTCCCCCCCCCCCCCCAAAAAAAAAAGGTTTTTCAGATCTTGCTCTTTTGTATCTAAATCATACACAAAGAAACCAAGTATTCCAACCTGGCTTCTTTGCATTTGCAAGAATACATTGTAAGTGTTTTTGACTACAGGGGGAAATGAACCTGGAAGAAATGTAGCAGGTAATGCAACACCCAGGTGGGGGAGCAAGAATTTGGTAGCTGTGGATTCTCTTTTGAGTTCTGTGAATGTTCCTCTTGCTCTATCAATCCACACCTGAAGATTAGGTTTGTTCTGCTCTGGATAAAACATTCCTTATTTAATGCATTCCACAGAAGCTACCAATTGAATGTGAAACTCAAACCTTGTTTCACTAGCTAACAAAGATGAGAAGGCATTGCATTATTAAAGCTTTTAGCCACTTGGAGGGGTGCTAGGGAAATAAGCTGAGGATAACCCCCCTGCTTGTTGTTTTTCAAAGAAAAACAACCATTCAGGGGTGGTACTTTCCTGTAATACATGGCAGTTCTTTGATGGTTACATATAAGTCTTTCTTAAAAGGTTTTTTGCCTATTACATGTTTAAAATTGTAACTTGAACTTAGAACTTTAAGTCCGTAATTGAAGCCTTTAATATAAAAGTGAAGTTTTGCTTCTGGATCAAATTCTGGTAGCACAACCTTTATTTTTGTGTTTGAGATGAGAACCACTTACCTTTCTTTTTTAGAAAAAGCTTTTAAGACCTGATTTATGGCATAGAATGAGCCCAGGTATATTTTTTCCCTTGATTTGTTTTTCAAGATTTTGTTCAATTCAGAAGAGACGTAGCTAAGAATATATGTACCAAACACTAATAAAGATGCAGTTGGAGTGACAGCATGGCCACTGGTGGGAGATACAAAGTCCTCTCTACAAAAATCTCTGATACCTGTGACTAGAGATTCATTAACTTAATGATTTTTAAAAATTGCAGTTATTCTTTGGGAGATTTAATCACTGTCGTTCAATTCTTACCAGTATGTGTCATCATATTTTGAATATACTGGGATATGTTTTATATCGATGTTTATATGCTACTTTATGTTTAGATAGTCATTCAAAAGTATTTGAGTACCTATTATGAGTCAATGACTTTCCTAGATGTCTGGGATATATTATTGAAGAAACCAGACAAACATATAGAATAATAAGTGTTAAGCTTATTCAGCCAAGTTTACCCAATTTGGTAAAAATCTTTTGGTGGAAATTAGCTAGATTTCTTGTATGTCCTAATGAAAGGCTGTCCATTTATTCCTGCAACCTTATTTTTTGAGGATATTATCTAATGTGGTTCCACAGAGCAGAGCTCTGCATGGTGACTTTTGGGACATGGTGTGTGGGGATGGGCTTTACAGAGTATATGGCTTTTCAGTGATGCTCCGAATCTTCTACCACACAATCGCCCATGCACTTCCCCTCCCCACTTTATTAGACTACCTCTACTCCTGTCAGTTTATACAGGGAATTCACATAGTATTTCTCTAAAAATAAATGTTCCACTTTAGGTTATGAATGGTATAAGTGAATGTTAGGAAATGGGGAATTATTTTTTTCCATTTGAAGGTTGCCTTAGACAAGTTGATGGTGCAGATGTTCTTTGATTAACCTTTGTGGTCATATTCCATGTTTGCTTGTGAATTTCATTCTTTCTGGTCTTTCCAGCTTGGTAAAACTGTTGAAGGACCCTAATAGGTGATTATCTGAAATTCGTAGCTCTCTGAGAATCAGTTTGGAAAAGACCTTATATAGCATCTGGTATTTGATCATGTTTATTGTGCCTAACCCCCAGCGAGAAAGCTCTGGTTCCCACTATTTATAGCTCTTCTGCCTTTGTAACATACTGAGTCATATGCAGAACAGCTGGAGTTGCTGAGCTTTGGAGAGCAACAAGGCTTGTTCAGATGAAGAAATGATGGAAGGGTATTTGTATCAGCTTTTGCCATAATAATGCTGCGTAACAACCTCAAAATGTAGTCTTTGGACCACCCGCATCAAAGTAATCTAGAATGTATGTTAATACTGCAGATTCCCAGCTTCCGCCCACTGTCTCAGGAATGGAGGCAGAGGTAGGAATCTGAAGTATTAGCAAACGATCCTGGGGATTCCTAATTCTGTAAGTATCATTGTATGTCAGCTCCAATAATGGCAACATTTCTGATAGCTGTTTCCGATTGTTCTGTCTCTCGCTTTCTTTTATTTACTGAGGCATAATTGGCAGTGAAATTCATCCTTTTAAGGTACTGAGTTCTGATAAATGCGTAACAGTTGTGTGACTGCCACCTCAGTCAAGAATCAGCATCTTGTAACGCCCCCAAATTTCCTTGTGTACCTTTTGTTGACCCTCCCCTCCTCATCCTCTGTCCCTGGCAACTGCTGCTCTGTATTCTGTCCTTGTTGGTCTTTGTGGTTTTGTCATTTCGATAGTGTCCTATAAATGGAAATTTTCTATTTGTAGCCTTTTGTATCTCGCTTTTTTCTACTTGACATAACATGTTCAAGACTCATCAGTATTATTTGTATCAGTACCTCATTCCTTTTTATAGCTAAGTAGTATTCCTGGAATACCAAAGCTTATTGATTTCCATTTGAAAGACATTGGGTTGTTTCTAGTTTTGGCAGTTATCAAGTCACTATGAACATTCATGACAGGGTTTTTATTTCGCTTGAGCAAATGCAAAGAAGTGGGATTGATGGGTTTTATCATAAGTATATGTTTAACTTTACCAGAAATTAACTGTCTTCCATCTTGCCTGCACCATTTTGCATCCCCACCAGCAGTACATTTTAATGTGAGTTCTTAAAATTTTAGCCATTCTGCAATACAGTAGTAGTATGTTTGTAGGTATGCATCATACCTTACACTAGTTTTAATCTGCAACTTCCTAATGATTGATGGCTTTATTTGAGCACCTAGTATCCTCTCCTGGGCATTAGGCGGTAGCACCCCTCTCCCCCAGGGATTTATGGATGTCAGCGACCAAGGGATGTAAAATCAAGTTTATCACTCATATGATAAGTAGCAAGAGGATTTACTAAGGAGAACAGCTTAAGTTTTGTTGGGAGTGAAACATGGTAAAAAAGGCATGGGTGGTTTGGGATTTTTACTGTGGTTAATGGATGGACCCGGGCTGAGTCCTTTTTTCAGCCAGGCGCTTATATTTTCTCAGCGAGATTTGACATTTCCATTGGTGCCAATGGATAGATGGGGCATGTGGGTTTTCTTATCATGTTTTCCAGATTGGGGTGAAGAGAAAGATCAAGGGCTGGGGCCTTGAAAGCTGCAGAAATCAAAGATCAAAACAAAACTTGAGTCTTTCTCTGTACTGCCTCATGATGTTGAGCACCTTTTTGTGTGCTTGTCTTCCAGACTATCTTCTCTGATGAAGTGTTGAGATTATTTGCAGATCTTTTAAATTGGATTGTTTGTTTTCTAGAGTTGTATATTTTAGAAGTAAGTCCTTTATCGATTATGTTTTGCAAAAAATTTCTGTTGCTTGATTTTCTTTTTTCTTTTTAACTCTTAACAGTGTCTTTCAAAGAGTAGAAGTTGTGTCCCAGTACTTGACTGTTGTTAATGCAATCATATAATTTTTTTTAAAGATTTTATTTATTTATTGATGAGAGATGGAGATATAGGCAGAGACAGAGGCAGGCTTCCCATGGGGAGCCTAATGTAGGACTCGATCCCAGGATCACTCCCTGAGCTGAAGGCAGGTGCTCAAGCACTGAGCTACCTACATATCCCATAATTTTATTTTCTTAATGCATTCCTTTTCAGCTATTCTTTTCCAGGACTTTAAAAACCCATAGGCAACATCTTAAATATACACAGTAGCAGTATGGAGTAGGGGAAAATAATATTTTTCTTGTACCTAAACTTTATCACTTTGAAATTCTTAGCCATTTTTTTCCTTTTAAAATTTTTACCATGGAAGGCAGAAAGCCTTGTGGGAAGGGCATAAGTTTAGCTATTCTTCTTGTGAAAATGTGGTTTAATAAGAGAGAAAAATAGAGGATTAGAAATCTTGTCACATAGCTAGAGGGTGGCAGAGCCTAAAGTGGACAGCAGCTGTGTCAAACCTGAAGCTTGTGCCCGTTACCACATACTATCTATTCTTCACTCCATTTTACTTTTCTTCATTTCCTTCAGTGAAGAGCCTTCAATTCCTCATCTTATACATAAGTGAGTTCCAGTTTACAGAGAGCTTTGGATTTTAGCTATTGGGTAATCCTAGAGACTCCTTCAAGGTTTAATCTTCTGGGACATTGGGATTTATTGGACTAACTGGTAAATTCCACCTCTCTTCAGCTATTTGTAAATTATTGTGTAACAACAGCAATAGTGGACATTTTAAGCATGCTTTCCATAACTTTCCAGTCCTTTATCCTGCAGGTAATTTCCCTAGAATTTATTAGATAAGGAGAAAATGTTTTGCCTCTGAGTATCCTTTGGTGTAGATTTTCCATGGAATTTGCCTTTCTTTTCATTTTGCATAGATTTCGTAAACATCCTGTAAAAGGCAAATGTGTCTTGGAGTAACCTGGGTTTGCAATTTCTGTGAACCCTGCTGGCCCCTGGGAATGAAGCCACCAGACCACATGTTTGAGTGCCTTTACCCCTCTGGCTAGAGTTGACTCCTGTTTGTGCAAAGTGGGAGGAAACTGAAGCCTTATCCCACACTATTGTCTTCCAAAAGAATGCCAAAGAGAGACCAATTAAAAGATGAAAGCCTGGCAATGCATTTTAATCTTCTCATCTGCCTGTCCTCGGTGGCCTCCAGGCCCTGTCAAGGAGAGGAAGCAGAAGAGCTGTGGAATATTTACTTGGATTTGTCTTATGGAAACTAACTCAGTACTCAACTCATTTTTTAAAAAAGATTTTATTTATTTATTTGACAGAGCACACAAGCAAGGGGAGGAGCAGAGGGAGAGGGAGAAGCAGATGCCCTACTGAGCAGGGAGCCCAATGCGGGCCTCTATCCCTAAAATCATGACCTGAGCTAAAGGCAGATTTAACTAACAGCCACCCAGGCATCCTGCTGTTCATGGCTTGTACCAAAAGGACTCATGAAGAGCATGCTGAAATGAAAGCCATGTTTTCAGGCTTACGTGTTTTTTTTTTTTTTTTTTATATTCTTATGCATTTATTCATGAGAGAGAGAGAGGCAGAGACACATGCAGAAGGAGAAGCAGGCTCCATGCAGGGAGCCCGATGTGGGACTCCATCCCAGGACCCCAGGATCACACCCTGATCCAAAGGCTGATGCTCAACCACTGAGCCACCCAGGTGTCCCATCAGGCTTACCTTTGAATGTGTAGCTCTGTGAAGCCTATGGTGGTGGCTGATAGATCTAGGCATTTAAGAATCAGAAAAGATGGAGGAAGTTTTTAACAGCCTAGATGTAGATGAGGTATATGTGGACCGTGTCAAATGACAAAAAAAAAAACACAATTTAGTTAGTAATGAGTTTGTCTTTTATTTGAGGGAAAACAACCCACGGATTGGAGAAATACAGTGCCTAACAAGCAGTGGAGCACTGTTTCTGAGGGATTTGGGACAAAAGTGCGTTTTATAGCACATTAAAAGCAGTAACAGGGAAAGAGGATGTGATTGGCTTGGATGGCAAGGATTTCCTGCTAAGGCTAGGAAGTCTTGTTTTCTAGGGTAAAGTGAGCTAGCTAAAGCTGAGTCAGGACTGTGATTGGTGTATGTTAGGCTTCCTTGACCAGTGCAGGCTTTCTTAGGCTTAGATTTATAACAGGGCAGGACCACTGGGGTGACCTCCATTTTGTGGGTCCTGATATGGCAGTTAACTTGACCAGCTATACTTTTTTTTTTTTTTTTTTTTTAAAGAGAGAAAGCATGTGAGTGGGATTGGAGAAAGGCATAAGGAGAAAGGGAATCTCAAGAGCCTGTTGCTGGGCTTTATCTCACTACCTTGGGATCATGACTTGAGCCAAAATCAAGAGTTGATGCTCAACCAACTGAGACACTCAGGTGCCTCTATCAGCCATAATTATGTGTATGGAAAAGGGGGTGAAAATAGAGTGAAAATGGCTACTCAGTTCTGTCCATTCACTTGGAAGAGAGGCTTCATCAAACCAAGATTTCTCTGTCGTGCCTCATCTTCCCTCGCCCCCACCCCAAGGGATAAAATACATTGAAATTGGCTTCGTGTGATGGGTTTTGACCAATGGAATGTATGCAGAAGGGTCTAGGCAAAGTTTGTGGAAACAATATCAAAAAACAAGTCCTTACTGAGAGAGAACTGGAAGAAAATTTGAGAAGGCAATATGTGTGCAATTTGTTATCCTAAGGTAGAATGAGGGACACACTACAGGGTCTGCCAGCATGAAAGGTATTATCCCCATTCTGGATTTATTATTAGTGACTCTTTAAAAAAATTATTCATGAGAGACACAGAGACAGAGACATAGGCAGAGGGAGAAGCAGGCTCCTCGTAGGGAGTCCGATGCAGAACTTGATCCTAGGATCCCAGAATCATGACCTGAGCCAAAGGCAGACAGACGTTCAACCACTGAGCCACCTAGGTGCCCCTATTAGTGACTCTTTATAGGAATGTTTGTATAAATGATTTCCAGTTTTATGGGAGGACTAAAACTTGACTGTGTTAGGATCTGTTTTGCCAGAGATATTTGGTCACATGATTAGCAGTCTTAAGTGACTGGAATAAAGGATGGGTAAGTTTTGAAAGGAAAGGACTTGGGAAAGTTCTACAACTGAGTAATTTGGGAGAAAGCCTAGTGGGGGATTGTGCTTCTGGGCCACCAGAGGGCAGTATTCATTTAGCAAATATTTGTTGAACTCCATGTTTCAGAGTACCACTGAGAATTGTGGGAAAGGGGCATTGCCTCTGGAATGAAGACAGTTTTGTACTGATTTTATACTCTTTTCCTCTTTTCTCTACCTGCCTAACTCCAACAAGATGTCTTTTTTTCTCTCAAACTTTTTCTCCCCAAGCAGGGTTATTCTCCAGCTTTCAGTACATATCTCTGTGTGGCACTTATATTTTCTTTTCTTTTTTTTTTAATTGAAATATATTTGAAGGAATGTAAAACTTAATTGCTTTTACCGTGTGACTGTGGAATATTAACACCACTGCCTCCCAATAAAGATTTAATAGTTACCTTTGTCACATTAATATGATTATGTCATTTGTAAAGAGAGTATCGGTTGAGTCCCCCCCCCCGCCCCCCTTAGCACTTATGACTGATTCATCAGAAAACAAATAGAAATCTTGAAGACAAAATTCCAGAATAGTCCTGTTAAGCTGAATTAAAGTATAGGCTCTGCTATATCAAATGGATGAAAACTGAAATAAACTTTATACTGTAGGTTTATGTGTTAAAAATCCTAATGTGTGCTTAGATTTCTTGTGCAAATAACAGAAAGTTCCATTTCATTCATTTCACTAGGATAAACTCCTAGAAGAGAATTGGAAGTTTCCATAATTGGCTCTCAAATTCTATGCTTATTTTTTTCTACTTCTGTTTCCTGATTCATTTGCATAAACAGGAAGATCTTTTCAGTAAATCAAGCACTGGGAGCTCACAGATGAATTGAGGAATATCACTACCTCATATTGTCTGGGTTTCATATCTATTCTGTGCTTCAAATCCCCATTTACATTTATTCTCTTCTCAACCAACCTGTGCATTTCCAAGCATCCCTTTTGGCTTTTACACAGTTGTGGAGCAAGCAGCAGTCCTGACAGTTTTTACCTCAATCTCTCTGGTAAGTAGCTGGTTGCTGAGCCCCTCATCTTCTCTGTGTTGTACCTGTCCACAGTCTGGTCTATGCTCTTGAAGGCCTGACTTACCAACTTTTGATTTCTTTTTCTTCAAACCTATTGCTGACTCCAAAATATTGAATATGTTTTTTCCACTGGTTTAACGGTTGTTCCCTATGAGATTTCCCTTCACTCTAAAACTTGTCTTTTCTCCCACTGCCCCACCCCCACCTCATCTTGAGGTTGGGGTTTTATATCTGGAATGTTTTTTTATGCAATTCTTGAAATTGATTCACATATTTAAGGAAATTCCAGAAGCGCATGCTTCGTACGCATTTACATTTTCCTCTGTTTCAGTTTTTGGTCCATCTATAGAGAAATCTGAGATTTGTTTTTCTAATTATCCAATCTTTCTCTTCCTGTGAGTTCAGGCTTCATCTTCAGAGTTCAGTGCAACATCACTTCACTTAGGTTAAGAGGAAGCAGCCCGTTCCACATCTTCTCTTAAAGTTAAGTCAGTCTCCAAGAGGATAGCTTTAGAAAGGTATACTTTCCCTGCATGGCTGTGTACCAGAAGTCTATAATACCAGGGCAGAGCTTCACTTCAGTCCCACTGTGGGAAGAAGTTGCTCTAGGGCTGGGATAAAATGCTCTGGTTCCAAATAGGATTTCTAGCCAGTGGAGCTGTAGGTGTTTCTCAGAATACAACAATTATAATCATATCCATTTTCCCAATGAGGAGCATCCTTATCCTTCTCACTCTGATTGGGTTGAGACAAAGAAAACTTTGGCCCCCCAAAGAGCTGGGAAGTTGCTGAGTTCCCCTTTCTGAGGAAAGTGTGGGCCTGCCTGGGGTTTTCTCTGGCCCACTCTGTCTATGCAAGGCCTTTTGACAGGCCCTCTGGAACTGTCATCAGTAGCCCAGGCCTAAGTTTTATTGTTTAATTTGTCCTGTATTTGAAAGATCCTCCCAGCATGCTGTGTTTTGTGTACATTTATATCTGTCCCACTGTTTGGCACTAATGTATTTGAATAAATGAAAAGCCCTGATAATTTGTCAATAACAATGGCAAACTTTTTTTTGTAAGGGGCCAAATGGTAAATATTTTAGGCTTTACAGGCCATATGTCTCTCTTAGTACTACTCAATTCGTTCTGCCCACTGTAATGAGAAGTCTCATTGCAGTCGATCAGAATCTGTGTTTCAATAAAACTTTATTTATAAAAACAGATGGCAGGTCTGGGTTTGGCTCTGAGGCTCTAGTTTGCCTATCGCCTGCTTAAGATGTATTTTTCCATAAAATTAGGCTTATAAGTTATTTTGACTCCTATATTGCTTTAACATAGCACTAAGAAAATGCTATAAAGTATATTGATTTTGTTGAGTGAATGGCTAAACAATTGTTTCTAATCACTGAAAAATAATTATAACTACATTTTCTGATAATACTTCTTGGAACTTTTCATAGAATATGTAAGAAATCTTTTATATTTCTAAGTATTTTAAATTACAGTTAAAATTGGAGGTTTAATTTTAGTAAATGAAAAATTTTGGTAAGTCCATTTGAAGTCCATTTAAGTAAAACTGGAAGGTTTTTCTTTTTCTTCTCTTTTTTTTTTTTTTTTTAAAGATTTTATTTATTTATTTGAGAAAGAGCACCAACACGAGCCTAGCAGGGTGGAGGAGCAGGGGAGAGGGAGAAGCAGACTCCCCACTGAGGTAGGAGCCTGTATCAGGGCTCAATTCCAGGACCCTGGGATTATGACGTGAGCTGAAGGCAGACATTTAACCAATTGAGCCACCCAGGCACCCCTAAACTGGAAGGTTTTTCATAGAGCTTTAAAAAATTAGTTTTGCTTCAGGTAATGTGAATATAGCCAAAATATCTCACTGTTTCTAGACCAATGACCTAATGTTTGAAGTATTATTCATCCCATCAATCTCTTGGGTGTGTATTGGGTAGAGGATATTTGTTTAGTTTCAAAACGCAGGATGGTTTATCATAAAAAAATGCAGGATTTGTATGTTCTTGGCCTGACTTTGTTAAATGTAATGGAAATGTTTAATATCATGTAGGGGTCACCTTAGCAGCCAGCTGACCTATATGTCCTTCCTGTCAGCCTTTGTAACTATCCAACATGGAGGAGTTTTGGTCATAGTGCTTAAACTGGGCCTCCTAGTCTGGTGCACATACTTCCTCCCAGATCTTTCTCCTCTGCCTCTGGAATGATTCTGTGGTTTCAACTTCTACCCCTTCCTAGGTCTTCCCTTTGCCTCTTTCCCATATGAGAAACCTAGTCCTCTTTTTCTCCTGCAGCCTTCCCCAGTAGGTTTGTTCTTTCCCACACCCTGCATACCCCCCAGCTGGAAGCAGTGGCCACTTCCAGACAAACTGGAAAGTTTACCTAGAAATACCTAGCCTTATGCCACTGGCCCTACCTGTCCAGCACTACCTCCTCATTTCATGCTGACCTCTTTGTTGGTCCTCTTTATTCAGTGTGACCTTGAGCATCTGCCTCACTGTGTTCCTTTTTACCCCAACCTGGCCGTCATCCGGGTAAATACCGTGTAGAGTGGGATGGCCCTCAGGTTCTCTCACCTTGGAAACCATGACTTTCGCTTCTACTCCAGGCTCTTTCTTTTAGGTCTTAATCCTGGATTCATGGGAGGGCTTCACTTTTGCTTTGTTAAGTCCCAGCATCTCTTGCTGCAGCCTGCTCAACATCTTACCTTGCAACATCAGCCAATCCTGCTTAGTCAAAGCCTCCTTACTTTCTTCCTTCTTACCAGCCTCTTGTCTTTCCCTCCTTTGCCTGCTTAGCATAGTCTGCACAGTCTAGAACTAAGCCACTTTCTTGATGCTGCTTTCAAACTTGCTTTCTGGTCCTTTCACATTTACCTGGGAAAACCAGACTGTTGGCAGTCTGCTCAGGTATGCTTGGTCTGTACCAGCTGAAGGTCTCCTGGACCCTTGTTCTGTGGAGTGGGTCATTAGCCAACGGACACCAGCTAATTTCAGGGCCGTTAGCCCTCGCAGTGTCTCTTATTTAAGAGGTTATTTACCTATGATCTGCAGGAGGTCTACTATCCCCTAATTCTTTTCTAGTTGCTTTAGGATTCTGCATGCTTGCATAGAGCTTCTCATGTTCCCTCTGGTTAACCCCGTCAATTTCAGCTCTTTCAACCTGAAGCCTCACTTGATACCAGGTATTAAATGGCTATGCCTCTCCAAATAGTGACTTCCTGGAGAATAACCTCTTTCCAGGAGATTGAACTCATTTTGTCAGACTTTTATCAAAGGCAGATAGCACTGGTGACCTTCGGTTTTATTTTGACTTTAGACTTTGATTAGATGATGAAAGAAGGCCTTTTAGGCAAATGCAAAGTAGTTCAGAGCATTTCTCCTAGACAAGCTAGAGTTAATAAGGCACTATGCACCCTATTACACTCTCGTGTAATCTGGTCTGCTCATTCTAAGGGTTAAGGGTACGTTATAGAAGCTGTAGCTTTGCTTGATCTCTCACATTGAGATGCTGGGGAGTGTTATGTACGGTTCTCCCTCATTCATGATCAGAGCTATCATTTTGGGTCAAGTGTACGGGAGCTGAATTACCTAGCCCTTTGTGGTAACACAGCCTGGAGTATCAGCTAAGGGTTCAAAAAAGTAACATTAGTTTTCATGACCTAGACAGCGATCCTTCCCATCAAAAAAAAGCACTTATTAAACAATCACATTTTGAAAAATATACAAATACAGCTGAGTAAATAATGAAGGCAATTTTAACTATTTTTGACGAGTTGTTTGGGGAAGACATTTTAAATAGATATCCTATTATTAGCTTGTTTGTGAAATACAGGCTTTCATTGCGTGGCCATTGAGGAATTCATCAAAATTTCATATCACCTGTGTGGGTCCCCATTGTCCGTGGCTGCCATCTGGCTCTGTTTTTGATGGGGGTGATAATTATTTCATGCAGCACCGCCAGTCCTCCTCCCTACCTTTTCTGAATCTGTTTTCCTTCTCCTCTGGCTTTTCCATCCTCTGCTTCCATTCTTTGTGCCAGGGTGTATGGTAACTGTCCTCCTCTGTCAGGGGAGGAAAATGTTAGTTGATGCTGGTTTTTGGCTTTTCTCTTTCCCCTTAAGACATTGATTAGGTCTCTTCATGTGCTGCCAAAAGCACTCCGAGTGTTTTTCCGCATTGTAGGTACCATCTGTCTGATCTGGGACTCTTGTTTTCTGAATTGTGGCCTGAGAGACAGGCTGGTTTGCTTGCCTAGCTTCTCCTACTTTCTGTGGCTGCCTTCCATGGATGTTAGGTGGTAACCTGGTCTTGCCCTGTCTTGTCACACCTATGTTTGTTTATTTGTTTTATTTTCCGAAAAGTCAAAGTGTTTTTCCTGATTGGTGTCAATCTTTTGGTCTCTGAATCTGAAATAAACCTTTTCTGTAATGCCTCAAACAACAGTCTTTCTTTTAGACTTTTGCCTTTAGAAGAAGTTAATGATTTCTGATTCCTTACAAGAACTTGTGCCTGTAACTCAGTGTGGAGGGAGGGAGAAGATGTGTAGAACCTTGATGGAGGTTCCTGACTTCAATAAAGTTTATGTCTAACACAGAAGAGAAGATGACTAAATTATGGTCACATAAGGCAGAATGGCCAACTACTGAATTAGTGGCTCAAAATCAGTGTCACAAAGATATAGAGGGAGAAGGGATCTTTTTTTTTTAAAGATTTTGTTTATTCATGGGAGATACACACACACACACACACACACACACACACACAGAGAGAGAGAGGCGCAGAGACAGGCAGAGAGAGATGCAGCTCCCTGCAGGGAGCCCAACGTGGGACTCAATCCAGGATCACGCCCTGGGCTGAAGGTGGTGCTAAACCACTGAGCCACCTGGGCTGCCCAAGAAGGGATCTTTCTAGAGCAGTAGTGTTTGGGGAAGACATTTGAGTTGTTAAGATGGATGATGGTTTGGAGGACATTGAATTCTTGTGTTTAGGCAGAATCTGGAATTTATGTGTGAGAATCCAGGGGAGAAAGGCCCAAAGGCAGTAGGAAAGCCTTCCTCTACAGACCAGATGGACCTTTGAAAGATTTTGAGCACTGTTTTTTTTTGTTTTTGTTTTTTTTTTTTGTGACAAAAGCTTTTTTAATCTTTAAGGAGCAATAGGCATTAAAGTAGAGTAGATATGGAGGAGAATAGGCAAAGCAGTCAGTAGGAGGTACTGATATGTTACATCTGCTACAAGAGAAGGCTAGACCTTGGTGCACAGAAGTATGTGGACTTGGAGTGATGAGGAAGGTGAATTCTGATGTTTTGGGTCTGGTCATCAGGAGAGTGTTGGTATCATGATTTCACTAATGAAGTGAAGTGTAGCAGTTCAGTCTTTGGTGACAGGGTGAGGTCTATTTTACATGCTGGCTTTGTGGTAACATAAGGGTGCTCAAGAGGAAATACTCAACTGTAAGCCATGAATATAAGACTGGAGGGATGTTTCAGGGAAGGACCAGAGTTGTAGGATGACCTGCTTGGAGTTTATACTGGAATGAACAAAGTTTAGAAGGTGGAGGAAGAGCCCTGAGCAGGTGAGCTGAAGAAGAATTTGAAAGAGGGAGTGGTTGGCAGGTCAAGCTTCACAGTTTCGAGGAGGATGAAGTAACCATGAGAAAGCTTACAGATTAACCCATGGTTGCCTGCCTCCCACTCATCCTGTCACACCCAGCTGCTCTCTGCTCTGGATCCTTCTGGGTTTTGCCTGAACATCCAGGCAGAGATCTTCAGTTTGTTACGATTAGCTGTCAGCCCATATGATCTCCCTTCTGGAGAGTAGTTCTAGGCTTGAAGAGCAGACTTGATCTATAATCTAAACCCAGAAGCCGCATGGGACCCAGATTCATGAGCTCCTTGGTGGCCTATCAGATGAGAGAGAAATATCCCAACCATTGAGAGGAATCCTAGAACTCTCACCCAATCAAGGTGAATTACATATATTTGGCCTAGACTATTTTCTGTATCAGGGGTTTGCTTACTCCTAAAATGCAGACCAGTGCATTCTGGAGCTTTTACTATGGTAGAAAGTTGTTCCATGTAGTAGTCTACATTAAGCAGATAGTATACTTTAATGTACAGATTTTTCCACCAAAAGTCTCAGCATCTGTGTGTTCCAAAATCAATTTTATGTAGAATTAACAAAGGAGATGGACAAGTGGTATTAACATTAAAGAAAAAAAAAATCAGCTTTATTGAGGTATAATTGACACTAAAATTGTAAGATATTTCTTTTTTTCTTTTCATCAAATGTAGCTTTGTTTTGTGTTTTTAAACTATTTTGTTGTATTTTTTATGTACTTGGATCTAGTTGTTAAAAGTAGAGGGAGGACAGTATTTCCAGGACTGCAGTTTATTCCTTTGCAGTACCAAGAATGTGCCAGCAGGCGGTAGCAGGGAACAGGAACTAATTTCCTACTTGCTTTCCTTAGCCTTACAATAAAGAGCCAAAAAGCTTTTGGAGCTGGGAGGAGATGTGGTGATGTAGTCCAAATTCTTTTTGTAAAAAGAAATCAAGACTCATAAGAAGCCTAGATACCTAACACTAAAACTGTGTTTATCAGAGACCATTCTTAGCAGGACTCAGTAAGGGTGCTTCTGAAAAAGGTGGACTTCCAGGTTTTAGTCCAGGCTGTTTGAATCACGACCTCTTAGAGAAATGCCTGGATTGTTCTAGAAGCAACACAGGTGATTTTGAGTCCTTAAGCACGAGTCCTTCCTACAGGGCAAGAGTAGTGCTAGACCTTGAGGATAAAATGAAAAACAAAAACAAAAAACCAAAACCCATGTTGTTTCAAAGGGACATGGCTGCATGGGCCAGCCTGATAGTGTTCATGAATGAAAAAGGGTAGGTGTTAGCCAGTATGGGAGCATAGGGTTATAGAGAGTGTGTTCTCTCCAGAGTAAACTATCATTGACTTGGGGACAGCCTGTTGGGGCAATGAGGTAATGCATGCCCAATGTTGTCAGATCGTTTCTTTTTTAAAGAGAAGCTAGCATTCCAGAACTTTGGTTCATATTTCCCAACTTCAACATGTTGTGAGGGCCAAACAAAACATGTCTACAGGTGGGAATCAGCTTGTGGGCTGTGATTTCTCCTTTAGGAACTTCTGCCAATAGGAAACCATGAATGTGAATATACGTTTGCCAACTGTGCTGAGAACCTCAGGGGTAGACATGAGTGAAAGGTGAAGGGGGTCAGAGGGAGCCATCAACACTGAGAGAGGTCAAGCTGCTTTCCTGAACTTGAGTTCTTGTGGTCACCAGTGTGTGTGTATGTGTGTGTGTATATAATTTTTTTTTTTGAGTAAACAGTCTCATTTATTCTTTTGGGCAGTGTCTTTCCTCTGTGTCCCTAAACGGGAACACGCATACCAATCTTTTTATGTCTCAATATACTAGAATAGTGTTAAAAAATTATTCTCAGTACTTTAACTTTTATAGCTTTGAAACAAGTGATTCCAATAAATAGAAATAAATTATTACTCATCAAGGATGTTTTAAACTGGTGCACGTGGGTACTCATTTAGGCATTAGACCTTGGCTCAGATCATGATCTTGGGGTCCTGGGATCAAGCTCCATTTGGGGTTCCCTGCTTAGCAGGGTATCTCTGTTTCTCCCTCTCCCTCTGCCTCTCCCTACTGCTCATGCTCTCTCTCTCTCTCAAATAAATAAAATCTTTATTTTTGAGAGAGAGAGAGACAGAGATAGTGAGAAAGAGCAAGAGTCGGAAGCAGAGGGAGAAGCCGACTCCTCACTGAGCTGTGGTCCTCTTTCTTACACCATAAGTCTTTTATGCTTTGAAACCATAGAAGTAAAGTGAATTATCAAAAAAGGCCATAAATGCATGTAAGAGAACTTAGGGTCATGGAATTGTTTAGATATTATGCAAATATAACACATTTGAAGATGGAAAGATACAAAAAGTGAAAGGAAATATCGTAATTTAATATTCAAATATCTGTGTTTAAGATAGAGGGGATAGAAATTCCACTTTGGAAATTTAGTCCTGTTTCTATGAAATTATATATAACTTTTTAAGGAAGGTAGGCATTTAGAGTACAGAAATTACTTTATTGGCTTAGTACCTATTGAACATCTTTTGTGTTTGGGGTATGGAAAATATCTGAGGCTTTTTGGAAGTGTCTTTTAAAAATCAACTTTTTTTAAATTTTTAATTTTTATTTATTTATTCATGAGAGACAGAGAGGCAGAGACACAGGCAGAGAGAGAAGCAGGCTCCATGCAGGGAGCCCGACATGGGACTCGATCCTGGGACCCCAGGATCCCGCCCCGGGCTGAAGGTGGCGCTAAACTGCTGAGCCACCCGGGGTGCCCCAAAATCATCTTTATTACATTTCAATAAAATGTACACATTTCTAGGTGTACTATTTGAGTTTTTAAAGAACATATTTATTGAGATATAATTCACATACTATACAGGACACTCTTTTTAAAGTATATGGTTCATTGGTTTTTGGTGTATTCACAGAGTTTTGCAACCATCACTGCTGTTTAATTTCAGAACATTTTCATCATTCTAAAAGAAACTTTATACCCATTAGCAGTCACTCCCCATTCTTTTCTTCCCCTAACCCTTGGCAACCACTAAGCTGATTTCTGACTCTATGGATTTGCCTGTTCTGGACATTTCACATAAATGGAATCACACAATATGTGATTTTTTTTGTGTGTGTCTGGCTCTTTTCCCCTAGCTATATGTTTTCAGGGTTCGTCCATGTTGTATCATGTGTTAGTACTTCATCCTGTGTTATGGCTGAATGATACTCCATTGTATCAGAATATGGTTATACCATTTTCTACTTATTTATTCATCAGTTGATAGACATTTGGGTTGTTTTCATGCTTTGGCTAATGAGTAATGCTGCTGTGAACATTCATATACAAGATTTTGTGTGGACGTGTTTTTATTTCTCTTGGGAATGTGATTAGGAATATATTGCAATTATCTTTTTGCTTCCTATTAATTGTTGAATGGAAGGAAGGTTGATGGATAGGTACCAGAAGGACTGCATTAGTGATCCCTGGGTGGCTCAGCAGTTTAGCACCTGCCTTCAGCCCAGGGCATGATCCTGGAGTCCTGGAGTCCTGCATTGGGCTCCCTGCAGGGAGCCTGCTTCTCCCCCTGCCTGTGTCTCTGCCTCTCTCTCTGTGTCTCTCATGAATAAATAAATAAAATCTTTAAAAAAAAAAAAAAGACTGCATTGTTAGTTTGCAATAGGAATCCATTAAGAATTATTTAGGGAACACTTGTGTTAGTGGTCACCTCAGCTCCATTCCTTAATACAAAACATACTGGAGACAAAGCATATCATCGATGTTAGAGGTGTAACTATCAATTTGAAGTTCATATAAAATGAGTAGTGACTCTCACCTGTAATATAGACACACTCTTTCCCCAAATGAATGTTTCCCACAGTGATGACTCTCATAGTAATTCACAGGGAGATAAGCAGATAATTGTTGAGACTTGCTAATGTGTGTGTGAGATGTTTCTGCAAAAAAGAAGGATGTCTCTTGACTCTTGAGAACCCATGATTATATTAAGCATTTGAACTATACTTAAAATATCCTGATAATGGATGTTCACATCTATGTGTACCTCATGTGCTAGTTATTTAAAAACTCCTTCCTTGATCTAGAAAAAACTAATAATTTATGCACTAGACTAGTCTTTTGGTAGACTTTTCCCCCTTGGAATATTTTTTCCTATTGTCTGCAACAGCATACATTGGAGTACGAACCTGTATTTATAGACCAAATGTAGCTTATACTTTACCCCTAGAAGTAGTTTTTGTGATTAACAGAACACAAAATAGAGCTGTAAAACCTGGGCAAATTTTTGCGTATGATGTTTTCAGGGAACTCAACTAGCAACTAATAAGTTGTCTTGGATTTCATATCTAGATGAAACCCAGCACATAAGTTGTCAGCCCTGGAACAAATCTTCCTCTGCCCTTGGTTTTATTCAGTTCTTTCCAGTTCAGTTTTTGGCTTGTAAATGATTATGTTTTAGCCAAAATAATTTGGGACTGTACACTAAAAGTTGCTACTTGTATAGGAAGTGGCCACTTCTGGAGCAGATATTATGTTTAAACTCAATTCTTTTATTTTTGTACTTTTAAATTGGAGCATAGCTGACATTTGGCCTAATGATGATTGAGAATTTTGAATGGTTATAAAGACAGTTGGCTTTTAATTATCTGGGGGTTCAGCTGAGAGCTTCACATTTTGCTGTTTTCCCTCTTGACTTTATGAGGACCTGGGGGTCTTTCCCAAGAGAAAGTGAAGTGGGAGGTATAACTTAAATGAATCACCAAGACTAAGGATTTAAGGGGCAACAGGACAGGAAAAATGTTTAGATTTTTGACCATTATGAAACTTCTCATTCCATTTAGAATTCAGTGATCTATGCAATTCTGATTACCAGTGTTTTGGAAGACTGGGAGCTGGCTTTGGATTTGCTCTCAAGTGATATTAGCATTGGCAAAGATAGTCCTAGTATACTCCAGGATATTATGTAGTACGATGCCAAATCTTCAGACAGGCCAGTGACTTGAGAATTATATTACTTAGAGCAATGTTATTTGCTGAATATACAATATAAGTTAACCAAGAACATACTGTAATTCTGAGGGTTAACCACATTTTAAATTGATATCCAGCCTTAAAATACCATTTTGACTACACATTTCAAAACAGGGTTAGGTTTATTTAATTATTATTTATTTATTTATTTATTTATTTATTTATTTATTTATTTATTTATTTAAAGACTTTATTTATTTAGTCATGAGACACACACTGAGAGATAGAGAGAGAGGCAGAGACACAGGCAGAGGGAGAAGCAGGCTCCAAGCAGGGAGCCCGACATGGGGACATGGACTTGATCCCGGGTCTCCAGGATCATGCCCTGGGCTGAAGGCGGCGCTAAACCGCTGAGCCACCTGGGCTGCCCAGGGTTAGGCTTTTAAAGAGGAATTTCCAAGAATTACTTCATCTTACTTTTTATATTCCTAATGCTAATAAGCACCATGTCAGACAAGTGCAGAGCGATTGTCATTACGTGGAATACCTGAGTACTTTCTTAGTATCTGAGTTAAAATTAAGAACGATAATTTAAATGGGAAGTTAAATTCCAACATATTGTTTAGTCTGGAAAAAATTTCAGGTAGCAAATCCATAGTGGTAACAAGCTCTTAACTTTGAACATTTCGTCCAAGAATGTTCCCTTTTGAAAAAGTATTATCACTAGAGTGATATGCTTCCATGGACTCTTGTGATCGCTTTAAAAATGGAATTTGGCATCCGGGGCAGGCAACTGTGAGCTGTGAGAAAGTGAAGGAGGAGCAGAGGCAGAGGGAGAGAGAAAATCCCAAGCAGGCTCCACACCCAGCATGGTGATATGGGTCTGATAAGGGTCTCCATCCCAGGACCCTGAGATTATGACCTGAGCTGAAATCAAGAGTAGAATGCTTAACTGACTGACCCACCCAGGTGCCCCCAAAATGAATTTTTTTTTCCAAAATGAATTTTAATGGAATAAGGGAGAGATAGATGTTTTTAATTCTTTGACAGCCTTAGAGATTGACTAAAAAGCATGGCAGATGGGGCCTGGGGCTTCAGTTATGGTAACAATGCCCTATGTGGACCCTCTTAATCAAAGGTGAACACTCAGTCATATCCTGGAATGGAAAATTTAAGGTAGAGCCATCTTTTGTGAATTGTTTCGTGATGTGGGTCCTGTGTTCCACAGTGACTTCTGGTGGTAAATGTTCCTTGGGTATTTGTTTTGTTGGTTGAACTTTCAACTATCAACTTAGGTTGAAATGATGGTCACAATGATGATATGAATGTATCTTAAACATGATCTAGTAGTTGACCAGTTAGAATGTAACTTAATTTGGAATTAGTTGTGGGTTCAGTTGAAGCTCATAGCCTAGGTCTTTTGCAAACTAGCCTAGTTTTTTTTGCAAACTAGCCTAGTTTTTTTCCCCTCTCTTAAAACAAGTTCAAATGGACAGTGTGTTTTTATACTGTGATTCACACAAAAATATGATCGAGAGTGCTTTTTGGATTCTGAACATCTTTTACATGGCTGCTTAAAAGGAATCGAAAAATTTAAACAAGATGAGTGTCTGCTGACTTGCATTAGTGGATGTTTTGCTGATAACCAGTCTGGTATGAAGTGGTCTTTGAGAAGTTCCCAGAATGTTTGGGATTTAAGTCATGTGGATTATGCGGTCAGAATTGGAATGGAGAGATGCAGTGTTAGAGAAACGTGTTGCTTATATTGGTGGTAAATTTCATCCAGCCAGAGGATTAAAATAAAACCATAAACAAAAGTAGAGGGTATGTAGGTAGCTCCCATTTGTTTATTAAATTAATATATTTCAAAAATATTAATATATTTCATAGGAAAAGAAATGGCTTTTTTGAAATTTCCAAACTTGCACTTACTGTCTGTGATAACTGATAGATATTTTCTTCCACAAAATATGCCTTTTAAAAACTTCCTATCATGGGTTTCTCTGGAGATTGCAGCTGGTAAGACAGGTTTGGCAGCAATGTTTATGCAGAGTATGCTTTTGGCCTGCTGCTCCACCCTTAATGTACGTAGAGTAATTAACTCCACTGGAAGCTTCTCACCCAAGAGCCTCACTTTTGGTCCTGCTGCTGCTTAGCTTCTTTCCTGTAGAATGGCCAGTCAACACACAGGACACGTGACTGGAAAAAGCACTAGTCTTGACTCTAGTATGTATTTTTGCTTGTTTTTTTTTTTTTTTTTTTTAGAGGAATCAAACATTTTTACATATCACTTGTATACTGTGAAGTACATAGGGCAAATATTTGTTTTTTGTTTTTGTTTTAATTAGGGGACTGAGCAGTGGATTGTCAAAAGTGTGTTGAGTAAGATTGGTCCAGGATTAAACCTCAGATCTTTTTTGTCTGATATACCTCTCAGGTTAGTTCAGGGAATAGTTCTATTCAACTGCATTAGGGAAATATGGAAAGCGGAAAACACCAAGTTTTTGTAGAAGGCAAGGTGTGGCTGTTTGACTACACAGTGATTATGACTCTTGTTTGTGTTGAGTTCTGATAACTTAAGAGAGAAACACATAGTCTTTATGTATTTAGTTACTATGAATCACAGCCTCGTTACGTAAAATGTATCACACCTCAAATAACTTGCTAATGAGTAAGGTCAGAATTATTGAACGCAATAGTAATTGTTAGATTAGAACTCCTAGATAGTTTGTTCTTTCAAAATTCTGGAATTTCTTTCAGCACACTGAATTCTTCTTAAAATAAGGATGGGTTTAAATTTTAAAGTTATTATTTTTTAACAAACTGCCTTCACTCTATTTTGAGTTCCTTTACAGATCTCTGTAATTTTTATACGTTCCAGGATAGAGAAAGTAGTCTGGTAGATGTTTATAATGTAGTAAATCAGTTTTTTCCTTTAATTAAAGGATATTATGTCTGGCGAAACAGATTTTTGTTTGATAAGATGAAACTCTGTATCTTCATTCTACAGATGGATAGAAACAGTTAATTTTTCTAGCTAACATTTGTTAGTGCTCCTCCTGAGTCAATCAAGTGTTGAGCGCCTCATCTACTTCATTTCACTTAATTCTCAGTAACCCTATGAAGTAGGTACTTTGTATCTCCAATGCACAGTTGAGAACAATAAGGAATTAAGTTGGCTTGTCTGGAGTTAGATGTAGGAAATAGGAGGGCAGGGAGACCAGGGGCTCTGGAGCTTGACCTGGCCCCACCTGGCAGTGGTAGATGCCCTATTGTAGTTTCTTAATGAATGTGGTAGTCTAGCCCGAAAATTCCTGCTATAAATTTGTGCTTTCTTGGGGTATCTGGGTGGGTAAGTCAGTTGAGTGTCCAACTCTTTGTTTCATTTCAGGTCATGATATCAGGGTGGTGAGATTCAGTCCCACTTAGGTTCCCTGCTCAGTGTGAAGTCTGCTTGAGATTCCCTCCCTCTCCTCTACCCCTTCCCCTCACTTGCTCTCCCTCCATAAAATATTTAGAAATACATAAATTTATGCTTTTTTTAAAAATTTAAAACTCTAGGAAAACCTTTTTAATTTCTTTGGATGGGTCTTAGATGAGTTTATATTTACATGGATATATAATTTGCTAATTAAAAATTTTTAAGTAATCAGACATTTTGAATACTGAGGTTGACGTAGCTAGCATATACAATATGAACATTTCGTACATGAAAATGTCCAGGGAGACCCTTAAACCACGTAAAGATAATTTTTCATTTTATTACTGGTAGAGTGTCATGTTTGCTCTTTCTTTCTCTGCCTCTCACACATGTAATCATTATGTGTTAAAATCCAGTTTTCTTTTATCCAGGAACATTGTAAAAAAAAAGTTATTGGAACATTTTTAAGTTACCAAATTATCTTTTGTACCAGAAACAGTGGAGGATTATTTAAGAAGATATATTGCATGGTCTAATACACTAATTTAGATGGAAAAAAAATCTATATACAGATTGAAGACAATTTTTAAAAAACTTTCTGAGCCTTAATTTTCTTAGTGAAAGGGGAAAATTAAGGATTATTGAATTTAAGGATTATGTAGATTTCATAGATAATGAGAAAAATTGCGTAGCATAAAAATTTCCTTTATCCTTTAAATGTGGAATCGCTTCTCGGCCTTTTGGCTAAGATCAAGTGTATCCTTTAAATGTGGGAGATACAGGAAATTAACTCAAATCTGATGGTTTCTGACCTTTTTGAAGTTTTTAAAATACTAATTAATTTGTATATCTATTGCACAAGAAGCACCTGTGGTTGTTACTGAATGTAAATAAGCAAAAATTTGTTTAAATAAGGTACAATTCTACCACTTAGAAATAATTACTGTTAATGTATTCTATATTTATTCATATAACACCTATAGAGTTATAGTAATTGGTATACTTCATGTATTCCATAAATTACTTTATAATGAATATATTAAGTATTCTTTTTTTTAAAAGATTTTATTTATTTATTTGAGAGAGAGCAAGAGAGCATAAGCAGAGGGGAGCAGCAGAGGGAGAGGGAGAAGCAGGCTCCCTGCTGAGTGGGGGGGCCCAATGCGGTCCTCCATCCTAGGACCCTGAGATCATGACCTGAGCCAAAGGCAGAGGCTTAACCAGCTGAACCACCCAGGTGCCCCTACATTAAGTATTCTTTACAAGTAATCTACTTTCATGACATGAGTTTAAATTTCATATAGTTTTCTGTTTTATGGTTATATCATAATTTAACCAATTTCTTATTGGGCATTCGGTATGCTTATAATTGTTGCTATTACACCTAATGCTGTGAAACAATTCTTGCGTCATGTCTTTGTGTTCTTGTCATGTTGTCGTAGTATACATTCCTGGATCTGCACTTGGTGTGCTTTAGAGTATGCAAATTTAAGACTTCAAATATATGTCACAAATTACATTCTAGAAAGGTGGTATAATTTTATAATACCTTCAGTAATGTACAGGGTATGATAGATTCCTATGTCCTTAAAATATGGACCATTATTTAACTAAATCTTTGTTTAGCTTTTATATTCTGTCTTCTTTATAAATACAGTATAAGTGGAATCTGGTTTTATATATATGTATACATATATATGTATGTATTATAAACGAAAGTGTATAATTTACACACATAGGAGTACATTAGTATATTGACATATGGATGGGGGTGGTCTGAAATCCATGAACTTTGATTGCCTTTCTATAGTCTTTTTTTTTTTTTTTTTTTTTGGAAATAAACCATTCTGGATACTTGGGTGGTTTTCTGAATATCTCTGTATTTCATTATTTCTACTTAATATTCTTACTGTAACTTGGCTCTATATGGTGCAGAGGTGTTCCTTGGAGAGTTAATTATCAGAGTGTGTTGTCAGAGTGCTAACTTGAAAGTTGGTGCTTATGATTAGGTTAAACTCTATGATTGTTAGCTACTCTCAGGTATTTGATTGCATGCAAGCTAATTAGGTGATATTTTCCTTGTTTCAGATGAGTATATGGGTTCAGAGAGGTTATTCAACTTGCTTCAGATCACACAGTTCTTAGGTAATGAAAGTGGGGTGTGAATATACTTTTGTCTGACATGAGCCCTTTCTCTTTCCATTTTGCCATTTGCTGCCCTGCCCTCTTGACTGGCCCCATCCAGGGCTGTAGATTGTCACTCCTCACTGCTATCCATGTGTCTATAGGTACAATTCTTCTTTCTTCTAACTCACTGCTTCTAATCTAAGTTAATTTAGGAAGTTAATCACCAGATTGTGTCAGTGGTGAATAATTAAGTATTGGTGGCTCTGAGGGGCTGTCCTATGACCAGAAAGAATGGACTTTGACTTCGGTTTTGGATTTTCCTGGGACATTTTCATGCCTTTTTTGACTTTGGGTAGGAGTTCCCAGATAGATATTATTATGTTTTCACTAGTTGGGGGTCAGTGTTCATCTTTTTTTTTTTTTTAACATTTATTTTTTTTTTTTAGAGAGAAATCTAAAAAACTGTAAGTGGGGGTGGGTGGGCAGAGGAGAGAGAGAGAGAGTCCTCAGGTGGACTCCCCGCTTAGCACAGAGCAGGACATGGGGCTCGATTCCAGGACTCTGAGATCATACCCTGAACTGAAATCAAGCTGGATGCTTTACTGACTGAGCCACCCAGGTGCCCCTCAATGCTCATCTTGAGTTTATTTTGGATCTATTTGGGGGAAAATTCAAGAGAATTTGTGCTGCACAGGTTACTTGGGATAATCCATGAACCACTCAAGATTTTCCCCAAAGAAATGTACCATTCTGGATATGTTTTATTGCATTTTTAAATTATCTTTTACTTATGTGGCTATGAGGTCCCTGAGGGAAGAGCTTCTTGCATTTTTTTTTCTTTAGATCTCCACCCACTATCTAGGTAAGTGCCTGTAACAGAGACACTCAGTGAATGTTTAATTCATGAGGCATTATAGCCTTTCCGTAGATTAATGCTGTGTGCAGGAAAGGATCTTCTACTTCTTCTTGTGTTTGAGTGTGTTACCTCCTGGCCCAGGATCCTGCCCATATTTATAGAACCAGCTTATTAGAAACTAACTTCTGTTCTAAACATAACTGCTGTTCTGTCAATTAACAATTTGCTATAGTGATGTTGGGCATCATGGAAAAGTTGTGGAAGGCATACAGGAATTCTAGGTGGGCTGAAAACCTAGCAGTGGTGAGTGAGGACTGCAGGAGCCTGGCAGCTCACTTAGGGTTTAAGATCAGGGGCTTCCCAAATCAGATTTCCTACATGGTATTTCTTCCCTGAGTGGCAGGTGGAGCAAGGACTCCTCCTCACAGGTGGTGGATATGTCTCTAGGGCTGCTGGGATCACTGCTCAGTGCACTCTGCCCACACCCTTAGCTGTGGACCCAGTTTCAGGAGCTGTTCTTAGAAAGCTTTTTCCTACAGTGGCCTCCATATTCTCTGCTTCTCTGTCTTAAGGTCCCCTTTCTTCCCAGCTACTCTACTCTTGAGAGACAGGATCTGTAGACATTTTTCCAGTAGTTTTGCTAAGGAACATTGGTTGTGGTTAACTGTAGGTGGCCTTTATATGTTATAGCCTTAAGTGGGGGAGTTGTCTGTTTAAAGTCTGTGCATCTTCCATGCTTGTCTTTTGTCTCTCTGTTTCAGGATTTAATAGCATTCTCTATAGGATGTTTCAGTAAATGTAGCTCATTACACATATCAGGGCCAGATCATGAATCCATTTAAGGAGAGTCATGCCTTCTGCAATTTAGCATTGTCACGAAACTTGAGGAATTGAAGGATGGGATTGAAATTAATGATGTGCATAAATAGTTGATATTTCAAGTTTATATCTTAATCTCTTTTTATTTACTCTTGGTAGGCTAGATTGCCCATAGGATTTTTATAGAAAAGATGTTGGAAATGTAGCTTCTAACTACTGTTGATTACCCATAAAATTGTCCCACTACAGAAAACTCTCATTGTGTTTTTTTTTCTGTTTACATTTGTTCATACTAAAATGGTTAATCTCTCTCTTTATAATATAGAACCATGTGTAATTTCCTATATGGAATGACTTTCGATGACATACGTATATCTTTCAAGGATAACATTAGATGCACATTAATTAATCTCATGCTACATTTGACTTGTGTAGTAACTCTGATTAAGAGAAAACTAATGCCCAAATCTGTTTTTCAGGCAGTAACAGAGAAGAATTTTGAAACAAAGGATTTTCGAGCTTCTCTAGAGAATGGTGTTCTGTTGTGTGAGTAAGTATTTAAAGCAGTTAAAAAATAATTCAAAAGCAAAGATGTGTACGTGTGTTGTTAGTTGTCATCACTCCCTCCCCATGGCCACCATAGTCACAGATCTGTTTTCTTGGTAACAAGTGAGATTTGATCTCTGCAAATTGACACCCCTACAGTACCAGACAGTAGGAAGGAGTTATCAGTCTCTGCATCTAAAGATAGCATTGGTGAAATATATATTATTTTAAATTAATAAACAAGAAAGGTTCTGTTATTGCTTGATGGGCCAGTAGGGGTGGGTGGTTCAGGAGGAAGCCGTATTACATTGTACCAGCTCTCACTCTGAATATTTTAACATATGGAATTGCCTGGTTTAAAAGTTAATAGAAGACTTTTTTCCTCTTCAGTTAATAGTGATGCTTGTAGAACAAGTTTATGAAGTAGCAAATTTTTCTTTTAAGCTTTAAGTGGAGTCATTACATCTCCACAGTCAATTTGAGTCATGGACCATTCATTCAATTAATATATTATTAAAAATCAATATCCCAGGTTTTGGTTATCATAAGTAAACTAGGCTGGTGGCATGATTGATGGTATGAAGCCTACATCATGTGTCTAGCCCCACTGTTTTGTCCCCCACTGGGTGCATAGTGAAGTTAACCAGGTATGTGACCTTTGGAGGTGAGGGGGAGGCAGGCCCATGGGATGTAAAGATGAAGTCCTGGGTAAGGGTGCAGGTTGCAGAAGTGAGCAAATAAGTTATAAGAATGTCCTTGAGTATGCACCCACATTTTTGAAAGGGCTTAAGTACTGCAATCTAGACACTTATCACATAGGTATTTATGGAATCTGTCCACAAGTAAGCATTGGAAGTTAAATGTACTTGTATTTAGATGATTTTGATTATCCTTTTAAAGGAAGGTGGTTTGCGGCAAAGATTGGGAGCCAGAGGGCTTAGGTTTGATTCCTTGCCCCATTACTTTTGGACATTTGAGAAACTGACTTAGTGACTGAGCCTTATTTTCTTACCTGTAAAATGGAGATCAGCATATCTGATCTGCCCAACAGGGTTGCAGAATTTCATAATACATACATTAGGGTTTTTATAAACTATCTTTGTATAAGTTGTTGCTAGGAAGATGGCCATGTAGATAACAACCTCTATCTCACTAGCTCTATTGGTAGATGTTCAAGCTTTTTTGTCTCAGAGCAATGTTATTAATTGAGCCATATGAAGTTATTGATATCCAACCCTCTGTAACCTACAGAAATATCAATTGCATATGGTTCTACTTAATACATAGCAGAGCTGATATATGAAGAAGGGCCACAAGTAAAGTTTAAGGAGTGTTTCTTGTCCTCTTCTGATGTCACATTTAGAAGTGCCATTACCAAATATGCTTAAACTAATTCTAGTAGAACACATGGTCAGTCTAATTGGTTAATGTTAGGAAATTATATTAATTTGAAAACTATAGAATTTAAGTGTGTTCTAATGCATTCAGAAGATGGAGGGGGGAATGATGATTAGAAAGATGCATGTGATTTGAGAACTACCTTAGCTATGAGTATGGACTGTTTAGAAGTTTGCAGCAAGTTAACTTTTTTTATTGCAAGCTCCACAAGTCAGGATAAGTGTTGGGTATGAAGTGTGCATATGAAGCACTGAGTTGTTTGTGGACATGTGAGAGTATATAACCCACATAGGTGATGTTTTCAAAGAAATCACTTTGTGGCTATATACTGCCAGTGATAAACTATTTAAATCATTTTTAGGGATCTCTTTTTTGGGGCATTACCTCTATAACAAGATCATTAAACATATTTGTGTGACACTTAGGTTTCTTTTTATTTAAAATGCAATTTATGCAACAGCCTGGTGTCTCAATGATTTGAGGTGATTTGTAAAAGCCATACCCAACCTGAGAAGATATTCAGAGTTGATGAAAAACTGTTTGGACCACAAGCAGTACTGTTAGATTAAACACATAAGTTCTACCTTCAGAGCAAACATTGGATGCATGTTTAAAGATACTGTGGTTTTAAAAAAATGACTTTAATTCACAGCTTCCAAAAACTCATTCTTAGATTGTTTCCTAGCTGGAATAATACCATTTAGGGATTTTGTGCATTACTAGATTTTTTTTTTTTTTATGATAGTCACACACACACACACACACACACACACACACACAGAGAGAGAGAGAGAGAGAGAGAGAGAGAGAGAGGGGCAGAGACACAGGCAGAGAGAGAAGCAGGCTCCATGCACCGGGAGCCCGATGTGGGATTTGATCCCAGGTCTCCAGGATCGCGCCCTGGGCCAAAGGCAGGCGCTAAACCGCTGCGCCACCCAGAGATCCCTGTGCATTACTAGATTAAGTCTAATCAGTATGTCCGGAACCCAGTATTCTTTAAATTCATGTTTTCCTAAAGTAGCATAAGTAAATATTAAGCTATGGTAATTGGCAGTTGTTTTTACTGAGAGACATCAAAACCCTGCATATTTGTATTAAAAAAACCCTGTCTCTTAATTGTAAATCACACTGTTTACGGCCACTGGTTAATGAAGCATATTAATCTCAAAGGTGCAATGTTGGGGGAAAAAGCCTATAGATAACTCTATTCTGTATACATCTGTAGCTGAAGAAAGCCTAGCTGGTTAGTCTATAAAATGATTAAGCAGGCATCACTGTTTGATCATCTCCACCTGAGCTATAATGCCTACCAAGAAAGCAAAATCTGTCGTTAAGAGTCTGGTATTAAAAGTCCTGACTCTTAAATTAATGATAAATATAGTAAGCCATCTGTCTTTGAAAATATTTTACCCCTGAGAGATCTCAAGTTTTAGCTGAAATATGATTAGGATATTTTAAAACTCTGAATTCATTTTCTTACAGGAAAAGACTGACTTCTGCTTGGTTCACTGCCAGGAAAATGGATTCTTGTGAAATACGGGGTCTGCTTGTTGCTTCTTAAACATCTCTAGGCATCCTAGTTCATTACTATGATTAAAGAGTTTTCTGATTATTTTATCTAATTTCAGCAGTCTTTTTATCCGTTAGTCATAGTTTATCCTTTTTGAGCTGGCATTCTGAAATAGTGAAGTCAAGAGTTAGAGGAAGTGAGCTTATTATAGCTTCCACCCAACTGGCAGTGTTCTGACATTTCAGATAGTCTAAATTGGGTATAAACTCTGCACTGGGGTTTTAGACCAGATATATACCTGCATAATGAGATAATGTTGCCTTTTATTCTGATTGACTATTGAACTTAGTATCTTCTGTTAATCATTTTAGTATCATTTAGTTTGATTGTGAGATCTAATTGAGTTGAGTGGTAAAGAATACTCTGCTGGTTAAAGTCTGTTACAGTAATTCTTTTACTGTATAACTTAGACCTGTAATCTCTCTTGTCTTTACTAAACAGTGAGATGGGCACAAAATCTAATTTGGGATTTTTTCAAATTAGTAAAAGGATTGACAAGAGTTTGTAAGGTGACTTCAGCTCGGTTTTTTTGTTTTGTTTTTTTTTTTTTAAAGATATTTATTTATTTATTCATGAGACACACACACACACACACACACACACCCACGGGGGTAGAGAGGGAGGCAGAGACACAGGCAGAGGGAGAAGCAGGCTCCACGCAGAGAGCCCGATGTGGGACACAATCCCAGGTCTCCAGGATCAGGCCCCAGGCTGAAGGCGGCCCTAAACCACTGAGCCACCTGGGCTGCCCCAGCTCCTTGTTAATTATTGATAGTATTCATTAATCAGTCCTCTGTTGGCAGTGTTTATTAGTGTTCATAAGGACCTCTATATTTTTAAAAATATGAGATTTGCCACTACGTAAATATCCTCAACCTTTCTCACTCTGTGGTTTTAGGAGAATCACTTCTCTTCTCTAGACATATTTGGTTGAGGCATATCTAGCTAGTGATAGGAGTTAGTAATTTCACAGTTACTCATTTTATGATTGCGATCTTGGAAATACGAAAACAAAACATTCTTTATTCACCTTGTGAAGTAAGAAGATATACTTGAAGATAATTTTATTGGGTGTGTCTCTGGTTAGTCACTCTATACTTCCCATCCCTGGAATATTGCCAGTCTGCTCTATCCCAGGTCAACCAGCCATGCCTCAGAAGTTTACAAGTGAGCCATGTCTCAGAGGTTTAGGTCTTTTTGAACTTGGCACAAATTATTAAGAAAACTCTTCTCACACTGTTACCGGGCTTTCTTTTCTATGGTTTACAGCTTGGAAAGAGTGAATCAGGATATTCACCTATTTGATTTGAGAAATTCTGTTTTTATTTATATATGCCACGGGACCACTACACTATCTACATATAACATTTTGTTAAAGATGTGTTCAATACAAGGAGAAAAATTATTTTGAAAAAGATTCCTGTTAATTTTCTATGGGATACTTGAGTGATTGTTTTAAGATATAGGACAAAGAACTTTGTCACTTCTCATTCATGCAAGAGGGGTCTGTCTTTTGTTAGAAATGGAGACTTTCATGCATCGAATGGCAGTGATACCATGTGAAGCCCAGAGAAACTTCTTTAATGAAGCCTTTTTTCTTAGAGTTACTTCTGGTTTAGAATTTCCTGAGGAGGATAGTTGTTTTTCTACATCTCTCTAGCATGCCAACACTATTCATTGATTCCCAACCATATTATAGCCATTTGCAATATAAGTAATAAAAATGATTTTTCTGGGCTCCCTGGGTGGCTCACTCAGTTGAGTGTCCGACTACTGGTTTTGGCTCAGGTCATGATCTCAGGGTCATGAGTTAGAGCTCTGCAACAGGCTCTACGCTCAGCAGAGTCTACCTGGGATTCTTTCCCTTCTCCCCGCTACCCCCGGTACGCCCCCCGCCCCCACCTTGTAGGCAAGTGTTGTGCACATGTGTGGTCTCTTTCTCTCTCCCCTCCCCCCTTCCCTCCCTCTTTCAAGTAAATAAGTAAATAAAATCTTTAAGAAAATTTTAAAAATTATTTTTCTTCATTTACAGTAATATAAACTTCAAAGTTTCTATACTATTTGATAACCTAGTAGTAGGCAAATGAAGATGCAAGTGTTGCGTTGATAAAGACAATCTGAAAATTTTAAGCTGTTTTCTCTGCATGTTTGCATTTTGTGGTTGCCAATCTGTATGTTCTATTTTGAAAATTTATAGTCAGTTTTTTTCTGTAATTTGATACCTACATATAACAAAACATCATTTAAAAATAGTTTATTGGGATCCCTGGGTGGCGCAGCGGTTTGGCGCCTGCCTTTGGCCCAGGGCGCGATCCTGGAGACCCGGGATCGAATCCCACATCGGGCTCCTGGTGCGTGGAGCCTGCTTCTCCCTCTGCCTGTGTCTCTGCCTCTCTCTCTTTCTCTCTGTGTGACTATCATAAATAAATAAAAATTTAAAAAAAAAAAAAAAAAAAAAAAAATAGTTTATTAAGTTGAAACCTGGCTTAGCAAATAAACGATTTAAAAGTTCACCTCTATTATAATAGTCATGTTGTACAGACTCATGGCAAATTTTGCAGAAGGTTTTTCGTATTGAGGCTTTAGTCCTAATTCATAAACCTGGCAGGTACCGTCTACAGGCCTTTCCTGCCCTGAATATAAATTACTAAGAGGAGAACAACCAGCATTTCAGTGATAGGACCTCTGAGAAAGAAATGAGAATGATGGTCTAATAAAAATAAAAGGAAGTAATGTGTATGCTAGATGTATGAAATATGAGCAATTTTATTAAAGTTGATCAGCAAGAAGTTATACTGAAGTCTGTTTTAATGTAATAAAGGCTTTCAGGTAGGCACATGGAAAACAGTGTGTTAGCTGTGAAACAATCATAGTATGGTAATTCTGGTCAGTGTATTGAGAAGTAAGTTAAATAAATGAATATTATAAAAGCAAATATATAATGTATCATATCAGTTAAAAATAGAGCAATTGCCTTATATGAGAGACTTAATCTCTAGAGTTTCTTATATACTAACAATTACCAGTCAGAAAATTAGATGGGATCCAAGGAGTTAAAAGCAATAGTGACAAAGTTTAGCATTCTTTAGAGAAATGTGTGAGACTTTTACCTTGGATATTGAAAATGTAATGGTAAGCTGTAAGAATTAAGAGATGAAATGGTAAGCTATATTTCTACATAGGGTAATAGATGTCAATTAATTTATAATTTTAATCCAGACTCATTAAATCTAGTCAGGCTTCTCTTAATAAGTGTTATTTTAACATTCATGTGGAAGAATAAGAAGATAAGAATAGGAAAAGTTCTAAAAATAAAAATATCTGTGAAATGAGCTTGTCTCAACCATAGAACATGTGACAAACATGACAAAGCACAGTAATTAAATTTTATGGATTGGAAAAAAATAAATATTATGGATTGCTTTGTAAATGTGCATATTAATACAGGAACAAGGTCCAAAATACATTCTTACACATAGGAATTTATGATAAAGGAGATATGAAAACACACAAAAGAGATCAATCACTCAGGTCATTGTATTGGGATAAGTAATTGTCTAAGGATGAATTTGTAAGCCCACCAAATAGCCAAGGTAAAAATAATACAAAGCTGAAAAAATAAAATTGAAGAGTTAAAACCTTTCGAGGCAGTTTAAAATTCTAAGTTTTGAAGGAGTGAGGGAAAAATAAATAAATTTAAATCCATATTAAATATTCTAACAACATTCTGAGAAAAATACATTAAGCAAAATGACTTAAACATTATCTAAAGTTCAAATACACTGGTGAGATACACATTTGGAATAGGAAATGAGTAGACAAATGAGCAAAAGATGTAACCAGATACTTCACAAATAAATAAACTGTGGAATAAGTGCTGGAAATAAGGAGTAAAATCTTCATTTTCATTAGTAAGAAATAATTATGCTAAAACCAGATACTATTTTTTTTTTAATATTTTTATTTATTCATGACACACACACACACACACACACACACACACACACACACACACACAGAGGCAGAGACACAGGCAAAGGGAGAAGCAGGCTCCATGCAGGGAGCCTGACATGGGACTCCAGGATCACGACCTGGGCTGAAGGTGGCACTAAACCGCTGAGCCACCTGGTCTGCCCCAGATACTATTTTTAAGTTGAAGATGGTAAATAATTTGAAATGTTACAAAATGATGGCATATTATGGCAAAATGGTATATGTTCAAAATGACCAATTGAATGTAAACTAGTACAGTTCTGAAAAGCAGTGTTAACAATACCTGTCAAGTAATTACATGCTAGTTTTTTAGTTAATATAATCTGTATGTTAACTTACCATGAAAATTACAGGATTTTCCCCAATAATCTTTCCTCTTGAGAATAAAAAAAAAAAAAAAGATTACAAAATGGGGGGACTATGTATAAAGATTTTTCATAGTGGAAAATATAAAAAATACCTTAAATATCTATAATGTGGTTGATAAAATCAGTGAAATCTTGTATACCCCTTAAGAGTGGTGGTTATAAAGTTGGCAGCTCTTAGGAAGATCATGCAGCTGATGCGCAGAGGGACTGGGCTGCTGCAGTTCTATCCTACCAGGAGGTGGGCACATGAATGGTGCCTGCTGAGGCAAAAGTAAATTGATTCACTTGGCCAAATTCCTTGCCAGACAAGTATTAAGAGTTTGACGCTGATGTTTTTATTTCTAGAAACAGAATGTAGGAAGCTTTAAGGAGCCAGGGATGAAGAGATGCATACAGACAAACATTAGAAGCATTTTCATAGTGGCAAAAATTGGAGTGAACCCAAGTCCATCTATAAGAGAACAACATAGCCCTCTGATTTGTTTGCAGGGGTGGAGAGGAATTTAGAGATGTTACTTAAGAGTAAACAACAGAACCAGGACAGGAACTCAGAGGCCCCTGCTAGATGCTTTTTTGCTATTGATGTGGTATTGGGAAATGTCCTGTTTGAGTGAGCTCCCTTAGTGCTCTAACAGTTGAGGTGGTTTAAAATAAGAGGAGTCTGTTGTCAGACGACTCAAACTTTGCTCGACTCACTTTATTCAGAATGCTTCGGGCCTAACAGGCTAAGTAAAAGTCCTGTCATAATAAAACTATAATCATGAGGTGTATTAATACTGACCTGTTGCTCTTGCACACACTTTCCCATCTTAGCACTCATTGTTAACTATTTGTGCTATAGTCTAACTCTACACTATACAAAATTACCACAGGAATTCTAGAAACTAAACTTATATTAATTTTACTACTGATCTTTGAAAATATTAAAGTGACCATAAATGCTTATATTGAATGCTTTTAAACTTTTTTTTTAAGAGAAGGGGGGGGGTGTGGAGTGGTGGGGGGCGGGGAGGGAGGGAGGGAGGGAGGGAGAGAGAGAGAGAGAATATGAATATCTTAGGCAGGCTCCACACCCAGCACAAAGCCCAATAGGGCTCAGTCTCACAAGTCTGAGATCATGACCTGAGCCCAAACCAAGAGTTGGACGCCTACCTACTGAACCACCTAGGCACCTCAAATTTAAAAATTTTAAATTTTATATGCGTCTTACTTTACCCAAGGAAATGTGATCATTAATTACTCAATGTGGTTTTTATTTTAAAGATATTATAGCTTATGGCTTTAAATGGAGGTAATAATAAAAAATCTTAGTAAGGAATTTACTTAAGATAACTTGTCCAAATTAATATATCTGATAGTTTATTGGTCAGCATTTGACAGGAGAGACAACATCAAGGTTTGACTTGTCTGGCAACAGAAAACCTAATAGAGGGAGGTATCCTTGTTGGGAACAGCCTAAAATGATTTCCCACATCTGAGTGAAACTAACGGTTAACATTTTTCTAAATTTATTTCTATAAAGAAGACAGATTTTAGATCACAGAAAAACTTCTGTATTAAATGTTAGCTAGCAGGTGTTTTTGCAGATATTTTTAAAGCACCTACACAATACCAGGTACCTCGCTAATAAGTGCTAGGAGATATTTGGAATGAGAGAATATCCTTGTACTTAGCAGCTTCACTGTGTCCTTAGTGCAATGCTCTGTCTTTACTAAGCATTCAGGTGTTTATGGGCAGACTTGCATCTAGAAGAAAACTAGGCAAAGGAAGAGGTGCTAAATAACAGATAAAACAAAAACCACTTCTTTAATTTGTAAAAACAAAACAAAACATAATATCTTCATTATGTCTTTAAAAAATTTAGTTACCGATAGGAAAATTTGATTAATGTGGGGATATATATTTAGAAAATGTAGTCAACAGAAAGATAATAGAAATATGTATGTGTGATTGACCAAATAATTCATAGGTTAGAAAGTTCACTTTCAGTGTATTGATAAGCTCTTTGAGGTCAATGTCTCTAGGACATTTGGAAAAGATCTTTGGAAGTAGGAAATTGAAAGGTGTACCTGCTGAAGGGCTTTCTGATAAAGGGGAAATGAGGTTTGGCATTTGGAACTAGTTTCCAGAGACAGAGCACCAAATTCTAGTTCTCATTGAAACCATTTTTAACTGAGCTAGATGTTACATTGAACTTTATGTACAGTTTTCTTGGAGTGTCACCTCTGAGTTATGTTTAAAGTCAGGTCACATTCACTGGTGACAAGGTTTCGGAACAGAGGCAGCCTTCTAGCATCTATTATGTAATTAGCTCCCTTGGAGGGAGTGGGCAGGATGTTTTGGAGAGAAGAAAAGGAAGGAGACAACAATGAAGGAATGAGCTGAAGAAGAGGGATTGCAGGCTTTTGCCAGTGTGGTCTACCACAGGAGATAGCAAATGACTAGGTGTTTTCTGTTCTGGTTTTAATCTTACCAAAAGAGCAAATCTCTGATATGCTAACAAAGCACACAACTAGGCTTATGTCATGGCCTGAGGGAAGGCTTGGGGAGTAGAGGTATAACTACACATAGGATTAGAGGAACCGTGGGCTTGCAGGCAGATAAATGGTCCCTGACTGTCTCTACTTCTTTGTGCACAAAGACATCTGTTATATGGTTATCATGTTATATGTTATATGTTATCATGTTATCATGTTATATGATTCTTGAATAAAGCCAGTGACCTCAAGTGAGTGTTGTCTTTACAAATTCCACATGTGTAATTGAAGAACCCTTATTATGTAAAGAAGTTCTATTTTTAAAAGAGAGTATTATCTCCCTTGTGTGGCACTTGTATTTTATTTGGTATAAGACTATGCTCCAATTTTTTTTTTTTTAGATATCCTTAAATTTCACAGAAGTTTAGATTTTATGAAATCTACTTTCTTCCCTAGAAGAAATATCCTAAAAGTTTTTCCTTTAATTGGATGTGAAAATAATTATTCATGATTCATAATTTGATTGGAAGTTCAGTATTTGCCAAAACCATATGTGCATTTTCTCCATGCTGTAATGCTTAGAAGTGATACCATTTTAACCCTTGATAGAGTAAAACAGTGTTTTTCTCTAGTGACGCAACTTTTACAGGGTAGTTCTGTGTGTTAATCAGAGTGTTGTTTTTGCCTTGTGGTTATTTCTGTGTTTATACACGTACTGGGAGGCTCAGGAGTTGAGAAGGAAACCAATCTGCAGTGTGTATGTTGTTTTTAGGTAATAGCTGTGGAACCTTCTGGTGAGGGAGGAGTCAACTCATTTTTGGGATACATCATTATCTGTGCTGGTTCCTTTACTTCCTTCAATTCTTTACTTCCTTTTGCCGAATTGATTGAGTATAGGCTATGTTGTTACTCAATCCAAAACGTGTTTTTAAAAGATGCTCTTGGTATTACTAACACTGTAATATAAAAATGATAAGTGAAGTAAACAGGTAAATTGAATGATCTGGCCAAAGTCATCAGTGACTCAAATGGGTGGAGGAGGAATTTATGACACTCTTCCTCCAGAAAAGACAACTGATGCCAGACTCTCCTGGCGTTTGATAAGTTGGCCCAGCTCACTTTAGTCTCTAACTTTTTATGTCACTGAAAGATTATATTTTAAGATCCAAGTTACTGTAGGAGTCATTACCAAGCTAGTGGTCAACAACTCTATGCATTTCTTGATTTAATATGTTGCTACTAAGTAATGTTCCAGTTATTGGTTCTTTTAAGCATTGCAAGATGTCACTGGTAATAGAATTTAATAAATACCTAGTAAATCAAGAATGACTAGAAGAATTAATTTGCAACTGTCATTTCTTAGAAACCTCAACTTTTTTCTAGCTCCTTGCTTAGCCATTAAAGAAAAATAATTCAGCTATGAGGGGAGAAAGCCTTCCTTCCTAGCTGGCCTTCAGTGCACAGTTAAGAAATTAAGAATCAGAGAGTAACAGTTCTAGGAAATGCTTGATGTTGAGAGGGCAATTTTATTATTTATATTAAGTTGTCTAAAGATCTTTGTGTGAAGGAACTGTGAAAACAGAAAAAATATCTTTTGTTCACCAGACTAAATCTTCATAAGCCATCGTTTTGTAGTTTTGAATCCTGTTGAACAACATTCTGAAGGTTATTAAATTGAGACTTTTGTCGTCCTTATTTTTAGTACATTCAAGTGTATATATAAATCTCTGGAATGTTGAAGGAGTGACATTCCACAAGTGTCAGTTTTTTTTTTTTTTTTCTGTTGCCTATTGTGAAGAGGAGACCAGTAAACCAGTAAATTAAGAATGTTTGGTTATTTCTCCTATATTTGCTTTCCTTTTGGAGCTCTGTTTACAGAGTAAAGAATTGCTTTTTTGTAGCTAGATTATTAAATAGGAAAATCACCGTTTTAAATTACTGTCTTCTGACAGTGACTAATAATTAACCAAGCTAGAATTAGTAAAAAAGCATTACTATAATATTAAATGTCTCCATGGCTTAGCACTGTATCAGTGAAGAGCAACAAAAAACATAGATTCACAATAACTAGATTTAGGACCAAAAGTTACACTCTGAGTTACAGTCTTCAAAGGTAGCTTCTTTTTTCATTTCTGGAATGTAGAGACAGATACCTTTGCAGATTCAGTCATAGTAACTTAAATGTGCTCAATGTTAGATTCTGAAGTAACTGTTAGCCATTTTGGGGAGTTTGGGTACATTTAATTTTTATCCAGTCACTCTGTTCTGGTAATAAAGCATCAGTCACGTATTTGAATGAGTTAGCAGTAAGAACTAGGTGGCTATGGGGATGAGTTCTGCTGTACCCTTTAAATCTGGCAAAATACAGTTATGACAACATGGATAGATCTAGAGGGTATTACACTAAGGGAAATCAGACAGAGAAAGACAAATACCGTATGACTTCATTTACAGGTAGAATCCAAAAAAAAAAAAAAACAAACAGACTCATAAATATAGAGAACAAACTGGTGGGTAGGGAGAATGGGTGAAATGGGATTAAGATGTACAAACTCTGGTTATAAAATAAGTCATGGAGATGTAAAGTAGAGCATAGGGAATATAGTCAATAATATTATAATTACTTTGTATGATGACAGATGGTAGCTAGACTTATAATGGTGATCATTTCATAATGTATATAAATGTCCAATCACTGTTTTATACCTGAAACTAATATAATGTCAACTTCAGTAAACAAATCTGGAAGAATAATGTGATTCAAAACTACCTTTTAAAGTAAAGATCAGTTTCAAAAAATATAGTTAAAATGATTAATAGAAAAAATATTCTTAGGTCTAAGAGAACTGGATTATAATTGAAGGAGATTCTTAAACTGGCTCTTGAAACAGAATCAAATACTACCTTTAACAAATGTGGAACTATTTTTAGGGACATGGCTTTGAGTATACCAATGTGTCTATATTGGTCTAAGACGACACTCACCATTGTTTGCAATGATGTTCTTTTTGCTCTGTGTCTTCTTTTCTTGAGAGAAAGAAAATGCCTTTTATTGAGCTCTTGGCTCTGAATCACATATGGGGGATAGAATAGTGATATACATGATTTTTGAAAATGTTAAAAATAATACCGAGGTGATATTGGCATTCTTGTAATTGCATATGTCATTTCTTTACTTGCAGTTTGGTTAATAAACTTAAGCCTGGTGTCATTAAGAAGATTAATAGATTATCCACACCTATAGCAGGTTTGGTAAGTAAAAAATTGTCTTCAAAACTAGATTTGTTTTTGAAATGTAAAAAAGATGGGCATAGACTGGTACTCTTATCTGGAATTATCATAGAGATTAGGTTTGGAGTTTCTTGCTCAAGAAAAGTATTTTCAGTGATGTCCTCCTTCTATCTTCAGTTCTTTCTGTTTCCGTTCTGCTAAGAGACAGGCAGCCATTTACTTATTTATGTATCCATTTTGCATTTTGTGCCCTGAAACTTCATATATCCTCTTTTCCTGGCTTATTTCTTCCACAAATTGTATTTGTTTATGATCATATTCTTTCTGAAGCTCAGCCCTGCATACTTTGTTTGCTAGTTGACCACAGTTAGGGAAACTGTGCATGTTCCCCATGTTTTCTCTTGCCTCATGTTTATGCATAACCCTCACTTAGCCTGTAGATCATGGAATGTATTTGCAACACTTTTGCTTTATGTTGTAGATTTCCTACCAAAGTTATATGTGATACTGAGTAGGTCAATATCTTCTCTTGCTTCAGTAATATATTCCATGAAAGGACTATGGGATAAATCTCTAGATTCCTAGTAGCTTTATTTTATTTTATTATTTTTTAAAGATTTATTTATTTATTTATGATAGACATAGAGAGAGTGACAGAGAGGCAGAGACACAGGAGGAGGGAGAAGCAGGCTCCCTGCTGGGAGCCCGACGTGGGACTTGATCCAGGGACTCCACATCCCGCCCTGGGCCAAAGGCAGGCGCTAAACCGCTGAGCCATCCAGGGATCCCCTCCTAGTAGCTTTAAATTTGGATTTTGTGTATGAAAAATATCCTGCACTATCATTATATAGATATTCTAGTGAATTGATAATAATTAAAGACCAATAACAAGGTAGGGCTGTAACTTTGACAATAAATAATTTATAATTAAGTACAAATTATGGATTATTTTCAAAATGTTAGCAACCCCTAAGAATCAAAGCTGATGATAGGAATCAGTTTAAACAAGTTACTTTTATAAAACACTGAAGTTTAACACAGCTAATACCTGGAATTAAATACACACACACCTATATAATATGTAATATCTTTGGAATTGTCAAGCTGCTTATTATATTTGAGAACCCTATGTTTGGCCAGCCATTTGTTTGCAGATGTCAAAGTCATGAAGGATTAAAGGTAGTAATATCAAAATTTCTGGATTTACAGCTGGTGTGAAAATCTCATTAAAATTTTGACAGGAATAAGTTGATTATAGGTTGTGTATTATTGGAAAATATCTGTTTAGGAGACAAGAGCTTTCTTTTTGTTTTGAAAGATTAATAACAATTTTCTTTTGAAATATAGATCTATATATAAAGTTTCCAGAACAGTTGGGCTCACATATTAATTCCTTCTTTCTTACCAAGTTATTTCTATTTCATTTCTGTCATGACATGATTTCTATCATGACACAATATTTATTGGTTTCAAATTTGGTTAGGTAAAAAACCTATCGTATGCATATATTGCTATATGAAGCTATATATATGAATGCATAGCAATATACATATATGTATGAATTACTTCTAGTAATATAGCAATCAGAAGGTATTTAAGGAATAAAGGATATTTGGTTTTCAAGTCTTTCTAGGAAAAAAAAACATTCAGTTTAATAAAAATAAATAAGCCTTATATGAAAATCATTTTTACAAAATAAGTTCTGTGAAAATTAAAAGTCTCAATCATATTGAAATCTTTTCAAGTGGCTTGAATTATTCGTATTTTGATGCTTAGATTTTGAATTGTTATTTCTTGGATCAATTACAAGGATTTTAAATGAAATTAGCCTATGATTTCAAACACCCCGCATATTTGGAATGCTTGAATTGTGGTGGTTTGTTGTTATTGGCCACTAGAGGTTTTATTCAATCTTCTGATTCTATGATTAGATGAAAGCCAAATATATTTTATATTTAAATCCAAACATCTCCAACTATTTCTATTTTAAGCATGGAAATTCTATCTTGTTTGGATTTTATCTCTAGAAACTAAAATGAAATGTATTTCCGGAATATTAAATAGTATGATTTCCCAAATACAGGACACTGAACATTTTCAATGGGATGTAGGAGCATAAGAATAACCACAGTTGCAGAATTGGGCTATAATTGGTTTGAAGTTGTCATCACGCCTCATATGACTCCTTCTTCCCATGTTTGTGTGTCAGGATGGTTATGTCAAAATTTCTTGAACCTTCAATTTGAAGTATGCGTTAGAGCTCCAGCATCTACCTGGTAGGGTTGTCATATGTGGATATAAAAGGGTTATATGGATAGTCTGACATACAGATGCTCAATGAATGTTCTTTTGTTGGACATTCATTTTTTTTTAGTGTTCAATAATTTGTCAGTTGCATATAACACCCAGTGCTCATCATATCATGTGCCCATCACATTAGACCATCACTCAGTTACCCCATATTCTCGCACGTTTATTTTTTAAACAAATAATTGTCTACTAGGTCAAGAACTTTTCTAGTTTATATGGATATATTGGAGGAATAAAGGCAGATAAGGATCTTATCCTCAGAGTTTCTGTTCTAGTGGTGGAGCAGGATCTGGCAAATAAATTAGCAAATGAGCAAGAAAACACCAGATATAATTGTGTTGCGGATAATTATAATAGACACTTGTTGAACACTTATGAGCAGTCATAGCTGGACTATGAAGATTGACCTCTAAGAATTCCTCAAGAAGGAGTGTGTCAGAAACCTACATTTTTGATGTGTAGAGAGGAGAGATTAAAAAAAAAAAACCTGAGCTTGACTCTTTATACTAGTAATTTCTGTGTTCACAGCAACTAAGTTAATGACTGATACATTTGGAGGTCAAAGATTTTTTTAAAAAATATTTTATTTACCTGAGAGAGCAAGAGAGAGTGAGCGAGCACACAGAGGGAGAGAGAGAAACAGACTCCCCATCAAGTGGAGAGCCCAATGCTGGGCTGGATTCTAGGACCCTGAGCTGAAGGCAGATGCTTTACCGATGGAGCCACCTGGTGCCCCTCAAAGATTTTTTTAATGAATAAATGGGAAAAATTTCAATTGTAAAAAATAGTGAACTGTAGAATTAGGTCTCTGAAGGGATAGTGTTGTAGATTGAATTGTGCCCACCCCCCCCCCCAAACATAATATATTAAAGTCCTAAATCCCAGTATCTCAGAATGTGATCTTATTTGTGAATAGGGTTGTTGCAGATGATGTACTTAGTAAAGCTGAAGTCATCATGGAGTATTGTAGGCCCCTAATATAGTATGATGTCCTTATAAGAAGATGACTATGTGAAGACAGATATACCCAGGAAGAATGGCATGTGACAGTGGAGGACTGGGGTGATACATCTCTCGTCAAGGAACACCATAGATTGCCAGCAAACCACCAGAAGCTTTAAGAGGCGAGGAATAGTTTCTTTACAGAATTCATAGAATCATGGTTTTGTGGACACCTTGATTTTGGACTTTTAGCCTCTAGAACTGTGGGAAAATAAATCTCTTGTTTTAAGCTACTCAGTTTGTGGGACTTTGTCATGGCAGTGCTAGGAAACTAATACAAAGAGGTCAATTTTTTTTTTAGTATTAATACTTGCTTTAAAAAATCTTTTTATTTTGAAACAGACATTCACAGGAATTTGAAAACAAACAAACAAACCAGTACAGAGAGGTCCTCTGTGCCCTTAACCCAGTTTCCCCCGTGATAACATTTTGCATAACTGTGATACAGTATTAAACCAGGAAATTGACATTGGTCCATCCAAAGACCTTAATCTGATTCATCAGTTTTATATGCAGTTAATGCTTTTTTAGTTACAAAGAGCAAAAGAGCAAAGATACTTTCAAGTGAAGTGAGATGAAGTGTTTTAAGGATTTTTCAGAGGACCCTCATTAATTTGGTGTTCAGCCGTAAGTATGACAATCACATTCCACGTGATTACTTTTTTCTGCCTCATTGCAAACAGGAAATGGTGGGTCTCAGTGTCTCAGTTGAGGTTCCCAAGAGAGGAATCTGAGTGAATCAAATTACCTTGTCTTTCCAGGCTACAAATATCCTAGGTCACTGGCCAGCTGGTAGATGCATTCCTTGAGAAGAGTGTCATCTTGGCAAAATGGGCTGTGGTTAGGAGTGTAGATAGCCTTTGGTTCACTGAGTTCAGGTGTGTAGGTTAAAGAAGGTTCTGTGAATGAGGTTTCTCTGGGGTATAATATCAAGTTAAGTTAAATATAGAAAGAATTACACAATTTCTGTGCTCTAAGCCCTGTTTTCCATCACTCCTTTCTTACTCTCTTTCCTTTTCCTATAACTTTTATCCATTTCATGTCAGTTACTGTGTATATTTAGTGTTGAAGCCAAAGCAATGAGTTTATCCTGTTTGTAGATGGACCTTTGTGAAACACATGATATATCCTCTGAGCAATGACAATATGGAGAGAAAAGTGTCTAGATGATTTAGAAATATATTGAAGGCTTTGCTTGAAACATTCATATGATTTAATGATTATTTTGTCTTTGTGAAGGCATGAACCATGTTCTCATATATAAAGAGATACGATTTTTCTCACTTGACTAAGTTTCAGTTTTTAAAGAAATACATTTTCTCTTTTTATTCTTTATATTCTTCACAAAGCCATGCTAAAAAAAGAAAACCCTCACCCCAAAAATTAGCTGGTGTTAAGTGTGGGTATGTTCAATTCACTGAAACTCAAAACTAAAACTTTATTTGGGAATTCAAAAACTCAACCTCAGAATAAAACCCTGAGAAACAAGCAAGATATTCTGATTATGAAAAGAGCCATTGAACCAGAATAATGTTTACCATCTGATGTGTTAACATGCATGAAATATAATACATGCAGAGAACATCAAGGAAGTTCTTAACCCTGAGACTTACAGTTGTCTTGGACCCCTATTGATTTAATTGTATTTACTAAAGCAAGATTACTCAACCTTGGCGCCACTGAGTATTGACATGTTGGGCCAGATAGTTCCTTGTTGGGGGGTCTTTCTTGTGCATTGTAGAATGTTTAGAGCTTCCCTGTACTCTACTCACTAGATGCTAGTACCACTATGTTCCCCACCCTGAAATTATGACAGCTAAAAAGGTCTTCTGACATTGTCAATGACCATTATGAGGTAAAATCATCCCTGGCTAAGAGCCGCAGAGCTAAAGAGTTAAGAAAGTAAACACTACCCCTTTACATGGGCTAGTTTGCCTGCTGAGTATAGATTTGAATGATCTACTTATGCCTGCCATTTCAATTGCAGTTTCGCAGAAAAGCAATGGTTTCTAGAAAATTTGGTTTGAATAATTTGTTTGAAAGTTTGTGTCTACCAGTGGGCTTAGTATAAAAATCTTCTTGGGGCATCTGGGTGGCTCAGTCAGTTAAGCATCTGCCTCTTGATTTTGGCTCAGGTCATGATCCTCAGGGTTGTGGGATGGAGCCCTGCATTGACTCCTTGTTGGGCATGGAGCCTTCTTAAGATTTGCTCTCCTTCTCCCTTGCTGCCTCCCCACCCCCCCGCCTCTTCAGTATATCCACACTTGCTTCAAAAATATGGGCTGAATTTGAGCATATTTCCTCTAAAGGGTTACTCTTTAAGATTATTTTTGAGAGAGGAATGTGTAAGGTGTGACTGTAGACACTGGAAAGGTTGTCTTCTCATTCAGAAATGCTGTAGAATGCAGGAAATGGGCAAAGATGCCAGCTAGCTTAAGCTGTTGCATGTGTCAGTTTCTCTTGGCTTCATAACGGTTACTTCAAGAAGTAACGCAGGTCTATCGGTCTATTCTTACTGCCGTTTTTCATAAGGATATTAGTGGTTAATGTTCATGTGCCTGTGTAAAATTATTTCTGATTCATCTTTACTCTCCTGTACACTTAAGTGTCAGCAAAGTAGCATGACCTAGTCTGAGCCAAGGTCACTATTGAAACATCTGGTTGTTCCTTTCCACCAGTAATGGAAAGTCCACCTGAGGAATCAGCTGTAAACTTTAAATAATCTCATCCAGGTTTTATCATGTACTTTTTAAAACCCACTCTCAGTCAGTAACTATATATATATCCACTCTTTCTCAGGGCATGAAGAACGAAGGGGTTGGGAGAGGGGAAGTTTGTAGGACATTGAGCTTGTGATCTCTTTTACAAATAAAGCCAAAATGTGAGACCTCAAGACAGGAGTGTTTTCAGGGAAAAAGCCCACTCTGTTTCCTCTTCTTTCTTTTTTTTTTTAAATTTTTATTTATTTATGATAGTCACACACAGAGAGAGAGAGAGAGAGAGAGAGGCGCAGAGACACAGGCAGAGGGAGAAGCAGGCTCCATGCACCGGGAGCCTGACGTGGGATTCGATCCCGGGTCTCCAGGATCGCGCCCTGGGCCAAAGGCAGGCGCCAAACCGCTGCGCCACCCAGGGATCCCTGTTTCCTCTTCTTTCTTATCCAAGTTGAAATAATACAGGAAGAATGAATATAATTATTATTTTCATTCAAGGGTGGCACTTTTCTGGTTAGAAGGCAGGAATAAATTTTGTATGGTTGAAAAGAAATTACTTAGGGAACATTAAAATGTGGCTTGGATGAACAACTAACACATGCTTTGCTTAAAAGAGTAGTGACCAAGGATTGCTCTGTACTGGGTCAAACACAGTATGTGTTTTAGAGAGAATCTCTATCTAGTTGGTAATAAGTAAGATACATGTGTGGATATATTTCAGTGTTGACGTATATAAAACCTGGTAAAAAAGTGACACCATGGGAAGAGATGGGAAGATGATATTTTAGAGCTTGTTTAAAATAACCATTTAATGCTAAGATCAGTAGTGCCTATTTTCTGTTCTTGGATTTTATTGCTGATTTTGTGGATTTGTTTGAGATCTCCACCTAGCACATTTGGGAGAGGCTTCCACCAAGCAAAATCTTTTTCATTCATTCATTCACAGGTCATGCTTTTTTGATCTTTTAGCCAGTAAGAGCAGTGTTCACGCTGAGCTTATTCTGGCTGCAATGATCCCCATCTCCAAATGAATGGGAAACAACATTGAGGTCCCCTCCCATAACACTGCTTCTGCCTTAACTCTTATTTAGTTTTCATGTTCTCATTTTCCTCACAGTTAATAATTAATGAAGGCTAGATGTTTTATAAAAATGACCATGTTCTTTAATTATTGTTCATTTCTCCCCTGTCACTGTATTGGAACAATTTCATAGATGTGGAATTAGACCTTAGTGTTTTATTGAGTTAAATGATTTTTTCTTCCATTTCCTAGTAGAGACAGGGGAGGTTAGATGCTATCAATAAACTTGATTAAAATTGCTCAATTGTGGTTTCATGATTAAACCTACACTAAAGAGATCTTTTTATTTCAAAGGGAGGGTAAACCACCATTACAAGTTGTATAAAAATGCCTCAAACAATAAAATTTAACCTATTTTTATTTTTCTAGTTTGTTAATCTTATTTTCCTTATAAACAGAACACCAATAACAAAAATGTGCTTTTTTTTCTTAATGAAGTTACAGGAGAGTACTGTAGCATTGCCGTTATTTAATGCATTACACTTACGTAAGACATTGTAGCATAAAAGCTGTCTATTTGCTAGAAATAAGGCCACTTTATGCATTGAAAATGACATTTTCTGTGGTTGTACTTTAATTTTCTTCTAACATATATTGTATTGGAATTTCTGTGGGTCACCTTCAGTATTTTGAAATACTTTGGGGTTATCTGATAATTAAGTTGAGAAAACAGACTAAATGGGGATTGTCCATTGGCTGTTTTCAAGGTAACAAATATTAGATAGTAAATATCCAAATGTCTTAATACTTCCAGATAAATGGCATATAAATAAGTCAATGATAATGCGTTATTTATAAAGAAATTTTAGGGACGTCTGTGTGGCTCAGCAGTTGAGCGCCTTCCTTTGGCCCAGGACATGATCCCAGGGTCCTGGGATCGAATCCTGCATTGGGCTCTCTCTGGGGAGCCTGCTTCTCCCTCTGCCTGTGTCTCTGCCTCTCTCTCTCTCTCTCTCTCTCTGTCTCTCATGAATAAATAAATAAAATCTTAAAAAAAAAATTTTAGGTGATTCCCTCAAGAGTCTCTTTGTCTTCTCTTCTCTCCAACTTCCAGTAAAGATAAGTATCACCAGGAATGGAAACTCAAAAACTTAGTATTAGCATTAAAGTTATTTTCAGTACCCTCATAATGATGCGGGACTGTAAATCAGGAAACTCCTGTTTTATTTTGAGCCATAATTTCTTAGTCATGGCATTGGCACAAGTTTAGGAGCACTTCCCTAGAGTTCCAAAACCTAGTTGTTTTTAAATCTAAGATGAACATATGCCAACTTTCAGCCTTGAGGGCAATCTGTTAAAAAAACATTAATGAATTATAATTCCTAAACTAACAGCATGATTAACATGTAGAGTCAAAGAAAAATTGATTCAGAGTAGGTTATATCCTACATGATAGTTTTACTCAGATACTAAAATGCTTGGAACATCTCTCTTTAGGAATCTTTTGTTATGTAGAAATTGGAAACAACTCAAATGAGATTAATAATAAATAGAACCCAGGTGGAAGACTGGTATGAATACATTGGTCATTTGATGAGCCTTATGCCCACAACTATCCTTCCCTTCCTAAAAGTATTTATTGAAAAAAAAAAGTATTTATTGAACACCTACTATGTGCCAGGTACTATTCTAAGATCTTGGAACACAGCCACAAGTAAGGCAGAAAAAGTTTCTCTCCTAATGGAGTATAATCAATAGATCAGTAATACCCATAAGGTACTAATAGTTGCCATGCAGAATATATATCTTGTCAGTTGCCAATAATTACAGTGAAAAAATAAAGTGAATGGGTAGAGAATGATTGAGTTGAGTATATGGAGAAGTGTTTCAAAAAAGGTGCTCAGAGCTATCTTATTCCTGGAGTTGGCATTTGATCAGGGACCTGCATGAAGTGAGGGAGGGGGAAAATCTGGGACTTTTTGAGACAGAAGGAAAAGAGGGAGGATCAAGACTGGATCAAGCTGGATCAAGAAGGACTGTGGCTCTGGAACGAAGCAAGGTGGATAGAAGTAAGCCAGCAAGATTGTACGAGGCTTCATAGGCTTTGGTGGATAGATCACATTTTACTCCTAGCATGATGAGAAGCTATTGGGGGCAATTTAATTTGTTAGAGGTTATTGGTTGCCTGTGGTAAAGGATGCACATATCTGAATATACTAGAAACCATTGAATTATACATTTACATTTATGACTTATATGTGAATTATGCCTCAGTAATATGTAAAATAAAAAAATCACCAAGTTGGTTTGTGAACAATAGACTGAAGGAAATCAAGAAGCAGTAAGGCCTGTTAAAGAATAGTTTTGGTAGTTGTAATGACTAATTTTGTGTTAGCTTGACAAGCCATGGAGTGTCCAGATGATTGGTTGGACATTATTACATTATTCTGCATGTGTCTGTGAGGGTGTTTTGGATGAGATTAACATTTGAATCTGTAGCTTGAGGAAATCAGATTGTTTTCCCCAGTGTGGGTGGGCCTCATATAATCAGTCAAAGGGCTGACTAAAGCAAAAAGATCAATCCTCCTGTGAGTCAGAAAAAACGACTCCTGCCTAACTGCATAACTAGAACATTGATAACATTGATATTTTCCTGCCTTCAGACTTGAACTAAAATATTGGCTTTTTCTTGGGTCTCAAGTTTGCCAGCTTTGAAACTGGAATTTACTTTAAAATGGAACATTTTATTGCCTTTCCTGGTTCTCAGGATTCTGGACATGGACTGGAAATACACCATCAGCCCTCCTTGGTGTCCAGCTTGTAAATGGGCAGATCATGGGACTCTTTAGCTTCCATAATTACATGAGCCAGTTCCTTTTAGGGTTAGGGTTTATTTATAAAATAAATCTCTTTCTATATAGATATGTATCTTGTTCTGTTGTTTAGAGAACTCTTGACTATACAGTAGTTCAGGCAAGAGGCGATGGTGACAATATTGGAAATGCTAGAAGGGGTCAGAGTTTGTTTTGATGGAAGACCATATAGCACTTGCTAATAGGTTGACAGAGAAGCCAGGGTTTTTCCATCAGTAGTTTATTGAGATAGTAAACTAAGGAGCCAGAGGGTTGGTGGAGGGAAGGGGAGAATCAAGGGAGAAATTGGAAATTGAGTCAGTTTACATAAGATTGCAGATTTGCAAATGTCAAAGTGATCAGTGTCAATCTTAGATATTGTTCCCTGACAACATCATGAAAAACATGATTTGTGATTATTTAATAAGAAAGAAAATCACATTAGAAGCCAGCCTTGTCCATGACACACAGAAGTTCTAAAGCAACATATTACTGAGCTGGTCCCATGGAGAGTCCAGGAGACTAGCTAGAGGTCATAAAATGGCTCATGATGGATTTTATTTGGCTTACATTGTTTTTGCTTTTTTTAAAAAAATCTGAGCCAACATTCGCATACTTAGATTTCATATAGAATCCTCATCTCTGGCTTCTCAAGGAGCATGGCAACAATAGGCCTGCATTCCCCCCAAAGTAACCATTGTATGGAGTTTCTTATGGACAGTATGGGAGTCTCTGCATTGTTTCTTCTCTGGGCATTTTCCTAACATGATACCCATTTTATTCATTTACAGTTTATTCAGTCATTTTACCAGCCTTTCCCTTTTAGGCACATCTTCATTCCTACAAAGTGTCTGTTGTGGCCTTGGTATAGCCAATATGAAGAAAAGTAGACCAGGTAATATCTGTAGGTAAAATCTTAAGCAGTTGAATACAAATGCTCACTTTTAAGGAGCTGAATGTAAATCCATGTAAACCTGGAGAGAAGTTTCTGCAGTTTGCCTTGGGGCTTTGTACTTGAACTATTTTCATTAAAAAAAAAAAAAAGATGAAATAAAAACATGGGAAATGTATCTGGTCCTCTTTGTGGATGTTGGAAAAATAAGGCATAGTTAATGTACTGAATATAGAAATCTGCAATTTAAAATGGCCTAGAGTCATAAGAGTCCAGCCATTTTATATTATCTGCAAACTTAGGCATTTTATAACTTTACAAAAATCACATGATTTTCATTTCAGATTCTTTATATCCACTTTATTCTTATTCCAAATTTCACTAGCCTCCTGGCCCATTAAAATGCACAGGTCATCTTTTTGCAAACTGTGATGTCATTGTGAACTGGTTATTGTTATCTCACATCTCAACTGTATGATAGAGATGCCACAATGCGAAGTACCTGTGTCCTATAACAAGAGAAGTAATGTCCATTTACTGACCACTTGCTATATCCCAGAAACTGCCAATTACATATCTATTTCCTCAGTAAATCTTCAAAATCACTGTTACTCTCCTTTTGCAAGAGGACCCTGGTTAGTGACCCATCAAGTGATGACTTGTAATTGACCACATCTGGAGTCCTATCTTAGCTACAGATGTTTCATTTTGGGAAGAGAGGACCTAGCAAACAGGAACCTATCTGTAAGGAAGTATGATGGTTGTCACAGGCAGAATGGCACCCAACGATATTCACGCTCTAATTCAGGAACCAGTCAATGTGTTGTAAGGCGGGGGAACATTGGGTTCCAGGGAAAATTGAGGTGCCAAAAAGTTGACTTTGAGATGGGGAGAAGTTCCAGGATTATCCAGGTGGGCCTAGTATCATCCCGAGAGTCCTCATAAGTGGAAGAGAGAGTGAGGATTGGATGGTGTGATAGAGACTGAGGTTGATGCTGCTGGTTTTGAGGGTGGAGGGAAGAGGCCTCTAGCAAATGGAAAAGAAGAAAGAAATGGATTTTCTTCTAGAGCCTCCAGAAGAAACATAGCCCTGCCAACACCTTGATTTTAACCCAGGGAGACTGATTTGGGACTTCCGACCTCCAGAGCTGGAAGATAATAAACTTGTCTTGTTTTCAGCCACTGACGAGTGGTGATTTGTTTCACTTGTGGTGAAAACGAATCTAGTGGTGAAGAGCACAGACTCTGGAACTGGAGCAGCTCCATTTGAGTCCTAGCTCCACTGCTTCCTGGACAACCTCGCTCGGGTCACTTTTGCACCTCTTAGGCCTCAGTTCACTCACGTGTAAAATAGGAACAATAAGACTTCATAAGCTTTTATAGTGTGAATTGGAGATAGTTTGTATAAAGTGCCTCAGCATGCTGCCTGGCAGAGGGTAAGAACTCCATGGATGCCAGCTTGAGAAAATCAGCTGATTCAGAGGAGGGCCAGTTGGGATGACAGGAGAACCGAGAAAACCGGGGGTATATGAAGAGGAGATGTGAGGTTGGGGGTGGCTTGTAGGCGTGTGGCATGTGTGAGGTGGAGAGCTAAGTAGCTAAGCTAAGCAGCTCTTGTGAGAGAAAGATGAGATTTAGTTCCCATTAAGTAGGCAGATTTAGGATCAGTGTTTTACAATTATAGTGAGGGAGTCTTTGGACTTTTTTGACATAGAAATGACTAAAAGTGAGTCAGCCTCATAAAGCAAGGAGTCCCTGGGGCTGGAAAGGCTCAGACAAGGCCTGACGATCAAGACATATCACCTGTAAAAGTGACTCTCGGAAAGGGGGTGGGAACAGTTGCACGGAAGGAGTGTGAATTTCCAGCGAGCTCTAAAGCTTTACTGTGCTGTTCTCCTTCATTAAATGTGCTCTACTGCTTCATGAAATGTGTTTTGGCATCATCATGACATGTTTCACTAAGCAATTACGTATTTGTTTTCGTTCAGAATGGAGGACATGGGTAATTTGATGACAAAACTTTTTTTTCTTTTATTCCCTTTTTGTCTACCCACTTTTGGCCACCAGCAGTCTGGTCTCAGAACTTCTTAGGCCTCTATTTCAATATTTTGTGTCCCTTCCCTCTTCCCTCCCTTCCCCCTTTCTTTCGTTCCTTTCCTCCTTTCTTTCAAGAGTAAGTTTTAGAACTCCTTCATTTTTGACGTGAAGTTTAATTTGAACACCACGGAAGACTGTACCTTAGTCCATGCTGTGGTTTGACAAAGCCTGTCACTGCTTCTGTGTGGTTCATTGTAACCCAAGTTGATTAAGCATCTCAGTAACTAGCCTTTTACTAGAGCACAGCCCTCATGCCTTTGACCTTCCACCACCCTAGCTCGCCAGTGCTCTGTTCTGCTCAACCCTCTTGGTATGGGTTTTACTCCTACTCTGCCAAGCAACGCTGGAGAAAAGCCTGCCAGCCACTTGGTGATTTATCATGTTTAATCCTCTGGGCCCTCAATGTCGCTTGGCAATTCCCTTTAAACATTCCTAGTTGGTTCCTACTCCTGTTGTCACATGTGACAAAACTTGACTGCTCTCCTTGTCCTCAAATCCTTTGCTAGCAGCACGTGACTGAGGCTCTTTGCAGAGAAGAACTGAAGAAATATATGCTGTGTACTTTTATCACAAGTAACTATTGAAGTTGGATCTGTTTACCTGTGTATTGTAATTAGCACATGCTTACATTTATTCACTAAGCCTTAAAATAGAAGATGAAGTCTCTAATAATAAAACTAGTGCCACTGATCAAAATTGCAACCACACTACTTCCTTAATGGAAACTATATAATTAAAATGATTATAATTTGGGTGTATTGTAATCATTCCCATGCTAGGGAATTGCTTTAAAATAATTTTGAATGGTCACAATGTATCAGAAGAATGGGATTTGAGTACTTTTGGTGATGACCTAATGGTGAGCTCCATAATCCCTAGGTGATTGGTGTTCATACTAAGGAGAAACACTGCTGTAAATCCTAGTCAGAAATATTTTCCTTATTTTGTTATTTTCCAGAACACTATGTCTACAAAGACTCAAACCACCTGGAGGATTTTCTTAGAATGTAGATTCTGATTGCGTTGGGTCTAGGGTGGAGCTTGAGTCTGCATTTCTTACAGGCTCCCAAGTGATGCTGATGGTGTGTGGACCCCATGTCAAGTACCAAGAAGCTGGGCCAGCAGTTGCCTAGTTGTGTGCATGAGCATCACCTTTGTGGTGATTGAGTGCTCTCTCTGGAGAGTCTGATGTGGCTGATTAGAGACTCTTAGTCTAATATAGAGACTTAATTTGGTTTCTCTGCCTCAAACAGTGCTTACAACCTCTTGATTGTTGGCTTATACTTTCTAACTTTTGTCACTGTTAACTCTAAGGGACAGGAGACAGGGAGGGGCTTTGGTGCTAAATTGTAAATAGAAAAGGAATTGAGGTCACCAAATCTCTTGCTGTTGGATAAATTGATCTGCATTATCATGTGCTCAGTTCAGAGGAATTGGATAATGTGCCCTCTTTTTTAATCAAAAAATCTTGCTTAAAGTAGGCATAGAAACTTACTGGGAGTAATAGGCAAAAGTGAGCACATGAGGAACATTTGGTTCATTGATGGGAACACTTCCAGGTGATGTCATTCTGGCAGCTTTGGTTTAAGGTGGTTACTGTATGGCCCTTGTTTGCCTATAAGGTACAGTTACAGCTCTGAGCATGTTTTTACTCTCTTTTTCAGAATTAGTTAGGATTTTGATCTTATTTAGGGCTTCTGTAATAAATCTCCTTGTATTTATTTAAATAACTCATTTTTATTGATGAATGCTCTTGGCCCTCTACACTCAGGAAATTTTTGCAGAAGTGAGTCTAACTGGTTTGTTATTTTGAATAGACATTCCTCATTTGTTGTGACATTAAAGTATCTTGATAACAAGTATTCCCTCTGTAAGTTGGAAGTCTTGAAATTATATCATTAAAGAAAAATTTAAGAAAAATACATAAAAGAAACATTTAAAAATTTTCTCCAAGTAAAAAATGAAAATGACTTTGGTCAGCATAAGAGCCTAGGGAGGAATAGCATAGAATTTTTTTTTTAAAGATTTATTTATTTATTCATGCTAGAGAGAGAGGCAGAGACACAGGCAGAGACCCAGGCAGAGGGAGAAGCAGGCTCCACGCAGGGAGCCCGACGTGGGACTCGATCCTGGGACTCCAGGACCGTGCCCTGGGCCAAAGGCAGGTGCTAAACCGCTGAGCCACCCAGGGATCGATCCCCAGCATAGAGTTTTAGTGAAGATTTAGACTTTTGTGTAACAGAATGGTTAAATGCGTAAGAGAAAGATGTAGACCTCAATGCCATTTATGCAAATGAGATACATAAATGAATCAGCACTTTAAAGGACATTTACATTTTTAAGCACATTATAGAAGACACCTTCAAAAAATAATTTATGGAGGTGAATTCATATAACAAAATTAGCCATTTTACGGTGAACAATTCAGTGGCATGTAGTATGTTCACAGTGTTGTGCAGGCACCAAACATTTCCATCACTCCCAAGTTAAACCCCTTACCTATTAGGTTGCCTTCTATTTCATCCTCTTCCTCCCCAGACTTCTCTCAGCCACAAATCTGCATTCTGTCTTTAAGGATTTATCTATTCTGGATATTTCATATAAATGGAATATGTAACATTTGTGTGTTTAGCTTTTACTTAGCATAGTGTTTTGGAAGTCCATTCTCCATCCGTGCTGTAGAAAGTATCAGTACTTCATTTGTTTAATGGGTGAATAATATGTCATTATATGAATATATTCCAATTTGTTTTATCCATTTCTATTAATGTACATGTTTTGTGTGTTTCTATCTTTTGACTCTTGTGAATAGTGCCACTATGATGTGCCTGTACGTGTCCTTGTTTGGGAAACTCTTCAGTTCTTTGGGGGTATATTCTTAGCACCTTTTAGTAAAGTGCAATGGGAGAAATGGAGGTATGGGATGAGGAGAAAGAGATAACAAAATGGGAGGGCCCTAATATCAACTGATTGGAGTTTGCTAAAATATATTAATTCAACTCTGGGCCCCTGATACTTTCCTCAACTGCTTCCATCCCTGATAAGAGACTAGCAATCTGCTGAAGTGACATGAGACTATGTTATTGGGTAAGTGCTTTTGGGAGGAAAGTGGGATGAAAAGCTCTGAAAGGGTTCATGTTGCAAAAGACCCATATTACCTCTGGGTCTAGTGTTAGAATATTCATGTTGGCCTCAATCCTTCTTATGACTCTCTTTAGGCTGTATCATGGAGACAGAAGTTAAGACCCCATAGAAATGAATAATTGTGTTTTTGTTTACAACCAGAAAGTGTTGGGAGGAAGTAGAAACATGGTCCTACATTCGGGGACAGAGAATGAGAGTGGGAACTGCTCTCTCCATCACATGTCCTTTCAGAATCAGAGCATCCTAACATTGGAGGGGCCAGAGATGGCAGCTTTGGAAGGAGTGAAGGGAATCTCTAGTAGGATATAAAATAGGGGGCAATGAGAAGAAAGCTTCAGCATTTGGGGTAGTATTTACACTGTAGTAAATGGCCGATCTTTGTCACTTACTTACTCCTTAACACCCTGGAGTTTATACTCGCTAAAGATTCTGTTTGATTGTCAAATTCTTTGAACAGTTTTCATCTTTGATGAAGTTTTTTGTAGCATGCCACTCTTCTGTCTTCTTTTCCCTTGTTTTCCATAACATTTTGCAGTTTTGCTTTTCCTCTGATTTCTCTGGTTGCTAGGTGTTTTTTCTTTTGTTTTTAAGCTATCTGTTAAATATTGGTGTCTGATTGTGAATCCTTCTTTTGTTTTGCTTTTCCTAAGAGGGCTCATCCACATCCTTCATTTCAGTTACTACCAATGTGTGCTTGATTTCCCCAAACCAATATTTAAGTTCAAATACTTCTCATGCGTTCCAAACCCAATTTACCATTAGTTGAACATCTTGATGTGGATGTCTGAAACTCAACATTTCTAAAAACAGTTTATCTTCTCCAAATTGATAACTATTTTGCATTCTAAGTGTTGTAGCCAACTTCTACAGTGGTCCCAATGATTACCTCCTGATACTACCTTGTACCTCAACATTGTATCTAATTAGATGTTCTAGCTGAGACTTCCAGATGGTGTGCCAAAGTGCTGCCTGGCTTCCTCTTGCTGGTGATAGTAAAATATGAGACAGAAAAGGATACCCTGATAAACAAGAGGGGCACAGGAATTGCTGATTTTCAAAATTGTCTGCCTTTTTAGTCAGCAAATGATGCTAGAATTGAGAAATGGCTTTCAGGGAAAGATCAAATTCAATGCCCTGGCAGGAAAACAAGGTCTGAAAGTGAAGCTGAGGGTGTGGCTGTAAAATCCTCTAAGATCTTGGAAAGATCCAAGTAGTACCTTGGAAGTCTGTCTTGTCAAGCAGTAGGGCTTCTAAGAAGCATAAAGGTGATGTCCGTCTGTCATCTCGGCATACCAAGATGGCTAAGGGCTTCTCTTGAAGGGATTTGTGGGTGTGGCTTTTATCTAATGAGAGTAAGTTCAATAAAATTCATAAAAGACTTATAGTACTGAGAGAAGCGTATTTGCTGAAGCACTGTAATAGTAGACTGAAAAGGATAGAGGATTACAAAATTAAAAGACCTTTAGTTCCCCAAACTTTTATAGGCAGGAAGCAGACTGAAAAAGCTACATACCTACAAACACAAGCTACTTTTCAAGGAAGTAAAAGATGATTTTAAGGTAGAATCAAGAGTCCAGAGGATGAAGGAAAAACCCATGAGGTGTTTGCTGGCCTTGAATCCTAATGAAAGACCTATCATTCTATGCCTTACAGAGTTTCTGTGGCTTGGTGATACCTGTGTACCTTAATTTCTCCACACTTTGAACTAGAATATGTCTAGAGGCTACCCTGCACCACTGTATGTTAGGGGTGTAGGGTATAGGTAACTTGTCACTTTAGTTCACGGACATTTAGGTTGAAAGGAACTATGTCTGAGGGCTATCCTTAAGGATCTACACATGGGGATCTTTATATAAACTTGGATCTGATTTTTTAAAATTTTATTTAAAAAAATGTATTTGTTTATTCATGAGAGACACACAGAGAGAGGCAGAGACATGGGGGAAGCAGGCTCCCTGTAGGGAGCCTGATGTGATACTTGATCCCAGGACCCTGGGATCACACCCTAAGCCAAAGGCAGACACTGAATCACTAAACCACCCAGATGTCCCTTGGATCTGGTTTAGGTGAGATTCTAAACTTTGAGCTCATCTGGCAAAGGGGTGAGCATTTCCAGGACTTTGGGGGAAAGGGTTAGTGTATATTCCATGAGGGAGTGACGTGAATCACTGGGTCTAAAGAGTGAACTGTGGTGCGTGGTCCCCAGTGATCCCACTTCCTATTTATGTTCTTGTGCAGTCCTCCTTATATTGAATAGGGCTGACCTATGTCACCAGCAGGATACTGAGGAAATAATGATGACTTGAAACTTAGGCCGTGAGATACTACAGCTGCCATCATGCTTGCATTTGGAATGTTCACTCTGTCAGGCAGCCTAATGGAGATGTCTATTTGGTAAAGAACTGAGGCTTCCTGCCAATAACCAGCCCCAACATGCCAGCTATGAGTGTGCCACCTTGGAGAGGGCTTGCTCCTTCAAGCCCCAGGAGGATCTACAGGTGATTGCCGTCTGGCCTGACATCTACAACCTGCTCAGAGACCTCTAAGTCAGAACCATCCAATGTGGGTTACTCCTGAATTCCTAACCGTCAAAAACTGTGAAATCATACATGTCTATTGTTTTAAGCTGCTAAATTTTGGGATAACTAGCTATGTAGTGGTAGATAATCAATAGAGGTGCCACAGTAGACTAATATAAACCTGGGGATGTTGGTAAATTTTTGTGGATAACTCATCTTTCCTCAGTTGTTAGGAAATACTCTTCCTGGTTCACTAATCTCTCTTTAATTTACCCTTGCCCCTTACACCTCTTATGATTACCCTTGTAATTGATTCTAGGCTAAGGAGTGTAGAGGGCTTGGGGGAGAATATGAAAATCTTAAGCCATCCTGCCTTGTCTGTTTATATAGTGTCTGCTTTTATTCATGTCCTAGATAAATAACACTGGAAGGAGCTATTGCAGATCTGGGATCCTCATTTTGTTTTGTTGTTGTGAAGCCACTTTTGGTCCTCGGGGTACAGGAATTGTAGAGGCTTACTTAAGTATTAAGGGTTGGGTTAGGGAGGTCTGGGCTTCCCTCCTCTTGCACAGAGGTGTGTGCCCTAGGGAATATGGGGTACAGATCCAGAAACTACTCATTTCACAGAGGAGGAAAATGGGGCCAGAAAGGCTAATTAATTTTCTCAAAGCCACACAACTGATGAGTGGCAGAGCTAACTTGGAGTCCTGGCTAACAGTCTAATCAGAAGATGTTTCATATTTGTCCTATGTTTTAACTTTATCTTTGCTAGTAGCAAGTGAAATTGATCCCATTAATGAAGACTAACTGCTTCTCTTTTAATATGTTGAGTGGGTGTGGCTTCTTGGTGTTCCAACAGACATTAAAATTTTATTTTATAGTCTTGTATCTCCCCTTAGGCAACTTTCTGCCTAGGTCTTTTGAAATTGCAAAAAAGAAATTACCAGTGGGCTGGAGTCCAATAAGCAGGATTTAGGTTGCAGTTCTGATCTTAATACAACTTGTTTCTGCTGCATAGGCTGTGTGGGGCCTTGTTTGTGAAGTTTGTTTTAAGTTTGAGCATCATTGAACTCTAAAAGAAACTCTGCTTTTTAAAGGCTTTATTTAAAACTAGAATTTCATCATAATCTTTTTTTAAAATTGTCTCTTTTGAACTATAATCACTTTAGATTTGAAATAGCCACCTATTTGAGGTTTTGAGGCATATTTGGCTTTATTTTATCAATAGGTACATATTTATCAACTGGATAAGTGCTGTTATGGTTTTAGAAAACACATGAATAATTATTTTGGCTGTCAATTCAATAGGTTTACTTTCAGTTTAACTTTGTCATAATGTTTAATTTTTAAATTTTTAAAAAGATTTTATTTATTTATTCATGAGAGACACAGAGAGAGGCAGAGACACAGGCAGAGGGAGAAGCAGGCTCTGTGTAGGGAGCCTGATGTGGGACTCAATCCTGGAACTCCAGGATCCTGGAACTCCAGGATCACGCCCTGAGCCACCCAACCCTATTTTATAATATTTTAAACATTCAGAACCAAATTGATTTTGTGGGGAGACAGACTTAATCCCTCCCTCCTTCCCTCCCTCCCTCCCTCCCTCCCTTCCTTCCTTCCTTCCTTCCTTTTTCTTTTTGGTGGGAAGACTTCTAATGGTTTATTCTTCCTCTTCAGAAATGTGCTTTTCTTCCTGTAGGATTTGGGGTGCTAGGGCACCAAGCCATTTGTTCTTGTCTGCTTCTCTGAAGGCCAGTTTTAGAACCTTTAATTTAAATCATTGAGTTGTGAGATAGTATAGGTTTTCAAAAATATGTGAGCTTAACAAAATGATCACTTTTGCTGCTGGAATTTTGCCAATATGTTATTCCCCTTCTTTTTCCCACTAAGTCAGATTGAACACCTTTCACTGAGTTGTTCAACTTTTGACTTATAAATTCTTTTAATCTTTCATTAAAATAATTTTGGATTCCACAATAGCCAAATTATGGAAAGAGCCCCAATGTTCATCAACTGATGAATGGATAAAGAAGATGTGGTATATATATACAATGGAATATTACTCAGCCATCAAAAGAATGAAACCTTGCCATTTGCAATGACATGGGTAGAACTAGAGTATATGTCAGATAAGTCAGAGAAACATAAATACCATATGATTTCACTCATGTGGAATTTGAGAACAACATATGGGAAGGGAAAGAAAAATAAAATAAAAAAAGAGAGGGAGACAAACCATAAGATTCTTAACTATAGAAAACAAACTGAGGGTTGGTGGAGGGGAGGTGGGTGAGGGCATGGGCTAAATTGGTGATGGGCATTAAGGAGGGTGCTTGTTGGGATTAGCACTAGGTGCTGTATATAAGTGATGACTCACTAAATTCAACTTCTGAAACCAGTACTATACTATATGTTAATTAACTTGAATTTAAATAAATTTTAGAAGAAAAAATTAAAAGGGTCATGGATCAACTTTCAGCTAGGTAGTTCATACTGCCTTTTACTGAAAGTATACTAGAATAACTTCCCATCTCTGAATATTTTGTTTTGAATGTCCATGAGTCCCTAGTAGTCAGTATTGGTTTTCTCTTGCCATACATTTGCTTATTACTCTTTCCCTAAACCCTCTCACTCTCCCAAGAGTCCATGCTGTTGAATTTACCCTCTTCATCCTTGCTTCTCTGTCATTCACTCCTACTCTGTTGGGCTACCTTGGCTTTTCTTGTGGGGATTAGCTTCTCAATATGAGAAAAGAGTAATCATCTTTCTCCAAGTGGCAGGTTGTCTTTTGATTCCTCACTGCCAGCCATTAGGGAGGTGAGAGTTCAGGGAGGCCCTCTCTCACTACAGATGTGGTGGTGCCAACGTGTGTAAGTGGCTGCACGTGTGTTGGCATTGTAGCAGGTCATCTCTTCCCTGAGAGTCCTAACAGAGAAGGTAAGGAGTCCCCATATGATCTTCACCCACTCAACTTGGTAAAGGAGAAGAGGGAAGCTCAAGCTGAATCTATCTGCTCACCAAATGTGTGTCTGTAGCAGCCAGTGTTTGGGCAGTAGTTTACAGGAATGAAAAGCACTGGTTTGTGAGAGGAGGATTTTGGTTTTTGAAATAAGCTATGAGGACAACGTAGAGTTTCATTTTTTGAAGGCGGTTTCTGAGGCAGGTGCAGGGCGTGAATAATGTACCACACCTAAACTATGTGATTTAGCCAATGAACGTTAGGCTTCTCCTGGGTCCTATATTATGGTTTCCCTGTCTATCAAGAGCCAGCTCAGCAACCGAACCCAGATTCCAGGTGTGGTATTCCACAGTCGTTCTGTAATTTGTAATCACAGAAACAGAATGTTCCTCCTCCTGTTTCTTCCCTGCCAACAGTTTCTGGGTGGGTGAATGTCAGTAGCTGGAGTTATTTTTAAAGAGGAGAGGTGAGGCTTGTCGTGCAAAGCTGGGAAGAGGGCGTTTGTTTGCAGAGCAGAGCTGACATCAAAGTGTAGATTACTGCTCAGTGGCTAGGCACTTGTCCTGTAACAGGTAATGTTTAACGTGCCGGTCACAAAGATCACAGAACAGCGTATGCCCAGGCATAAGCTAGCGCTACCGTTTGTGCTCTGCAAAACCGAAAGGCTATACATGCCCATGTAATTAAAAAAAATGTATGCACTGGTCTCGCTGCCTCCTTTTTTGCTGGCTGTGATTGGACTTTGAAGCCAGAAGTTCTATCATAAAAATTTGTACCCTTTGTTTGAGAGAGAGCTCAGCTAAGGAATCACTTTCCACTTCTTTTCACAGGATAATATAAACGTTTTTTTGAAAGCTTGTGAACAGATTGGATTGAAAGAAGCCCAGCTTTTCCATCCTGGGGATCTACAGGATTTATCCAACCGAGTCACTGTCAGGTAAGTTTCACTGTTTGTTATATATTTTTTAAGCTTCGGGCTTGTGGCTGAAGTGCAAAGAATTTCTGAGATTTTATGATTCCTGAAAAATCGTTTCTCTGTTGTCCTCTGTTCTGAATCCAAAACTGATTATTTTAAAAATTGCTTAGGGACTGTGAATGTGAAGCTGTCTGTAATTGAGACCATGGCATGTTGTTACTTTAAATCTCTACACTAACTAAAATAGTAGTTTATATTTTAATGCTTGTCCAACATGCTAATGTTTGGTTGCTAATGGTGAGGATGCATATTATACTCATAAAGTGAATTGAGAGGTTATATTATAGTTTGTAGAGTAAAAAGAATTATTTTCACATGGTCTTTATGTATTTGGAATTAAGACATGCTAACAAAAATGAGGCTGGGACAGTAGTTAAAGGGACTTTCTTTTGTAATTTGGAAGGCATCAATGCCTGGCACCAACATGGAATGCTAATGACCTTGTCAATTGTGGATAATTTCTAAAGATGAACTGTTTTTCACTATTTTAATAGTATGAATGAGAAAATGAAAGTGGGGGGTGAAAATGTGCGCAGGTGTTTCTGTTGTGTTTTAGATGGAAAATGGTGTCATGTAGGAGTATATGGTTTCAGAAAATCTGGTTTTAAGCTCCCGTGAGATTGTTCCCCCCCCCCCCCTATAAATCTATTAAAATCTAATTTGCTTTTCAGTAGATCAGGATAAAGTCGTGTTACCAGATAATCGTGACAGGAAAATGATTTGATTTTGTAATAATGACTACCTCTTCCTCATGGCTCTTAAAGCTAATTAACATTTTTCGAAAGGAGAGAATAAATACAGTATCCTAGCTGTGGAAATAATAGAAATGGAAAAAATTAGTTCTTATCATTTTAGACAAAGATTTGGTTTTTATGGCTGATATCTCTGTTGTAATAGCTTTAAAAGCTATTTAAGAATTGATGGTAAAACCTTAAAAATGGTCAATTATTTTTCCTAAGGAAAATAACCCTGTATGTGTCATAGTACACATGGTCCTTTAGTAGTGAAACCTAAAAGCCCAGATACAATTCATCTTTTCTAAGCCTAACAATATATATTTTTAAATGAACAAGCCATTTTGAACTTACATGCTTCCAGTTCTGTTGAATTAGCATTTCTAAACTATACAGCCTTGATAAGTGCATAGCAAGGATGGGTCTGTCTGCATTTCTCATTAATTGGAAGATAGTTTGTTCCTCAGTTTCATCACCAAAATGGCATGTTTACTTCTGCAGTATTGTGAGGTCATGCTTGATATCCATGAAAAATAACTGCACAGATGTATTTGTTTTATTTTTCCTAATCAGCCTTCTCTCAAGACTTATCTGATGGGCAAATAAAGTTTTCACTTAGAAAATGCTTTATTCTTAATGAACAGCGACAACTTAAGGAAAAGTTTCCCCTCCACCCCCCCCACCCCCGCTGTACTGTTTTGAAACTCTGTAGCAGATGTTTGAGTAGACTACCCATGAGGCAAAACATGTTCCTTTGGCTTCTAATTCCAAGAATGCTCTCAGCAAAACTTGCCTGGAGCTGGCTTCATGAGATGTTAGGTCTAAGGTGTTTAGGAAAAAAACTCTGTACCTGGGCTCAGCCCCGAGTGAAATTAAATCACTGGCAAACTGAAACTGGGAGGTCACGTAGTGAGATCTGTAGTAGGAAGTATGCAGAACAACTTGTTTCAGGGAAAAGCACAAGTCCGTAAAGGTGTGCCCTAGGTAGTACCAGCAGGAACGCCCGAGAGCCTTGACTCGGCTTCGGAGCACTTCCCCTGATGACTCTGTCCTGTTGGACCAGAGAGCGCCCGCAGCCAGCCAGGGGCTGCTGCAACGGGGGCCTGGGAGCCTCCCGCTTACGAGACCCGAGGAGGCTGACGAATGGCTTCTTTAAAAATGTTGGCCACAGCTCTCCTGGCCTGAGATTGCATTTGTATAAAGGGAAGCAGGTTTACAGGAAAGCAAATTATTGGTTACTCAATATGCATGTATTTCTTAGCTTTTAGTTTTCTTAGTAATGCAGAGACTTCTGTAGGTCACATCTCGTCCTATCATTATTGTAGATTAGAGGACTTGGTGTTGGTTAGTTAGACCAGTGGTTTTCAACTGGGAGCAGTTTCGTTCCCCTGATGGACGTTTGGCAAGGTCTAGAGATAGTTCTGTCCATGTAGTTGGGCTGGGAATGCTACTGGCATCTAGTGGGTCGGGAATGCTGCTAAACACCCTTTCATGAACAGGATAGTCCCCATAACAAAGAATATTCCAACCCCACATATGAGTAGCGCTGAGGTTGAGAAACCCTGACTTAAACTTAAAATTCCTTATTTCCGCTCTGCCAGCAAGCTCATCATGCGGAAATGAAGGTTACCAACTGACTTTAGGTTCTGCTAAAAATGTAAATTTTACTTATATTAATAAAATAATGTATGCATTTCTGCATTGGTATGTTTGCCCATTTAAAAGGGAAAGCTCATTCTAATTTGAGTGTGCAGTAATGTGTCAGTACATTGACATTATTTCGCTCATCTGCATACACTAAGCCTAGCAAAAATGGGGCAAAGTAGTTATTTGAATTGCTCTCCAGGGCTCACTGCTAGTTCACAGACCTGTTGCAAGTGTGGTCTAACATGCATGTTTGCATGGCACACTGTAAGCAAATAGGAGAGGGGGGTTGATAAACCTCCATGCTGGCAAAAGTGAGGTATTTTTTGTTAGAGGGCAGCAGTGATTAAAAACAAAAACAAAAACAAAAACATGGATGGCACATGGAGCCTGGGAACCCTGTGTGGTAGGCACGAGTGGCAGGAGCAGACGCAACCAATTAAGACAGCTGTTGCTATTCAATAATTTTAACAATCCAGGCCTTAACTACAAAAACCTAATTTCGAGCAATTACAGATTTGCACTTTAACTTCCAATAAAAAATTTCCACTGGTCGAGTAGAACTAGGATACTCTTTATATTTCTACAGTTACATGTATTAATATGTGATCTAAATTTTCTAACAATTACTTTACTTCCTACAGGAAGTAGTTTGAACTTTTCCAAGTGCGTTTGAATTATTCATTTATTTTGGGACTGCATAGATTCAAATATCAGTTGATACTTTTAATTTTAACATTCCTGACTTTAATAAATAGGATCCATCTTGACACTTATTTTTTCCCCCAAAGGAAAAGCACGTTTGTGAGTTGACCTTCATGAATGGCAGATTGAGGTTGAATTTACCCTAGTTGAGATGTTTATTGAGGCCATAAAATTTAGCTTCTATATCAATGAATAATGGCATCATTGTGATTAACCATTTCCTTTTAAAAAAATTTTTATTTATTTATTTATTTATGATAGTCAGAGAGAGAGAGAGAGAGAGAGAAAGAGAGAGAGGCAGAGACACAGGCAGAGGGAGAAGCAGGCTCCATGCACCGGGAGCCCAATGTGGGTGGGATTCGATCCCGGGTCTCCAGGATCGCGCCCTGGGCCAAAGGCAGGCGCTAAACCGCTGCGCCACCCAGGGATCCTGATTAACCATTTCCTAAATATTCATACTGAACTCAGAAACATCCACAGAGAAGAGGTGGTGTGACGCCTATGGAGCTGTCTTTGCACACCTTGAAAGGCCTGTAGCAGAGCCAGCACAGTGACCACAACATCATGCCCAGCACACTGGAGCACTCCTATAGCTAATGTCGTGGTCTTTGGGGTGGCATCTGGTCATTAAACAGCACAGAGCAATTGCTTGTTGTAGAAAGCAGCTCAACAGAGTAGTCCAGAGGTTGTCCTGGATTAGAGGAATCAAAGTTGGCAGAAGGGTAAAGTGAATATTAATGGCTTTAATTTTATATTTTTAGCAATTTGACTCAGAAACAAAGTCAAGTATTTAAGCCATTGCTCTCATGAATTATTTATTGAAATTTTAAGCTGAAAATTTGAACAGATTGTAAATGTGTTTCTTTCTTTCTACCCCCTTATCATTTCAATCCAGTTTTTAGTGCTTCCTTAGATGCATTCTGTTCATAATACAATTACAGGATGGCCATGCTTTTGAACACAATATTTCAGGCATGCAGAGAAAAATAATTTTCTAGTACAGACTTGTTCTTCCATTTAGGGTATTAATATTTTAGATATAAAGTGTAACTTTAAATGTTTCAGTTTTGAAAAGATGTCTATCAAATGGAGGGTACAGAAATTAATTTTTTTTTACACATACTAGTTGCGAAGGAACAGTAGTTGGGAACAAAATTAGTGTTAACTTATTTCCCTCATGAAAAATAAAAGAGGCTCAAAATGATATTTTAAGGATTTAACTGTTCTCTGCAGCTTCAAAAGGATGCTTGATTTTGCAGCAATACTGTAAAGTCATTTCTCAGGAATCTGGTTCCCAGATGGCACTCTTTAACAGTCTGCCAAATTGAGCTCAGGATATGAATGTGTATATGAGTATTTATTTAAGATTTTAATTCATGTGAGTAAAAATATACCTACTCTGAAGTAATTTTCATCATTTTCTGACTTAAACCTGCTTTTTCTTTTTTTTTTTCCCATGCCTTTCAAATGAGTTTCTCAACATCGTAATCTGTTTGTTTGTTTTTTTAATAATGACTTCCAAACTTGGATCAGTAACTTGATTATAGTGACTTCCACCTGTCAATTCATGTTACCATTTTGAAATGTTCTCTTCCTACCAAGCAGTTAGAAGGGAATGAAACAGAAAGGAAGTTTGTACTGCACACATTCTCTATCCTTTTCAGTTATTCTCTGTTGTTAGGTAGTTACTGAAAGGGGGCATTAATTCTTTTGGGTTGCCAAGGCTCTGTAGCAAAAATGTATGGACATGTTTTTAAATGTTCTTTAATTGCAAGGTTAGATTATCAAAGAGTCTGCTTAGTTGCAAAGAAATGTTGTAGAATAGGAGGCAGGTTTGATGCTGGGACAAGCTATAAATAACTGAAGTTTTATGTAGTATTGTAGTTTCTCTTCATTTCTAGTTCTTAAATAACTTCTTGGATAGATAAATAAGTTTCTGAATGTCAACTCTCCATCCCTCAGCTCTTCATCCCCTTATATCCCCAAAGCCATGGGGCCTGATTGTGTCTTGGCTTGCTGGGTGAGACTTGATATTGTGGGCTTTTCTCATCTCTCTTTCATGAGAGAGAGAGAGGCAGAGACAGAGGCAGAGGGAGAAGCAGGCTTCCTGTAGGGACCCCAATGTGGGACTCAATCCCAGGACCCTGGGATCATGACCTGAGCCAAAGGCAGAGGCTCAGATACTGAGCCACCCAGGTGCCCCCTCGTCAGGGTCTTGATATTCAAAAGTCACCTGATCTATATTCATTGCTTGAGAATCTTACTTGGTGGCTCATCTGCTTAGCAGTTGACATGAGTTCATTCATGAGAGAATGACAGAATTTGCTTCCCTTGACCAGCCAGCATTTATTTTATAAAAAGATCCTTCAGAGGGTAAAACCAAAGGGACAGATTTTTGTTGAAGAGATTTTGTTGTCTTTCAAATTATTACCTGTAGGGCTGCATACGTTGAATTTATTAGACCTAACATTACATGCACTATAATATCGCTAGCCCTGTCAGTTTTGAAAATAAGAACTTCACTAGTCACTAGAGGCGTGTTAAACATTGCTTTTCTCTGAGTTCCTTGCTATACTCTGGTATGATTTACCTGATTATTTGTGTGAGGTGTGTGTGCTTACATATATTTTTGGAGCTACAGAGTAGAAAGTGGCACTTAATTCAGTAAGGGGAAGTTTTGGTGTCAGAAGTCGTTTCCTTGTTTGTCACACAATAAGCACTGATGGTGCATTTTCTCTATCTTACCTAAATGTCAGATTCCCAGAAGCCACTCTTAGCAGTCAAAATATTATTAAGCCCTGCCCTTGGGGTTCACATTATAATTAAGGAAGTGTCCCCAAGAGTTCACAGAGTACATTGTTTTGAGATAAATGCACAGGCTTCTCTGAGTATATAGAGATGAACAGTCATTTCAACCTTTTAATCAGGAAAACACTTCCAATGGGAAGTGACACTGATTTCTCATCTGGGCTTTGAAAGCTCTTTTGCTTTCATCTGCATCTAATTTTTCCCTGGATTTGCGACTATTTGAGGACAGGGACAATTACATTATTCCCTTATTTCCTTAGTTCCTGACACCTTAAGTGTCAAGTGTTTATTTGAAGATTGTATTTTAGTTAATTTTGACTTCCTGGACATTTTAAAGCCAGGCTTTGAAGATGGAAACTTATTTTTTTTTCTTTTCAAGTTTTCCTGTCTCTCAAAATTGGGAGGCAGATATGGCAAAGCAGCCATTGATCTTTTGGTTTCAATTGCCTTTTACTCATCATTCCAGAATAATATGTGGCATATTGCAAAGTAATCTAAAAGTAATACAATTTAAAAGAAAAATGTGTATTTACCTCAGTGTGTAATGCACTAAAATGGGAGCTTTGGACCATGTGCCTTTCAGAGTAGTCGGTGGAAGTCTTTATTTTTATGCTAATGTGCAAATGATGATCATTAATGTTTAATGGACATTTGAAGGATCTTCTGAGCTTATATGAAGTTTAAGAAAATTTTTATGTTTTCATATGATTACAAGTCACTTCATTTTGTGAGATAAATCTAAATATATGCTTTAGGCTTTTGGGTGGAAAAATACATTGGTTATATAGGTAGTTGGAGTAGCCTATAGAAGTTCAAGGGCAAGAAATTAAAAAAATTTAAAAGCAGGGACCAATGTTGGAAGTCACTTCTTAGAAGGACTCCTAAAATTACTTCAAGAAATGTTGTCAACAAGTTTATAGTAAGCCTCATTCCTTTGAAGTCAAGCTACCTGCCTTGATACCGCTTTGGCTAGCATTAAACACCAAGGCCAATAAGAAAAAAGTAAAAAATTACCTTTGACTTTGATACGATTACTTTGACTATGATATAACCATTTGAAGAATATGAGCATGAAGAAACTTGAAAATTTCTTAACATTTCATTTGAACTCTTTCTACTACACTTCAGGCTACATTTCTGTCACTATCCCCCACGATGGAACACAAAGTTCAATCAATGTGCATCGGTTGTCATGAACAGATAAGCATCTAGGATGAGAGCAGGGATTTAAGTGTCCCTTGACAAGGGTTTAGTGCCATCCCATTTGGTCACTTAGTAGCTGTATGACCTTAGGTTATTCTTCCTCCCTGTGATGACTTTGTTTCTCAGTGAACAAGAGAGAAATCACTGCTGCTTTCTTGGAGCTTAGCAAGTAACCCCTATTTGGGGGATATCCCTACCTCACAAAGATGATGTAATGACTACAAAGCCAGGTATGTAAAGTGTTAAGTGGCATATAGTCCTGCTCAATAAATGGTGTTGGATTATAATTGTAATCATTTTCATAATTTGGCTCTCTCTTCTTGACCTTATGAAGATACATGTCCCCTGCAGAAGAACATGGAGGGAAAAAAATCTGGTCCCTGAATCCTTAAATTGTGACAATTAAGCTATAGGCTTTTTTTTTTTTTAATTTTTTTTTTAATGAGAAGTTAGGCCTTTTTGATGTAATCCCTTCTTTTGACTGGGAATAGATATTAAAACAGGTATATTTTTCTGACATTTTATTTTATTTTATTTTATTTTATTTTATTTTATTTTATTTTTTAATTTATTTTTTATTGGTGTTCAATTTACCAACATACAGAATAACGCCCAGTGCCCGTCACCCATTCACTCCCACCCCCCGCCCTCCTCCCCTTCCACCACCCCTACTTCGTTTCCCAGAGTTAGCAGTCTTTACGTTCTGTCTCCCTTTCTGATATTTCCCACACATTTCTTCTCCCTTCCCTTATATTCCCTTTCACTATTATTTATATTCCCCAAATGAATGAGAACATATAATGTTTGTCCTTCTCCGACTGACTGACTTCACTCAGCATAATACCCTCCAGTTCCATCCACGTTGAAGCAAATGGTGGGTATTTGTCGTTTCTAATGGCTGAGGAATATTCCATTGTATACATAGACCACATCTTCTTTATCCATTCATCTTTTGTTGGACACCGAGGCTCCGTCCACAGTTTGACTATTGTGGACATTGCTGCTAGAAACATCGGGGTGCAGGTGTCCCTGCGTTTCATTGCATCTGTATCTTTGGGGTAAATCCCCAACAGTGCAATTGCTGGGTCGTAGGGCAGGTCTATTTTTAACTCTTTGAGGAACCTCCACACAGTTTTCCAGAGTGGCTGCACCAGTTCACATTCCCACCAACAGTGTAAGAGGGTTCCCTTTTCTCCGCATCCTCTCCAACATTTGTGGTTTCCTGCCTTGTTAATGTTCCCCATTCTCACTGGTGTGAGGTGGTATCTCATTGTGGTTTTGATTGGTATTTCCCTGATGGCAAGTGATGCAGAGCATTTTCTCATGTGCATGTTGGCCATGTCTATGTCTTCCTCTGTGAGATTTCTCTTCATGTCTTTTGCCCATTTCATGATTGGATTGTTTGTTTCTTTGGTGTTGAGTTTAATAAGTTCTTTATAGATCTTGGAAACTAGCCCTTTATCTGATATGCCATTTGCAAATATCTTCTCCCATTCTGTAGGTTGTCTTTTAGTGTTGTTGACTGTATCCTTTGCTGTGCAAAAGCTTCTTATCTTGATGAAGTCCCAATAGTTCATTTTTGCTTTTGTTTCTTTTGCCTTCGTGGATGTATCTTGCAAGAAGTTACTGTGGCTGAGTTCAAAAAGGGTGTTGCCTGTATTCTCCTCTAGGATTTTGATGGAATCTTGTCTCACATTTAGATCTTTCATCCATTTTGAGTTTATCTTTGTGTATGGTGAAAGAGAGTGGTCTAGTTTCATTCTTCTGCATGTGGATGTCCAGTTTTCCCAGCACCATTTATTGAAGAGACTGTCTTTCTTCCAATGGATAGTCTTTCCTCCTTTATCGAATATTAGTTGACCATAAAGTTCAGGGTCCACTTCTGGGTTCTCTATTCTGTTCCATTGATCTATGTGTCTGTTTTTGTGCCAGTACCACACTGTCTTGATGACCACAGCTTTGTAGTACAACCTGAAATCTGGCATTGTGATGCCCCCAGATATGGTTTTCTTTTTTTTTTTTCTGACATTTTATATAATCAGCTTTTTACAGTTTATTTGGTTAGACTAGCAAACCTGGAAACCAGAGAACAGATAGCCAAGTTATTTGCTTTTGCCCCTATATATGAAGGTCCAAAAACAATTCTTTTTTCTTTGAGAGTAAGAGAGAGAATGTGTGAGTGAGTTGGTGCAGGTGGGGAGTGTGGGGGGGAAAAGAGTCTTAAGCAGGCTCCATGCCCCTTTCGGGGCTCAATCTCAGGATCCTGAGATCATGGCCTGAGCTGAAATCAAGTGTCAGACATATAACTGACTGAGACACCCAGGCATCCTGGGACCAAAAACAGTTCTAGTACCTTTTATGAGAACTCAACTTTTTGTATAGTTTCAGAATTGTAAATGTTAGTTTGGTTTGCATTTTTTAAAAAAGTTTTGTTTCTATATTTTAGAAACAAAAACTTACATAAAACCAGAATCAATCTGTACATTAATCCAAATAAAAAATTTATCATTTTACTTTTATCCCATTTTTTCTCCTTAATTTCCAAGAAAAGTCTGTCATTTTGGCCATGAGGAGAGGAAGTTATCCTTTGGATAGGCAAAACAAGACACTTTTGTAGGGCTTATGAATTTTTTTTAAAAGGTGTTTGTAATCTCTAGGGAACTCAAATGCATACTCCAGCCATGTTTTCCATCAGACAGAAAACTTAGCTGCTTCTTTGGGGCGTCTTCCATTTGTTTTGTCCATCAAAAGGCTGCTACACTAACAGCATAACGTTTTGATTATAATATCGAAAGTATTTGTGGTTTTTACCCTAGACACTAAAAAAAAAAAAAATCATTAATAGCAATAGGCACTATTTGGGAGGTCAAAAATCTTGCTGCTGCTTACTTCCAGTTGTATATAATGGGGAAAAAAATCAAGAAACTAGGAAGCATACTTTTATGTTAATGCTCCTTGATAATAACGTTATTTTTTTTTAATTTTTAAAAAGAGCTTTGTTATCAAAAAGGTTAAATTGATTAGGTATTAAGTTACATATTGACCATGTAATGGTTATTTTTGAGTTTAGGTTAATGGAGTAGTAATGTTTTAGGGGTAATTGCCCAGGTATAATTTGAGCAGCAATCCCCAGTGGGGATGACTTAGATGTGACTTAGACATACTTTTTTGAGTATCCCTACTGAGTCACCAGCCCAACTAAACTCTGAGGCAGGGGGATGTGTTCTAACTTTTTCTTAAGAGCTTAGTACCATTGCTTCAGAGACCACTGATCAGATATGCCACATAAACCTAAGAAAATATGTTTCAAAAAGGATTCCTGAAAAGCCTTTCATTTTTAGGAAACAAGGTGTACTTGCCATATAAATTTAACTAACCCACATTAAGTTTAAATGATAGTGTAATAAAATTCCACTCAAGAAACAGATTATAAACATGCTTAGAACATATTTCAGGTAAACCAGTTTTTCTTAAGCTGAGGAGGAAAAGTAGAGGGAGGATCTTGGTGGCTTGAGAGAAGGAGCAGCTGGGATTTAACTGCATTAACCACTATCAATTTAACAAGGATTTTTCTCTGTGTGCTTTGAGCAATTTGGGGGAGAAATCTCTAAGTAAATATCAAGTATCACTGTTATTACATTTTGCTATTTCATTACAGTACAATAACATTGGCTCATAGATTTTTTTGAAAATCTGTATTTTCTGTATCTTTTTAGTTGACTGAGATATGGAAATAATCTTCAAAAGAATCAATGTATCTGGATAAACAATTTGGCTGACATGTTACTTGACTCTTGGCTTAATATCAAGAAGAAAAAATGTCTACTAGGTAGTTATCTCATGCTCTGTTTTGTGCATAATAGTATGTATTCACCTATAAAATGTGCAGTAGAGCATATATACACACTAAATAAGAATATATGTAGAAATTGTGTAAATATATGTGAAAATTGCTTCAAAGAATGAGGCATCAGATCCTGGGGGTCTCCAGATCTTTGTTTCTTTTGGTGCTGAATTCATTTTACAAAGGGGCTTGGTCTTTGTCTTGGAGGAGAAAGCGCAACAGTATGACAACTACATATGGGTGTCCAGAGCATGCTGATCCCAGATTATTAAGAAATAGAAGTGTATGTCTTTTTCTCATACTTTTCATTTGCCATTTAATTCTACTTGCAAGAACAAGGCAGGGGAAAAAAATCTCTTTATTGAAGACTGTGACATCCACAGACGTAAGCCTTGGGCTGCTGGAGCCAGAGATGGCTGCTCTAGGGATACTAGAAGCCTCACTGACCTGTTGGGCTGATGGGGTGGGGGCGGTGGGTGAGTCCTAGCCTGGGGGTATTGCATCCTCTCACTTGTAGACCTTTTATCTTGTGGCTTGTCAACCACATCCATTAAATATTTAATATTCACCGTGTACAGATCCTGAATCCTGGGTATGTACAAATAAATCTTACTCCTTTCCATCCCAAACTTAAGACCAAAAGTGGAAAAGATGAAATGTATTCTGAAGTCTTAATGTTTGCTTTTGTGTCTCAAGGAACACCTGACATGATTTACAGTTGGCAAGTCTTAGGGAATCCTGGGTTTGGAGGGATGAAGTAGGTAAGAAAATCATTGTGCTAGAGTATCCAAAGTATCTCAAATACTCAATTAGGTTTAGACAAACTGGATAAAAGCTCTCAGGCACTGCCATTACATTAATCATCTCTAACCTAGTAACAGCCCAGCCAGGTATTACCATTTTGCTTCTGCTTTGCTTCCAGTGGGTAAAGTGAAATGAGTCAGAAGAGTAACTTGTTTAGCTATGTAACCTTGGGCAAATAGCAGAGCTGGAATTTAAATTCAGGGGGTGTCTTAGCCTACTTAGCTTGTATTCCTCCTACTATTTTATCAAAACAAACTTCAACAGCCTTAAAAAAATGCTATTATTTCTAGTCCTATCTGACTGAAATCATTTTTAGTTATTTTTTTAACTAGGCCAGCTATACCCAAACTGGATTTGCATATATGATATGGTATTACCTCATTTGATCCATGGCAAGTATCTTTGTATTATGATTTGATTTTTTTCCCCTGGTTTGTGAGCCATGTAATTTCAAATAGATGTAATACTATAATATGCCATCATATTTAAGATCAGTAATAAGACCTCCTAATTTTAGAAGTATTAAATGAGCCATATGTGTGCCTTAGAAAAGAAGAAATGTGTTACATGTATGGTCTTAACACTGGTTAGTTGAAAAACAGTGCGGTATTTGAATTTTACTGATATGTGCACACAAAGGGCTTTATAAGTTTTATGACTGTCACACAGACATTTGTGAATGTTTAGTTGTATTTGCCGTGATAATGGAACATTCTTTTTAGAGCTATGGATTGTGAAACCTTACTAATCTAAATTGCTCAAGATCATGCTACCACACTTTGACCTTTATAGCACTGGTATGGAAAATACCTTTTAAAATAGAATGAGTAAATAATTTAGAATAGTTTCTTACCAGTTTTTAATGCTCTATTTTGCTTATTAAAACAAAACTAAATTCTCACTCTTCTTAATTCTAACATTCTTAGCTGGGAATAAGTGCTTACTAAAAATATGTAAAATGGAAAAATATGTGATAGAATATTTTTCTTATAGTTTAGGTCATTGTATATTAAATCTCATAAAAAGCCCTCATGACAATAAATAATTTAATGTCTTGTCTGAAAACTCAAATTGTAAGCAAAAAAATGAATTATAGTCCTGTCACCTAGTGTAATGGATTACAGAAAGACTACTTCATACTTCAGTACATTACCCAAAGTTCTACTATCAGTGTAGCTAGCCATTGGAGGGTTAGAAACAGGTGGTGAGCACAGAGCATCAAGTGTAACAATAAATAGCACAGTCTAATTCCAGTAAGATGAAACTCCTCTCTCATTGCAGAGATGAGTAGGGGATCAGATAATGACTCAGAAAAGCAAAGTCCAAGAAATGATTAAGCACAGGAACACTTGAAAAATTCTTTCACCAAGACTTAGAATAGAGTGATCACTTCTTTTCCTACCAAGTCAGTAGAAGTTATTTCTTGCTAGTTGTTAAAAATAAAGCATCAGGAGTAATTGCCTTTCATTAGTAGGAAGAAATATTTATTAAACTCTTATTTTATGAATGTGATATTTTAGACTACCAAACACAGATGAAACTAATAATAACCTAAGATATGGATATGAGAGAAGAATACAAGGATAATTTTCCTTTTAAATAACTGGTGGGATGGGTTGGATACAATAATAGAAAACACTTGATTTTTAAGGCTGGTAATATGTAAAGAGGAAAAGTACTGTTTATGAGAGAGGAGGTGGAAGAGAGTAGAAAGAAAATAACATTTGAATGTTTTAGTTAATGCCTTGTGTAATTTTTTTTATTTTTATTTATTTACGATAGTTACACACACACACACACACACACACACACACACACAGGCAGAGAGACACAGGCAGAGGGAGAAGCAGGCTCCATGTACCAGGAGCCCAATATGGGACTCGATCCCAGGTCTCCAGGATCGCGCCCTGAGCCAAAGACAGCCGCTAAACTGCTGTGCCACCCAGGGATCCCTGCCTTGTGTAATCTTATAACCGCTTTGTAAGATAGGGTAGTTGCCTGTTTTTACAGATATGGAAACTGAGAAGTTCAGTGGCTTACTCAAGGTCATATGCTTAATTCAAGTGGAAACTCTCATTACATGTCCTAACCCAATGTTCTTTCCAATATAATATTCTGCCTCTAAAGTATGCCTTAAAGAAATATATAAAGATTGAATAAAGGACCTTTTAAAAAATGTGTTCATATGTATTTGTCATATATGTCCTCTAGGAAGTTGGTTGGGTAGGAAGGAAGTTTTGGAGTTACTAAAGAATTTTTAGATCCTATGGGTAAGAAATTATGCAGATTTTTTAGAGGTACGGTGCTTTAAACAAGTGCTTCTCAAACTTTGATGTTTATATAAAACACCTTATGATCCAGTTCACATAGAGATTCTGACTTATTAGGTCCAGATCTCTGGCAAGCTCTCGGGTCATAACAATGGGGACCACACTTTGAATAACAAGGATGTCAGCATCAAATGCTGGTGGTCACACACTGAAGTGTAGGTTTACCTGAGGTGCTGGCGGGGAGATAAGGCTTGAGTGTAATCTTAAAGATGAGTAGGATTTGAGTGAGAGGTGGCAGGGAACTGCAAGAAGTATGGCACACTGGTACAAAGTTTTAATCAAACATTTTTCAGGGCCCTTGTATGGAAAGCAATGAGTAAAGTTACACATGATCTCCACTTCTGGGGCCCTCATTTTTTGGGAAGTGGAGAGTGGGAAGCACAAGGAATGCATTTCCAGGTCAGCAGATTGGAGGCAGGATCAATGATAGGTTGGGCGCATGGAGGCAGGATCAATGATAGGTTGGGCGCAGTTTGAGTGGTGCCTTGAGCAACCTGGCTAGGGGGTTTAAATGTTATCTCCTAGGTAGTGGGATTATTTCCAAAAGCTTTTGAGCTGAAACTTCCAAAGTTAAAAGCAGAGATTGAGAAAGATCAGATAATGAAATAGTACATGAAATGGACTGGCTGAGCACAAGGCTGGAGGTTTGGAGAGAGTTAGGAAATTGTTGCTGTTCCTGGGTGTTTTGATATGGTTGACAACTGCTGAAAGTAGTGGAAATGTAAATGAGAAATGCTCATTTAAAAAGGTGTTTCAAGTAAGACATGATGGGGGTTGATTAGCATGAAGGATCTAGAAGAAACCACTTTTGAGCTTGTGTAACCGCTTGCAGAAATGGGAAAGGCAGCCGACTCTGGGGCAAGGTGGAAGTGAGGTTTCAGCACAGTGCATTGGATGCACGGTAGAGCATCCACACAGAAGTGGAGTTGTCAGGCTATTGTTCAGAAATTATGGCTGGCTATGTCGATTTGAGAGTCCTCTGTGAAGAGTGACCAGGCATCTGTAGGGAAAAGCCCAGCTCTGAGGAAGCGAGGGTGGAGAGGAAGTTTCACTGGCTAAGGACTCCACTTCCTTTCCTTCTCTGCCCCCTCAATCATCTGCGTAAGTGTGCATCTGTTTCTGCCTCCCCTGTTCCATTGACCTATTACCTCACTTTCTGCCTATACTCCATATGGTCTGGATAACTATAGTTTTAACCATTCTTTCTTTCTTTTAAACTCAAATAAAAATTCCCTCTTTTTGTTAAAATTCAACATTGTTTTCTGTAATGCCTTCTGGAAATGTGAGGCCTGATTTCTTAGCCCAGCAATTACTTTGCTTTGGAAAAACCGGCAGTGAGTGTGTCATGCCTCTTGCCCCATTTGGATATTCACATCAGTTTAGAGAATCTAACATCACTGTATGTCCTGGCCTTGGGGTCTGTGAGTTGTGAATGTCACCACTGTTTGTGGTTATTCACAGTATGGCCCACTGTCAGCCATACCTAACTCTATACTCATTTACTCCATGGATTCTCATGCAGAATGAGCAAAAAATTGTTGCTTGCTTTTCTTTCCTCTCCTCCCCTTCTAAATCCAAATAACTTGTTTCTTACCTACAACTATTCAAAAAAGAATACATACAATTTCAGGTACATTGCACTTAAATTCATACAACAAAATGTATTTATCTTCCTGTTACCCCTCCTTGAAAGCTCTACTCCCAAACAACACTGAAAACAAACCCACAAAGTTGACAAAATGATATCCAATTTAGCCTGACACAATTTTGTAACCAAAAACTACTTCCACTTCTATCTGTCAAGGTTGCAAAACAAAAAATACAAAAATCTTTTAAGACATGGGTGCCACCAGGGTATTTGATTCACTCAGTGTATAAATAAATGTATGACCATATGAATGAATGAGTTCAACATGTATTGAGCTCCTGCTATATGCCCAGCACTGTTCTAGGTATTGGGGATTCAGTTTCATAGTGAAGAGGACAAAACCCTGCCATTCTTAGGCGTACGTTCTGATAGAGAAGGCAGGTGATGAAAAACAAAGATAATGTAAGATGGTGATAGGATTATGAAAAAACAAAAAGAGGAGAGAGGGCCTGTCTGGAAGGTTCTTTTGGACACAATATTCTAAGCATATGTTGAGATAAAAATTCACATCCAGTAGATTTCAGAGCACTAATAAAACTGAAATTAATGTTTTATTTTAACAGTATCATAAATAGTTTTGGTATAATTATCTCTTAAGAAAAGTTCACTGAATTGAAGCTTTAGTGTGCTTTAAGAATCAGATAGGAGTACACCTGAAACTAGTGTAATATCATGTGTCAGTTGTACTCAAATAATTCTTTTTTAAATCAGAAAGGCACACTAATTTTTGAAGGTTGGGGTCCATATGTGTGTGTATGACTCCTGTCCTCCTCAGCACCTGTACTCTCAACTTGGCAGACTGCTGGCTAGCACTGATCAGATGGTTAGATGCTTATGATATGGATTATGCTTATGGATTTTCCTCAAGAGATTTGTTGTCCATTGCTCTCCTCACATATTATGTGTATATACTTGAACTGTGCATTCAATCATGAACCCACCATGGCTGCTGGTTTACCATGTGAATTCCAAGCACACCCACAGACTTTCAAGGCATTTTGCCTTCTGATCACGTTTTGGTTATCTACCTGCATTCATCTCCCTTCCACATAAGCTTTGTCACTTAGGCCATCTTCCTCTCTTTTGCTTTTCCTAGACAGCCATTCTTAGAGTCCAGGCCATCTTGTCACATCCATGAAGCCCACCCTCACTAGGAGAAGAAGCCAGACAGTTACTAGTCCCAGTTCAGCCAATACTGCCCATGTGGGCATTGGCCAATTCCCAGGCATTGGCCAATTCCCAGACCTCTTTATCCTTTGATTTCTTTATCTGTAAAATGAGGGAAAACACTAATACTTGCTGCATAGGGACCATTGTAAGGATTAAATGAGTTATTACAGGTAATGAACTTAGATGCCTGACATATAATAGTCACTTTATGTTAGCTATTCAATTATTAATTACTACTGATACTTTTTTATGGTGAAATCTTAGACTGCTCTTTGTTCTCTGGATTCCCATGGTTTGTACAATGCACACGATAACCTTATTCTTTCTTTCATATTTTTACTTGTATGGTTAACACTAAACTCTAGTATATCTAGAGCTAGGTGGAATTAAAAAACACTGGGTAAATGACGATATAGTAGATAAGAGTGTGCACACTGGCAGGCAAAAAGAATTCTTAGGGTTGGATCTTACACTTAAATGTGAGAGGAGCTGAGTTGCTCTTCTGTTTTGACTCTTAGATATGGCTTAATTTATAAATTTCCTAATGGTAATATTGTGGTTACAAATACTTAGCATGAGATCTCCCCTCTTGACTAAATTGTAAGGGCACAATACAGTGTTAACTATAGGCAGAATGATCACCTGATCAGACCAGATCACCAGAACTTATTTATCTTGTATAACTGAAACTATATGCCTGCTAAACAGCAATACGTCTTTCCCCCTCCTCCAGTGTGTGGTAACTATCATTACACTATCTGTTTCTGTGAGTTTGAATATTTTGGATACCTCATGTAAATAGAATCATTCAGTGTTTGTCCTTTAGTGACTAGCTTATTTCACTTAGTGTAGTATCCTCTAGTTTCATCCATATTGTATTTGAAGATGGCCAGGATCTCCACTTCTGGATATATATCCAAAACGATTGAAATCAGGATCTCAGAGAGCTAACTGTACTCCCAGGTTCATTGCAGCATTATTCACAACAGCCAAAATATGGAAACAACCCCTATGTCCATTGATGGATGAGTGGAGAAAGAAAATGTGGTACAATATCTACAATGGAGTATTATTTAGTCTCATAGTATTCTTAATTTTGTATGTTCACCTCAGTTAAAATCCTCAGTCTTTGATTCCCTATAGTTTCTTAATAAAGATGCAGATCAAAAATGCTTTGTGGTTAATAGGGTAGCTGAGTCTTAAGAAAGGATTGAAAGGATGAAATTCTTAAGTGTACTAAGCAATTTGATTTTATCCTTGGAAGATTAAGTGAGAAAAAAAAGTAAGGCATTTGTAAGAGGAGAAAGTAGGAGGAGAAACCCTTCCAGAAGAGAGACCTCAGCATGTGTGGAGGGAGGAGGGGTGTAGTAGAGGGACTAGTGTGGTTTCCTTTGCTTGGAGAGAATGATATGACCCAGGGGTATTCCTGAAGACTCTATGCAACATACTGTAATAGGAGAGGAAGGAACTTTCAATACTCTTGCCCTTGTATACAAAATTAAAAAAAAAATTGGTATTTAGAATAAACTAAGAACTCTAAGCCTATTAAATCTAAATCTTAAGGAATTGAAGGCTATAGATCTTATGATCACTCGATGTCCCTCCAATATCTGGATTGCCATAACAATAGTTGTAAACACTGACTTCATTATAACTGATAATATTCAATAGTGTTCTTAGAAAAAGATGAAAGCAAAAATGTGTTTCTGTATCCTAAATGTAAAGTACCTAAAACTATTGAATAGCCCACTAATAATTTACTCTTGTTTTAATCTAGTATATTATTAGGAATGAGTATTTTTACTGTTTCCTTAAAGACTTGCTTATAAATAGACACTTTGTCCTCCTGATTTTAGTGACAGTTGTATTAAAGTATAGAAATGGGCAGAGTATTATTTTACCAGGAAGTTAGTAGTAAATTATCTTGTCTGAAGGTCTAAAGTCTTTTTTTTTTTTTTTGAGGGTCTAAAGTCTTGTTTGAAAAATCAATTCATTCATAAAATGATGAAAATTATGGAATCAGGAAGGACCTATCTTAGGTACACTTTTGAACTTTTAAGTATTCAGCCCCCACTCCCAAATATATTGGTCATGATTCTCTTCCTCCTCCTCCACTCATAAGTAAATAATTTGACAATCTGGTGTTTGAGGTTGGTGTTTTTCTTCTGGTTTATTGAAACTTTAAGAAGAAATTTGGGGTTACATCACTTGAAAGCTTATTTTTTTGTCAGAAGATCGCTTTTCTGGAATGACTTTGATAGCTTACTAATTATCAGTTACTTTGTGATTTTAAAGGCATTTTTAATTTCATTAGAATTAAAAATTTTCAAGGAGATAGATACTCAAAGTTGTCAGCCTTCAAATCTGGAGCACATTACCCCACAATTACAATCAAAGTAATATCTGAGGACATCTATTTATATTAGTTCGGAATGCTTAGTCATGTCATTCAGTTGACAAGTGTCCATTGTCTTTTTTGGACTTACCTAAAAGGCCCTCTAGCCAGACCAGTATGTCTCTACGTCCTTTTTAATTTGCAGTGAGAATTGTTAATTTCAGAAACTGTACTTTTAGTGAATGTTCCTTTGTAAGAGGTAAAAATCAGACTTTCAGAGCTGGAAGGAACTAAAGATTAATATCATTTGATGCAGTTCTTTCACAGAGGAGAAAGTGGCTCAGAAGAAGTCGAGTGGCATTTGCAAGGAGCCCAGTGTATCCTACCCAGCGTGGTAGGATAAGATAGGTATTCTGACTTCAGTCCCACCTCCTGGTTTGGGGTTATTTCCTCTGTGCCTCACTCCCTGCTTCACCAGAGCAGCAAAAGACTTGGACAAGGGTAATATTTCATTTTACATGATGCTAACCTTATTTATTTTGATGACTGGCATTCATATTGGCACTTGATCTACATTTTAATTTATTACCCTATTTTAGATTTAGTAAGCTGAATAACATAAGAGCTAGAATTAAGTTTCAAAGGAAACTATCTGCATGAATCAGCAGACCAGAATATGTTCACGTTATTTCACATTTTACCATGTGAAGAAGGAAGTCTACTAATGGCAGTTTCATTTTTTGTTGTAGCCACCAACCATCATACATTTTTTTTTATTCATGTTTTGCACCTCTTTTCAGCAATTTCTGTTTTCATGTTTTAAATTTGATGGCTTTGTAACTCTATTTACTCATGACTATTTTTATAGAAACTACTTTGGTATTGTAACTTTTTGTGTAGGGTATTCTAATAAAGTGGCCTTGGATTCACGCTCATTTAATCTCTAACCACATTCAGATTAATTATTCCAGTGTTATTTAGTTCAGATTGCCTTAACTGGGGTAAACAAATCAGAGATTAGGCAGTAGGAAAATATGTCTAAGGTAGTTTCTTACTAATGCCTCTTGTTTGTAGATGTAAAATAGCAATGCTTGATATGAGGAAATTATAAGATGAATGCAACAAAAAATAACCCGTGAGAGTCTCCTGACTAGTATTCCTTTAAAGCCAGAAGTGGTTGACTTTTCAGAAAATCACTTCTGTGCTTCTTGCTTCTTGAAACATTCTGTTCTGTGGACCCAATACATGTTTTTTATGTTTAGGTGTTCTTTTCTGGATCCCTTGGAGTGTTGGTGCTTATGGAGTGTTAAGTAATAAACTCAATGACTTTCCCTGTCCTTTAGATCCCTGGACCAAGACCTCCTGAGAGCCAGCTTAGTGTGCAGTGACAGCAACAAATCAAGTGCGTTTTTATGGTGCCCTCTTAAGCATGCCTAAGCACAGTGAAGCATGTGAGCTTTATTCAGTGCATTCTTGAAAATTGTTGGCAGGAGTTCCAGGCTTTTCACTTAATTTTGAGTTTCTCTGTGCTTTTTGTTTTAAATTCTAGTTGGGTGAGTCGAGAGGAATTATGTTTCATTTTAACTTCCTTTTTCAGAGAAGTAGCTAAACTAGTTGAAGCTGTGGTTTCAGTTAAGATGTCATTTTAAGTTTTGTATATTTTTTAGGGCAGTGGCTCTCAACCCTTAGCATGCATCAGGATCACTTGGAGGGCTAGTAAGCCACATTACTGGGTCCCATCCCTGGTTGCTGATTCTGTAGTTATGGAGTAGGACTTGAGATTTTTTTTTTTATTTGCAGTAAGTTCTAAGGTACTGTGGATGCTGCTGGTCTGGAAACCATAGTTTGAGAACTTCTATTGTAGGGACTTAACCAATGGGAACTACTCCAAAGAGAAGGTATGTGAAATAGTTATCTTAAGAATATTTTTACTGGGCAGCGGTTTGGCGCCGCCTGCAGCCCGGGGTGTGGTCCTGGAGACCCGGGATTGAGTCCCACGTCGGGCTCCCTGCATGGAGCCTGCTTCTCTCTCTGTGTTTCTGCCTCTCTCTGTGTCTATGAATAAATAAATAAAATCTTAAAAAAATTTTTTTTACTTAAGTTTATATACTTGACAAAGCCCGTATTATATGAATAATAATTTTAACAAAAAAAGATTAGTCTTCAGAGTTCCTTTGGAGGTGATGCTACAAGTACACAAGTTACATTGACATTAGTAATGCATGCTGGTGGATGAATAATGGTAGGGCTTCATACTCATATGGCTCAATAGTTCATACCTATCTGAGCTATTGGGTCTCTAGAGTGATGGTGTTTTCAGGTAATGGCACTGTCCTGTGGGACTTTACTGGAAATTGACATTTAAGAATTAAATATGTGATAGATTCTCACCATTTTAGGCTGAAGGAATGGCATATTTGGCTCTTTAGTGAGAATTAACAGGTCCTGTTGTGTTAGAGTTTCTTTTTTTTAATATCTTATTCATTTATTCATGATAGACATAGAGATTGAGAGAGAGAGAGAGAGAGAGAGAGAGGCAGAGCCACAGGCAGAGGGAGAAGCAGGCTCCATGCCAGGAGCCTGACGTGGGACTCGATCCCCGGACTCCAGGATCGTGCCCTGGGCCAAAGGCAGGCGCTAAACCACTGAGCCACCCAGGGATCCCCTGTGTTAGAGTTTCTTGACTGAAGTCAGAGTATAGGATGGGATTCAACAGGAAATGGCTGAAAGATGGAAATGGGGCATGTAACTAAAATTAAGTTCAAGATTAAAGCCCAGGCAGCCCTCTAGTTTAATGCGGATGAGAGGGAGTAAATGAATCGTCAAAATGTCCCCTTAAAATGATTCTCAGTACTTGGATAGATTTTTAGAGAGAAGCTGAAGTGTTTGTTTTGGTGTATGTTTTGAATACTGAATCAGAGCTAAACAGCATTCTATCTCTGAATTCATGGCATTCACAGTCTAGTAGAAGACACTGCGGGGGGTGGGTGGTCATCTGTGGTACATCACAGTATAATGGAATGCAGTCTGCTTTGGGTAGATAAGGGGCTCACATGGGAGAGGCCTCTGGGAGAATACAGGAAGTCTTCAGAGGCAGGTGAAATGTGAGCTTAATCTGAGAGAATGAGTAGCTCAAAAGAAGGAGAATATAATCAGGAGACTTCTGGAAAGAGAAAACTTTTTCTTGTCTCCCATGTAGAGCTGGGAGAAATCAGGAATGTTGAGAGAATTCTAAGGATGTTTTGTGGGAAGAATGTTGGGTTTGTGCTGGGGCAAGTCAAGAAATGAAGTAAGAATAAGTGGGCAGAGCATAAATGCAAATGCCACATTGGGATTTTACTCAAGGGAAATAAGCCATAAAAAATAAAATAAGAATGTTAAGGAAGGACACCTAGAGAACATTCCATTTTAGGAAAGTTCTTGAAGTTCCATAAAGGAGGAGAGGAAGGTGTAGAGAAAGGGTGAAAACAGAAAAAGGCCTGAGAAGGAAGAAATGAATATGAGCAATATTAAGGAGCTAAAATTGCTAGGATTTGGTTGGTAGCGAAGTGAGTTTGAAGGGGAGGAAGTTGTTTGGGTTAATTAGGGTTTAGCTTTCTGGCTCTGAAACATAGCCCTTCACAGGGTTGGAAAATATGGAAAAATAAACAGAATTGGGGATTAGATGATACTTGCACTGGAAAATAACTTTTTTTTTTTTTTAAAGATTTTGTTTATTTATTCATGAGAGACACACAGAGAGAGGCAGAGGCAGAGGGAGAAGCAGGCTCCATGCAGGGAACCTGATGTGGGACTCAATCCTGGGTCTCCAGGATCACGCCCTGGGCTGAAGGCAGTGCTAAACCCTGAACCACCTGGGCTGGCCTGGAAAAGAACTTTTTAAATTTTACATTCTGAGCTAATGCTAGTGGGGATGTAAAGGACAGATCTGAGACAAGTTGTCTGGGAAGTACTAGTTGAATTTGGTTTGGACTAAATATGGTGAAGGTAGAGAGGGGGAAGAAGAAAGAGCTCATTAGGTGCCTTAGTCTTAGAAATTTCAAAAAGATATTTGCAAAAATAGTGGGAAAATTGAAGTTGATTGCAGTAAATGCCAACTAGTCTGAAGGATATTGGATTGAATGTATATTGACCTTGAAAGTTAATTGAAAGGCAGGGTTATATTAATCTGAGTTTGAAAGCCAATTATGTTATTCCTTTGAAGCATGTCCATTCTTTCTCAGTGGTTTTTATAGGATGATTGGTGATACTTTGATAATATTATGAAATTTCAAGTGTTATGTGGAAGGCTAAATAGAAAATGGAAAATCTGTCACAGGTGGTATATGTAAATAGAAAAGTTTTACATAATGCATGATGTTGGCTTTCTAATAAAAGACAGGTAGCTTTATACAAATTGCAAGAAAGATAAACCATAAAATATTAAAGACAATTTTTTGGACAATCAATTTCTTAGACTTCATTTATTCTACTTATGAAGTAGATTGGTGTTGGTTTTACTAGTCTTGAGAGGTTTGGAAGATATAGTCACGAAGGAAGAGTAATTCTCCATTATCTCATTCCTTTTTCTTATGTCACCTGTACTTCTTACATGTTTGTAATTTTACTGTAGGACAAATGTCTTTGTGGATTTCCATATGAATTTAGTGACAGTTCAGTTTTGAATAGAGTTTTGTTGACACAAATTATATGCAGATAGTATTATTGTTGATAGTGGTTACTGTGGATGGTTAAAAGGGAGAATAAGGAATAGGTGCCATCAAAAAAATTTTTTTTTTTTAGCTAGATGATAACTTCTATTGCTTTGATTTGGCTTTCAGGCGAGATGGATTTGGGTTTGAATTATAGCTATATAGGAAAACTTATAGAAAGTCATTTAATCTCATTAAGATTTGGTCTCCTATCTGGAAAATGGGAGACCAAATAGAGCCAAATTGAAGGAAGAACTCATATGAAATGCATATAACAATGCTGATGTAGGACTTGTATTAGTTTCCTGTGGCCACTGCTCAGTGACTTAAGCAACATAAATATATTCTCTTATGGTTCTGGAGGTCAAATGTCTAAAATGAGTCTTCAGGGGCTAAAATCAAGGTGTCAGGAGGTCTGGTTCCTTCTTGAGGCTCTAGAGGGAGAATCTGTTGTTTGCCTTCTAGAGGCAGCAGGTGTTCCTTGGCTGTTGGCTGCATCATTCTTTTCTCTGTCTCCACGGTCACATCTCCTTCTCCGATAGCAGTTAAGCCTTTCTCTTCTGCTCTCTTATCAGGACACTTGTGATTACTTTTAGGGCCCAACTTGATAATCCTGGATAATGCCTTGTCTCAAAATCATCAACTTAATCACCTGCAAAATCCTTTTTGTCATGTAAGGTGACATTTGCAGATTCCTGGGATTACAGTGTGAACATTTTGGGGGAAGGGGGTGTTGTTATTCTTGTCTAGGATAGTACTCAAATTATCAATATTGTGAACAAAAAATAAAGAATTGGAGATGGAATATTCGTGTTTAAACTAGGAAAATTTACAATAGTACACTATGAAATATCAGTATACAATATATTTTATATACAGTAGTATTTTAAAGAATGTACCTAACCATTCTGGATTGCATGAAAAATGGGACCTCATATATTATTATGTAATGGCTTAAATAAGGTTTAATTGGAGGACCATCTAAACTGGTCAGATGTTACAGGACATATTTTAATATGACCATGATAGAGAAAATAAGATGATGATTTTTTACTACTTTAAATTTGAAGGATAAGCAAGCTTGAATGCATTTTTCTGGGATAATGAGAACTCTGGGCTCCTAGCTTATTTATACTGAGCTGCAATTCTTTGAGCATTCAGTATATATTTCCTGAGTGTCAGCTACCATGCAGGCCCTGAGTTAGGTCTTGCCCTTGGATATACCAGGATGTTTTTCATTAACTTCTCAGGTGTGTAGTCATTGCATGGCTGTTTGCTTTGCTTACACTTTTGATATCTTTTTCTAGATTGCAGTCATTAAATGACCCTTTCCACTGATTTTCAGCCCATAGGAACCTTGAGTGTGCTTTAAGAGGAGTTAAATTCTTAGATCCTCTAAAACAGTGGTTCTCACTCAACCATGGGCGATTTTGCTCCCCAAGGGACATTGGATAATGTCTGAGGACATTTTTGATTGTCATGGCAAGTATGAGTGGAGTGCTGCTGGTATCAGTGGATAAGGCTAGGAATGCGGTTTAATACCCTACAATGCACAGTATAATTCTCCCACAATGAGGAACTTATCCAGTACAAAATGTTAATGCTGCCAAGGTTGAGAAACCCTCCCTGCTCTAAACTTATATTGCCTCCATGAACCTTTGGATTAGATAAAATTGTGAAAAATTAAGGTTTTTTTCTATCTTGGAATTGCCCCCACAAACATTAGATAAAGAGAAGTGTATTTAGAACAGGCAAAATTTAGGACTAAAATGATAAAATTAGGCTAGGGATTTTTTTTGAGGTTGGAAGGGGTCCTAATTTTTCCCATAGTGGAAATTAAAATTTTGAAACAAGTATAAGTTAGAGGCAAGAGAGAATAATTTACTTCTAAGCAATATGGAGACTTGTGACTGTGTAGGATAAACAAATAGTTTAGTGTGTATTACTTTGACTATGGAATTGTACTATCTGCACACATAGCTCATTTTGCATAAATTACAGCTGAGGAATCAGGATGATAGCTTACTGATAACAGTTTATATACTCTTATGCTTTGCCGCAAAGAATGTTCATGTGTATCAGAAAGGAAAGAAGTTTTTACATGCTAGGCACTTTAAATATATCTCAATTGGGGCGCCTGGGTGACTTAGGCAATTTAAGTCCCAACTCTTGATTTTGGCTCAGGTCATGATCTTAGGACCTTGAGATTGAGTCCACTGAGTCAGGCTCCATGCTCACTGGGGAGTCTGCCTCTCTTACTCCCTCCCCCCCTCCCCTCACTTATGTGCATGCTCTCTCTCTCAAGTAAATAAATATGTGTGTGTGTGTGTGTGTGTGTGTATGTGTATATATATATATATATATGTATGTATGTATATATATATATATATCTTAATTTTCATGAACCTAAAGGTAGATACAGCTTTATTTTAATATAAGAACATGTGCCTTCAGGAAACCAAAAGATTTTCCCATTTCATCTTATTTGTGTTTAACTTATAATCTTACTTATTTATAGTTGATAAGTACATGTCTTACAGAAACTGGCTTAGCAGGGGTGAAGTACAGGAAATCTGTACCTTGCAGTTGTTCTTTCACTCTGAGAATTATCATGATGCATTTCATTTACTTATAAGTCTTCTAGAAAGTGCTTTGGTAGTTTTTCCTATGTGGAATCTCATAATGAGCTAAACTTTTGCCAAAAAGATAGTAATGGGGAAATTCTGACATTGTCTCTGGGAGACAGATTTACACAGGATATGGTAATTGCCATAGATAGGTTTTGAGTCAACACTTCGAGCGAATATTGAGAGACCTATTTCAGGATAACATAGAGGCAATTGTTTTTTCAGAATTAAAAAAGGTAAATTATTTAAAAAATATATGATGATGGGAAGTGTGTACTAATACCTAACATGGTCTTAGTCTATGGATTATAGTCAATGGAAAGTATGGATCACATGAAGTCTTAATAGTTTTATGACTCTGGGAAAGTTTTAAGCTTTTGGAGTCCCAGTAATCATTTGATGGTTGTGGGGATTAAAGGAGATAATGTATAATAGTCAATGTCATGATTAATATGAAGTGCTTAATAAAGATAATTATTTTAATATACATTATATAATGAAGCATAAAGTAAGCTTAAAACAGAGCACAATTGCAAAATACTTCATAATAACAGTGTCCCTGGGGCGCCTGGGTGGCTCAGTAGTTGAGTGTTTGCCTTTGGCTCAGAGTGTGATCCCAGGGTCCTGGGGTTGAGTCCCGGATTGGACTCCCCACAGGGAGCCTGCTTCTCCCCCTGCCTATGTCTCTGCCTTTCTGTCTCTCATGAATAAATTTTAAGATCTTAATAACAGTTGGGCCAAAAAACATGGAAAAAATTTTTGAAATTTAAGTAAAATGGATCTCTTGTTGCAGGACTTCTTAGAACTTTAATTTGTTGTTGTGTATATTTGAGAAGAAAAGGTAGAACACCTGGGAAAAATTTTCTACCTTAAATCCTATTAAAATTTTGCTATCTTCTCATGTTTCATGATACACAGTTTGAGAGACACTGACTCTGAAAGTACCTCATCTAGCACATTCCAGTATCATGGTACTAAAAGATTTATGCTTATAGTTGATTTTCATATTGCCATTGAGCATGGGTTTGAGCATTTAGAAGGATACCTGAGATAGGTAGTTCAGTATTCTCCTAAATTGTACTTTTAAGACAAGAATTTTTTTTTTTTAAGATTTTATTTATTTATTCATGAGATACAGAGAGAGAGAGACAGACAGACAGAAGCAGAGGGAGAAGCAGACTCCATGCAGGGAGCCCGACATGGGACTCAATCCTGGGACTCCAGGATCACACCCTGGGCTGAAGGCAGGCAACAAACCGCTGAGCCACCCAGGGATCCCCACAAGAATGGTTTTGACAAGATTTTTGTTGACAATTCATTATTTTCCCTCCTTTGAGGAGAAGCAACTAGCAATTTAGTCATTGTGTATATGCATGTAGGATATTACACAGTTTAAAAATGATCCAATAGTAGTTCCTCAGCTCTTCTCTCAACAGCATTTTTTGACCCTTTTGGTTTCTCTTCCTTCTTCCCTTACCCCTGGCATGCCACTCTTCCCATCACAGGAGATGGTCCTCTGTCAACTTTGCTGGTTTCTCCTCTACTTATTAACCCTTACGTGTTGGGTTTTCCGGAGCTCAGTCCCTAGACTTCTCTACCCTTATTTTCTAGGTGATACTATTTTAGCCTTGTGACCTTACATTTCATCTCTATGCAGACAGTTCTGCAGATTATATATCCAACCTAGATTCCTAGCTTGAACATCTTGTGTGTCTAATTACCAATTAATCCCCATTTCTACTTTGTAAAGTGTCTCAAACTTAACATGTCTGAAACCAAAACCCACTATTTTCATTACTGCTGCTACCTGGCATTGTTACCTATAGAAGGAAATATGGGTAAGTCCCTAATTGACATCTTCTCTAGCCTCTCCCCAATATATTTGATATAGTTGAATGTGTAATTCCATTTAGTACACTGCCTACATAGTGGGTACTCCATCCTGCATTGAAAATTGACCATTTCTGGTTTGCAGTCTAATGGAGAATATATGTGTGTAAGTCTCCAGTGTGAAATCATTTGTATGTGACAGCAAACACTGCATAAAGTAGAAGAGAATTACAAAGAATATGTGGTTCTGAGGGTTAGAAAGAAAACCAACCTTTCAGCTTCAGTGTCATTTTTTTAGGCAGCGTCAGTGTCTTCAGATGCATGCAGTTTTCTTCCTTTCTTTTGGAGTGAAACTTAGCTATTCTTAGTAGGTGTGGGAGGGTGTGAAATTTAATAAATTATTTTTAACAAGCACTACTCACTTGATTGTCATGTTTGGAAAAAGCATTTTATGTTGCCAGGGCAAAAACTGTTAAGTTTCCAGGAGTTTTTTCTCACATAGGTAAGTTCAGAAATCATTGAGTTTATCTATTTGTGCTCACTAATTACCTCCAGATTTCATGCTATTTTCCCAACTGACATTTTTACAGTTTCCACATTCAGGTAGAACTGCATTCTGCAAGTTTCATGGGAGATGAAAATCTATGAGTCACATGTGTCTAGCATTACTGGAAGATTGTCCAATGGAATGCAGTTTCATTTTTAGGGATGAAGGTGGGAGGAAAGGAAGAATTTCAGTTTTTTTAAATGCAGCTTAGAGAGAAGGAAAGATAAGTGCAGTATTCTAAGAATTCATCTTGATCTTGTTGTTCACAGGTCTCTTCCTCCTGCTTGATGCAGTCATTAAGGAAAGGTGGTGGTATTTGCTCTCTATTAAATAATGCAGTGGATGAGCTTCCATTAATAGAAAAATAGAATATTTTTCTTTTTTTTTTTTGGAATAAAAACAAGCCATTTCCTCAGTAGTATTAGGAGTTATTTGCTTGTTTATGTTTTTGAAAATTTCACTCAGTACCCTTTAGTTTATGTGGAGGCAGCCATCTCATTTCATATATAAGAATAATGCCACTGGTGTCCTGAGAAGGACATCTGTTCTGCATTGTCTCCGCTGTCTCCCACTGCCACACATGTGACTCCCCCTTTCCTCGTACATGTCTGACAGATTGAAAGCAGATGCTGTCCACACACTTCTGCTTGTGATTGCTTATGAAATCATGACTCAGAGCCTCATTTCTTGAAATATTTTTAAAGTTGTGAACAGGTGGCCAGACTTCATAAGCAACAACTGGAGGGCAGAGATTACTTAGTGGCTTGGAGAGGGACCAAGTATCTTGTGAGTCCAGTTTCTGTAACATCAGCCCGGTTTCCGAAGAGGCGACATCCAGGTCAGCTGGTGCCATTCAGGGCAGGGCCAAACTAATTCTAGAAGGGCTGAGTCCCTAGCAGGCATCCCCATCTTACTCATTCTGGGAAGTCACCTCTGGGAAGGATGCCTGGGGACAGAATCTCCCAGTGAGTTGCAGTTGTTCTGAGGAACAAAGGTAGAAGCTTTATTCTGGGCAGGAAAGGAGGACTATAGGGCTATAGGATTAGAGGCCAAAACAAGGATGAATATGTATGGCAGGGAAGAGATAGGTACGGTAGGAAGCTATACTTGAGCCCCTTATAGAATTTCAGATTCCTTGTTAGCCAGAGAAGCTTGAGGGAGTGGCAGGTGGAACCACACGTCTTATCTTTCTTATTAGGATGTGGGAAGTGTTCCCTCATGGTACCCGAGGCAAAAATAATGCCACCATGTAAGCCATTCCAGGATGGTAAATTTTGGTTTCAAGGAAGGTTTAGATTCTTTGGATTTTATCTTTCAGAGCTCTGATGGGAAGCTTTTCATTGCAGAGATTAGCATTTCATCTTTGTACTTAGCACTCTGAAGTTGGTTTTTGTTTTTGAATCTCTGCCCCTTTTTTGGCCTTAACAATGTACAGTCATAAAGAATTCCCTTTTACTGCAATTTTAAAGATAGTATTTTAAGAAAGAAACCCCATTATGGATATCAGTACAATTTGAATCAGTTGGATATGCTTTAAGCAAGCTAATGCAATTTAACTGTTCTTTGTCATCGTGAATATTTATTAGAAATCTCCAGAGATTTTAGGCTTTCTTTTGCTAACTTAGATTTCTGTAAGCAAAATAAATATGTTCAGTCAATATTTGAGAGCATCTGTGTACCATGCATTATGCTAGGTGTTGTTAATAAAATATTATGTGGTTGCCAGGTGTTAGACGTGTCTTTAGACAGGTGAGATATGGCAGTAAACAAAACCCCCAAAATCCTTTTGGATTCTGGTGGAGGAGAGGCATAATGAATACATGCAGTAGATGGTTATAAGTACAAAAAACAAAGCAGAGATGAGGAGTGTCAGATAAGCTGGTTGTAATTTTAAATATTTAGGTCAGCATGACTTCACTAGGAAGCATTTGTGTGCAGCTTGGTGAATAAGTGGGCTCTACCCTCACATAGCTTATAGTCTAGTGATAACTGCTTCTTGATGAGCACTTACCATGAAGCTAGGGATTCTGCTAAGTACCTGTGTATATTTCCTCCTAATCTACTGAACTCTGGGGAGCATTATCCCCAGTTTCATCAGAAGGAAATGGAAGTTTCTGATAGTCAAATTGCTTAGGTGAACATAGTAGGATCCAGAACTGACCTGAAGCCTATGCTTTTAAACATGGCATTGCACCAGTATTAACTCTTGAAATGTTTATGGAGAAGTTAGCCAATTTTGTAGATTGTGCTGGCTTATTTTTGGTTCTTTTGTGTTGGGCAGTAACTTCGTTGGCTCATGGAAAGTCAGCCTTACCATGAGATTCCCCTCAAGCCTGTTCTATTTAAAAGGTTTTGGGGTTGTGCCCATTGGCCACAGAAGGCAAAGAAGCCATGTGGTCACTGACTTCCATCCAGTGGGGTGTGTTTGTTTGTTGTGTGTCAGAGAGTGGCCTTTATTGACTCCAGCAAATCATTGACTACTTGAATTCCTGGCATTACATTTCAGTGATAGGATACTAATTTGGCTGGCCTATGTATCATTGTATGCAAGAGCACATTATAAATGCTCTTACTTAGAAGGGAATATAAAGTGCGTGAAAGATTAGAGTGCCAAGGTTACTGCATATTGTGTTTATTACAGAATGGACCATACTTGGATTTATAGTGATTGCTTCCTCAGAATAAAAAGTAAATGGCAAAGGAGTGTGTTGGAAGAGAAGTCTTTATGGAGGGATGTGGAAAGGAGGTCAGGGATTCAAGAGTGCTCTGTTGTTCTTTTTGCCCTCAGTGTGCTTATGATATTCTACTAAAAGCATCCCACTTTCAATGCAATGGCAATTTTCAGCATGGTCTGTCCTTTGTGTTGAGTATTAATACTTGTGCTTTGAATAATTTAATTTCTGAGGTGTGTATGTTGGTTATTCTTCTAAAAGAAGCTGTCTATTTTATAACCCTATGTGCTTTTTATTTTATTTTATTTTATTTTTGTATTTTTTTTTATTGGAGTATGGTCAGGTTTAAGTGATCCTCTTCCATTAATTACTTCCAAAGTTAAATGTTGATTTTTACAAGATGATTTTTTTTTTTTTTACGTAGGAGGTAAGCTATGAAGAGATAAACACTTAGGTTGTATAGTTGATTCTTTTGATTTACTTTTTTGAAATATAATATGCATATATAGAATATACATTATAAGTGTATAATTCAGAGACTTCAGAGACAGGACACACTTGGATAGCCAGCTTCCGGATCAAAAGAAAGGAAAATATCCGTGACTCCTCCTTTTGCTATTGTTATGGAGGGAAGGGCCCCACAAGGGTAACTACTCTCTTTAACATCATATCTTTGTTTTGTACTTCCTATGAATGAAAATTACAATCTGTACTGTTTGTGTCTGGTTTTGCTTTTGCTTCTTATTGCTAGACTGAATCACATGGTTCTGTGCAGTTGCAGATTGTTCATTTTTATGGCCATATAATATTTCATTGATAATTTATGGGTTCTATTGCTAAAGATGCATGTGCAGCTTCCAGTTGTTTCTATTATGAAAGATGCTTTTGTAAACCTCATATATGACTTTTGGTGAGTATATGTAAACATTTCTGTTGGGTATATACCTGGGATTGGAATTCCTGGGTCCTAGAATACATATACTCAGCTTTTATAACTATTACCAAATAAATTAAAAGTTAAAGTAGTTATACCAGCTTAAATTTCCATAGTAGTATGAGAACTTGTAAATTTTACTTTTGTCCTCTTTTGGAGAAGGTAGAGGTGCATGTTGTTCTAAGGTACATTTCACTTCATGATTGTTTTATGGAAAAGAATGGCTGGAGCTGTCTCACTGATTCTTTGGAAGCTAAGTTCAATGTTTGTGAGCTTATTCTCTCCTCTTTTTCTTTTCTGTATATGGGTCTTATATGTTAGATATGTATTTTACATATCTCCTGTGTACGTATGACATATATGTTTATACATTTTATCTTGAAAATATACCACTTACAGACTTTTAGGCTAGAAGTCACCTAGTTTTGTCTTCTCCAGTCTTTGAATTAGTAACAATCCTGCTTCAGCGTGTCTAATGACAGGAAGCACATTAGTTTTAGGGGGTCCCCTTTGTCAAGTAACAACAAATCTACTTTTCAACCTAGATACTTCTTCAACATTGTGGTGACATCTGCTTCCTTTTAATTTCTCCCATAAATATCATGCCCTTTTACAGATGTAGAAGAAAACTCAGGATTCTTGTGACAGAGTGAAATTTCTTCGGGGAGAGATTTCATGGTCGTTTCTTAAACTGTAATTCTCAGCATCTGCAGGACCATGATCTGATCTCTGAGCATTTTACTCTGAGAAACTTAGGTGAAAAACCCATGGACAATGGAAAAGAAAACTCAGTGCAAAACTCCCCTTGCCCCTCCCCTGCTCTTAAGGTTTTTTTTTTTTTTTTTTTCCCATTTTTGTGCCATGAGGCACACTGACATCCCCCCCCACATTTTGAATGGGTTTAAATATTGTTTAAAATAAAAATACAAAAAATGCAAATAGTGTGTTTATAAAAATCAGACTGTAATGAAAAATATGAGAAAAGGACAACCTTGCTTTTTATAGAAAATGGACCCATTCTATTTCATGAAATCAATGAATATGGAAAATTCTGATGGCTAATATGCCATCCAAGGTTTTTGAATGTCCAGGTGGTATTAATATTCATGGAATTTTAGAACAAAAATGAGTTTTTTCTACTTAATAATTTAAGGCTCGTAGATATTACTTAATAGGCATTTTCTTTTCTCTTTACAGGCAAGAAGAGACTGATAGGAGAGTGAAAAATGTAAGCTATATTTAAGGGAACATTATTAATGGTTTTTTTACTTACATGTTCTGTAATAAGGCAACAGGATCTAAAAATATCTGATATATACTGTGAATCCTTTTTCTAATGGAATTGTTGCCAATAGCCAACCAGTCGGGAACTCAAAGTTTTAAATAAGCTTAAAACTGTATGTCCTCTGACGGGGTGAAAGAGGGGAGATGAAACCTGGGGAGTGGCTCCTTACACGTGAGAAAGCTGGGAAAGGCAAATTAAACATACTTCAGGATCTTCAGAGGAGTTTGTCAAACCATCAGGTCAGACTTTAAGTGAAAATGCCGAATGTTTAAGAACTCTGTACTTCTATGTCTAACATTCTGCATATTAGAAGAATTTCTAAAAGTGTGACAGCTTTATTTTAAAAAAATACGAGAGCTCCTTATTTTTTAAAAAAGATTTTATTTATTTATGAGAGACACACAGAGAGAGAGGCAGAGACATAAGCAGAGGAAGCAGACGAAGCAGGGGAAGCAGTAGGCTCCCCACAGGGACCTCAATGTGGGACTCGATCCCAGGATACTGGGATCAGAACCTGGGCCAAAGGCAGACGCTCAACCGCTAAGCCACCCAGGGTGTCCCACAAGATCTCCTTATTAAGGAAGCTGAGAACCACTGATTTTAAGGGTTCAATCTGTTTGTTGGAAAAATTAATTACTTTAAAAGTATAATTTGCTGTCTTCATAAATGTTTTCCTTTGTATGTACTAGTAGAGTATGCAAATACCTGTTGGAATCTGAGCTTTGGGTCTGAGAATATGCTCAGAGACAGAAATCTAAGAATAATTAACACTTTTAACGACTCTTCTCCTTCACATAATTGAGAAGAAAATCTACTTTTCAACCTAGATACGCTGTCTTCTGTCTAGAGTGCTCACCTGCATTAGGACTTGCAGTTAGTTACTGAGTAGACTGATCTTGTTGTTTTGTGGAATTTTTTTCAAGGTTTTGATAACACTGTACTGGTTGGGAAGAAAAGCACAAAGTAACCCGTACTATAATGGACCCTATCTTAATTTGAAAGCATTTGAGAATCTTTTAGGACAAGCTCTGACTAAGGTAAGGAAACCACATCTGGATGAGATGACTACTGCTCCTAGTACTACTACTTTTTCCTCCTCTTCCACACCTCCCTGTATTCCTTTCCTTCCACTTCTCCTCTTCTTTCTTCCTGCCTTCTGACAAATATGGCAGCTCCTGTTATATGTGCTCCACTCTAGATTTTATAGGGTAGAAAGGGATTTTATTTGTTTGCTCGTCTTATATGCCCACCACCAAGGAGTGAGTCTAGCTATTTATTTCTTAATTTTAGAAAATTCAATGACCTGCTCATTTGCTTCCTTTTGTAAGGCACTTGATATAACTTAGCTCTTTCTGTATTAGGAACTCAACTTGTTGTAGAGAGCTGCTTCAGGATATATTACCATGTGTAAAAATTACTCAGTTTCTCTATCTTAATATCTTGTTATGGGTCATTATATCTCTAATGCCTCTATACTCCCAATTTCCTCATAGTTCTGCCATATTGCTTCTGTTTTCTAGAGAGCAGTGAATGCTGTTACATGTAATGTGGTAAGGGGTTTAAATTAGAATCTTTCATCTTAGACACATTTCTAGTCCTTTATATCTTGGAATCAGTATTATAGCTTTTGAATGCTTAACGATTGTTTGAGGGGAGTCAACTGCCAGGGCTGACCATAGCTCTATCAGATTTTCATTTCAAAGGTCCAAATAAGAAAATTAACTCCCCCAGGGGAATATTTACATAGGGGAATTTGCATTGCTCAGAAGAAAATAAGTAGCTAAAATAATACACCATCATCTAATTAATAGTAGTTGCTCTGTGGATTTTTATGGCCATTAAATGATACTGTCCCAAGAAGGTATTTAACATTAATCTCTGGCACATGGTAAGGATGTGATAAAAGTTAGTTACCATGATTGGAAGATAGAAATTTTAGGTCAGGATGAAAATGAGCACCTTGCCTTACATCTACTCTGATCTTCAAATACTTTTGCCTGAGCCCAGCCACATACATTGTAAAAGCGGAGATTGCAGAGCTTAGATGGTTAAGATATTCCTTCTTGATTTTTTTATTATTTTTGAATCATAGAGAGTTGAGGGAGTTTCCCTCAAATTGCTTGAAATGGTTAATACAGGTTATAGAGTTATTCTGCACAAGCCTTATAAATGTTGGGAGAACATTCACAGTAGGCGCATCCTCCTAGAGTACTACTGTCTGACCGAGACAGATGAACAGATAGGTCACCACAGTGGGAGAGGATAAGATAGCGATGGATGAATGTCCAGGTGGCTTGAGATATGAGCAGAACCTTGCTTTACAGTTATGTCAGCTAGGAAAACTTATGGTTAAAAATAATATGGGACTTTGGCTCCTGTATTAGTGCTCTCTTACGCCTTTGGTTCTTTTTATGGCAGTCTGACTCAGGTTGAATAATCCTAGTACAGCATTTGTGCTGGGAATGCTTTATTAAAAGCTATTTCCTGCCAGCAGTGTCAAAACCAGAGTCGATAAAACATTTTGATAGATAAAACTGCAGTTGTTTCCATTCCATGGGGATGAGGATAGCCATAAGAACTGTATAAATATCTATGATCACTGTTTTGCATCTGTTCAGTTAAAAAGTTATTGTGTTCAGATGTTTCACACTGAAATAGAAAATGCTTAATGGCCAATATAAAATGTCAATTAAAAAAGTTACGTGGTAAGCTGTTGTACCTGAGTCATCATATAAACTGGAGGTGATTCATTTTAGATGACTTGTCAGATGGAAGTCCTCATAAAAACCAGGTACCAGGGCCAGACTCAGGTTCTTTTATAACTGAGGTTACCCATCACCAATAACTTGAACATTTTATGAGGTCAAAAGTCATCTTACTCTGTGTTCAGGACTCTGGACTTCAACGAGTACATGTCTGAGAAAACTGATGAAATGAAAGATGTACTTAAAATTTTTTTATATTTCGAGAAGTATTTTGGTGGTTTCAGCTCTAGGCCCAGCTCCCCCAGCTCCTTGGAAATACAGTACAAGATGTAGGTGCTTACATTTTCACAGTAGATGTCAACTCTAATGTCAGTGTGTCTGGCATCTAACAAAAAGGAGATCTCACATAAATCTACTAGATCTTATGGGTGCTTCCTACATTGGTCAGACATTTGAGCCAGGAATTGACAGATCCAGTCTCAGCCAAAAGTATGTCCAAGACAGCTGCTAATTATGCATTGTACACATTTTTTTCAATGTTATCCATATGTTGAAAATGTTCATAATTGAAAGTTGAAAGAATTGTACAACAAATACCCAGATATGTACCATCTGATTCAATTATTAACACCTTCCCCTACTGGCTTTACATGACTATATTTATCTGTTTTTAACTTTAATCATTTCAAGGTAAATTACAGATCTCTCACTCAAAAACTCAGCATACATCTCTTAAGAGTAAAAATATTCTTCTGAATAACTACAATGTCTATTATACTGAAGGAAATTAATAAATATTTCCTTCTATCTAATATTAAGTCCATATTCAAAATTTCCCAATTGTCTCCTGACTTTCTTTTCTGTCTTATTTTTATCTGAATTCTGATTTAATCAAGATTCAATTCACATATTACATCTGGTTGTTAGTATTATATTCTTTAAGCTGTCTCTGTACTTTGCTCATCTGCAGCTAGCATTTCTGATTTATATACTAATGACCAACTTACCTTTTCTGAGGCAAAAATTAGTTATTAGTTATTCTTGGATTACTATATATTGGGACTATACTAAGGACTTTGTAATTTTATTGCAATCCTAATTTTAAAAAGTTCAGTTTTATTTTGCTATTAACATTATCATAGAGAAATGTTATTCAAAATAATGTATTTATATATATGTATTTTTAAACATTTTATTTTTAAATAATCTCTTCACCGAACATGGGGCTCGAACTCACAATCCCAAGATCAAGCATCCCATGCTCTACTGACTGAACCAGTCAGGCTCCCCCAAAATTATGCTTTTAAATCAAGTTCCATATGGTTTACACACCTATAATCATGTTTGTTGTATGTCTACATATGTCTTACGTGAGCCAAACAAACACTTAGGTTCAGGGAAAGTAAATTTGGAATGTCCACAAACAAGTCTGCTTTCCTTGGCTCAGATCTAGGTTTTATAATCAATGAAAATGAATGAATTCTGTGGTGTATATCTGCTGCCCTTCCCCTTCTTTCTTTTTTTAAGGGTTGTTTTTTTTTTTTTTTTTTTTTTAAAGAAACCATAATAGTTATAGTGATTGTATTATAAACCTTCCAAATATTTCCTGGAGGTAGGCTGACTATAATCCTATTAACTTACCTCCTTTTGGGTATCAAAATTAAGGTTGGCATTTTGCTTTGATTCCTCTCATGTTTATTACCAGATAAATGTAAATAATCAATCATTTATTTTAGCAAATGAATGTGTTATTAGCTTTTCTTCTTTCTATTAAAATGTTTCCCCCTTATTTTTAAATAAACTATACTTTTATTAAATAACATTGCATACCTCCCTTTTTTTTTTTTCCCAAATACCTCCTTATTGTTACATAAGTGCCAAGTATTGTGGGAACACATTTACAGGTTTATACTCCAATTTTTGCCAGATACTCTTTTTATGTTTAACAGGGAAATCTCATTGTCTTACTGACCAAATATAGCACAACTTGAGCTCTGCAAACAAGTAATGATGTGATCGTGATTTTGGAAGTTTATGGTAACTCTTTTAAAAAACCTTTCCTTTTAGGCTCTTGAAGACACTAGCTGTCTGAAAAGGAGTGGCAGGGACAGTGGTTACGGTGATATCTGGTGTGCTGAACGTGGAGATTTTCCTACTTCTCCAGGCAACCATAAGCGAGAAGATTCATTTGAAAGCTTGGACTCTTTGGGGTCTAGATCATTCACAAGCTGCTCCTCTGATATTACGTTGAGAGGGGGACGTGAGGGTGAGCTGCATTTTTGACTGTCAGTTCATTTTTTATTTGTTTGCATGTTAAGAGAAAATTGGGAATGGTAGAGAGTAGAAAAATAGAGCAAAAACTGTTGGGGCAAAAATTTTATTAAGATGTGAATTTCATAGAGACTAGAATATTGGGGGGTTTCTTTTTCTTTCTCATTCCTTCCTCCCTGTATCACCACTAGAATGGTAATAATTTCACTTTTTTTCCCTTCCATATTTAGAGGCAGGTGGGGAGACCATTAACTGTGACGTGTTCAATCAGTCAATCAGATAATCTATCCTAATTCTCTTCTCTTCCAGATTCAGGTTTAATAATCTGTGTTCTGAGGCCTATTCACTGATACAGCTACACACAAAAAAGATTCTATAAAAGCCTCCTGTAGTTCTTGAATAATTTGCTTCTCAAATGATAAAAAAATTTAAGAAAAAGCAAGCAAAATATTTCTATAGTTCTCTTCCAAGTAATTATTGATACCTATTATGCTAGAATATTATGCTAACCTTTGATAAACTAAATAGCCATACTAGTGTGGTATTTGAAAACCTCTTTTGGTTCTATTAGGGTCAGAGTGAATCCAGGACAGAGTGAGGAAAGAACATATAAATGAAAGCTACCCTGTTATTGGAGGAACCTTCTTTCAAAAGCCTAATATTTATGGTCAAATCAGTTATTTAAATGCGTGTCTTCTTCCAGTGGCTATTAGGTGGTGTCAGAAATTTCTGCCTGTGTACCTCTAGCAATTCAAATTTGAGTAGACTGAAACCACAAGTTAAATTTTTGTGCTTCTGCCACCAACATGAAAAAATTGAGAGTTCAGTCATGAACTTATGCTAGATTGTTAGGGATTTTACTTTGCTGGTTATATTGATAATTTTATATTTTTACTTGTTTTTCCTAGTGTTCTTATTAGAAAACATTTAAATATCAGCAAAGTTGAAAGAATTTTACAGTGAATACCCGTGTTCCAGCTACCTAGGTCAATAACATTGTACTGTGTTTACTTTATCACGTTTACCCCTCTCTATACATTAATTATACATCTTGCTTTTTTGAGATACCTCAGAGTACATTATGCTTGTCCTAAATAGTTCAGCATACAACCATCGATAACAATCTTTGTTCTTGTTGTTCTGGTATAAATTTTACATAGAAGCCGTATACTACCATGGCTTTGGTTTTGAAGAAAATTAATCAACAAATAAAGCATTTCAAAACCTCAAATTATTAGGTTTTAGAGTAGTATTGACACTTTAAATTAAAAAAAAAGTGAATACCTATCTAAGAGTTAATTAACCTTTTATAGTTACTGCTGCATTTGTTGGTTGTCTGTTCTGAGAGTGTGATGTTTTCATAGCTTAGATGACTATTAAGGTTTTAAGGAAATGAATCTGAGTTTATAATTCATCTGAATGATTAAAACTGTAAAAGCAGAGGCTGAAATTCTTAAGGCACTATATCCCTTTGTCCTGACTGAATAACCGAAAACATGCAGTGTTTGAATATATATCCAGCCAACAAAGAATTAACGGACAAAGACAAGGTGTGTGGGAATAGACAGGCTTCTGTTGGTTCCAGGATAATGGTCCCATGGTGTGGAATGGAAGTCCTCTCCTTAGATACTTGTTGGAGTGGATGCCTGGTACAAGTGACAAAAAGCAGAAGGCCCCTGTCACACTGTTTCCCGATATTGGGGAAGGAGTTGCAGAGCTTGTTTAAAGAGGGTGGAAGTAAAGACTTAGTATTGCAACTGAGGGAGAAAAGAAAAGCCTGTGGCCCACCCCAATGATCAGACTTTTGTAATCAGTGTACTGAAATTTTGCTACCTACTGCGTTGTAATCCCAAACTCATCACCACCACGAGGATATTATTTTTAGGTTAAGAGCATTGCAAAGTCCTTAGTTTTATACGAGACCTCTTACCCTATCAAAGATACTTACCGGCAGCCCAGGTGGCTCAGCAGTTTAGCACCGCCTTCAGCCCAGGGCGTGATCCTGGCGACCTGGGATTGAGCCTGCTTCTCCCTCTGCCTGTGTCTATGCGCCTCTCTCTCTCTCTCTCTCTCATATGAATAAATAAATAAAATCTTTTTTTTTAAAGATATTTACCACTCCATAGGGAACTTCACTGGATTCAACGATAAAAAGATTTTGAGTTTAAAAATTCTAACATGGAACAGATCTTAGGTACAGGGCACAGGCATCCTCCCAGAGAGCCCTGGTGGGAAGCCAGCAACATTTGCAGATTTTGTTGCCAGATACACAGAGGCAGGAAGAAAAGAAGGGCAGAAAAGGGAGATAACTCAGCTTGGATCTATAGTAGTATTTTGTAGCCTCTTTTCTTCCTGTGTCTTTATTATTTATTATTTATTTTTTAAAAGATTTTATTTATTTATTCATGAGACACACACACACGCACACACACACACACACACACAGAGGGAGAAGCAGGCTCCACACAGGGAGCCTGATGTGGGACACGATCCCGGGACTCCAGGATCAGGCCCTGGGCTGAAGGCAGGTGCCAAATCACTGAGCCACCCGGGCTGCCCACTTCCTGTGTCTTTAAAAGAGCAGACTTAGGGATGCCTGGGTGACTCAGTGGTTGAGCATCTGCCTTCGGCTCAGGGCGTGATCCTGAAGTCCTGGGATCAAGTCCCACATTGGGCTCCCTGCATGGAGCCTGCTTCTCCCACTGCCTATGTCCCTGCCTCTCTCTGTGTCTTTCATGAATAAATAAATAAAAGCTTTTAAAAAAAGAGCAGACTTACTTTATGAAAACAGATCAGTTTTGTATCTGACCTTGAGGTGTATCAGAGTGCATTCTTTTGAATTTGTGTTTGAATGATTTGGGATCAAAACACACGGTTCCCAGTATTTCCATGGCCACCCTCAGAAAAAGCCTTAAGTTGTGTGTGTTGATTTAGGAATGAATCTTGATCTACCGTTGGACCAAATGATTTCTGAAGTCCCAACCTCCTATCTGATGTGTGACTCTTGCTTGTAGGGGTCTCGTAAGGATCTAGCCAACCCCTTTGTGATATCATGCTTTCTGCTTCTCTTTGCATGTCCTGCCTTATCTCTCACCTCACAGAAATTTGAGACAATGGCATGCTTTATTTTAAATTATGGACTTTACCTTGAATGACTCTTTGATCTCATTTTAGGTGTCCTTGACTTGATTGCTACATATTCATGTGTATTTCATCAATAAATTTTATGTAAAGTCACAGGGGCAAGGAAGATTGGGAAGAAAAGGAGTTCAGCAGCTGATGCGGACTTTTTGTGCTTAGAATGTACAACAGTAAAAGAATGTAGCGCATGCGCCTCCAGTATGCAAAGCAAGTTCCTCCTAATGGATCTTATCACAACTTCATGACAATTTCTAAAAATATTCCCCAGAGTTAGCAGAAGAGCCTTGGCTTTCCAAGGGAAAGGCAAAGCAGGCATGCTGTGTGGGTTCAGTTAGACAAATGATCTGGAGAGTAAAGCAGATTCTCTTGCCTTTTTTTTATAGGTTGCGAAAGTGACACAGATTCTGAATTTACATCCAGAATGCAGGATTATAATAAAGATGATATGTCCTATCGAAGGATTTCAGCAATTGAACCAAAAACTGCTTTACCGTTCAATCGTTTTTTGCCCAATAAAAGTAGACAGCCATCCTATGTGCCAGCGCCATTGAGAAAGAAAAAGCCGGACAAAAACGAGGATAACAGAAGAAGTTGGGCCAGCCCAGTCTATCCAGAAGCAGATGGAACATTTCCAAGGTACTGGGATGCGAGCTGATGATGGAGTTTTAGAATTCAGTAGGCTTTATGAATTTGCTGGGATATTTAAATATGGGAAAAGGAATGGTTCTTAAAATGTATTTCATAGATAATAAATTTCACTAATGAAAAAATTTTTTTCCTTACCCATATCTTTAGTCATGCATATCCTTATGATATTTCTTCCATTTTAGAGTGTCAGCCTATGGTGTGCCGTTCTTTTTTTAGATGCATGCTTTTAGCCTATTGACATCTTTCAGCTTATTGGGTGACTTCTGTTGTTCATTGTGAGCTGTTATTTTCTTTCATTTTTTTTTTTTGTCTTCATTGATCTCAGTGGACACACAGGGAATCCTTTAATTTCCCATCAAATTAGCAGAGCAGAGTGGGATTTTTCAAATCCAGCTTGCTATCAGAAGGAGGTGTATGGTTCTGAAAGTGGTTCTGACTCCGAGGATGAACGAAGGTTGCCTGACATAGTTTTGGATGACTTAGCCAACCGTAGATTCCGAGTGAAAAAGAGGCCTGAGTGTTTCATCTCGAAAACCACCTCTCCTAGCTCTTGCTCACAAAGGTTTCCTCCTGCTGACCCATTAGCCACTGGGCTGTACAAATTGACGAGGTCAGAAAAATTTTCCAAGATCAGAATGTCTGTTATGTTGATTTTAATACATAACACCCCAGATTGTTTGCAATTTGTCTTTTTTTAACACATCTTATAATCTTTGGCCCTTGCATATCAAGCTATTCTCTAATTAAATGAAATGCTGTTATATAATTCCTTAACTTTGTTCTAGGAGCTATGATGATGGGAGTGGCAACTAATTTGTCTCATTCAGTGGTACAACCTTTGTGAGCCAGAAAGCATGCCTTTTTGTTGCGTGTCCCAAATTGTCATTCAGTAATTTAATTGGTTGGATGTTTTGAACAGTAACGAGAGGAGAACTTGGGGCACAAATGTCGAGAATTGTCCAACCGTACAAGAAACTTCAAGCTCCTCTTGTTACTTGGAAGAGGAAAGAGAAAAGACAAGGACACCCAACACCATAAAGGATGATCTTTATGTGCGAAAGCTAAGTCCCATCATGCCAAACCCAGGGAATGCTTTTGATCAGTTTCTTCCCAAGTGTTGGATCCCAGAAGATGTGAACTGGAAAAGAATAAAGAGAGAAACTTACAAACCATGGTATAAAGAATTTCAGGGATTCAGGTTTGTCTCTGTGCACGTTTCCATTGTTCTAGTGTTCATTCAGCACCCCGGCTGGATGCATTTGAGGTGTGCTTTTTATGAGGGAGAAAGAGAAAGGTTTTAATTTTCTCTAAAGAAAGGTTCTAATTTCTCTAGGTTTCTGTAGAACCTCTATAACTGAAAAAAAAATGCCGTTTAAATTTAAACCTTAGGATCTGGATCTTAGAAAGCTTTTTGCATGACAGGACTTTCAGTGGTTATAGTTTTCTCCAACTCTCTATCCTTCCTTTTTCTCCTTTCTCTGCATCACTTGCTCTACGGTAGGAGGAATTCAGATTCTGAGGATGAGGATTTGGGCTCTGACAGAAGCTCCTCCATATTTAGTAGAATCCAAAAAGCAAAGCATAGGCTAGACAGCAACTGCCAAAGACGTTCACTCTTGCTGGAATTGGCTACCAAAGGGGCCAGGAGCTCCCGGAACACCCATGCAGCCAGGAGAACCAGTGGTTCTGCGGATGAGCCCAGGTGTACCTGTGTGCATGAGCCTGCCTGCTGTTTGAGTCTGGCCTGGGACCCTGTGCCAGCTGCTGCTGCTACATTAATCTCTGACCATGATGTGCTGGATCATGAAACCTTATTCATAATATTTAGCACAAAAGCCTAATGTTTGATGTATTGCTTTCTGTGGGAGCATATAAGCTTGGGAATCTATAGAATTAAATATCTTCAGCACAATAATGTACAAGATAGTACGTAGTTACGCATGGCATAGTCAGTTCTTTTGGAAAATTATTTCTAAAAAGCTTCTACAGAAGTCGATCTAATTTTATGGTTGTGTTATGTGTGGAGATGTGGAGAAAGGAAATAACTTCTATGTAAACACCAGGGCACACAAGTCTGGTGGGAAAATGCAAAGAAAACATTCATCAGGGTCTTTTTGAAAGCTTCACAGCATTTTTTTTTTTTAATTCTGCTGACTTGCATAAAGTGCTTGATGACCAGCTCTTCAAACTCTGCAACATCATTGCTGTTTCTCTGGGATGGGGACTACCTCACCATGGCTAACAGTATAAGAAAAGAATGAAAGCAAGTGTGTGTACAGCAGGGAGGTGTGCTCTGTCTATGTTCTAGTCCTGTCAGTTGGCCTGGATGGTGCTCACCTTTCTTGAGAAGTATGCTCTGCATTTGCTTCTTTAAATGGTATCCAAGAAGGTCACGGGTGATAACGTTAAAAGCTAGTTGTTTCTTCCAAGCAAGAATCTCTCCTGTGGTTCCATAAAATAATACACCCCTGGGAACTGGCTAGTTGGTCTGCTGCCTAATTACCTTTTCTCCCTAAACTTAATAAGATTCTCCCTTCCTTTTTCTTTTCTGTGCTTTAGTCAGTTTTTATTACTTCAGGCACTCCAAACATATTCTGATGACATCTTAGCTTCTGAAACAAATATCAAAATTGATCCCACTGCCGGCCCAAGGCTCATAACACGCAGAAAGAATCTCTCTTCTGCACCAGGGTGTAAAAGAGATGACCTTGAGATGCCAACTCTAGATCCTGACTTGGAGAATGATGATTTCTTTGTCAGAAAGACTGGGGCTTTTCATGCAAATCCATATGTTCTCCGGGCTTTCGAAGACTTGAGAAGGTTTTCCGAGCCAGATGATTCTGTAGAGCGAGATATAATTCTGCAGTGTAGAGAAGGTGAACTTGTACTCCCAGATCTAGAAAAAGATGACATGATTGTTCGCCGAATTCCAGCGCAGAAGAAAGAGGTGCCTCTGTCAGGGGCCCCAGAGAGATACCAACCAGTCCCTCTCCCCGAACCCTGGACTCTTCCTCCAGAAATTCAAGCAAAATTTCTCTGCGTACTTGAAAGGACACACCCATCCAAAGAAAAAAGAAAGAGCTGTGGAGTGTTAGTGCCTTCCTCCAGGAAGAAGAGAGATGACATGTTGACTCGCAAGATCCAGTCTTGGCAGCTGGGGACGACTGTGCCTCCTGTCAGTTTCACTCCTGGTCCCTGCAGTGAGGCGGACCTGCGGAGGTGGGAGGCCATCCGAGAGGCCAGCCGACTTAGGCACAGGAAACGGCTGATGGTTGAGAGGTCAGAGTGTGTTTCTGCAAGGATTTTGCTTGTCATGGATGGTCTTGTATAACTTTTCTTGTGTGAGAAAGTGGCATTGTATCGCCCAACTCTGCATGTCATGAGCCGTTTTGAAGCATCCTGTAAAAGTGTATATTGTGAGAAACCTATAGTGATTTCATGGAAAAAGTGCAATTCCATATTTGCACATCTCTAAATCAACTGCTTGAGTGAGGCCTGTTTAAAAAGATGTAGATGCAAACTTTGCCTTTGGCCTTGAGGAAGACTACAGTGCTATCTGCAACGTGATGTTTCGTGAAAGTGTTTTCCAACTATGTTTAGAGACTTTATATTTGCACGTCCAGGCATTTTTGAAACAGTCTGGTTGTGGTTTTCTTCATTTCTTATATTTTGAAACGTTTCCCTTAAAATATGGCATTGCAAGTTTTATTTAACTTGATTATGATTTTTGTTTCTGACCTAGGTTCCTTGGACTATTAATATGTGACTTTTTAAATTTATAGTTTAAAATTCAGTGCAAACTTTATTAAGATGCATGGATGTTATCTGCTGTCTGCTAAATTTTACCTGTATGTAATTATGGCTATTTTGATAATAATGTGTCTGCATTTATGTGTTATGCAACTTGTCATTTTGATGTTCAGCCTGTTGAACTTTGGGATGGACAAATACAAGGTTGATTAAAATCAGTAGATCCAAATCTAACTTCAATTTCCAGAAGCAGGAAGCTTTTTGTTATGGATTTGTTGGTTCAAGGCAAATTAGGAACCTCTTTATCTCACTTAATATGGTTCCTTGAGGTATGAGATTAATTAGAAACAAAGACATTATCAAGAATAATGTGATAAAATCTTTTGAGATTTGTCCATCTCTTAGTTAGAATCTTAAGTTAAAATTATTGAACATTTAAAAAGTAAACAATTAAAAAGTGACTTTTAATTTTTTGGTTTTCTGATTTCTTAGACTCTTTCAAAAGATTTATGGTGAGAATGGGTAAGTTTTTTAGTTCACAGTGGAAAAAACATCTTTGCATATTGTTTGTCTTCTGTGTAATATGTCACTGCACTTCTATCCTGGCATGTCACTAAATGGGGATGCTGTGTGCTGTGCATGTAATTTTTAAAATGGGAAATTTTTTCTTAATTTTGCAACCTAATAGTAAAATATCTGTGTCTGAGTATGCAGTGCATGAAGTGCCATATGACTGCAATAGATTTTGTTTTTATTAGAAGTTTAAAATTCAGATCTGTTTTTCCTTTTTTTCTTTTCTCTCTCTTTTTAATCTAAGGAGTCAATTAAAAGTAACACAACTACTTGCCTAAGATTAGGTATATTTAGTTTAGTATTTGATTGCTACATAGACCAAAATTCTTGCTTTTGGATGTTGAAGCCCAAATGAAGATATTTTAGAAAATCTATGATGGAAAAGGAAAACTAGCATTTACTTTGAAGGTGGAATTCATACAATTGGTATTATCTATATACTCTCAGCTTATGGGGAGCTTTATTGGTTGGGATGAGGAACGACATTAATCTTCCCTTAGTAGAATTTGGAAACATTTTCATGATTACTGATTAGGGTAAAAAGTTATAATGTGGCTGTGTTACAAAGCCAAATCAACTTTCCAAAACTGCAAAAATTAAAATCTAAAATTTCCTAGAAATGCTTCCCAATTCTAGAGTAATGGAGAGTTAAAGCAAATGCTACCATACTTTTACTTTTTACTGCACACTGTAGAATCATTCATTCGTAGTGCAGAATAACCAGGTGGCTGCATCTTAATATTTTCCATTAGACTTCCTGTGACTTTGTAAATCTAACTGCTAATAGGTTTTGAACAAGAAGAAAATTTAAGTATGTCAAATATTTTAATCTGCTGAAGCCTTAGTAACTAAGTATCTTCCCCTACTGGGATTTATGTCATGTCTAAGAATCTCTAGTTTTGGTAGCATTAGATAATTTTTTAAAGTGTAGAAATCTTAGAACTTGCTAACATTACTACGTGAAGCAATATAACCATTCTAGGTGTCAAAAGTGTAACTGAGTCAAGGACAACTAATTGCAAATACTTCTCAGCCACTGATTTTAAAAAATCAGGCTCCCAACATGCTTTCAGTATGCCACATAAAGGCATATTATTCCTTGTCCAGCTTCTCAAGGGCTTAAAGCTTTCTCATTGGTGAGGGTGAATCAGGCACTTGTCAGCATGATGCTTAAGCATCTGCTAATCTCCATTCATCATGGGAAAGCTGTTTTAACGGATGGAAAAAAAATCTCTGCAGCTTTGAGCATTTTGAATGAAAACTTTAGGTTATTTTCATTGCTAATAAGACTTAATAATATAAGCAGTTTTTCTTAAAGAGGATATGAGTACATGAATACAAGTAGTTGATCAGAGTGTAGACATGTGCAGCTATTTCAGTGACTGCATATGTTCCTCCATAGGGATACCCTGGATGGCTAAGAAAGGAGAAGAGAAACCCAAATGCCAAGTTCAGAAAGCTAAGGATTTTTCTGACTATAGCTAGCAGCCGCAAATAATTTTCTATAGACTCTCTCAAGATTGTTGCTTGTGTGGTACAGTATTTGTTTTAAAGCCTGTTCCCCTTGCAGTTTAGTGCCAAGGTAGCACAAATAAGCAAGGTTGTCTAACTGAGACTGATGAATAATGCATGATTTGTCAAATAATGGAAAGTAAAAACGAATGTCTTCAGAAAACTAAAGTTTTATACCCACTTGTAATCAAACCTTTTATATGGGATTTTTTTTTTTTGGTGTTCTATCAGTTACCAATATTTTTCTTAAACTGATTTGCTGCAATGAAAACAACAATTGGATTGAGTATTAGCATTTAATATCAAACTTATTTCCTGTTTATAGACCTGTTCATATAACAGGAGACAAGTGGTGTTTCTTAATGGTATTTCTTGGACATACTGTACAGTTTTAAGCTTAGAATACTTAGCTGGAAAATCATTATTACTTAACATCCTGTGATTGAAAAATGACTGCCTATAACACGAATGCTTTCTTTTTGGTAAGGACCAGGTGAAAGAGAAATGCACATTACCTCTTGAAGTCTTAGACTATTCATTTTGAGCTTGCTTTTTATTTGGCATTTAACATCTGTCACTCTGTTTATTTTTAATATGCTTTATATGTGGCAGTCCTTTTGTCACGTGTGCTTTTGTGTTGCATGGATTTGTCTATGGTTCCTTGACATTTGAAAATATGGTTATGATGCCTCTTGGCAGAACCTGTGAATGTCAAAGTTGTTGTAAGGGTATATAGTTATAATTTGTAATATGACTGAGCCATTCAGTCTACTGCCAATATCAACAGGAAGTGAAAACCGAAAGTTAAGTTGTAATCAAAGAAAACTAAGAGATCTGCATTTCATGCATGAGTTTTGATGAAAAGATTCTGTAGAACAGTAAGGACACCTAAGGCAACAAAAAGGAAGGGCAAATAAAGTTGATGTGAGTTTCTGGGGATTTTGTACCTAGGGACATTTAGTAATGTCCACAGACATTTCTTTCTTTCTTTTTTTTCCCACAGACATTTCTGATTATTATACTGGGTGGGTTGAGGATGGGGGTTTTCTACAAGCCATGCTTTCATATCTTGTAGTGCAGGATATAATAAATAATTATATTTACAATAAATAATTTTCAACCCCCAAACTATCAATAGTGCTATTGGGAAAATCTGATTTAGACTCTAAACCTATAAATGAAAAGTTCCTTATATTATCGTTCTAGTTTGTAGTTACTCTGCAGCCTATTTTCCAGGTTTTAGTACTGATTATGCTTCAGAGAATTCCTACAGCACCTAATGGAAATATACTTAAAAGTGCGTAAATAAGTATATTCCTATCTTCCCTTAAAGGTTTGAAACTCCAGGGACTCTGCACTTAGTATCATGGAATTTCTACTTGCTGTTTCGGTGATTTTATATTTGGGAAGTTTTCTGCATGTTGGTCCTTTTTGATGCCTTAAGTCTTAGATATTACTTCTTAGGCTGTCTCTAGTCTGCGAGGTAGGTAGGGAGGTATTAGATGCTTTGTAGATATATGAAGAAAGAGACATAGATATCCCAGCTCTCCAAAGCTCATACAGCTAGTGAGCGGTAGAACTGGACAGGGGCATCATTTAATGAGATAATCCATGTAGACCACTTGGCAGTGTTGCTGGCACACAGTAAGCCCTCAGAAGTTTAATGTTATGCTGTTAATTCTAATAAGGAAAGAATTCTTCATGATCTGGCTGGAAGACTAATGTACTCAAAAAGTTCTAGATTTTATCAGTGTGGCCTAGGGTGACCTTGCTAATCTGAAGCAGTTCTGGGAGTGAGTTTTCAAGAGATCCCATGCAGTCATGTTTGCCTTAATAAGAACAGTTGGTGTATAGCACCAGTGGTTATTAAAATACAATCAGTATAACCTTGCCCTTTTCTCATAATAATCCCTTCCTTGTTTAGAAGACAAGGAACTGCGGATCAGAGAAGCTAAATGATGTTAGGTTGGGGTGAAAATTGGTGCCACTGCAAGGCCTGGAACCCTCACCCCAGTCTTTCAGTGCTTGATTCAGCCTGCGTGGAACGTGCTCAGGCTTTATTTAGGTAACTTTACACCCTAGGGAACAAAGGGAACTCCCATTCCTGCCTTACACAGAGATTAGTCTACTCTGGACAGTGTTTGGCTCACTTGGTTCACACTGGGGACCTCCTCCTGGGCTCCAGGCCCTGTGCTCTGAGATCCCAGGAGGGTGATGTAACCTTTGCCCATGGTGAATATGTTTTCTGAAAAGGCACATGTAAGGTTTTATGGGGCAGGAGGATGAGAGCTAAGAGAACACACATGGACATGTCTGGGTCAGCCGAGACTATCCAGCCTTCCCTCTCACCAAAAGAATATTAAAATATTGGCATTTCTAGGTTTGTTCTGGAACTTATGTAACCTTATGTGTTAGGTATTCAGATTTCTCTCATGCCTTGATCCTGAAAATTTTTTTCTTCCCTCTTTTTAGTGCATCTGTTAAAGTATTAACACAAAAGTGTTATTCTGTGTAGTTATAATTTATATTTTCGAATTCATTAAATCAGGTTTATAGTCATACCTATTTAAATGTGTATATATGTATATATAAATATAAATATATATACATACATACATACAAAATATTTTATTTATTCACAAGAGACACAGAGTCAGAGACATAGGCAGAGGGAGAAGCGGACTCCCTGTGGGGAGCATGATGTGGGACTTGATCCCCGGACCCCGGGACCACAACTCAAGCCAAAGGCAAATGCTCAACCACTGAGCGACCCAGATGCCCCTAAATATATATTTTTAAAGATCCTATATATAATTTTATATATATTCTATTTAATTCCTTAATACTCTTTAATAAATCTTAAAAAGCTTTCTTTATAAAACTTTAGGGAGGGATGCTGATTTATCATATGCACACAAAAAGAAACCTATTGAGTTTATTTTGCTTGGTTAAATATGATAAAATGTACCTCATTCTTGCCACAGGTGTTAAGTACATGTATCCTGCATGCCTTGTTATGTGTTAAGGTGTTTTTCCCCAAAAAACATGTGGACCTGTGAGGGAGATAAACTAAGCACACACACACACACACACACACACACACACCCCTATATACTCTGTAATGCTGAATGTTAATGCCAGGAGAAAGCTATAGCTAATGCACTAGAGAAGTGGAGAGGAAGGCCAGACCACTTTTGGCATGGAATAGATAGGAATTATCATCAATGTGATAGAATATTCTCTAGACCAACACATTTTTCAGTACCTACTATGAGCTGGGCACTCTTCTAGGCATAGGTGATAGAGGAGCAGACAGGCCAAATCCTTGCTTTATAATCTTACGGGATGATGTGTAAATAAACATTTCAAATGGCAGTAAATGATGTGGGGAGAAATGCTATGGGAAGAAAGAGTGAAGGATGAGGAGGCCAAGGGAGAGGGAGGGGCACTTGTTCTTTTATGTAGGGTGGTCAGGGAGGGAAACGCTTAGTGTAATGTTCAAGCAGATGACTGGAAGTGAGAGATAAGCCACATGGCTGGTTGGAGACCATTCTAGACAGGTTGAAGAGCAAGCCGAAGAGCAAGAGATTTAGCCCCAGCATGGAAACCAGTTGGCTAGAGTAGAATAAGTAAAGGGGAACATGACAAGAGATGAGCAGAGAGAGGTGGGCAGGATCCAGGTAATGTCTTAGATCTTAGAAGAACCTACTTTGAGCTCATGTGAGAAGGAAAGAACCTGATAGATGCAGTGTACAGGGATATCACCATCTGAGGGTAACTTTGAGAAGATCCCTCTGGCAGTCGTGTTGAGCATGCACTGTTGGGCAAGAAGACTGATTTTTGTAATAATCCAGAGGGGAGATGTGATGACTTGGATCAGGGTGGTAATGGCAGAGGTGGTGAGAAGTGGTTGTGTCCTAGTTCTAATTAGACAGCAGACTGACAGGATTTACTGATGGGATCAGTTATGATGTATAAGAAAAAGAGAGGTATCTGGGATGACTCCAAGATTTTTGGCCTATAATCAAGATAATGGAGTTGAAGTTTACTGATGAGTACGTTGTGGGGTGAGTGATCATGTTTTTGGTTTATGACAAGTCAAGTTTTAGTGGCCTGTCAGACTTTCAAGTGGAGAATGAATAGAAAGTTACACATGCCCATCCAGTGTTTAGTGTCTCAGGGATCCTGAGGAATGAGTGGCATTTACAAAGGCATATATACCGATGAAGGGCTTTCATGTTGGAACAGTTGAAGACAGACTCATTGGATCTGGAGGCTGGGTGATAATTTAAGCTACTTTGAAAGGCTTGGTAAGAGTTGACTGTGTTCTCTGATCTAGGGTGTTGGCAGTAGAAGTGGAAAGAAAAAGACACTGAATAAGAAGAACTGATAACTAATTGAAAGTAGGGAGAAGGGAGAGGCAAAGGTGAAAAATGGTTCTTAGGTTTCAAATGTGGATGATTGGAAGCAAGTTACACCATTAACAGCCACAAGCAGAAAAGCAGGTTTGGGGACAGGGTTGCATTTGGCTACATCAACAATAACCATGTGTTTAGTGAGTTATAGTTTGCAGAATCCTTCCTAGGTATTATTTCAATTGGTCCTTTTACAATTGAGGTGCCTAGGGGGATATCCATGCAGATATTTATGCAACAAGTAATTGGAATTGAGTCAAGGGAGGGCCTGGCCCTGGGCTGTGAATTGGGAATCATTTGCATAGAGACTAATTGAATTCCTGAGCTAGCTAAGGGCAAGCATGTTACAAAAGAAATGTGGTGATAGCAAAATCTTGGGGAGGGTGGAATTTAAAGCCTCAAGAAGGAGATGTAGAGTTACTTAAATAAGTTACTTAAATAAAGCAGAGCCTGTTACAATGAAATAAAATCCAAAGTGCATTATGAAAGTTCTGTAGGAGGGAGATCCCTGGGTGGCCCAGTCGTTTGGCGCCTGCCTTTGGCCCAGGGCGCAATCCTGGAGACCTGGGATCGAGTCCCGCGTCGGGCTCCCGGCATGGAGCCTGCTTCTCCCTCTACCTGTGTCTCTGCTTCTCTCTCTCTCTCTCTCTCTCTCTATCATGAATAAATAAATAAATCTTAAAAAAAAAAAGTTCTGTAGGAAAGCACATGCTGGGTACTCCACCTTCAAAAGCTCCATCCCTTTCATTCCTACCAGCTCTCCAGTATTCAAACTGGACTACTCCATATTCACTACCCTATTCTTCAGTGCGATTTACCATCCCTTCCATGTACCTCATGTCTAACACCACCCCGCTCTGCTCATTGGTTCTACTCTAAGTTGAGCTGAGAGCTAATTCTCAGGACATACTCGTGACAAGATCACACATTGGGAGATGTGAAATCTGCCTTAATAAAACAGAAGACTTTAAAGGTCCTTCTATTATAACTGTCTGTTATTAACTACCTACAGTGCTTTGAGAATAAGTCTAGTGCAGTAATGGGGTGGATCTTAGAGAATCCTTGAGAAGAAGTAACACTTTTTTTGTGATAATGAACTTGAGGAGAAAATATCAGGTATCGTTAAATTATTTAATAAGTGCCCAGAAAAGGCAGCCAAACCTTATAAGGTTATCTTTGGAGGAGAGAGAAAATACAGATGATTGTAACAAAAAGTTCTTTCTAAAGCAATCCTTTTATGCATGGACCACTCCAAACTTGAACATTTCTTTTTCAGACTCAAACAGGGCTTGCTTAGCCATTTTGTGAAAGAATTCACACTTGAGTTGAGTGTTAGGCTCTTGTTTCTGCGTTTTGGAAAAACACCATTTATCTCTGTAGTGCTATTTCTGTGATATTATCACTATAACGTCTAGGTAGTACAGCAGAAATTTAGATGGAATTTCCAAACAAAAGCCCATCCTTCCAGTTTTAACCCTAAATCGGGTCATGTGAACCTTGGTTACCATGGGTATTTTTGTTGTAGGAGTAAGTCCATGAGTGATGTCAGCGCAGAGGATATTCAGAATTTGCGTCAGCTGCGTTACGAGGAGATGCAGAAAATAAAATCACAATTAAAAGAACAAGATCAGAAATGGCAAGATGTGAGTACTTTTTATAATGGGAGAAGGGAAGACTAGGTGAATGTACTTCTTGATTCTTCCTTGCTTCTTTTAAAGAATATCAGTATGAGATGATTTTCCTTGCTACAGAATTCAGTTCTACAGAAAATGTGACTAGCTTCCTTTAAAAAGATTTGCATGCCTTTTTTTGCCTATTACTGTTTCCTATTTTAAAGCCACTGTGAAAAATGTAATAGGATCTTTATTTTCTAATATTCTCTGAATTCTCAAAAATGTGAATCTGCTCCTTATAGCACGGTTAATTTGTTCACTTGCTTTGGTCGGTTGAATTTGGGGTATGACTGTTGTTATTGAAGCCTGAGAAGGGAAAAGACTTAGATCAAAGTTTAGGAGTAGCAGAGGAGTAGGGAGTCCAGAACAGTCTTGGCATTAGCAGGGAGAGATGAAGGGGGCTCTCAGAGTTAATAGAGAATTGGGGAGAAGTAAGAAATATAACTAGGAGAAAAATTTTGGTTGGAAAAGTAATTGTTTGATATGAATCAATTTTAGATGTTTTCACAGAGCTGATTTATATCCAGTTGTTTATATGGACACAGACTTAATATTTAGCTTTGTCCCTGGAGGAAAAAAAGCTTGACTTTTTTTGAAAGGGGTAATTGTTACAAACCAAGGGAGTGTCTAGAGATACAATAGATAAATTATACGGAGCAAACCCAAAGGAGTTTGAGGATAACTTTATGGGAAGAGTAGAGAGTTAGAATCTACAAAAGGACCAGGGATAGTAAATCTTCATTTTCAAAGAGATTAAAGTCTATGAAATGAAGAAGAACCCTCTGCTGTGGCTACATTTCTAAATTCCAGTGTCTTTTAGTTGGGAACTCAATTTAATGATTAAGAAACAGTAATTCAATGTTACTTTGCCAAAATACATGGGGGACGGTTTCGGGTGTGAAAATAAGTATTGAGGAGTTAACCATTAATTCAGATGAAAATTCATGTTGATTATCCTGTAGGACTAAATGCACACTGATTTTGTTCTTTTTGCAAGTGGTTCATGTTGGCTTCAGGCTTTTTTTTTTTTTTTTTTTTTAAGATTTCATTAATTTATTCATGAAAAACACACAGAGGCAGAGACATAGGCAGAGGGAGAAGCAGGCTGCCTGCGGGGAGCCCAATGCAGGACTTGATCCCAGGACCCCTGGATCATGCCCTGAGCCAATGGTAGATGCTCAACCACAGAGCCACCCTGGTGGCCGGGCTTCAGGCTGTTTTTGAACAGGAGTGTCTCTGTTGAATCTTAAGGGTATAAACCAATCTCATTTAGTCTGAGAACTTGATGTGCTTCTCTTTGGACTGGAATGCACTAGCAGTTCTTAGTATGGCATTTCTCTATTTTGGAGACATGGAAAAGTCTGGGCCACCCAAAATGTCTTAAACCCTTGAGTGTCACAACAGCTTAGGCTGCTAGAGCTAATTTAAAAGCAAAATGAGTTTGACTATCCTGGGGTCACCCAGCTGCATTAGACTTCTGTTCCTGGGACTGTGGGAAAAAGATCACTTTTCTTATGGGATCTTCCTTATTGCTCTGTCGTTAGGTGGAGTTTACCTGCTTTAAAATCATATACTCAAGGCTGAGCTCCCCAGGAAAGCCTTTTCAAACTCTGCCTGCCCCTGCCTGGAGTACGATTGACCACTCTCTCTCCTTCAGACCCTCACCATCTGTGCAATCCAATCATACCCACTGTTGAAGTATTATTTATGAGTCCCATTCCCTTCAAGACCAACAAGTTCCTTGAGGGAACCCACGTGTTATGTGTCTGCATGTTTGTGGTCCTCTGCCTCAAAGCAGGGATCAAGCCCGGTGTATGTTAAATGAAAGACAGAGTGTGCGTTTATGCGGAACCAGTATAATCTTATCTCTTATACTTGTACTAGTGAAATATGTCATTTCACACAACAGCCAGATTATTGGAGTGAGATGAAAATGAATTTGAAACAATTCCTGATCTTTCTGACCTGGCACCCAATTACAAGCATTTAGCATTCTTTGTGAAATGGGCAGGGAGGCAGGAAAACAGTAATGGGGTCTATCTTATTAGGTCAGGTTTTTTAGACACATGAGATAAAGGTTGGTACAGAAACGCCAGCTATAAAAAGCAAAATTAGGGCACCTTGGCATCAAGTTGGAGTGAATAGTTTCAGCGATGTAATGGGATACTCTGGCACTCTCTTGCTGCTAGAGAGGGTGTGGAGAAATTCAGGTATGCCTGTGCTGATGTGATTTTCTTCTGTCAGGACCTTGCAAAATGGAAAGATCGTCGAAAAAGCTACACTTCAGATCTGCAGAAGAAAAAAGAAGAGAGGGAAGAAATTGAAAAGCAGGCACTTGAGAAGTCCGAGAGAAGCTCTAAGACCTTTAAGGAAATGCTGCAGGACAGGTAATAAAGCTGAATACATCTCACAATTGTAGTTACCAGTGTTAGAAATCCATATTTTATGTAAGGGTAGTATGATAGGAGTAGATATCAATATTAAACCATAAGCAGATAGGCATGAAACGGTCAGGATTTTGCTCTGCAATGAAAAAGCAAAATAATAAAGCTATAATAAAGCAAAATAATAAAGCTATAATAGTGACTTGGATTAACAAAAGAAATGGGTGCCTAATATAGATGTGCATTATTTCTTGATTTTTACATTGTATCTTCAAGTACAGTATAGGGTGGTGTTGGCTGTCTTCATTCCAGAAAATAAACTTTTTCTCTTTTTAAAATGAATTTAGGAATGGAATGGCCAAAGAAAATCAGCACCCACTCATCTAAATTGTGTAAAATACAAAGTTCCTTTTCATGTTTTAGTGGTGCGATTAAAATCTATTTTAAAGGAAGACAATATAAACATAAATGTAAGGGGTTTATTTTTGGTATTGCACTATGACAGGATAAAGGTCCAATTTAAACTTTCTTGTAGAGCCGTTACTGTGAGAAACCTTGGAATATTTATTGGTTAGGAGGAAGGCAAATATGGTTTAAGGATAATATCAAAAAGGAAATGTGCTGTCAGGTGAAATTAAACAAAGCTCTTTTGTGTCCTAGAAGCAAATGGTAAACACAGTTTCATTCACTTAAAAGAGGTAGTCCCTGCTAAATGGTAGTGATGAGGATGTTTCATGAACTTCTCTATAAATATGAAAGGTGTCTTTAATCTGTAATAACTGTCCATGCAAGTTCTATCAAGCTGTATGAAATCATGTGCTAACTTGATCTTAACTGAAATCAGAGTCTTTTGTGGTCTTTTATTTTTACTAAATTATTTAAAATTGTAAATAGGAAAGAAAAGCTCACAACCCTGTAAAGGAACCCGTCTCTTTGGAAGGTTCAAATTAATTGTCAAACAATTGGTTATATTTATAGTGCACTAATTTTGGAAGATTTATAAACTGGTAGGTAAAACTGTGAATAATCCCTTGTAAAAATATCCTCATTTTCTTATTAACATTTCTTTATAAAAATCCCTCTAAAGGACTCGAGAGCCTGTTTAACAAGAGGTGAGCTCATACAATCATTCAGCGTAGAACTAAAAAAATTATATGCATTTATCCTCACATTCTGCTAATATTGCACTAGTTCTCATGTGAAGTCAGTTACGTAGTCTTTTTATTCTCAGTCCAGCTTATGTATTGCTCTGTCTTTCCACCTCTGTGTCAAATGTGTAACTTTGTGGTTATGGTGTGCTTCTCCTGCTAAGGGAATCCCGAAACCAAATGTCCACAGTGACATCGAGGAGGAGGTTGCATTCTAATGATGATGTGTTGAATGAAGAGATGCTTTCTCCTACACTGACTATGTCAGAAGCAAGTTACCAGAGTGAGAGAGTAGAAGAGAAGGAAACCATGTATTCTACAGAAATTCCTAAACAAGATTCTACAACTTTTGTGAAAAGAGAGGACGCTGTAACCACTGACATTCAGCTACCTTCTCAAAGCCCCATGGAAGAACAACTCCCAGACTCTTTGTCTTCTCAGCATTCACCAAGTACACGAATGCAGTCGACTCGAGTTTCAGCCTCTCTCCCCAGAAGTTACCAGAAAACCGATACAGCCAGGTTAACATCTGTGGTCACACCGAGACCTTTTGGCTCTCAGACGAGGGGAATCTCATCACTCCCAAGATCCTACACGGTAAAAAAAAAAAAAAAAAAAAAGTGTCCCCAGTTCATTTAGTCTGTTCCCAAGAGCAAAATGTTGGGGAACTTGCAGAGAAGTTTGAGTTACATCTACTTGGTGTAGAGAATGTGCATCATTTATGTATAGGGCAATTGTGTTGCAGCCAATTTAGATTCAATAGCTATTTAATGTTTCAAATATAGCAACTCTGTGGAACTGATTAAACTTTAAATTCAGTGAAAGTAAGGCTGATACATTTTAAAGAATGATTAAGCTGCTAAGGCAGAGTATTTTTTAATGTTATACTTTCTCAAATATAGCTTTTATAAAGTATTAGGCTGAACTACATAAAGATGCTAGTAGTTCTTTTTGACCTACAAAACCACACTTTCATGTGGTTTAACCTAAATATTTTCAGGTGCCTTATGTACAGCTTTCTATTTTTCTCTGATTACCTGCTGTATTAGAACTTGATATGCTTGAATGGGGTTATTAAAATATATCTCATGGTTCTACTTATATTGGGATTTTTAAGAATATAGAAAATAGAATCATTTACCCTTAGAATGAAGCAGTGCTTGTATACCTGAAAGTGGGTGTATTAATTTTAAATATGTAAGAGGAAGCAGTACAGTGTTAAGATCATTGTTCAGATTCCTTTGACCTCTGCCAATATAATATCCTCAATCTAAGAAAAAACTTGAAACAGTGCTCAAGGTAAGGAAAACCTGCCTAAACTAGCCAGGAAAGTCCTAATCATTATATTAAGTAAATAGAGATAGATTTGGCAGTATAAAAAATCAAATGTATATGACTCATTACTAACAGTCGAAAGGCAATGTATAGACTCAGAAAAATATTAGTAAAATGAATTCTAGATATAGGGAAATATCACTTGGACTTAACATGCTCCTACAAATTGGTAAGAAAAAAGATAAGCAGTAAAATGATGGCTATAGAAATGAGTAGCCTGTTTAAGGAAGAGGGAGTTCAAATGTTTGATAACATAAAACATACTGAAGCATGTTCAACATCATTAGAGCAAGAATGAGGTGTACAGCTTTTACACATCAGATTGACAAAGTTTTAAAACATTGAAAATGTCTGTTGGCAAGGATGCAGAGAAATAGCCATTCTTATACCTTACATTGGGAGTACACTGCTACAATTTTTTTGAGAAGATAAGTATGTATAAAACTTATACATTACATTTATTGTTTTAATATTACATTTGTTATATATAAAATATCCTTTGGTCCAGCAAGTCTACTTTTGGGAATCTCTAAAAATCAGTATTCCAATTATAAAAATATGTGGGTATTTGTTGTAGTGTTTTTGGAAGTTACTGAAAACTTGAGACAACAATGAATAAATTATAGATGTCTGTACTATGGAGCATTCAGCAATTAAAAAGACTAGAGATCTGTTAACCTCTCAGAGTGATGTAAATGAGTAAAGCAAGTTTCTGAAATCTATTTATAATATCGACATTTTGTAAAAAGCAAATCTTCCTCCCACTACATACATGCTTATCTGTTAGCATGAAAGAATGTGCTCCAGGCTTGTAGCCATAGTTGCTATGGGAGGTACGTTACCTTTATAGTTTCAAAGTATTTTATGTATATATTTTTTAAACAAAAATTCTAAGGATACCAAGCTTAAAATGACATTTGCTTTTTAGATGGATGATGCTTGGAGGTATAATGGAGATGTAGAAGATGATAAGAGAACTCAGAACAGCTTTGTCAGCACCTCTGTGCAAAAACCGGACACAAGCCAGCTTGCTTCCAGCAAGTCCAGCGAGACAGAGATAGCAGCGGTGGGAGAAGGTGTGATGGGGCTGCCCTCTCCTACACCCTCCTTCTCATCACTTTCCCAGGACCACGCTGCCACTTCTAAAGCCACACTGTCTTCATCATCTGGCCCTGATTTAGTGTCTGAGCTTGGAGAAGGGAGAAGCTCACCACAGACGGAGGTCTCAAGATCGCAGGTGAATTTGGGAAGGCCGCCTATCACGCACTATTCTGAAACTTAAGTATTTAAATCTGGAAACCATGATTTAACTTCTGAGCATTATTATCTGGGCTGATAATGTGGAAAACAATATTCCATTCCATTTTTAGAACATCTTGGAAGAAGTAGGCCTCTTCCACCTTCACGTGTATAGGTCCAGATAACCCTTGTGATGTATGTGTGTGTGTGTGTGTGTGTGTGGATGGACACTTTTTGGACACATCTCTTTAGGGCTTGACTTTTTTTCTCTCTACTCTTCAATTCAGCAACTGGTACCTTATACTTCTAGTTGTCAGCAGTCCCTGGTTCAGGTGTAGGGGTCACTTGGGAAGTTACAGATTCAAGTCTAACAGGTAAGTGAGTAATAAAAGCCCCTTCTCAGGGAACTTAACTGACCGTGAGGGGAAATTGGTACACATGCTAGTTGTTGACCTCTAAGGAGATGGCATTTCTTTTCCTATCATGTTAACCTTCTCATGACTTTTTTGTTTCTTTAAAGGTTTATTTGAGAGAGAGAGAGAGAGAGAGAGAGAGAGAGATTGAGTGCATGAGCAAGCAGGTGGGGAGAGGGGCAGAGGAGCTGGGAGCCCTATACAGGACTCGATACCATGTCCCATGAGATCATGACCTGAACAGAAACCAAAAATCAGATGCTTAACTAGCTGAGCCTCCCAGACTCCCTAACCTTCTTATGACTGTTAATACTGATTTATAAAGTCTACAATTTTGTGCCATTTCTTGTATCTTAATGGGAATATTGAGGCTTAGTTACATTATGATACTTATATTCCTTAACATTTAGAGTCTAAACAACGTATACCATCAGATAAGGAATGACGAGGGGGCATTTATAGTGTTTCTTACTTAAAAATCACCATAGATGGTTTTTAGGAGAATGCGAGGTAATGAAAGTAGTATGTTTTATATGTAAGCTGAAAGTCATTTGTTATCTAGAGAACAGAAAGTGTTTCTTAAAAAAATAGAAACTAAAAACACCTTTTTAAAGCAGTTTGATCTCTGTATGAACGCCTTAGCATGGAGGAACTTTTGTGGTTCTCTTGCACAATTCTCTGGTAAGGCACCAGAGTATGTGTGCTTCCAAGACACAGCATCAAGTAAATAACTTGGCCTAAGTTATATTAGTGAAGTAACTAAGTGCAATAATTTGATATGGCATGTTTACCCCAGAAAATCTTTACAAGTCTAAGTTTTTTGTTTGTTTTTCTGATTATGAAGTACTTTGTGCTTCGGAAAATTTGGGAATGCAGGAAAGTATGTATGATAAAAACTATTGGTAATCCCATCTTTTAGAGATAATCTTTCCTATTTTTGGGTGTGTTTCTTTGTTCCATACAAAGAACATAATATATATATTATATATAATATATAAAAATTATATATAATTTTTTAATTATAAAAATATATTTATTCAGACTGCTGAAATAATTAGTTGTAAATTTTTTTGCTTCATTTTTAAAGAACTGGAAATATATAATTAGCATCCTGAGTTTCAGTGGATGAGAACAATAGCCTGTGGTATACTTGAAGAACATAAGGACCAGTGGGTGAATAATAAAAACAGAAGCAAGGTGTCTTTTGAATAGCAAACGCAACAGAGCAGCCTTGTTAATGTATTGTGGGTGGTAGTAACTCTCTCAGGGTGGTAGCTGACTTCCGTGGATTAAGAAAAAGAGGCTAAGTGTGGTGTGCGGCTATGTTCCAGCTTATTGCAGTTCAGGAGAACCTGAATTAACGTGGCGTGGTTTCAGGTTTCATCATTAATGGATTTATGCTTCTTTGTCTCCAAACTTGAAATGGTATCCTACCAAGCAAAAGTAGGCTTTGCTGAGTAGATTGGAATTCTTGAACATATGTCTATAGCATACGGTGACTTGCCCATCTCTAGGTTGCTTGGTGTGTCCACTCCTACACTATGAGGAAGGCAGCTCAGGTCTCACCACCTACTCTTATCACTGAGAATGAGCTTACTGCCTTGGGATGGGCTGTGGATGCATGAGAGAGTAAGTCAAGGCTGTTTTTGTAACACTCTTCGAAACATTTGTCTCAACTCTCTAATTCGAGGTGTTCAGAGACTAGGTAAATAAAAAATAGTGTGTGGGTGAACATCTAGATGTTTTGGCAGCTTTGTAGGAGTTCTTCAGGTCTCCTCTCTCCTTCTTCAGTCACATTTTCATCGGTTATATCCTTTCACTTCCTCCTGCAGAACCTCCCATGATGTTCTTTTCTGTCCTGGCTTCTACCACTGAAGGGCTAATTCTCAGGCCCTGTCCCCATCAGTGTGAATGCTTTGTGAATTGTCACATGCATCTGTGCATTCTGAGCAAGGCTGGTGTTAGACTGACTTGCATGATGCCAGGCTGCATGTGGTCACTGCTCTGCTCGGGAGCTTCCTGTGGCACTCCGTGGTTGTTCGGTGACGTTCAGAGCCCTCAGGGGAGCACTCTGGCCCCTCAGTGCTGGTCCCAAGCTCCCTTTATGGTGCTGAAACAGCAGTTTATTGAGTGTTTACCGTGTGCCAACCAGGCTTCTTGGGCTGTTTCTTAGTCCTCAGGGCCCCTTGGGTCCCTGTTTTGCTGCTATGGAAATTGAAGCATGGAGTGGCTCTGTTGTTTGTCCAAGGCCATGCAGAGTACTAAGTGCTGGAGTCAGGATTTGTAACCAGGCCCTCTGACTCAAGGTCACCTGTACTGCACTATGTCGTGAAGAAAAGAATTGGAAGTAAGTGACCTCGCCTCACAACACTGCTTGCTTTTTCTTACACACATCGTACACTTTCTTAAGCACATCATAGATACCTGTTCTTATTGTTCCCATGTTAAAAAATACTCATTTTATTCATGTGCATCTTGTGAAGTCCTGTTCTCTCAAAGCCCAGGAGGGTCACTTTCTTTGTGAGTCAAGACCTCTTCTTCCTATAGTTGGAAATGAACTTTTCACCCTAGGTGAGAAAATTTCATTTTCTGGATTCTTTCCTGTTAAATATTCATCATTTCTCCTTCGCTGGTATTCTTTTTACCCTCCACAGCCTTTCCACATAGTTGGCACGTATGTATTTGCGGACTCGAATTGCATTCAAGGCCTTGATCACCAAACTGAAGTATGAACTTGATCCATCAGATAATTTAGGTCCTTATAGGCTCTTTAATGTGGGAGTGTTAAGATTAAGGCATATTGAACTAAGCACCGTGCTATTATATGGAATTATTTTAAGGAAACAAAGTCTGGGGGCCAAAAACTGGTTAGGAGCCTCTCGCAGAATTGTGGTCACAAGGTGGTTTATGCCATTAAGAAAGGAAGGCTTAATGCAGGAAAAAAATTAACATAACCTCATTCAAAATTTGCTCACAGAGATTTCGTTCCTGTCTCCATTGCCCAGGTGGGGTTTCATTCCTTCTGATTCCCTTTTCTCCCATACTTCTCTTGTGATACTGCTTCTTTTTCTGCCTCTTTTTCTGATCCAGGCTACCTGGGCAAACCTGAGGGTGACCTCAGAGCTCTTCATCCATCCTCTTCATCTGCTTTGCAGAAGTGGCTTTGATCATTTCTCCCCTGATTGGTTTCATCTACAGGGTTTTGTTTCCTTTTATGTCTTGTCAGAGCCTCTTATCTCAAACTCCATCCAAATCTACATTTCAGAACTTCTGCCCCAGATTTTTTCATATGGTACTCAGAAGCTAGATGATATAGATCGAAGGAAGGAAGCTTTTTACAGGTTTGCTTTTCAATCACCAAGCCTGTGACCATATCATAGCTGCCTCCCATGCACTGTACTTGTCACCTTCCCTAGACCCTACTGTCTGTGAGGGCAGGAAGCAAGCCTGTGATGGCTGTGAGCACAGTGCCTGGATCTGAAAGTATTCGTTGAATGCTGAGTTCTATTGGCTTTAGAGCTAGGTATGTCAAGTGTTAAGCAGGATTTTCTTTAGTTGACCTGGAAACTGCTTAACCAGCATATGTATCATGTGTAACATTGTTTCCGTGTGGAATAGAAAGTAATTAGGGGCAGCAGCCATGTACCTTGGCACCTCTGAAGTGTTTCACTGAATCCTCCCAATAACCTTACAAAGTAGATAGTATTATCCTCACTTTTACAAATGAAATACTTGAGATTCGAGTTACATAACTTGCCCTGAGCTGGTTAAGTGCTTAGACCACAACTGTAATTTCTCTGACCCTATTTTTTTTGGAAATATGACAAACTCCAATTTGAGAACTGCCTTATGTGTAGTTAAGTTCCCAAATGTTGACTTTACTTTGCCATATCTCTAGAATTTTAGAGCCAATGAGGATGGAAATATCTTCTGTTTCATAAAAATAAAATCATTCTTAAGATTGTTTTTGAGGGTAGCTATATAGCTATTGAAATTTATCAGCACTGCATCAGAAATCTAGAATTTCTGAAATGTAGAGTTTGAAATCTACCCGATAGGCAGTAAGGAGCTACCAGCGATTTTAAAACCAGGTGCAATAATAATAATTGGCATGTTCTGTGACTAAAATTCTGGCAGCTGTGTAGAAGATGGAGGGAGGAGGGGGCAAGATAGCCAATTAGGAGGTGGCCACAATAGTTTGGGCCATGGTCTCCCATCTAAACTAGGATGATAGCCTGAAGAGCAATGAAAGGATGGGATAATTCAGGATAGATTTATGGATTGAGGATTTGAGAGCACTTGGCAAAATGCATGTGTGCAGTGTGTGTGTGTTGTGGGGGGAAACAAGAAGGAAGAGGCCCTAATGTTGCTAACTTGAACATCTGGTCAGATAGTGAAGTAACTGACCAATACTTGAGAAACAAGAGGTGGAGGAGAGTACTTTGGGAGGAAGATCGGGAATTTAATTTGGGGTATATTGGCCTGAGACAGTAACTGAAGACACAGGAGAAAAGGTTATTTGGGAAAGCTTGTAGTAAAAAAGATGAAAGACTGGCTCAGGAACAAGAATGTGAAAATAGAAGGGTAAGCAGAGGAGCATGGTAATGAAGCTGAGAGGTGGCCACACAGATGGAGGAAAAGATGGAGAAGGTGGCATAATGGGTGACAAAGAAGATGGTTTCTGAAAGCAAGAATAGTTGGTCGTGCCTAGTGGGAGGGGGACTGAAGACGGATTTGGTAAGAAAGAGAGAAACTTGGAATGGGTGAAGTGATGGGACAGGAAATACCACCTGCCTCCTGGAATGGAGAAGTGGAGACAGTAGGGATAATGTGCCTTTCGTGAAAGCGAGTGGCTCCAGTGCCACTCACTTATGTTCTTACCCCCACTCACACCCTGAAAAAATGATGCAAAAGAATTGTGTATAAATATCAAAGTTGATATATTTCCTTTTACTTATGAGAGCCCAAATCTGTGTTTAGTATTTTATCAACTTCAAAAGGCTTCCCTTACATCATCATGTTTATCTAATTGAAAAAGTTTGGAGAAAACAGCTTTCTGACCTGTTAGTTTGTAAGATTGACCCTGTTTTTCATAATTTCTCATCTTTGGTGATAGGAAACTCATAATTCATCAGATGTCCTAAAATACTCTTGTCATTGCTACTCTGGATAGATCATGTTTTTGTCTAAAAAGCTGATCTTTCAACATATACTTTTGTATAAATCCTATCTAATTTGAGGGAAATTATTTTTAAATGGTGATATGTTGAAAACCATATCTTATTTTTTCTAGCATAGACAACTGGAACTACTTTATCAGTCACCAAGAATCTAGATTTCCCCCCAAATTTATATTTTTTGGTTCTATCCAGTTCAAGCAGCAATTCCCCCATCATCATCTTCTGAAGCATGGATCTTTGGATGGATCCAAAACTACAAGCATGGATCTTATAGAATACTCACATGGCCTGTGTCTTGCAGAGAAAAACAAGGAAGTGGAAATCCTAGCTAAAATCACTGTTGAAGTTTCTGCTTGACTATAATTATAGATATGTTCCCCTGCAAAGAGTCTATGGGCTCATCTAATTCAAGGATTTAGGATTGCAGAGGATGCCTGAGGGATTGCCATAATGGGCCGGCCACGCCATTGAAATTATAGCCTGGAATTGAAATTATAGCTCTTCACTCTAATCCCTCCTATGTATTGGTTTGGGAGGGAGGTGGTCTACATAAGATTTTCATTTGAAAATAGGGTTTTGCAAAACAAAAACCTTGCAAATCAATGTCATTATGAAAGATAAGACCCTGCCAGACTCAGTGACATGCCTGAGATCACCTGGTTTTTGACAGAAATGGATCTGTAATTGTTCCTGGGGTTTTTTTCCCTCCTTTGCCTGTATATGATCCTAAGGATCCCCATACCTACAGTCTGCCAGGCTATAGCCATCGTGAGGCTGTCCCCCTTAACTGTTTCAGGGAGGTGGTTACAATATGGTCAAGTAGAGGTTTATTTCCAAGGCAAGAATATCCTTTCGTGAGACCATTCTTCTGGTCTAATAAAATTGTGAGACTCTTTCATCTATAGCATAAGCTCATTCTCTTTTATCCTATATTTTGTAGAAAAGGATAATGTTTACTTGTTGTCTCCCACAAAGTATTCTTTTATGTAGCTTGAGACTATTTATTAAAACTTCATCCTGTCTTTTATTCAAGATAAAAAACATCATTTAGTATCTTGCATATGTAACCCATCATTTATCCTCTGTCCTTATATAACAGTAGATTCTGTGCTTTACTTGGCTTTAAGTTGATTTTTTTTTTTTTTTTTTTTTGGAGGGGGTAAGTGTAACAAAGATGACCACTTATTTTCATTGAGTCATCTCTAATTTATGTGTATGGTAGTTTCAGTTAAGGAGAGGAACTAACCACTAATTTTTTCTATTCATAGCCGAGTTTTATTCTGGAGACTGGTGTTCATCAGGCTGATTATTAATGTGTTTTCACTACCTGCATCAGGGTTCCCGTATTTAAACTTTACAAGCTTTCTGATGAAAAGTTTTCTATATCATTAGCTACAGATTTTTCTTAAAATAATTCCATACTCAATTCTGGAAGAATCAGTGATTATTTTTCGAGAGCAAGGACCATGCCTAATCCAATTTTATTTCCCAAGTACTAAGCCCTGTGTCTTATGCAGAATAGATGCACAGTAAGTGTATGTTGAAGAGATGAATAAGTGAGTATTGTTTTTTTTAAGTGAATATTGTTATATTCTGTGTCTACAAAATATAGTAAGTTCTTGGTTCAATGCCTTCTCTGCCTTCTTTCTATTTTCTATGTAGTATCAGCTTTTTGTAGACTAGTCACTTAGATTTTAAACTTGTTTTAAAGGTGTGGAAAAACTTCGTCATAAAGCTATAACAAATTGCCCAGCTGGCCTTAGGTTCGGTTTTAACTGCCACATTGAACTGGAGAATTTGTAGGTCTTTTTTCTGGGAAATAAAGTGGCTTTAGGAAGAACTTTTCCCTTTTTTTTTTTTTTTTTTAATTTTTATTTATTTATGATAGTCACACAGAGAGAGAGGCAGAAGACATAGGCAGAGGGAGAAGCAGGCCCATGCACCAGGAGCCCAACGTGGGATTCAATCCCGGGTCTCCAGGATCACGCCCTGGGCCAAAGGCAGGCGCTAAACCGCTGCGCCACCCAGGGATCCCGAACTTTTCCCTTTTAAACAGCAAGTTTAAGTTCTTAATTATTTTGAATCAAAGACTGAAACCAGTCTGGGCACTTCAAGTTAAAATTCGTGTTTGCTATTTACCCAAAACAAGACCCATAAATTAGGAAAGACAATTGAAATTTTCACAGATGTTGTATATTTTAAAACTTAAAACATTTTTTTTAGAAAATGGCTGCAAGTCTGGGAAACTGATAATTTGTTGCTGTGTAGTGTAGTGATGGAGGGGGAAGTAGAGGCCTGTCTGTTGTTCAGGAGGCTGCTGTTCTTGGGGTTGTTGGCTGATGTGACTTCAAGGAAGTTGTGACTTATTGCTCAGGGTGTCTCAGTAGGGGTCCTCTTGGCATCTGACTTGTGGTTCCACAGAGTTGATATAGCTCTGCATTTTGCAGCTTGTGTGGCAGCTCTAGATCTTCATGTGGCAATGGGGCAACAGTGCCTTGTCAGAATTCAGGTACCCCTTAGGGCATGGTACCCATCCTAGATGAGCTCTAGAGATACCTGTGTCGTGTGTTGATGAACCCCTTCAAATTATTCGGCTAAATATGTTAAATGTCTGAGATACCTTTTTAATAAGTATGGTGGCATTTTACAAATGATTTAAATATTTTTTGCATTTCCAAAAATGCTATTGTATTGAAATGAAATAAATAACATTGTGTAAATTTAAGGTGTACAATATGTTAATTTGACACATTTATGTATATTGTAATATGATTGCCATTGTAGTGATAATTAGCACTTTGATCACCTTATATAATTATCCTTTCTTTTTAGTGGTTGGAATAATTAAGTTATAGTCTTTTAGCAAGTTTGATTTTTTAATACATTGTTGTGTGTATTCACTCTACTGTGCATTCGATCTCTAGGGCTTATTTAATAGCAAGCTTGTACCACTAAACAGCATACACAATACCCCTTCTCATCCATTCCTGGATAATAAGAAATGGTCTATAAATTAAACCCAATTGTTTGGTGGGCAAATGCCCAAGCTTTATTAATGCCCAAGTGATTTAAGAAAAAAATCTGTTGATGTGAAGGTTTTCCTTATTTTAGCAGAAAAATAATAAACTCATTGATATGTATGTGAGTGAAGGGTTTAACAACCCTTCTGGTTTATCATGAAATAATTCAAGTGTACCTTGCATATAGCCTCCCTTCTTTCATGGATAGACTTTCTTCCATGCGGGTGCCAGGGACACCTGATCCCACCGTTTCGTGTTTGTTTTCAGGATCAGTTCAGTGATATGAGAATCAGCATAAACCAGACGCCTGGGAGCGGTCTTGACTTTGGGTTTACGGTAAAATGGGCATTTTCTGGGATCTTCGTTGCATCAGTTGAAGCAGGTAAATCATAGATTTAACTCTACTCAACTTTCTTCTCCTTGTTATCCTGTGCTGTTCAAAAAACCTCCAGAAATTAGTTTATTTGATAAAGGGGGAGGGAGAAGACACATGTGAAAAATGCAGTAGTAAATTGAGGAGATGCATCCTCTTCCCTGAGCCTAATACTGTTTCTTCTTGCCTAATTAATTTTAGTTTTGTAGAATCTTAATCTTGTGACCTTTACAGAATTCATTGGTCAAAATTTTAGGTTTAACATTTGGAAATGCTTCCAAATAACGCTTAACTGAAATTTCTGAAAGAACTGTCCATGATTGGCAGTGTTTGTGGTGGATATACAAATGCTATATAATAAACTGGTGTTTTCTGAGCATCCGAATATATCTGCTGCCCATGGAGATCTCAGGATGCTTTGGGACTTTTACAAAAGGAGTGCCCCTCTCCGATCCAGGATTTTAGCAACTCGGTCCCCAGGACCTCTGAGCAAAGTATTACCACAGAGCCTAAAATTAAAATGAAAGCTACTGTAGTTAAGAGGAGTTCCTCATTTACACATTTTAGCTATTAAAATTGCATGCTAACTCTGGTTATTTTTTTGAAATTTCAAAAGAACTGTTTAATTAGATAATGGTAAGTGGTAATTGTCAGTGGTTTTAAGTGGCCTGGCTTTTTTTTTTTTTTGTCCATTCCAAAGTGCACTTGGATTTGGAAGCTCAATTAAAGTACAATATATTTTATATTTTTAAATTTAAAAATAGTTTAAAATCTTCTTTGTTCTTAGGAAGGTAAAAAAGAAATTTTATTGAACAAATGAGCTGATTCCTCCTTTACATGTTAATGAAGATATGTACTATAGGATAAAAAATGCTTTTGGTGCTTTGTCTGTTGTGGATACTCAAGTATTTGAGAACTTAAATTCATGACTTTGCTCTTCCTGAAAAATATAAGAATGGTTAGTTGAGATTAAGAAGTCATTTTTTTCTCTCAATAAGCAATGACTAGTAGAATGTGGATTTTTTTGTTTGGGATTTTTTGTTATTTTTAAATTTATTTTGCTTTATATAGGTAGTCCAGCAGAATTTTCTCAGCTGCAGGTAGATGATGAAATTATTGCTATTAACAACACTAAGTTTTCATATAAGGACACAAAAGAGTGGGAGGCAACCATGGCTAATGCTAAAGAAACTGGAAACCTAGTAATGGATATCAGGCGCTATGGAAAGTCTGGTGAGTTTGTTTTACCACTGTCTGCCTTTCTAAATTGGGAACTGGTCTTTGGCAAATGGTTATAACAGCTTGCTTCAATAACTATTTTCTCATTTAAAAAAACATTTTTGGCTCCGAGATGTTTTGTGGTTATGCTGAGACAAAAATCTTGAACAATACTTCCTTGACTATTCTGTCTGAAAACTTTTCACTAGCAAATTTACTGATTCTACATGATTGATTGATTGACATACTATATTGACTTTGAATGCAGATATTAACTGAAAGCTCTTGCAATTGCATCAGCATTTGGGAGTCATAAAATAATTTTGAGTATTGAGAATTACACTATGATTTTACTTTCTCTACAGCCCTGTAACTAACTGGTTTAAAGGAGAACATGGCAGGTCATATTCTTGTTGTCATACTCAAGGAACTTTCAGTATAATTCCATTACTGTGGTTCTTAGTTGTTGAAGTTAGATGGGGAAGGGCATTAATCCTCCCCCTACCTGCCAAATTATGATATCAAAATAACATATGCAGTTCTGGTTTACAGAAAGAGTCAGTGAATTTGCTAGCATTTTCATTATTAACATCATCTAACTCTTGTTTTTGGAAGGTGATCTGTTGGTCAAAACACTGCACTCTTCACTTCTTTCACATACTACCTGATTTGTTTGTATGTCTTCTACATTTTGAACGTATGTCTTATACATTTTGTGTATGTGCATTCAGTAACTTTGTTCTTTCCACTTCAACATTTACGTGTACTCATTTCTTGATCATCATGTGCCAATCAGACTGGGGCAAAGACCAACCTTCCCTGCCATTTATACGTCATAAAACCCTCAATCTCACCAGTATGGCTACCAAAATTATAGGTTCACCTGAAACAAAGTGGATTGATACAACTTCTGGAATTTACAATTCTGATAAATCTTCAAGTCTGTCAATAACGACTGATTTCTCAGAAAGCCTCCAGCATTCTGTAAGTATTTTGAGAAGTGTGAGAATATTTGTTTAGAGCAAAATATAGGCAACGTGTGTAGGAGGGAGAGAATTTGAGCAATTTTGATACTACTTTAAAAACATTTGGTTGAATAAGGTAATTTATAGTAATGAGAATAAAATGTATTTTTGACATTCCTAAAGCAGTACTCATTTATAGAATAATAGTTATATAATGGTAAAATCAAAAGATCACATAGTGGTATTCTATAGGTATTTCATACCAGTCTTCATCATTATACCCATTTCTCAGATCTTTGTGGATCTGAAGTAGTAATAATGTAAAATTATGCACTGTAACCTTTCTATGGTTTCTTTAGTCTTGATGGGTAAATTGCACACAATTACTATACTTATTTTAAAAACTCATGAAGCATTTTTAGTTCTGTTGTAGATGAATTGTATAGATGAATTTGGGTAGACGTGTGGTTAAGAGATACTCAATTACATTAATTGATTAAAAATAATTACAATGTAGAAGTTTCTCTAAGTATTAAATTAATTTTAATATTTCAAATGTTTATATTGACTCCCTAGATAGAATTGCTGTTATCCTAAGATAGTCTTTTAATAAGAAAATCTTACTACATTATGTAAGAAAAATTTAAATGCTGAAGAATCCTATATGCTTGTGTGGCTTGTAAGTTAAGTCAACTAAGTATTTGGCAAAACATGTTTCTTGGAACGTTAATGACTGAACTTAAAATGATCCATGCTTATAGATAGATGATCATTAATCCTTTACAAATATTAAAAAATAATCAAAAATTTTTCTATTTATGTAAAAACCTATAAGGAATACATTGATATCCTATAAACTCATCTTGATAATATATTTTCAGTAATGGGAAATGCATTATTTAAACCCAAAGTCCAATTGGAGGGAATGTTGTTAACTGGCATTTTATCCTTTCCAGAATACTGAATCTAAGGAAATTAATGGGATCCGTGATGAAAGTAATACTTTTGAATCGAAAGGTAAACATCATCATTATAATTATGTTTGTAATGTAAAATTCACAGCATTCAAGTTCTGCTATTATAAAAATTAATATCAATGAGTCAAAGAAAAACTGATCCCACTGCAAGTTGAAACTCAAAGGTTAGCACTCAGATCCAATTGCAGCCAGGTGGAAGGGCATTCAGTTCCAGGGTTTGAATAGTTCAGGAACTGCAAACAAAGCTTTGGCAACATGTCCAGGAGCTGTGAGTGCCTGTGTGTCTAAGTCAAATAAAAAAGACTGGTTTTCCTGAGGCCATTAGCCTTCTTGCTCTGGTATGTTGGCAAAGAGAATCTTAGTTAAATCTGAAACGATGAATGAGGTTTCCCTTTCCCCTTTATTGTGAAAGGGACAAGTTTGCAGACAGCTAACCTTAATAGAGAAATGGCAATAATAGTTGTTGGCAAAAGGACCCATTTGTAATGAAAAAGCAGGGGTAATATAGGGGGAGGCCTTATAGTATGGGGTTATCACTCTCTCCCTCCTCCTGTATGCCCATAAAATAATTGTTGCCACATGCTACGTGCTTCTCCTTAGGCATATAAAATAAATAAGAAAGATCTGGTCCACAAGGCAGAGAAAGAGACCAAAGGAGACAAAACTCCTTCTACCATGAAACTAGACTCCCATCGGGCTGGGTTTTCATAGCAGTTTGATAGCTTTGCTTCTGCATTTGCCTAATAACATCAGCCAAGCCAAATTGATGATTTATTTTGGCATTTAATTTCTGATAGTTATAACTGACTACATTTGAATTGATATTGCATTCTTTATCAACGCAGTTTTTTAAAACAAACCTGACTTATTTTTGATTCACAATGTTAAATCCAAGACATCCTGGTTCTGTTCTGCCAGTGACTCAGGCAAAGCAAACCTTATGATAAGACACCTAACTCATCATTAGTGATACGACTATTGCAGGCCTGTCATTTGAGGGTTTTCTTTAGACAAGTAAGCACCAACTAGTATCAAGCAATAGCTGCATTTACATTTTATGAATAAACTGAAGTGTAATAATCATGTGCCATAACCTTGTGACTGTAGAGGCCAGAAGAATTTCCTTCCATTTCCTTCCTTCCTTCCTTCCTTCCTTCCTTCCTTCCTTCCTTCCTTCCTTCCTTCCTTCCTTCCTTCCTTCCTATCTATCTAACTGAACTCTATTTGCTTAAAGTTAGTGGCTGTAAGATGTTAAAACTAAGGCAAAATACTTTAGAGATAGAAGAATATTTTAATTTGGGCATTTGCTTTTATTTTTCTCTGGGTGTTAATTTATTTTCTTCCTCATTATTTTTCAGTTCATTTTTTACTTAGCACTGCAAAAACTTTTAGTTATAAACAATTCTCCTTGGACTTCTAGATTTTGGATTGATTAACCTAAGCAAAACATTTTAGTTTCCATTTCCCTAAAGCTGTGTGATCTAGCACGGAAGTATTCTGGCTTCTATGAAACTATGATGCTATCTGCTAGAATTTATTAATAAAATAATTAGTTTCATTACTAATTTGGATGTAGTATAGACTACTAAAAATATATGTCTTTGTACATTGGAATAATCCATATCTTCCATGGCTGTCAGTTTTGTCCTTTTACAACTAATGCTACAGACTAGAAAGGTGTGTCAAATACTATTTAGTTTTCCAGTGGTGAGAGATTAAAATGAATGACATGGTATTGATATATTTTTTTTTTTGTATTTTTCAACTAGCCTCTGAACCTATTTCTTTGAAAAACTTAAAAAGGCGATCACAATTTTTTGAACAAGGTAAACTACCAAGATAACAATTCATTCACTTTCATGGAATTGTTGGCATTCTTCACTCTGTCCTAGTAGTCTTTGGTGCTGGGCACTAAGCCTTTTCAGTTTGGCTATCATTATGACCAAGCAACATAACCATTTCCATTCTTTTCCTAGGGTCATCAGGCTTTTCTTACAGTTCATGGGTCTACCTCTGTGGTAATGGGTCTTTGTGTGTCTTTTGTATACCTCTGAATTTTTTTTTCTAAAAAAAAAATTGAGATGCTGTTAAACACACACTTCTTTCCACTGGGTAACAGTAAGAAGCGAGGGACTTCACTTATGCCTTACTGCTTCCTACAGATCGCATAATATTGGATTACACCAACATATAATTGTCAAACTTTTAAAAACTCTAACTTTGGTTATGGGAAAATGCTCTTAATAAAGAGCAGAGTTGTTTATTGCTGTTGGAACGAGGGCTTTGGAGTGTTAATAGGACTGCCCTGTTGACGCTGAAATAAATTAAATGTAAATTTCAATTGCACTTCTGAACACGTGCATTTGGAGATGCCCTGTGTTGGTGTAGTTGGGCTGTGCTGTCTTATGTGCTGTGCATGTGGCATCTCTTCCCTCCTTCACATCTGTCTAATGTCCTGTCTCATGAATGCAGTCCGAGCTGTGCTGTGCTATCAAGAACTTAAAAGTAATATCCAACATTTGAGATGCAATGGCACAGAGATGCCTGTGCTGTTGGTGTCTAAATGTTATTGTTTCTTACTTTTAAGATTACCAAAAACCTTTACACATTTGCTTTATGTTTACTGGACTCATAGATTTTTTTTTTTTTTTTTTTAAGAAATCTACTAGTCTTTCTTTGGTGAATTAAGGTTTCTTTTTGACCATGAATAGACTCACCAGCTATGCATGTGCAAAGTCTATTTGTGTCAGTATCCTTAGTGCTTTTGATATTTTTGTTGAATTCCTGTTTTTCTATGGTAATTTAATTAAAACAGTATGATACTCCTAGCTTAAACTGGCTAAAATAAGACAACTGCTTTCTTTCTCTGTTCTAATTTTCACTCACTTTTCCTCAACAGGCTATTTTAGGGAAGAATATTTTCCTAAGTCTCAGAGCAGTTTTCTTTAAAAAAGAATGTGTAAGTGAATAGTTTATTTGACAGCTGAGGTTTAAGGAAAATTAAAAAGTGCTGTATGATAGTACATTTCATGGAATTTGCTTTCTAATTATTCTCGTTCTACATATAGACACATATGCATGTAGCTCCCCCACCAAGAATAAAAAGAATAGTATTAAGCCCTTAAGTTTACACATGAAGTATGAATATTTGTGCTTCCCTCTTCAAGGAGAGGGAAGGGAAGGAATTCTTGAACATGTTTTTGTGGTGTCGTATTTATGAAAAGTCACTCCTCAGCAAGGGGATCTGGAAAATGTGATATGGAGCTGTCACATTATAATTGAATAGTGACAAGTAGAAATTTGGATTTGTTAGATGTTATAACATTTGAAATCTTATTTTCCCCCTCTGGGGCTCAGTTGTGACATACCAGCTGGTCTATTCATGGAAGAACCCTGCAACCTCTTCAGAATATACCATTGGTCCAGCTCTAGTGCCAAGGGCTAGGGTGGAACTTTGGCATCCATAGTTTCTCTCTCTCTCTCTCTCTCTCTGTTTAAATGATTTTGACTTTGGAAGATGAGTAATAAACAGCTGGAATTGAAGAGAGAAACTGAGATATATATTGCTGTGGTTTAAAACAAAATATTAAGAAAAACCAAAATATTGATATCATTTAGTATACTGGCATAGAAACAGCTAAAGTGACTTTCTGAAAAGAATGATCTCCTAGAAATGAAAAGACTTACATGTTTTTTTCTTCCTTTTCCACATGCTACAACACAGGAAGCTCGGATTCTGTGGTTCCTGATGTAAGTCACATTCATTTGTTTCTGGAATAAATAAGGTGGGACCTTGGTGGGACTGAATTAGCACATACTAGCAGCACTTATTTTCGGTTGCATGAGAATTTATCAAGGGGGAGTCTTTCCAAGTTGAAAAGACCCCTTGAGAAACAAAAAGCGAAATCTCTGGTGCTGCTTAGGCCAAGGATGGGATGAATAACTCGTGTCAGCGAAAGTGCTTCAGTAGATGACTTAATGAAGTGATATGTCCTTCCTTTGTTTGTGCATCTTCCCTTCTCACTGGTTAGCTTCCCGTTCCGACGCTCAGTACCCCAAGCCGCTGGGCGTGGGATCAAGAGGAGGAGCGCAGGCGGCAGGAGAGATGGCAGAGGGAGCAGGACCGCCTGCTGCAGGTAGAGCCAGACAATTTGGGACCCACAGGAACGAGGCTGGCTTTCCCCGGGCAGCGTCAACTGGTGCTGAGAAGCAAATTAAGAAAAAGAAAAATAAAAGCTAATAACTCATAATTAACAAATCTTTTGAGAGGCAGTACATTTTTGTATTCATGACATTCCTATTTTGAAGCTTTCCGAGTCTTCCTTTTAAAATAATCATTTATCTGTGTATTTTTTAGAATGCAGCACTATAGTTTTTGTGGATTTTCTTATGTGTGACAGGTATATGGATTGTAAGGGCTTACACCCCCTGAGCTGTGTGCTCAGTCCATTGCAGAGAAACTCAGTCCCTCTTGCAGTTTGCAAGGGGCGTTAATCAATTACACCTGTGGTAAAGGGGGGCTATCTATTTAATTCTGAGTATCTATGCAATTTAATTTGATAAAAGCTCTTTTGTACTTTAGGGATGAAAGTCTGATTGGTTAAAATAGTATCACCAAATTTAAAGGTTGAAGTGAAGGGTAGAGCTAGCAAAAATACTGGTGAAAAAGATTCTATTTAATATCATTACTCTGTGAATTACCTAATTAACTAATGTTTTCTCTTCTTATAGGAGAAATATCAACGTGAGCAGGAGAAACTCAGGGAAGAGTGGCAGAGGGCTCAGCAGGAAGCTGAAAGAGAGAACTACAAGTACTTGAACGAGGTAGTCTAGGAACATGCTGTGTTCTATTCTGTCTTGGTGAAATTAGCCGAAAAACAGAAGATATGATATCTCACCTGGCTTTTGCCGCATATTCACTTATATAAGCTTTTTGAAAAATACAGTGAGCTCTGATTTGTCGGAATTTTGCTCTGATGTTTCAACCTTTTTCTTAGTTCCTCCGCTGTATCATTAAATGGTTCTATTCATGGACCCTAACTGCCTCTTTCTCTTTTTGGTTATATTTCTGTCACCCACGTGTGGCTCTGCAGGCGGTAAAATGTTTGACATCATTTCAAGTGGAATTCCAGGCTGGCCACATTCAGTCTCTAAAGCTGGATATGAATAAATGAAATTACAGAAATGCACAGATTCGGATGGTTTCTTTCTCTCCCTGGTCACGTAGGAACGGATGGTCCTGAGCTCACACAGCCTTTCCCGGCCCACTCGGGAGCCCGCAGTTGCCACCTGGGAAACCGCCTGGGGCGAGGGTTCCAAGTCATCAGACCGGGAAGGCACCCGAGCAGGAGAAGAGGAGAGGAGACCACAGCAGAAGGAGGATGAGGAGGAGGACCAAAGAAAGAGGCTGCAGGAGCAGCTCGCCCTGGAGAGAGAGAGGAAACTGAAGGAGCAACAGGATCAAGAAGAGCAGGAGCGGCGTCGGCGTCAAGAGGAGGCCCAGGAGCAGAAGCCCCAGGCAGAAAGAGAGAGGGAAACCACAGTCAAAATATACCAGTACAGAAGGTCTGTCCTCCAGCCAAAGGGCACTGGGATGTTGCTATGTGGGCTTCACTTAGCTCGACCCACTCCCCCCCATCAGAGACTCCTAGTTGGTCCCTGCCATCCATTTTGGACACAAGCAGCCCAAGGGGAACCCTTTACATTGGATACCTGATCCTGTCGCCTTACGTGCCTGCTCACAGCAGTTCACATGGCTTCCTGTCACATTAGAATACCACCCAGGTCCTCGTCGTGACCTAGGAGGCTCACATGAGCTGGATCTTGACCCCGTGGTCTATTTGGCTTCCTACTGCTCTTCCCCTCCCTCTGTCAGTTCCCACCACACTGGCCTCTTTCTTCCTTGAAAATGTCTGATGCATTCTGTCCCTGAACTTCAGCATTTTTTGGTCCCTGTGCTTGGAAAGATCTTCCTTCACCTCTATGTTGGTCTTACTCATTTTCTTTTAAGTTTCTGCTCAAAGGTCCCCTTTCCAGACTTTCCAGAAGACTTCATCTAAAGTATGTGCCTTTTCCCCATATGCTGTATCATGTTTAATGTTATGTATTTGTCTGTGGCCTTACTGCCCGACATTTCATACTCTTTTTGTTTTGTTTGCTTCTATAGCCCAGCCCTAGAATGGTAGCAGGCACTCAGTATTACATTTGTGGGATGAATGAATTGCTAATGTCTATTGATATTAGGAGGTCTGCTTTCTGCAGTCATTGATTAAAATGTTTCTGTGTGTTTAGTTTTCAGCCCAGAGACCATCTGATCAAGAGGCTATGATAACATTGTTTTGATAGCAATTTCTCAAACTGAGGAAGAGCATCAAAGTCTAATATGTTAACCACAAACTCTTCTTTCTATCTTTTAGGCCTATTGATTCCTATGATATACCAAAGAGAGAAGAACAATCTTCAGGGTTGCTTCCTAGTGACAGGTATATAGAGCATTTTGTTGTAATTTGGTTGAAATAATTGACTTTAGATGAATATCTGAGGGCTTTTTAGGTGTTTTGTAAGAACTACTTTAGCTCTTGATCTTTTGTGAGATATAAAGAGATCTTGCTGGTTGATCCTTGTATGGACTAGCTTTTGCCATGTAATCAGTGACCCTTAAACTTAGTGATTTGACATGACTTTGTGTAAGTATTTTGGGCTGATCCTTTTAGTCCTTTTAGTTGATCGGGCTCTTCATACATCTACTAGTTTACTAGGCAGCTCTGCCTTAGGGAGTTGGCTGTCAGCTGGGACAGTGAGAACAACTAGGCCATGTGTCTTTCAAGATCTAGCAAGCCAGTACAGTCTTATGTACATGGTGACAGAGCAGAGAAGACAGAATTAAAGAGAGGAAGCGTGCAAGGCACCTTGCAGTCTGCATTCTGACTGAATTGGCACGCCAATGCTTCTGTCACATTCTACTACCTAAAGTGAAGTCACAGGCCGGCCCAAGTTCACAGAACAGAGAAAAGCTCTACCTCTTCATGAGAGATGCCACAACGCAAGGGGAATAGACATAGGGTAGAATTGTGTTTATTTTGTGCAACTACCTTAATTTTTATTTTAAAGAGGTTATAAGTAATGGCATAAGCTTACCCAAAATGAAGTAACGTGTGGACATCTGAAATGAGAATTGTGGCCTTCTCTTAGTTTAATTAGAACTACTGGTCAATTCCAGGAAATGTTAGATACATCTTAAAATTTGCTGAGACATAAATTTAATGTTTTAAAGTCATTTTTAAAATGCTTTACAGTTTTGAATCCCTAAGGACTTCTGAAGAGACTCTATCTGTAAACATCCAGTGTATGCCCAATTGGTGCTTCCAGAGCTGACATTTCTTCTTTAGGAAGTTTACCTTAGAGATATGGAAAGACTCATCTCTATAGGCAATCAGGAAGACTGAGTAGGACTCTAAGTAGATAGGGAGTATTGGGCTGACCTTAAGGTAGAAAAAGTTTTAGTGATGGATGTTCTTATTTTATAATGAAGGTTTCTGGGTAACCGTGAATCATTAAAATGTGTATCTCTCTTTTAAAAATATGCCTTTAATTTATTTATGTATTTAAATGATCTTTATTTATGTAGCTTATAACCTGGAGAAAATAATTATATTGCAGAGAGGAAAACTCAACAAATCCTGGAAAACATAGAACACTGCTAGGCAGTTGTGGTACAGCCTGCTTTAGAGGCATTAAGGGGTGTGGCTGGATATCTTGTAATAATAGTATTTTCTATGTTAATACAAATGAAACCATTCATGAAAGTTGCTAGCAGTTGTGACACGTTATTATGTATTGCACTTTATTGTATGTTGTATACATGTACATATGTATTGTGTGCATATACATATGTAATATATATGTGATAATGTATATTATTCATTATTGCCATTATTATTTGATGTTATTGGGCTTAGTAAAGTGAGAATGAGACCAGCTTGGGTTGATACAGAAACCTAAATGTTGCCATTACAAAATCAGGTATTTTCAGAGGTTGCCTATGCCAATATGCTTGAGTACTTCTTTGCACTGCAAAGATTGCATTTGGTCAGTGGCTGTTTCTGGAATAAGTGCCCTAGTGCCCAAAAAGTTGATTTCTTGACCCTTGGGCAGTAAGAAGGAAGAGACAGTATGATGTTACATAATCTGATGACAGATGCTTGGTATAGCCTGTATGATCGAGGTCTGGAAGGGAATCAAAGCATACAAATTGGTCATAAGGTTAATCATCCTACAGACTGGAGAGGATCTTCACATGTTCTTTACGTGCTTGTCTCTCATTGAGAGATGTCACTGTTTTCTGCTACATTGTACAACATGAAAAATTCCTTATTAAGAAGATAAACGTGGCTTTCAGCAGATATAGGAAATAAATCAATTGCTTTGAAAAGCAATCTTTTTGGTGTTCTTACATCATAAATGTAAAAAATATATTCTTAACGAGATATCTATAATATGTTGTGTTTTGTGTTGTAGGAATAAATCCAGATCCACTACCGAACTGGATGGTTACCCTGCAAATAAAAATGGTAAATGTGATTTTTTTTTTCCAACTTCTTTAGCACAGTTGTTTATGCTATCACATGCTATGATCAGTATTTTTAAAGTCAATATATTTCAGATTCATTAAGATTACATAATTAAAATACCAAATATTTTTAGCATTTGTGTATAAAAACAAAACTATCTTTTGCTTATTTTGGCTTTACTTTCTAATGGAGGGAGTACTGGGAGATTAAAATGGTTTTAAATAGCTAGTGAAACAAGTGGAAATTTTTCAGTGTTATTGATAGTTTTGTATAGATTTCATCTTGCAGGCAAGAAAATGGGACAGAAAAGTTTCCTGCAGAATACCAGGGGACTTAAAAATTGTTGTAAACTTGAAATTGTACATTGAAGTGCCAAGATGTCCAAAAGTTCAAAATGATAATGATTTTGCTAACTAGGCAAAAATGATTTGGAACCCTATATTGTTAGTATTAAGTGTATTTTTAGAAACGCTTGTAACTGAAATTATATAAGTAGGAAAAAAAAACACTAAGCAGAAAGCATCATTTCATGCAGGGTTTGCATACCAGGTTTTGGGCAAGCAGGGTGCTGGTCAGTTTTATAAATGAATGAAAGTCCAGATAGGTTTGGGGTGAATTTGGTGGACATGCCACTTAGTGGATAGCCACATGGGAGAGAGCAAGCCTGCCCCTGCTATGTGGGAGAATGCAAAGCCAACATTTCTGTTGTAAAAGAGAAGTTTAAAAAAAAAATGGAAATTTTCATGTTATCTTTTATGTGCTGATGAGAACAAAATTTAAAACCATCTGTAAGCCAAACACCACATCTATAGGCCTAAATGGTCTGGTGGCAGCTAGTTTGTAACCTCTGGTTAAAGCTTGTAGAAATTAGTTTCTATTAGGTTCTATGATCACTCCTTCTCAACACTTAGGAGCTTCTATTTTCTGGTTCTAGTTTAAATTTCCAGCTGTTTTTCTGTTTTTCCTGTTAGGGACCCTTAACTAAAACCAGAGTTTTCTCTTTCCCAGTTGCCAGTTTATCAGATGCCTTCTGATCTGATTCCTCTGGTCTTACTTGTTTGGATTTCTAGGTTTCTTTTCCCCCTGAATTTGTCCCTAGCTACCATTAAAATCAAACTTTAACTTTACTCTTCAATATGTATTTTCTTCCCTCTACTAACTATAAGTTCCTGAATAGCTGACAGTAAAACTTATGAAATATTTCATTGAAAAACTTGGTTATGCCAATAAGGTACTTTTAAAATAGAAAATGTTTAATTTAACATATGACCAAATTGATACAGTGTGCACCCACAAAGGCAAACATATGTGGGTATGAGAAAACTTTAGCCTCATTTTACTGCTTGCTGGAAGATGAACTAAGGCAGAGATGCACCATGAATTTTGAAAAATTAATGATGGCAATAAATTTGGAGTGTGAAAGGAAACAAATCCTTAGATAGAATTTCCTAATCCAAATTAAAGGGGGAAGATACTTCAAAGTTACAGATGTTTTATCCAAATCAGCAATTAATCAGCAAATCTAATGAGACAAAGCCTTCAGGATAAACCCTAACTGAATTGTCATGCATGTATTCAACATCCAAATTATAGTTTTGTCGGTCTCTTAGAGGACAAACAAGTCTGATTATGTTCCTTGGTTAACATTTGGGTACCTTGGATATTTTTCAGCTTCACAAAAGCTATTTCAGTAATTGAATGTGCTCTCAATCCTACAATTTGGTCATGACTTATTCTAGAACTTATACCATGAAGACTCAAATTGTGTCAGCTGGAGATGCAGGCATATATGTCTTGCTCTCCCCAAGGGGAGTGTAAGGTTTTTGAAGGCATTGTCACAGCAAGTTTTCCATGAGCATGTGTTTGATTGATTTAATTTCGGAAGGAAGGGACAAGTGGAAGAGAACTATTTCTAGACTAGCACTTTGTAACTTAATAGCACTGAAATCAATGCTGGCTGTTTCATTTTTGGGCAGCTTCCTTAAGCTTTTCTGAGTGTACTCTGTGGCATGCCTCTCTGGGTGTTGAACTGGAATTTCCAGGAATAGCCAACTTTACTTTTATGTTTCCATGCAGCAGTCTAATTGAGAATTGATGTTAGCATATGTGTGCGGTGTCACATCTTTTGCTACATTGTATTTGGAGATTTATCCACAATCTGTGTCCCACCCTCCATGCCCCACTTAATAATGTGTTAATCCTGCAGCTTCTGATGTGTTTTTAATTTAGGAGGCAATAAATATTCAGACCAAATTGGGAGCACTAGCTCATCACAGAGGAGCTCCAAGAAGGAACAAGCCCCGTCAGAAGCAGAGTTAGAGAGACAACAAATTCTTCAAGAAATGAGGAAGAGGACATCTCTTCTCAATGACAATAGCTGGATCCGACAGCGCAGTTCCAGTGTAAATAAAGAGCCGATTTGTCTGCCTGGGATTATGAGAAGGTGTGAGACTTTTTAGGAGTTATTTCCTCCTCTGTACCGTGACACAGATATTTAATTTCTAGACATGCTGGCTACTTTGGACAGGAAGAGATGTTATAATTTCTTCTCTTATCTAAGATTTAGTGGAGAAGGGGAAGTCCAGTGAATGTCATTGGGCACATGTTATCGAGCACAGATTGAGTGCCACACATATGTCAGTTACTTTGTCTACATCATCTGACTTACTCTGGGGAAAATGTTTTGAGGCAGGGAGAGTGATTCTGTTTTTCCATATGAAGAAACTGTGGCTCAAGCTGGGAATACACTTGGACAAAAGCACATGGCTAATCTGTTGAAAAGCTGGATGTGGAATTCCGAAGTACAGTTCAAGCACTTAAATGTCCATCCTTGGCTGCTGAACTGAAAAAGAAAATTAAGCCTCTTTTTTTTTATAATGGAGATAGTGGTTCAATTGGAATCACGATAATAGTTTTCACAAAGTGTGAAACCTAATTTTTGTAATTTTAAGAAAAACCTATGGATGTAAATTGATTGGAGCTGAGAAGATGAATATTTTAAAAGATGTATCTTGGGTAAAAATATTCAAGCTACTTTTATTAAGTATTTTTGCAGGTGACAAACTGAGGAAAATTTGTAACACATTACAAGGGGTAATTATCTCAATATAGAAGTAACTTTTGTTAATCAGTAAATAAAATGTGATAACTTTATAGAAAAGTAGACAAGTGATATTAACAGATTGCAGAAAAGAAAGAAAGTCAATAAACATATCAGAGATCAACACTACTCTTACAACAGCAATCCTATATCTCCTTACAAGATTTTGGAGTTAAATGATTGACTAACTCAATCCAATATGGACAATGGTATAATGAAACAGAAATTCTTGTTCCCAATTGGGTGGAAGTTTTTCAAAGTTTATTAAGCAAAAAAAATTTTTTTAAAGATTTTATTATTTATTCATGAGAGACACAGAGAGAGAGGCAGAGACATAGGCAGAGGGAGAAGCAGGCTCCCTGCAGGGAGCCTGATGCAGGGACTCTATCCCAGGACCCCAGGATCATGGCCTGAGCCAAAGGCAGAGGCTCAACCACTGAGCCGCCCAGGTGCCCCTGAGCAAAAGTTTTTATGTCCATACCCTGTGAGCAGTTTAGCTCCTGGCACTTCATCTTCCGAATGTGTTTGGATAAGCATGCAAAGATATATCGAAGGATATATACTTAAGTATTACTGGAAATAGCAAAAAAGAAAAGAAGCAGAGTATCTTTTAACAAGAGTACCCAGTACTCTTGTTAAATAAATAGTGGCACATTGATAAACACACTAAGTTTTGAGATAGTATATGATACATTCTCTTTCTTTTATAGTTGTATAGTACTCTACTATATCACAATTCTTATCAAAATTGGGCAGTTTTGGAATGATGTTGATTGGAGTGCTTGGATAGTTATAGTCCTTTGGAGCAGGGTTGGAATTTTTTTTTTTTTTGTATGAAGGACCAGATAGTAAATAATTTTGGCTTTGTAGGCCATGTCAGTCTCTGTTGCATATTCTTTGTTTTATTATGACAGTTTGAAAATTAAAAATACACTTAGCTCATGATTCATACATATCCTGACAATGAGCTATAATTTGCTGAAGCCTTGATTTTGATGATGCACTGAGACCTCATCTGGAGCTGTTGGTTGGGAGTTCCTGCTTCCTCGTGGGCCACTCCACGTAGCCGTTTGGGCTGCCTCATGACATGGCAGCTGGATTCAGAGGAAACCTTGCAGGAAGAGAAGCCCTCATTTGCACATATTTACCAAACTTCCATTTGTGTCATGTTTGCTAATGTCCCGTTGGCCTAACATGTCACATGGCCAAGCAGAGAGTCAGTGAGAGGGGACCACACAGTGGCATGGGTACTGGAGGATGATTCACTGGGGGCCTCTGAAGTACTGTCTGTCACACACGAGCTGACATGGAGACACTTCTAAGATAATATACGGAATAAAGTGAGTTATGAAGAGTATGCATTGTAGAGTAATAACATTTGTTTAACAATGTTAAACTCATGAACACACTACATATATATATAGAGAGAGAGAGAGAGCGAGCGAGAGATAGCTATACTCATGTAAATTTGTCTCTGTATGTAAATTGGTTTGTAAACAGAAAAAGTCTAAAAGTTAACCGTGATTACCTCTGGGAATTAGGGCAGGTAAATTGTGGTAAGTGAGGGTGGAGGGAAATTTTATTCTTTCCTCAAATGCCCTTCTGTATTGCTTGGGTCTTTCTCATCATGAGGTTGTAGTACTTCTATAATTTTAAAAGAACAAATAAGTATTTCAAACTTGAGATAAGAGATTAAAGTTTTAAAGGTAATAACAAAATTACCTGTTAGAAATCATTTATAGTTTGGGGTCAGTCTTTGTAGGTCAAAATTAATGTAAGCACTTGGCTTCATTAAAGAGTGATTTTCCAAAAAATAAAAAAAATAAAAATAAAGAGTGATTTTCCAAAAGTTGTATTTAAATCAGTTTGTGAGCTAAATTCTATTTTACTTCTTCACAATTTTTGAGCAATTAATTAATTAATTTATGAGAGAGCGCACGCATGTGCGGGAACAAGAGCACAGGGAGGGGCAGAAGTAGAGGGAGAAATAATCTCAAACAGACTTTGGACTGAGTATAGAGCCTGACCTGGGGCTGGATCCCAGGACCCTGAGATCATAACCTGAGCTGAAAACAAGAATCAGCCACTTAACTGATTGAGTCACTCAGGTGCCCCAATTCTATTTTATTTTTTAATTTTTAATTTTTAAAAAGATTTTTACTTATTCATGAGAGAGACACAGAGAGAGGCAGAGACATAGGCAGAGGCAGAAGCAGACTCCCTGCAGGGAGCCTGATGTGGGACTCAATCCCAGGATCCCCTGGATCATACCTGAGCCAAAGGCAGTTCCTCAACCACTGAGCCACCTAGGTACCCCACCCCAATTCTATTTTAAATGCATATTCAGTTTAAGAGAAGTAGCTGCAAAAAGTGAATGCTTCTGTAAGATGGACATTAGCCAGTTGATTAAATTAAGGGTTTAGGTAATGAGTGAGTGAGGACTGCACAGTAGGAATGGTGTCGATTATTCTGGAATCAGGGAGACAATGGTTTGAAAGCCAGTTCTACCACCACCTAGCTCTTTTTCATATGGACAAGTTAACTTCCGTGACATTAAAAAAATTATATACATTGTTCTGAAAATTAAATAAATTAAAAATTTTGTTACCTTGTTTGGTCTAATACGTGACATATATAAGTGCCTAAAATAGTATTTTTTTTAGGTTGGGTTTTAAAAATTAAGATTAATATGTCTAATCAATTGAATACTTAAAGGAGGAATGTATGTCTTTGTAGTAGTTTATTAAAAAAATTTTTTTTAGTATTTTCTTTTCCACTTTGGTGTTTTTTAAGCACCAAGTAAATAAAAATAAAGATTAATTGAATTTGAAACATTGTGATTTTGATGAAAAGAAACTTTAGTTACTAAAGGTAATTTTGTATGTAACTGGACTTGTCAGATTAGTACCTACTTATGAAATACATAGAACGGGTATTTTAATGACTATAATGATAAATTGATTCTAGTTGGTTACATAGTATTAAATAGTCTCCGTGAACTCTTCTATGTTTCAGAGGTGAATCTCTAGATAACCTGGATTCCCCAAGATCCAGTTCTTGGAAACCATCCCCTTGGTTCAATCAGCCTTCAGGAGTCCGTGCTTCTTCCTCTGTTCAAGACTTTAGTCGCCCCCCTCCTCAGCTGGTGTCCACGTCGAACCGTGCCTACATGCGGAATCCATCTTCCAGCATCCCCCCTCCTTCTTCAGCTGGTTCTGTGCAGACCACCACCGCACCTTCTCCCACACCACACAGTCCTTCTCCTTCACTATCACAGTCGGGCTCCCAGCTACGCAACAGGTGAGGACTTTGGTCACAGGGGTATTTTTTCAATAAACTTTCCTCAAAGTCTTGTCCAAATTTTCTAGTGAAAACCAAAAACAAGTCCTTTTGAATCTGTCAAATTCAGTATTTCTTTATGAAAATCAATTAAAACTTTCTTAATGGCTTTCCATGCTACCCTAAGAGCATTTATGGATGTCTCGTGAAGCCATCGGAGACCTTTAAAACATGTATTTCATTGCCACTGTCTTGTTTGCTTTTGCTTGTGGTCAGTCAGTGCAGACATACTCATATAGTTCTCAGCGTGGAAGCATAAAAATATATAGTAGCTAGTGAATCCATTTGGGATTCATGAGTAAAAGCAGTATTGTAAAATGTTTGATTTTTATTGAGACTATAATATAAATTCTTTTTATAGGAACTGAGTTTCAAAGGAAAGCATTATAACCAAGCTCCATTGTCTGTGGAACTTTTAACAAGCTGGATATAAAAATGTTAAGTAGTTAGATACTGCTTTTTTTGTTTTGTTTTTCAAAACCACTGCCAGCCTCTTACCTAGTTTGCCAACATTTTGTTCAGACTGCATCAACTGAATTCTGTAGGTTACATGCTGCTGCAGGAACTGGGTAAGAGTTATAACTATAGGTCTTGACTAAGCTTTTCTTTTGATATGGAGTAAAGCACAGATAGCAACACGAGTTGGGCTTTGAGTTTTGCATAGCTTCTCTACAGACCATCAATGCTTCATGAAACCGTATACAACTATATTTCTGTTGTCTCCAAAGCGAGTTCTGGCATATAGTATTTTCCATCACAAATAAAATACTGAAAAGTAAAAACACAGTGATTAATATTGGAATTTTTTTTTTAGCCATCAAATAAGGGCTTTTGTTAAGAAAACATATCCATATAAAGTTGTATTGACTTGTGCCAGGATCTCCAAAATGTGTATCATGGAGTTTGAAACAAGAAGGGATGTGAATTTGTGGTAACTGTTGGGGAGAGAGGAAGGCTCCTGAGTGGAAGGGAGGCAGAGGAAAGAGTGTGCATTTACCTACTGAGAGCACCCACCCCCATTGGAGAACAGATAGGAGACAACCTTTTGGCTTTTCTGTCCTGGAATAGTCTCTGTCTGGGAGGGGACACGAGGCGGCTGGCAGCTATGCACTTTCAATATCTCTAAACTGTGCCAGTGCTGTGGGATGCGATGGTAATGAGTGGCCTTTACCTTCCCACCTGGGACAGGAGACACTTGAATCCAAAGGGAAGTAGAAACCCTCCGTACCTGTCTCTGTGATAGCTGTCAGCCACTTGTCATTTCATTGTCCCAGAGGAAGTCCTGGAAACCAGAAGGACACAGTCAGGAAAGCACTGATACCTTCTGTGTAACTAGAATAGCAGGTGAATGAGAAAGAGGATGGGAAAATGAGGTTAAGATGGTCGAAGAGACTTGTAGTGCCGTTTGGGTGCAGCTGGGACTGCTCTCCTAGCAGTCTGGTGGGTGTGACAGGACGAGGGCTGGGCTTTGGCTGGTGAACTAGCTGGATTAGAGGAAGAGGAGACTTGTGCTACATAGAGATGTGATCTGAGGAGAATAATGTCGGGAAGCACAGAATGCACTAATACACAGAAATTATTAATTTATATGAATAAGTGTCAAGGGTTTCAGAACCACCATGGAGATCCTTGAAAGTACAATGTAACATACTTTGGTTGGTGACAGCTTTCCTCCCACAGATATGTACTCTCCTAAGTAATTACTAATGTTAATGCCAGAGTGTGATTTTAAGTAACCTTGATTTGCACAGATGAAAGCCTCCCTTCCATTCTCATTCCGTGTCTAGGTCAGTGAGTGGGAAGCGCGTGTGCTCCTACTGTAATAGCATTCTGGGCAAAGGAGCTGCCATGATCATCGAGTCCCTGGGTCTTTGTTATCATTTGCATTGTTTTAAGGTGAGACAGAGATGAACAGCCTGCAGGCCCGCAAAGCTTTGCTTGGAGAGCGCATGGCTTCTTTGCGCACTGGTTGTAGATGTGCCACTAACAAACTCGGTGCTACATTTGTCCGTGTGTGCTGCACTTTGAATCGCATATTGCCTGTTCTCCAATCTTGAACCTAGTCTCCAAAGTTAAATCCAGAAACACTATGCACTACTAGTCTTCAGTCTGTTAAGATTCTATAAGTAAAATTTATAGCTCATAAATCCTTTCTTTAACATGCTGTCATAGGCATACTTGAAATATAATTTACCCGTGTTGTTAACAGCACAGGGACATGCAATTCTAAGTCTGAAAGCCTAGCTTTATGTAAAGAGGAGCACAGTAAATAGTTTTACAATTGCAAAGCCTGCTTACACCTGATGGGTTTTTGCACATAAGAACAAAGCCAAGAACAAATTAATATATTTTGCATTATCTATTTTGAGAGACACATCTGTGTGATTCTAGAACTTGCACTGGGCCAGAAAGAGACTCTGTTTCTTATTCCTGGAGTCCTGCAGACCACAGTTTGTTTAAGCTTGTGTATTGCTGGCTTGAGCGGTTCCTGGGCAGACCAGAATGAATGGAAATAATTAGTGTTTGAGCCGGTGGAACCAATATACTCAGCCATGAAGTGAAAGTGCCCTGTGCAAACACTCGCCAAGCTGGTGCAGTGGGAACACCAGGTGTTGCCCACCTCAGAGGAAAGTGCCAGAAACACTCTTCATTCACTTCTCTACTTCTTCTATGTGATGCCTTATCCTCTCACATTGCCCTGCAAGAAGTGAAAACTAAATTCTTTCAAGCCAATCAGCAAATCATTTTTATTCTTTTGGTATATTTAGAATGATCATTTAGGCTCTTAAAATTAGACTTATGAATTCTTTAATGTCTCATCTGGCAGCTTGATTTTAATCCACTAATTATCTTTTGGGCTTTTTCTTTGCTGAAACATATTTGAGAGCTTAGAAGCTGCATTCTGCTCATCTCCACCCCACCCCCCCAAACCCTGGGAGTGCCCCAGGAGTTCTCAAAATGACTGTTTATGGTGGTTCTTTCTTGTCCTTCAGTGTGTGGCCTGCGAGTGTGACCTCGGAGGCTCCTCCTCAGGAGCCGAAGTCAGAATCAGAAACCATCAACTGTACTGCAACGACTGCTATCTCAGATTCAAATGTAAGAGAACAAATCAGGGAGAAAATTTCTTGTCTTTTAAAGAGACCACGGGTTCCCATGCATTTCCCTGAACCTGCAGCCATGCCCCCCTCAAGCTCTCTGCCTTAGAATTCCAGGCTTTAGGAATCTTAGTGTGTTCCCTTCAAAGAGGGCACGGTGAGTGGTGGGTCAGTGCTCCAGATTCCAGACATGATTCGAAGGGTTGGGGGGCTGAGGAATTGGAGAGGGACACATGCCTGAGTCAGGACAGCATCCTGTGCTGTCTGCTCTGTGTTTGTAGAAACTTCTAATGACATGAGGACATAATCTGTTTCTTGGGTAAGAATCGGTCCCTCATTATTAGCTGACTTCTGTTACTTCACAGGGGGCTTTGTTTATGTGATTAAGGACAGGACCAACTTTAAAAACTGTGGTTTAAAGAAGGTAGTAAAGAATAGTTTATGCTTTGTTACTATATAATCGTATATTAGTATATATACTATTTTTAAAAGGAGAACATTAAATCTGATTATAAGATGTTTCAGTATCATTTTTGGGAAAACTGAGTTTTTCAAAAACTTTACATGCTAATTTTGTGTCTAAGCACGTTTTTGTTTCTGTGTTATAAAACCTAGGATAGCTTTAATAGATTGCATATTGTTTCTAGCCACTAAAGACAACCATTACTGCTGTTGATATTTTGAACCTTGATGCTGGTAACATGTGTTTCTTCCTTATTGTGAAAGGGTGTTACAAGTGGTATCAGCAAAACCATTTGCTTTTGAACTCTGAGGTATTTATATGGCCCTTTATGTGAAGAGTGGTTTGAAAATGGTTTCAGCCCAGTCAACTCTCTTTTATCTGTCAGCGGGTCATCGACCTTCTCTCTCCAGCATCCAGTTCTTCTCTGGACACAACCATTGAGTTTGGAGAGTGGCGAGGCTGGGCATGTAACGGCGGGAGTGTGTGTATGTGTGTGCGCTTTTCTCTCTTGAATCAAATTCCCAAGCCGAATAGAATTGATTTTTGGAACCTTGAGGTTTTGGAAAAATTGCCCATGCCTTTTCTCTCCTCTAGGACAAATAATAGAGAGTTGAGTGTAACTTATTTCCATATCGGCAGTTTATTTTTACTTTGTTTTTGCAAATGAAGGATTCTAGAACCGAGACTGTGATTTGCCTAGCTTTATCCTAAGTGAGTGACAGGGTCACTCTCTCTACCTCATGGGGCCATTCTCTGAGTGATTACTGCTATGTATCCCGGGTGGTGATATCCAAGTATTCCTACATCCTAAGTCCTTTTCTTTTTTTCTCCTTGCCTGATCAGCTGGACGGCCAACTGCCATGTGATGTAAACCTCCACACGAAAGCACTGTTGCAGATAGAAGAAGAGGTGGTTTCTGCTGATGTAGATCTATAAATACGTGTTGTATGTCTTTTGCTCTTTTTTAAAAAGGATAACACTTTTTTAAAAAACATTTTTGTCTCTCTAGATTACATCAGAGCATTATAGTCTTGGTAGAACCTGTATTTTTGTTGTTTATTTATAAGAAGGTAATTTCCGTGTGGGAGGAAAAGTACAGTATTTACTTTTTTGAATTCATCTTAAAAGCACAAGGGAAAAATAAGAACTTTGAAATATTTTTGACGCTGACAATGATCTAGTTTGACTTCCTAGTGGTGTTTTGAAGAGGGTTATTTTATTGTTTTTTTTTAAAGGTTCTGAGACATTATTTGAAATAATATAAATATATAATTGCATTTTCCCTGTTTATTGTAATGTATACTAAATTAATGCAGAACCATATAGAAAATTTCATGAAAATCTACCCCCAAATTTGCTTTCTGTATCCTTCTTTTCATCTATAAGATATTGTGCTTTAAAAAAAATTTTTTTAGCATATTTTATTTGCTTGATGAGGGGATCTCTATTTTCTTCACCAGAATGATCGCTAAGCAATGCCCAATAGACAGCTGCTTTTTTTCGTTAGTACAAAATCATCACGGTTTGTATACCAAAGGTTTTCTCCAAGAATTCTAGTAGTCTTTCTGTTCAACTGCATTTGTAAATAAACTTGCTGATGCATTAAAGACTGGTTCTCTTTTTTTTCTTCTGTGTGTATGTGTTTGTCTACCTCCCAAGCCTTTTAATCCTATTTCAGAATGTGGCTTTTCTTGATATTTATTATTGAGCATCTTTACTAAAACATAAAGTGACATATAATGAACTTCATATATTTAAACCGTACAATATGACAAGTTGGATATGTGTGAATACCTATGAAATTATCACCATAATCTCGATACTGTTTTTACTGGAAGACTTTCACTAGGGACTTTATTTTTGCTGGAAGGTTGTTTCTGAATACTGTACACTTCTATGGTAAGAAGTGAAATGAATGATGAATTGTTGGATCATTTGGATAAAATCTTATTCTTCTGCTTCCCCAGTGACAAAGGAAAATAGCCTTGAGTTTAGAAAATCTATAGAGAAAACAACCCCAAATGTACTTGTTTTAGGAACCTGGAATGGTGGTGCAAGAATACAAAACTTTAGCATACTTTGAGCAAAAATACCAACTTGCACGAATCTTTTATAACGGATAGATAATTCTAGGGTATGAGAACTATACTTGGAATAGGTTAGAAATAAGCTCTATGAGAGAAAATTAAAAATTTAGTTTGCTTTTGTTTTTTAGTACTTATTACTTTAATAATGTGAAATAAAGGATGTGATTATTGGAGCATCTGGCTGGCTCAGTCAATAGAGCATTCAACTCCTGATCTCAGGGTTATTAGTTCAAGCCCCATACTCGGTGTAAGGATTACTTAAAAGTAAAATCTTAAGAAAAGAATGTACTTATTGAAGAAAACTTATCAAATGCCCCAGAGCATAAATATAATTCTCAACTCCCAAAATCCAAAGACAAGAACTCTGTTTGAACTCATTCTCTATATTTACCCTGCATTCTTAGTTAGCATTAGATTGTGATTTTTTTCTGTGTTCTTCAAATCATTTCTAATTATCTTTATAAATGGTTGTGTAGTGCTCCATTGTTTGATGCTTTTCATATTTAGTTGATAATTCTGGGTATACTTCAATTGTTTCTAATGAACATTTTAATATCTATAATACGGTTAGATATATACACATAAATACATTTCTAATTTAAATCCTGCGATGGACTCTTTGATCATCTCATTTCTTTATATTGTCATAGATATGAGATTATTGTCTCAGAATACAAACTCAGGCTGAAAATATGCATTTTAAGGCTATCATGATACCTATTGCCAAAGTGGCTTCCAGAAAGATGCTACCAGCTTAGATCCCACAAGCAGTACATGAGCTTGTCCATTTCACTGCATGCTCGCCAAAACAAATTTCTATTGTTATGTTGTCTGCCTGACGTGCAGTAGCCCTCAATGTGTAGTAGCAGCACAAGCTAATAAATAAATCACTGCTTCAGTTTCTGTCTCATTAATTCTGCTTGTTCTTGCCTCTAGTGCAAGCTTTAGTTCTTAGGTAGTGACTTTAGTTTTCTGATCCAACATCTTTTCTGTTACTCCTTTTCATCTAAACCTCTTGTCTTCATCTTATCCTGTTGACTCTCAGTATATTCTTATGACTTTTTTCCCCTCACATTTCTCACATTATCTTGCTTAATGATGACAATTTCATTAGTACAAATTGTTAGGACAGTTTTCAGAGATTTTCTTCTAAAAACACTGGTTCTACAGTACCTTTGTATACGCCCATGAGTATGTGTTACTTCATCTAGGAACAAGGAAAGATGCAGTCATTCAGTATTTTTTTTTTTAAGATTTTATTTATTTATTCATGAGAAACACACAGAGAGAGGCAGAGACATACACAGAGGGAGAAGCAGGCTCCGTGCAGGGAGCCTGACATGGGACTGGATCCCTGGTCTCCAGGATCACACCCTGGACTGAAGGTGGCGCTAAACCACTGAGCCACCCAGGCTGCCTTCATTTAGTGTTTTTATTTATTTTATTTTATTTTGATTTAAACTTATTTTTTATTGGTATTCAATTTGTCAACATATAGAATAACACCCAGTGCTCATCCCATCAAGTGTCCACCTCAGTGCCCATCACCCAGTCACCCCTACCCCCCGCCCACCTCCCCTTCCACCACCCCTAGTTCGTTTCCCAGAGTTAGGAGTCTTTCATGTTCTGTCTCCCTTTCTGATATTTCCACTCATTTTTTCTCCTTTCCCCTTTATTCCCTTTCACTATTTTTTATATTCCCCAAATGAATGAGACCATATAATGTTTGTCCTTCTCTGATTGACTTACTGACTTATTTCACTCCAGTTCCATCCATGTCAAAGAAAATGGTGGGTATTTGTCGTTTCTAATGGCTGAGTAATATTCCATTGTATACATAAACCACATCTTCTTTATCCATTCATCTTTCGAGTATTTTTTATTCATACTTTGTCCCAGGCAGTTTTTGGCACTGTGCATAAAACAACAAATAAATATAAAGCCTTGCTTCTGATTTGACTTAGATTTCTGGTTGGGAGAGAGAAAGATAAAAAAAAGGCATGGGGGCATCTGGGTGGCTCAGTGGTTGAGCATCTGTCCTTGGCTCAGGGTGTGATCCCAAGATTCTGAAATCAAATCCTGTTGGGCTCCCCACAGGGAGCCTGCTTCTCCTTCTGCCTATGTCTCTGCCTCTCTCTGTGTGTCTCTCATGAATGAATAAAATCTTAAAGAAGGCATGAAAATGTAACCTATGATAAGGGCAGTAAAGAACAAGTGATGCAGAGTGTAACGAGGATACTCCTGGTGCTGGAAATGGGAGTGTGGCCATGCTTTTTCATAAGGTTGTCAGAAGCTGCCTCTTTGGCCTTTGAGCCTAATCCTGAAGGAATGAGGGAGCAAACCTTACAGGTAGTTGAGGGGAAAGCATTGCAGATACAGATAACAGCATGTGCAAAAGTCTAAAGGTAGAATATTTGGTGTGTTCAAGAAGCAAACATGGGGTTGGAACAGAATGAGAGAAAGGATGGTAGGAAATGTGGGGAGGGAGGACACAGGTCAACAGACTATTACAGAACTTTAGCTCTTACTTTGAGATATGGAGACATTGGAGGGTGAGCAGAGGAGTGAAAGGAGTTATGTTTTATAAGGACTGCAGACCACTGTGTGAACAATAGATTGCAGAAGGGCAAAGATAAAAGCAGAGAGACGAGTTGGGACTTTCTTGAAATTGTCCAGGCAGAGGATGTTTTCTTCAACAGGGTAGGGGCAGGGGAGGTAATGACGAGTGGGCCGATTATTTGGTGTGTGTATGTGTCTTGAAGGTGAAGCTGACAATTTGATGAAGGATTGGATGAAGTGTGAGAGAAAGGGAAGAGTCAAAGTCTAAAGTGTTGTCTTGAGAAGCTGAAAATTGGAATCTTCATTTTCAGAAATGGATAAGGTTGTGGGTAGAGCACATTTGGGGTGGTGGAGCAGGGAGATCAGAGGCGTGGTTCTTAAACATGATAAGGTTGAACAGTCTATAGATAATGACAGTGTCAAGTAGGCATCTGGCTATTAAAGTCTGGAGTTCTGAGCTTCAGGCTGGAGAGATGAATGAAGAGCCATCAGTATATAGCTAAAACTTGAGCTGAGAATCAGGAAGACCTCCCCTAGGTTCTAATTAGAGAATATGTCTAAGGACTGATTCCTGAGAAACCTGGAACCTCTGCAGTGCTAAATTCAGAGAGGAAAGTAGATGAAAGTTTGTTCTATTCAAGAATGTAATGGTGGCATTTTAGCTAATTTTCATTTATATCACAGGGTAAGAACTAGCAAAAAAAAAAAAAAAAAAGAGGGGATCCCTGGGTGGCGCAGCGGTTTGGCGCCTGCCTTTGGCCCAGGGCGCGATCCTGGAGACCCGGGATCGAATCCCACGTCGGGCTCCCGGTGCATGGAGCCTGCTTCTCCCTCTGCCTGTGTCTCTGCCTCTCTCTCTCTGTGTGACTATCATAAATAAATAAATAAATAAATAAAAATTTAAGAGCACACACAGACCTCCTATGGCCATCTTTGACGGATGTTTTCCTGCTGCCATAACAGGTCGAAAAGGTGAATGAGCTTCTGACAAATGTAAGAGGAACTCTCTATTTAGCCCGAAGTGCCAACAGGCAGATCAATGCCGCACATGTAGGTCTGTGACACTGAAGTCATTATGGATCTAGTAAGGCGTTTTAGCTTAAAAAAAAAAAAAAAAGTAGCAGCAAGTAGCACATAAAAATATGTAAGTCAAAAGCCTGAATTAACCTAGAAAACACTGCTACATCGTTTTCCTGATTTTTGCCAGGCCTCTCCTAGGGAATGTTAAATAAATCCTATTTTTTTCTCTATTTTTAATAGTAAGAAGTTTTAATAATCTTCCACAGAATTGTGTTATAAAATTGTGTTGAAAATACTTACCGTCCAGGAAGAGCTTTAAAGATCTTGATTAGTGAAAGCGCTCAAGAGCTTCACACAGAGTTGTCATACAGAATCTTCAAGAGAGTTACAGGGTCAACAGAATGTGTTAAACAATATCATGGGATTATAACATAAAATGTTTCTTTTTTTTAAAAAAAACTTTTATTTTATTTATGATAGTCATACAGAGAGAGAGAGAGAGGCAGAGACATAGGCAGAGGGAGAAGCAGGCTCCATGCACCGGGAGCCCAACGTGGGATTCGATCCCGGGTCTCCAGGATCGCGCCCTGGGCCAAAGGCAGGCGCCAAACCACTGCACCACCCAGGGATCCCTGTGTGTGCTCTTAAATCCATTTCTTACCTCCAAATCCAGACGAGCTCCCTACAATCCCTTTGTCATAAAATACCAAGTTTGTGGCAGTTTCAAATTTAGAGGTAAAATGAGATTTTGGACACCCATGATGTCTTCATTCTGAATATGTGTAAGTTCTAGTCTGGGGAATATAGCTCCTAACTGCAGAGGAGGCCAGATGGAAGCAGATTAGAGAGAAGACAGGAAAGAGCCTCTCCCACTACCACTAGGTGAACTCATTCACCTTAACAATTTTCTGTTGAGTACTCACTGTGTGTCAGATTTATTAGGGACATGAGAGCAAATGTTGTATTTTCATACTATGAAGTTTAGCTATGAAAAATAACATTTTTTTGTCACTGAAATTAGTATCTGCTTATAGCCTCAGCCCATCTAAATGCAAAAACATCTAGTCTATTTCTTTTCTCCAGCTTTTCCAGATCTAAATCAGTCAAATCAGGATCTTCCCCATCCCCTCTTCTTCTCCATGGGTGGCATCTGACCTTTGGCCTTGTTTACCTAGGGGCAGAATCTTGGCCCTGTGATGGGCCTGCAGAACAATTTTGTTCCCCCTGGTTTTTATGCCAAGGTTCACTGCAGCCCTGTTGGCCTCTCTGGTCTTTCTTTTGGTTAGCCCTACATGGTAGCATCCACTGAGATATCTCCTTCCCCATCTGACTGATGACTTGGAGGTCTATGCAGTACAGCCTATCCAGGATTATGCTTCAGCATCCATCCCTTCTCTTCAAATATGTCATCCCGTTGGTCAACATGACTGCTCTATTAGCAAAATTTTATCTCCACCCCCTCGATCCTCAATCACAGGTTCCAGAGATTAGGTTGGGGGCATTTATTCAGCATCCCATGGCCACTTTGATATTCACCAACTACACATAGGAAATTAATATCCTCCCCTCATGCCTCGTTAAAGGGAGTATATTAGGATGATTCTGACTAAAAATATTTTCTCAAATTGTAGCCTGTGTGCTCATCACTAAAAGATTAATAAAATGTCATTTATGGTCTCAGTGGACTTAATGGTAGGGGTTCCAATGACCTGGACATTGCCTGCTCTTCTAGTTCATGACATATGTATTGTGAGGATGGTCTCCAAAATGAAGTGCAAGATGATCCACTGTGTTGTAGGAAGAATATATTACATTCATTTACATTTTATGTTTCTTTTTTTTTTTAAAAAACTTTTATTTATGATAGTCATACAGAGAGAGAGAGAGAGGCAGAGACATAGGCAGAGGGAGAAGCAGGCTCCATGCACCGGGAGCCTGACATGGGATTCGATCCTGGGTCTCCAGGATCGCGCCCTGGGCCAAAGGCAGGCGCCAAACCGCTGTGCCACCCAGGGATCCCACATTTTATGTTTCAAAAGAAAAACTTTAAGCTCTTCTAATATTTCCTAGAAGGGTTGACACACATATGCGTGTCTTTTTCTGTTAGTCATGTGTGGCACAGAAACCATGACTTATCCTGAGGGCTGACTGGGAATTCTACACTCTGCAGGGGTTGACAATAGTGCTCTTGGTTGGCATGTTCTGATGCATTATAATTTAGGGCATCATCTTGCAAGTTAAAAAAAAAAAAAACTAAGCATGAAAAACATGAAAAAGAACCTCTACAAATTTGTCAGTGATTTTTAAAGGCAAGATTCAATCTGTCCTTTACATACTACATATACATACTACAATGATAAATGTTTACAAATGTCTTTTGCAAATAGTAGAAATACAAATCCTATTGTTCTTCCTGTGGAGGTTAAAATAGCTGGAACACTGGCAAGAGCATAGATCCCGACACACCTGTGTGTTCCTTTGGCAACAAGTATTACTGGGAGAGGCATAGGAAATGTTGCCGAGGTCAAGAAAAAACAAGCAGGAAAACAAAAATTCATTGTAGGAGGTTTGCTACCAGCACAGGTATCTGCACCATATCTCAGCATGTAGAATTTGCTAAATTCTGTTTCAGTGATGGAATACAAGAATTATTTCTTTATAAGCTGTCAAAAGGGAAACATCCCAGAAGACATAATCAACAGTAAATTATGTCTGCATTACAAATTATTTATGGTAAAACTGTGCATGTTTACACATTGATGAAACAGTATTTTGGAATAAAAAGATTCCAGGATTTAGGTACAGAGAGTCTCCTGTATTAAGCTATTTTTACATCATTTCTTCCAACTTCCAAGTTTTAGCTTTAAATTGTATCCAGAAATTCCCAAATGTTAATTTTACAAAAAAGATCTTTTTTCAGTGATTTGATACATGTATATATTATGAAAAGAACCCCCCCAGTTGAATCAATTAAACTATCCATCACCCCACATACAATAGTGCCGCCTTATCCTGGTACTTGCTTCCTAAGGTTTCAGTTAACAACTGCCTCCCCCACCCCGCCCCACCCCAGCCACCCCCAAGATCTGGCAACGGATGCTCCTCCTTCTCAAGTATGATCAGAAAATGATATTGTGGCCTAACGCTACCTCACAATGCCTAGTCATTCACTTCTTCATCTCATTACCTAGTCATTTTATCATCTCCCATCCATATAAGAAAAAGGGTAAGATATTTTGAGAGACCACATTTAAATAACTTTTATTACATTATATATTATTATAAATCTGATTAGTCACTGTTAATCTCTTACTGTGCCTAATTTATAAATTAAGCATTATCTTATGTATGCATGGGAAAAAAACATAGTATATGTCAAGTTCGATACTATCCCTGGTTTCAGGCATCCACTGTAAATCTTGGAATGTATTCCTGAGGAAAAGGGGAAGACCACTGTATTTCCAACATTTTTTTGGTGTGAGCATTTAAGTTCTTCTCTCAGGAAATTTCAGTTATACAATACAGTATTATTGATTATGTCCACCATTTTATACATTAGATCTTTAGGCCTTATTCATCTTGTAACTGAGAATTTATACCCTATTTTTTCCACTGGTCAGACACTGGCAACCACTTTTCTACTCTTTAAAAACAAGAGCCTTACCAGACTAAAGTAACACTCTGTAATGAGTAAGAGAACAACTATGAAAATCTTGCAGTTTTGTTTTTGTTTTTGTTTTTTTTGCTATACTTGATGGCAGTAATGTTCGATGCTTTGTTTTCTTTACTCCGTTTGGCAGTAGTTGAACTTGAAGATGTTACACATTTTTTCCTTTGCAAAAAAAGTTTTCCAAATTTGTTGACCTTTTTCCTTTTCCTTGGCTGTCTGTGGTTTTCTCTAGTAGATATTTAAAGTACAAAAACATAAACTTAATAATCTTGTACAATAAAGATACTAATTTAAAAATGAATAAAAAGTAATTCCTTTTGCAAAAAGCATAGGCTGTAGAATATGTTGAAAATTTAAAAAGTTCCCATTGTTATATGGCTTTATTGTGAAAAACCATAAATATTTCATGCATAACAATTTTTTGGAAGATTTTATTTATTTATTCATGAGAGATACAGAGAGGCAGAGTCACAGGCAGAGGGAGAAGCAGGCTCCATGCAGGGAGCCTGATGTGGGACTTGATCCCGGGTCTCCAAGATCAGGCCCTGGGCTGAAGGCAGTGCTAAACCGCTGAGCCACCCAGGCTGCCCCATAACAATTCTCATTGGAAACTAATATGCTTAAAAATATTTTCAAATGATACATTTTACAGTTTGAGTAACTATGGGATGAAAATTTACCAGCTAGTTTTTAAAAGCTTTTATTTTAATTCCAGTTTATCAGCTCATTTTTAACAAAACTTCTGCTTAAATGGTAGGTAGCATTAAGCAATGAGTGTCAGGACTTAGGACCAGCCAAGGACAAACTCTCTCTACTTGCCTCTTTGTGACAGCCGTGCAGACCAAAGATGCCCATACACTACCCGACATCCAAATCTCCTAGTTTTTTTTCTTCTAAGCTTTTTTATTTTTATCAACAACCAAGATATTTTATAAAATTAGAGATTATTAATTCATATTCACAAAAACATCTAAAAAGTTTTTTGAGGGAGGGAAGTTTAATACCAATAAATATTTTAAAATACTGTTTTTTATATTGATCCCTTTTTTAACCTTCATTTTTAGCATATATTTTTTAAAAATTTTATTTATTCGTGAGAGACACAGAGAGGCAGAGACACAGGCAGAGACACAAGCAGAGGGAGAAAAGCAGGCTCCATGCAGGGAGCCTGATGTGGGGACTCAATCCAGGGTCTCCAGGATCAAGCCCTGGGCTGAAGGTGGCGCTAAACCGCTGCCCCATTTTTAGCATATTTTAATGCACACAACCTTATATTTTATACAATATTTATGTATATGATTTATACATAAATATTAGTATTGGGAGCATATGTTTCTTTATTTTTTTTTTCTCCTAAACTGAGCTAATGCATGACTTTCAAAGGTGGGAGTTGGGATTAAAAAGGTTTACAGTCCTGGCAACTGAAACCCAAAGAAGCAAATTGAATTGAATTAAGGTGTCTCAGACCAGAACTGGAATTTAGGTCTGCCTTTTCCTGTGTGGATTTTCCTGTCGTACACCCTTTTAATGCATTTTTATTACCCTAGGTGAAGAGGATTTACATCTGCTGGAGAATTGGAGCTTAGCAGTGGGACTCCCTGTGTTGTTTGGTTATAACACAGCGGGGGGTAGAAACTTGAACTTTCAAAGACCTGCATCTTCCTGGGAAAAGCCATTTGTGAGGAGATACAGCATTGGGTCTCACCCTGGCTTTTGCTTTTTCCATAAAGAGCTGTCTTGTTTTGTCCCACAACTCCTTGAGGGTTGGATCCAAGTTTTCTAATTATTTTGTATTGGCTTCATGACAATTAGCACTGCATATGAGGTCAGGATGGTGTAATGGTTAAGACAGCAGTGGGTGTTGAGAGTCACAGGGTCTGTGGCAGGGCATCGATTAGATGTATGACGTTGGCTGACTGAGTCTCCTCTCCGTGCAGCACTCTTCTCATGTGTGAAACACAAGAAATGGGCAGGTCACTCATAGCCTATATCTCATGAGCTTCCTGGGGCCAAGAACCGAGTCAACTCCTAGAAAGCTCTTAGAAAAGTGACTGACCAACAGAAACAACACATGTTAACTCTTGGCTGAACGGTGATGGCTGAGCTTTGGAAGAAAGAAAGAAGAAAGAAAGAAAAAAGAAAAAAGAAAAAAAAAAAGAAAAAAGAAAGAAGAGAAAGGAAAGAAAGAAAAGAAAAAAGAAAGAAAAAGAAAGAAAGAAAAAGAAAGAAAAGAGAAACTATCTTCTTAAAACCTTTACTTCAGCTTTTGAGATGAAAGCAAATTGACATGATTTTAGGAAATTAACAAAGAGCATAGAGTGCAATTGTGTTCCTAATCCTGGACTCTGAGGATTTTTACTACTCAGAATGCCTTTTCTGTATTTGTAACACTAGGTGGCAGTGTTGGCACAAGATGGGAAAATCCGGAGTGTGGGTTTTGCTGTTTTTGTTTTTTGTTTTTTTTCTTTCCTCTTCCAGATTTATAACTTTCTAGTCAGCTTTAGAATCTCCGATCAGTCCAATATTAGTAGTCTAAGCACAGCCCAGAATCGAATCCTACAGGAGACTGGCTAAAGGATTAACAGGAAATTTAAATGATCATTGTCTCCTATGGGCTTGTTCCATCCTGGAGAAGCTAAGACCTTATTTCTCTATCAGGCTTTGGGCTTTTTTTTTCTGCACAGGAAAGGATTAGGGAAGGTTTCAGCACACTAACCAGTGGCCTGGAGAGACCATACCTTTCCCTGAGCACACCCCAGCTTTGAGAGGCTGTCATGTTTCAGGAATCTGTGCTTCCTCCACTAATGAGCCAACTACACTTTGCAGTGGGGATTTTGCTACAGCCATTTCTTGGCTGACTCTCTTTGTGGGGCAGGCAAATATTTTACTAGGACACTTGGGTCTTGCTTTTTAAAACTGCCAGTTTTTAAAAATACAATTTTTATTTATTTTAGATTGTTTTATCTGAGGCTCCTCTAAGGAGGGTAAGAGTAGATTGCTGGGATTATCACCTGTTAAAATGAAAAATGCAACTGACCCAGGTGGGCAAAGGCATAGGGACCACAGGACTATGAGGCTGCTCCTGCGCCTTCTTTGAACTGCATGTTCAAAGAATTAGCATTAGATCAACTCTTCAATGGATTTGGGCATCTCTGTCTCTCTTTTTCTCTCTCCACATGTTTATTCATTCAAACCACAAATATTTTTTGAGTGCTATGAGCTAGTCACTGATCTCAGCAATGCAGATAAAACAGTGAACAAAACAGGCTATATCACCCCTCTTATAGAGCTTATATTATGGTGGGAGATACACAAATATGGCAGGTGGTAAATGTGGTGAAGCAAAGTAGTATAAAGGAGTAGTAATGGGAAATGAAGGGGATTCTATTTTAGATAGAGTGACCAAGGAAGGATTCTTGAGTATGGTGATGTCTGAGCAGACACCTGAATTGCTAAAGACTGAATGTTGCTGTCACCCCTTCCCCATTTATATGTTAAATCATAATACCTATTGTGATGGTACTTGGAGGTGGGGTTTGGGGGGGCATCAGGTCATGGGCGCAGAGCCCTCATGAATTAGAATTAGTCCTTATAGAGATTGTAGATCTCTTGTCTCTTCCACTATGAGAGGACACAGCGAAAAGACAGCCATCTAGTAACTAGGAAGAGGGACCTTAGCAAACACTGAATCACTGCCTTTACCTTGGACTTCTCAGTCCCCAGACCTATAAGCAACAGATTTCTGTATAAAAGCGACCATCCTATGTATTCTGTTATAGCAGCCCGAGAGGACTAAGACATGAATGAAATGAGGTAGTGAATGTGCAACTTTCTAGGGTAAGAATATTCCAGAGGGAGGTACATACAAATGGTCTGAGGAAATTGGGGGATGAGGCATGGAGGCAGGGAGAGCAGATACAAATTGATGTGGCTTGAAGCTTATGAAAATTAGTCACCCACTTTGAAAGAGAATACAAAAATAAATACAAGAGTGAATGTTTGAAAAAGATAACCCTCAAGAAATTACAAAACTGAAAAAGCTGGTAAGTTTTACAGGCATCAAAGTCTAGTAAGGACATTTTACTCATTAACTGCCTGACACACTTACAGAATAATTTTTTTTCTATAATTTGGCTATATATTCTTCAGCTACTTCATTCAACTTTGATGGTGTAATACATTTTTATAGAGACAAGAGAAAGATAATTTAGTCATACCTTTAGCATGGTTGGGCAAAATATGATCGACGGTTTATTCCCTGCTTTTAGCTTCATACCTCTTTTTGTTTCTGCTATGTGAATTTCCAAGATTTTCAAAATTGGAAAATCTCTTTCAAATATGAGCTATAAGATTTGGAAGAATTTTCCAGAGTTGCTTTGGTTTTATTCATTTCTATTCTTATTTTTCAACATACAACCAAACATTTCTAAAGCTGGCTGTTGTGGGACCACATTCATATCTCATTTGACTTTTATCCTCATTGTCATATCATGACGCTGTAGGGTGGGTCAGTATGGAGGAGGCATTTCCTGGAAGTCCTTCCTGTGTCAAGATAGCTAACAACAGAAGTAACAACAAGCTATGTGGATATATCTCACTTGTACACAAACCACATCCTGGAACCAAATTCTCTTTAGCCGGATCTTCAGAATGTCCAGGGTCTTTTCACTGACTTTTGGCAAGAGGAGGAACAATAACAGAGGCAAAACAGGACTGGAAAGGGAGGCCTTAACTGATTGAAAATATTTTTCTTTTTCAAACTTTACAAAATCTTAGGACTGTGTCAACATATTACTATACCAGTAAGGGGCTTGATTAACTTCATGATAAAACTCTTCCTCTTCCAGAATGAGAAGATACCCCTGCCCCCCTGTTAGGTCAGTAAAGGCAAAGTAGGTCCAGGACTGTGGGATTTGATTAGGAGAATAATATAACAAAGTTCCAAAACATACCTAGCAGGCCATTGCAGACAGATTTCCCATCTTGCACAGCTGTACTTCACTAAGAAGACCTGAGACTGTGAGATGAACATGGGATGTGGTGGTGGTGGTGGTGATGAGTGAAGGGGATGTGGGGTTAGGTAACTTCACTGATTAGTTACCATTTTAATATTGAAACAGTTTTAAAATATAAATCCCATTTATAAAATATGCTGATCACATGTGAATTTTTAGGCCAAAATAATCTTCTAGAAGAATTTTTCCCTTGCAGTGGCCTGTGTTAGGGACATCACCATAGCCTTTGCACAGTTAGGGCTTCCTCAGTAGGAATTTTAGAGAAGTGTGTTTTGGCTAAAAGTTCCAACCTGTAATGGCCTATGATCTCACGTCTACCAGTGTGACACTCCTGACAACACTGGAGCTTATTGTTTTTCTTCATTGTATGGTTCTTCACACAGGCTGTTTGTATAATCAAGCAAAGTAGCATAGAGGTTAAGAGTGCAGATTTTGGTGCCAGAACATGGCTTTTACTTTACTTTTTACTCACTTTCTGGTGCCTAAGCCATTCTGTTTTTGTTACCTCCACTATAGAATGGGGATCATGAAAGCATATACGTCATACAGTTATTATAAGCATTAACTGAATTAATCTTTGCCATGAGTCAGTGCTTGGCACAAAGTAAGCATGCTACTTGTCATGTCAGCTCCTTGAAAGATCTTTCCATTTGACTCCTACTCAGCCTCTTCCCTTATTATCAGTCCTCACTGAGAGACAGGTTGGCATTCATGGTGCCACTTCTGAAACATGTCAGAAGGCCCAACTAATCAGGGTGGGACTCACCACCAGGCCTCATGAGGGCCATGGTCTATTCCCATCATATTTTGAACAACTGTCTTATAGCAGAAACTTTTTGCTCCAGATATAAAATCATGTAATGTGGCTACTCAGGTTGAACCAGAGATGGGGGAGTGGGGTCCAGAAGCCCACCTATTTGCCCCCCTTCTATATTATATCCCTCCTTTCTGGGGTCCTGGCAATGCTCCAAAATTTTGTTTTTTCATAGAAGACAGTTGGGAAACCCTAAAAATCCACAAACTTCCTTTCCTAAATTTCAAAAGATAGGTATTTTTCTAAACAGAGCCATGTCACCCTGTCATGTTAATGGGGCCAGGTTTCCTGAGAGCAATTTATCCTTCTACATATCCAGAGAGTCATAATATTGTGTGCCAACCAAACTTCTAACCAAATTGTTAGATGGACTGACCTGAGTTCCTTCTCTGGTTCCTGCTCTGTGTATTTTATACTTTTAGTGTGGACAATGACGAAGAAAATTGAGGGTTGCCTGCTTTCATTTTAGATTCAACTACCATTTATTGAACATCTAGACATCATGCTACAAACTCTCATTATTAACCTGCAAAGTGCATATTTATATTTTCAGATGAATCCAGTGAGGCTCAGAGACATTAAGAGCCTTGCTCACAACAGAACCATCATGACTTAGAAACACTTTTTAAAACGTTGTAGACCTTATACCCACCTGCCTGTGTAATGGTCTCAATTTGCATATATATGACTCTGTTATGTATAAAATACTTTTGAAAATTTTCATATTTGGTACTCAAATATAATTGTTTTCTTTTTTCTTCCTAAGTATTCTCAAAGTAGGCTTTTTTACAGATGACAAAATATGGGCTTTCTGATAGGATCTTTGAGGACTCTCAGTTCTAGATTACACTCAGTGTTGTTTGGGTTAAGCTGCTTGCTTTATAGGTCACAATAGTGTCTAGCATTTATTGAGTGCTTACTGTATGCAAGGTATGTTGTACATGTTACCTTTAATTGGCACAACAAACTGTTTAAGGTGGGCATAAGCCATATTCTTTCCAGAAGGACCCTGAAGCTCAACAGGGTTGGCTAACTTGTCCAAGGTCACACTCAGCTGGTGGCTGGCAAAGCTAGGATTCCATGTAGGTCTGATTGCCCCTGTTCAGACCCTGCATTTATTCCCACAGTTCTCTCCTCTCACAGGCTTGTGAGTGTGTGCACATGGTTCACTCCATCACTGTGGTCACCCAGAGCACGATGATGCCATGGAAACACTTTTGTCCCTGTATGAGTGAGTCTGATTTCAGAAAACCATAGGAATTGCTAGTATGTTAAAGATTAAGTCATGACAGTATTTCTGGAACATTATTGGATTCACCTGTTCTGTCTCCATTCATCCCACACAACTCCAAGGCCCACACCCTACATTCCCATGCAGGCTGCTGCTTCTCAGAGGCCCTCCCTCTCCAACTCCTCTGTTATATGTCCACCTAGACAAAAGAGAGGCGATTGTAACCTAAAGTGCCTGTAGGATTTATCACAATTCTTCCTTTGGGCCTTCCTAGTCTCCATCCTCCCTTCCCCCATCTCACCTCAGCTATGTTTTTGCATAGATATGCTAATTTGCGTGTTTTCCAACCATGTAGATCAGTATATTTCCTAACAATATCCAGCATTTAAAACATCCTTTTTTCTTACTCCTCACCTGTTACTTCTCATTTTTCACATCAAGTTCAAATGTCTCCTCTACAATGCTTTCCTTAAATATCACTACTCAGAACATGCCTTTGCTTAGATTTTATTTTCTGTTTTATTAATCCTGTTGTTACTATGTGTATTGTTTCTTAGGTCTCCTGCTTCATAGGTTTGTAATATGGCCCTAACTGGACCGCAAGTTCCTTGATATCACTGGTATTTGATTTCTTCAAGTATTTAATTGAATATTAATAATAATAAATATCCACTGGCCTGGATTCCATTTCTGTTCCTTATTTATGAGGCAGGGATCAGATCTGGAGCATCACATTGGTAGCTCAGTGGACCATCAGTATGCCCCTTGGGTCGCATTCATGAGCACCTATAATATTCCCAATTCTGTGTTTTGTGCTTTAACACCTGGTCTAATGTTATTCTCTCAGGAACCCAGTGAAGTACCATTATAATTTCCATGTCTGTAATGATGTATGTAATGGTCGGTAATCTTGTTCAGAGGTGCAGTGCTGCCTAGGGTGGGAGTTCAATTTGAGAAATCTGGCTCCAGAGCTCTAGCTATTTTATGTCCAAACTTTCGTATTGCTTGGTCTTGAGGTTTCAGAGCTGGGGTGTGGGAGAGAGGACAGAAGCAACGATGACAAGAATGGGGAAAGTAGAATGGGAGAAGTCTTATTCCACGAGGTAAGTCTTCCTGTAACCCCAAACATCTTGAGTCATTCTACTAAGGTCATGAAATGTTTGAGACTAGAGTTCTTACAGAAACTCTGTGAAGTGGCTAAGTAGATCCAGAAGATGCAGAAATCTTGGTAGAATGCATATCTCTAAAAAGAGTAGGTACCTCAGCTAATTCTGAACAAAAGTTGCTATTTTGGACACTAATCTCTAAAAGAAAGATAAACAACAAAAAAACCATACATTTCGAACAAAAATGACTCAGCTCAATGTCCAGTAAAAGTAAATCCCCAGTTGAGGTTCACTAGATTTTTTAATCTTCCCAAGGCTCCTCTTGATCCCGTTACTGCTACATGGTCACTGTGGGGATGGCTCTCAGAATTGAGAGTGCAGTCAAGAGGAGAAAAGTCAAGGCTGGTGCTCTCCCTTATCCTTCTATCAGCTTCTTTGAATCTGTTGTAGCTGCTGCAGAATAGGAGGCCTAGCACTCAAAATGTCCCTATGTCCCTAACTCATTGTTTAGTACTGGTGTTAATATTGAAATTATTGAACCACTGGACTGATCTAGATAGTGACCATCAGATAATAATCATAAGCAACTTATGCAGAGAGTATCAGTTAAATAGGATATGTTTAGTCCAAGCATGAGGTTTATTGTTTCTCTGCTAACAAACAAGGAAGAGGTGGTAAAATTAGCTCTTCACTGGACTTTAGGTAGCAAAGAAGACTGGGATTGACTGCTGCATTGGCAATGCTGGGGGGTACTCAGGAAAATACTAGGGGATGATGAAATTATATGTGGTATTCCAAGAACAGAGTGTCAGGTAAGTGGTACCCAAACTTGGCTAATTACTGGAGTTTTCTCATAGGTTAAAAAATACAGATGCTAGACCCTGCCCAAGGCCTATTGAACTCTTTTTTAGCTGTGAGGGATGAGAAGCTTTCTTCAAAGATTTTAATAATTAGTTTGATAAATAACAGAGTTGAGGAGCATTCCATTATTGTTCTTTACTTTTTCTTGAGACTCTTCATTTCCTGATTGAGATCCAGGATCATTTCCCTGATTATAAAGGTCAATTATCTGGGGAAAGGGACAAGTGGATAGAACATTCAAAAAGATTTATGCCATCCGTGTGTGTGTGTGTGTGTGTGTGTGTGTATGCATGCATTTGAAATGACTTCATAATTAAGCCCAACAAGAATGTGATATTTTAAGCCTTGGTTTCATTATGTGTAAAATGATAATAGTTATAATAAAAATGATGATACATGTAAACCATCCCAGTAGCATTGACTGTACATCACTGCCAAGTCCATGGATGTTGTAGACTTTTGCCTAATCCCATAATCAGCCTCAGTTTTTTTTCTTCTAGGTTAAGAGAGTTATGATTTATTCTCTTCCAAACTTTTAGTCTTTTCAGTAGAAAAAGACCAGTACAATTCCCTTAATGACAATTGCCCTTTTCTTGGACTTTCTATTGTAGGCTACCAGTTTTTGACTCAATAGATTGGCCAGTGGGAAGTCTATAATGAAATCACAATTATGCCCGTGAGTCTGCTTGGGTATTACCTCAATAAAGTCTGGGAAATAGAACTCTTTCTACAAAAGAATCAATATTACTTACCTGGCTTGGGGCCAGTTCTGAAACAAAGGACTATGTCACTGGTTATAGTACTATTTCTAAACTAAGTGATGCAGAGTGTTCTTAATTGTCAGAAACTGACAAAAATAAAATATGGTCATTAGATACCCATTGTGTTTATCAGGGACTCTAAAGCAGAAAACCAGTGTTGGAGATTCTGATCTCTATGAAAATAAACTCAAATTTAAAAAAAATCAGATGAAAGCTACAATTCCCAATCAGATATCTTTAAAATAAATAATGAATGAGGGAAAGAGACTTTTAATTAAAAGAATTTAAAATCCTAATAAAAAGCATGTGTCTTTAATGAAAAGACCAAATAAGAAATTATTTGACAGATGTTTCTCAGGAAATGAAACTTGTTTTCTTTTTTCTTTTTTTGATGGAGAGCAATGTGGGAGTGGTGCAGAGGGAAAGGGAAAAAGTACCTTAAACAGGCTCCATGCCCAGTGCAGAGTCTGCTGCAGGGCTTACTTTCACAACCCTGAGATCATGACCTGAGCTGAAATCAAGAGCCTAATGCTTAACTGACTGAGCCACCAGGTGCCCCAGGAAACATAAATTTGTAAGGAGTCAGCATACAAAGGTATAAAAGGAAATAATAAAATGTTGAAAGGGTGAAATTTTGCTTCAAGGTATTCATTACTCAAAAAAGAAACTGAGTTCCTTGTGCCTAATTGTATTTTGTAACATAGACCTGAGCATATTGTTTGGGATAGTGTATTCTGTTTAGTTGCTTAAAACTTCATTTTTTTCTCATCACATTCTCTGTATAATAGAATTTGTACCTTTACAACAACTGGGGTGATACGTATTTAACAGGTCACGATTAATTTAGTACTATTCCAAATCATTGGAATCATGTTATAAGACTCATCTTCAGTGAGTATGTGTGTGTGTGTATATATTATTTCTCCAAATAATATATATGAATATATATATTCAGTAATATATATATTATTTCTCCAAATCTCTAGTTGATCCATGGCCCACATATCTGGCATCACTACTTTATAAAATGAAAAAATAAATGATTTATGAATCTTTTCCTGAGACACACCATCAAAAGTGTCTTGGCTAAAATTTATTCCTTCCTACTTGAGTCTGTGTTGACCACCACCTTACATCTGGTAGAGCCCATCTTGTTGATTGCAATTCTTAGCAATTCTAGTATGTGACTCAACAATACGATGTGGGACTAGGAAAAGAGAACCAGGAGAGAGCATCCAGTTTCTAGTGTTGGATTGGGACCTGGGGTTAATCATTTTGTATCCCTTTTTATATGCAACATAAAGACTCTACTGCTTCCTGTTATTAACCCAGCTCACAGGGGACCAAGAGGAATAAAGTTAATAAGAAGGAACAATCTGAAAGCTTTGGCTGAAAGGTACTATTTAAGCCACTGGAGAAAACTGTCCAATTATGGATAAAGATGTAGAACTGATATAAACTTGTGGGTTTTTTCCTTTTATGTAAATTAATGGTAAGAGGTCTAGAACATAACAATTTTCTTACTTACATTTTATTCTTTTGCTAGTAGATAGAAATAAAGGCACCCAGCTGCAAAAGAAAGTTGGAAATAGTAGGACTGAAATAGCTATTCTTCTTGTTTTCCTTGTCCTGTAGCTAGCCTGGTCTGTAATTCATGCTGTAAGTTCTGGCCAAGCCTTAGCCCCACTTCCCATGCCATGCAATACCCAATACTCAGTGTGGTGTAAAGATTCTTTGGAAGTTGTTTAGATGAATACATAATGATTTTTCATACATTCAAAAATACTGTTTATTCCTTCAACTCACAAGAGAGAGACTCTAATCATGGCAATATTAAGTACTATAATGAACCACAGGGTAGCAGATGGGCCCTGGGGTAAACTGTTTCTGTACTATTGATTTACTTATTTGGTTTCCTTGTAAAACGTCCATGACCTGAACCATTGCTGCAGAATAAAAATACAAGTTTCCAAGTCAAGCCAAACATTAAGATTCTTCCTTTAAAACAATCTGAGTGTTTTCTGGAAAGCAAAAGGAAGGAGGGTTAGTGTCTTGGGCCCTGGAAATCAGAGTTTTGCAATTTGATCAGGTTTGTTAGGATGAACTCTCCCATAACTTCTATCAAGACACCACCAATATGATTTCATTTCTAGAAAATTCTATTTAGAGCTCAATATCTGTTTGGCATTCTGCTGTAAACTATCATGACATAAGACATGACACTAAGATATGATTCTTATACTTAAAGAAATACATGATATTTATAGTATTTTTATAATTACTTACAGTTCACAGAAGACATATAAACCTACCAGATGCAAGCTTAAATGACTCAGGGCCCATGTAGACAGTGTCACTGTGTGGAGCTTTTTTAAGACCTTAGGGAGTGGTGGGGACCATGGTCAACTGGGACATGAATTATCCTTTTAAGTTCAAATTCACATTAAAAAAACCCATGCTCATACTAAATGAGAAGAATATGCAGCCAAGAATACTTCATCCAGCAAGGCTCTCATTCAGAATAGAAGGAGAGATAAAGAGCTTCCAAGATAGGCAGAAACTGAAAGAATATGTGACCACCAAACCAGCTCTGCAAGAAATATTAAGGGGGACTGTGTAAAAGAAAGAGGAAGCCCAAAGAAATAATCCATAAAAACAGAGACTGAATAGGTATGAATAGGTATGAATGATGACATGAAGTTCAAATCTTTCAATAATAACTCTGAATATGAATGGGCTAAATGATCTCACCAAAAGACACAGGGTTTCAGAATGGATAAAAAAGCAAGACCCATCTATTTGATGTCTACAAGAGACTCATTTTAGACCTAAGGACACCTCAAGCCTGAAAATGAAAGGTTGGAGAACCATTTATCATTCAAATGGTCCTCAAAAGAAAGCAGGGGTAGCAATCCTCATATCAGATAAATTAAAGTTTATCCCAAAAAGTGTAGTAAGAGATGAAGAAGGACACTATATCATACTTAAAGGATCTATCCAACAAGAGGACCTAACAATCATGAATATTTATGACCAGAATGTGGGAACTGCCAAGTATATCAATCAATTAATAGCCAAAGTAAAGACATACTTAGATAATAATACACTTATAACTGGGAGACTTCAACATGGCACTTGCTGCAAATGACAGATCTTCTAAGCACAACATCTCCAAAGAAACAAGAGCTTTAAATGATGCACTGGACCAGATGGATTTCAGATATTTACAGAACTTTACATCCAAACGCAACTGAATATACATTCTTCTCAAGTGCACGTGGAACTTTCTCCAGAATAGACCACATACTGGGTCACAAATCAGGTCTCAAATGATACCAAAAGACTGGGATTGTCCCCTGCATATTTTCAGCCCATAATGCTTTGAAATTTGAACTCAATCACAAGAAGAAATTTGAAGAAACTCAAAAACGTGGAGATTAAAGAGCATCCTGCTAAAAGATGAAAGGGTCAACCAGGAAATTAGAGAAGAATTAACAAGATTCATGGAAACTAATGAAAATGAAGATACAGCCATTCAAAATCTTTGGGATACAGCAAAAGCAGTCCTGAGGGGGAAATACATCGCAATACAAGCCTCCCTCAAAAAATTGGAAAAAAATCAAATACACAAGCTAACCTTGCACCTAAAGGAACTGGAGAAAGAATAGCAAATAAAACTTACACCAAGCAGAAGAAGAGAGTTAATAAAGATTCGAGCAGAGCTCAATGAAATAGAGACCCTAAGAACTGTAGAACAGATCAACAAAACCAGGAGTTGGTTCTTTGAAAGAATTAATAAGATAGATAAACCATTAGCCAGCCTTATTAAAAACAAAAGAGAAAAGACTCAAATTAATAAAATCATGAATGAAAAAGGAGAGATCACCACCAATACCAAGGAAATACAAACAATATTAAAAACACTATGAGCAGCTATATGCCAATAAATTAGGCAGTCTGGAAAAAATGGACACATTTCTTTGAAACCACAAACTACCAAAACTGGAACAGGATGAAATAGAAAACCTGAACAGGCCAATAACCAGGGAGGAAATTGAAGCAGTCATCAAAAACCTCCCAAGACACAAGAGTCCAGGGCCAGATGGCTTCCCAGGGGAATTCTATCAATCGTTTAAAGAAGAAACCATACCTAGTCTCCTAAAGCTGTTTGGAAAGATAGAAAGTGATGGAGTGCTTCCAAATTCATTCTATGAGGCCAGCATCACCTTAATTCCAAAACCAGATAAAGACCCCACCAAAAAGAATTATATACCAATCTCCCTGATGAACATGGATGCAAAAATTCTCAACAAGATACTAGCCAATAGGATCCAACAATACATTAAGAAGATTATTCACCATGACCAAGTGGGATTTATCCCTGGGATGCAAGGCTGGTTCAACACTCGTAAAGCAATCAACGTGATAGATCATATCAACAAGAGAAAAACCAAGAACCATATGATCCTCTCAATAGATGCAGTGAAAGCATTTGACAAAATACAGCAGGCATTCCTGATCCAAACTCTTCAGAGTGTAGGGATAGAGGGAACATTCCTCAGCATCTTAAAAGCCATCTATGAAAAGCCCATAGCAAATATCATTCTCAATGAGGAAACATTGGGAGCCTTTCCTCTAAGATCAGGAACACGACAGGATGTCCACTCTCACCACTGTTATTCAACATAGTACTAGAAGTCCTAGCCTCAGCAGTCAGGCAACAAAAAGAAATAAAAGGCATTCAAATTGGCAAAGAAGAAGTCAAACTCTCCCTCTTTGCCGATGACATGATACTGCACATAGAAAACCCAAAAGACTCCACCCCAAGATTGCTAGAACTTATAAAGCAATTTGGCAGTGTGGCAGGATACAAAAATCAATGCCCAGAAATCAGTGGCATTTCTATAGACTAACAATGAGACTGAAGAAAGAGAAATTAAGGAGTCAATCCCATTTACGATTGTACCCGAAAGAATAAGATACCTAGGAATAAACCTAACTGAAGAGGTAAAGGATCTATACCCTAAAATCCTCAGAACACTTCTGAAAGAAATTGAGGAAGATACAAAGAGATGGAAAAATATTTCATGCCCACGGATTGGAAGAATTAATATTGTGAAAATGTCAATGTTACCCAGGGCAATTTACACATTTAATGCAATCCCTATCAAAATACCATGGACTTTCTTCAGAGAGTTGGAACAAATCATCTTAAGATTTGTGTGGAATCAGAAAAGATCCTGAATACCAGGGGAATATCGAAAAAGAAAACCAGAGCTGGGGACATCACAATGCCAGATTTCAGGTTGTACTACAAAGCTGTGGTCATCAAGACAGTGTGGTACTGGCACAAAAACAGACACATAGATCAACGGAACAGAATAAAGAACATAGAAGTGAGCCCTCAACTCTATGGTCAACTAATAGTCAACAAAGCAGGAAATACTATCCACTGGTAAAAGGACAGTCTCTTCAATCAATGGTGCTGGGAAAATTGGACATCCACATGCAGAAGAATGAAACTAGACCATTCTCTTACACCATACACAAAGATAAACTCAAAATGGATGAAAGATCTAAATGTGAGATAAGAATCCATCAAAATCCTAGAGGAGAACACAGGCAACACCCTTTTTGAACTTGGCCACTGCAACTTCTTGCAAGATACATCTATGAAGGCAAGAGAAACAAAAGCAAAAATGAATTATTGAGACTTAATAATAAAAAAAAAGCTTCTGCACAGCAAAAGAAACAGCCAACAAAACTAAAAGACAGCCTACAGAATGGGAAAAGATATTTGCAAATGACCTATCAGATAAAGGGTTAGTATCCAAGATCTATAAAGAACTTATTAAACTAAACAGCAAAGAAACAAACAATCCAATCATACAAATGGGCAAAAGACATGAACAGAAATTTCACCAAAGAAGACATAGACATGGCCAACAAGCACAAGAGAAAATGCTCTGCATCACTGGCCATCAGGGAAATACAAATCAAAACCACAATGAGATATCACCCCACACCAGTGAGAATGGAGAAAATTAACAAGACAGGAAACAGCAAATGTCTGGAGAGGATGTGGAAAAAGGTGACCCCTCTTGCACTGTTGGTGGGAATGTGAACTGATATAGTCACTCTGGAAAACTATGTGGAAGTTCCTCAAAGAGTAAAAATAGACCTGCCCTACAACTCAGCAATTGCACTGCTGGGGATTTACCCCAAAGATACAGATGCAGTGAAAGACCGAGATAACTGCACCCCAATGTTTACAATGCAATGTCCACAATCGCCAAACTGTGGAAGGAGCCTCGGTGTCCAACGAAAGATGATGGATAAAGAAGATGTGGTTTATGTATACAATGGAATATTCCTCAGCCATTAGAAACGACAAATACCCACCATTTGCTTCAACGTGGATGGAACTGGAGGGTATTATGCTGAGTGAAGTAAGTCAATCGGAGAAGGACAAACATTATATGGCCTCATTCATTTGGGGAATATAAAAAATAGTGAAAGGGAATAAAGGGGAAAGGAGAGAAAACGAGTGGGGAAAATCAGAGAGGGCGACAGAACATGACAGACTCCTAACTCTGGGAAATGAACAAGGGGTAGTGGAAAGGGAGGTGGGTGGGGGGTTGGGGTGACTGGGTGACGGGCACTGAGGGGGGCATTTGACGGGATGAGCATTGGGTATTATGCTATAAGTTGGCAAATCGAACTCCAATAAAAAAAGTATACAAAAATAAACCCCCATGCTCTGTTGTTCAAATAAAATATATATGTGGGCTATATTTGACCTGTTGACCTCTTTTCAGATACACACCCTTGCATTTGATCTTCTAACAACTATTTGAAGTTGACTTTATTGACAATAGTTTGCAAATGAAGAGACAGAAGCTCTGTGAGGTAAAAAAAAGTCTTGACAAAGTAACTTAGCTAGTAAGTAGGAGAGCAGGAATAAGAAATTGAAGTTCTGTGGACCTATTTTTTTATAAAAAGCTTGTGAGGCAGGAAGAGTCAGAAAAATGCTAATAATTTTGGTACTTACTCATTCTTCTAACATCTAACTCATCATCATGCCACCTTCTCCATATTTTCACACATTGTTAAAGAACATGGTCGTGTGTGTAATTCCTTACAGTTAATGTGCTTCTGATATGTCAGAGGTCTCTGACTTGCTGGTTATACATTGATTTGCTCTCTGAAGGGAAGAAGAAGTTGCTGAGGGAAAAAGGGGAGCTACTGCCTTCTGAGCAGGCTGGTCTGTCCAGAGTAGACCCAACACACAGCTTCATATCTCACTAGGGCTGTCTAGGTAGGATGCTTCAGAGGAGTGGTGCAAATTAGAGACCTGAGGTACTAACTTTAGGCCAAATTCAAGTGCCAAAATATGAGCTTTAGAGTCAGAAAGAGTTGGATATAAAGTATCTTGTCCTGAGTGACCTTGAGCAATCTAATTAAATCCTCAATATCAATTCTGTTGTTTGAAGATGGAGAAAAAATTATTGTGGGGACTGAATAAATGTATTTAAACCACGTGTTAAGAGCCACAGGTTTTGAATAGTAAGTACTTAATTGCTGGTTCTCCTCTCTCTCTCCTTCTTTTCCCCTTCATGTCCAGTGGAGGAAGCTTGCAGCCATGTGGAGAGAAGGCAAAGTTGGGAGAGGATGTGTTCTGAGCACTGGAAGTCCACAATCCTCATTGTCACAACCAGTACAGTGTTGGCAAGGACAATATCTGTCTTGGAATGCTCCAAATATTTTGTCACTCTTAAGGGACAGTGAACAGGAAATAAGTTATGAAAAACAACATACAATTTCTGGAAACTGCTGGCATAAAAGCTCTGAAGGGGTCACATGCAGATTAGCATAATTTTTATTACATGTTCTATTTTTGTCCTGTGAGATACTTCTTTGGACTTCATTGTGCCCATTGTGAGGCTTTTGTTCTGAGGCTGTGAGTTTAATTATTTAGTTATTTATGAGTGCATCTGGGCATAAGTGCCACAGTTTTATTTCAGTGACAAATTTATGGTCAGTGAATTTTAGTAATTAATGAGTAAATTATTTCTCCTTCATAAATGCCTCTGCAATTTGTGATTTCCATAACAATTCATAATACTTAAGAAAGGTTCTTTATTAGTTGAAAAATACAGTGCTAATGGAATCAGGAAGGGGAGATTTTAAATTGCCTTAATTAACTGTGTTAATTAATATCCAACATGTGTAAGATATTGGATTGGCTTTGGTTGACTTGTTTAGAATTCAGTTGCCTAAAATCTGCCTAATATATAAATGTACTTTGTTAAAAGAAATTCTGATTCTTTTGTGAAGTAAGTGACAGGAATAAAAGGATTTCCTCTATTATAATCTTTGATTCCTGGCATATCCCTAAAATTTGCCAAAAGAAAAAAAATTAGCACATGCAAACAAATGCACATATTGACTTTCCAAAAAATAAAACCATAAAGCCACTTTGTGATGTGATTTCAAGGAATTAGGACAGCTTATGAGAGTTTGTATGTTTAAAATCTTTTTCAAGAAAATAAACATGAAAAAAATTTAAATAAACTCTATTCTCCACAAATCACTGCACTAAGTGGACTGGGGCGAAAAAAAAAAAAAAAAAAAAAAAAAGGATAAATAAGAATCCCTACTTCCATGGAGCTCACAGTTGAGTGAAGATGAAAGACATACAATTATTTAAATGCAGAATTGGGAAGAGTTTGGAGAGAGAGGAAAGCTGAGTATGGGGCATATGCAGAAGGCACGTGGCCCAACAGACTGTTTCCTTGAGGATGGTGAGGGCTTATTTTTAGATCCTCCTAGGGTTAGCATATGGCTTCTCAGTGGAAAACAACAAGAATTATTGTTGATTTCTTTTTTTTCCTCACACCCACATCCATTTCATCAACAATTCCTATCAGCTCTACTTTCAAAATATGTATTGAATCTGGACACTTACCACTTCTACAAATACCACATAGTCTAAGCCCCTGCCCAGACTTCCTGTTTCCACCTTGACACTCTCTAATCAATTCTTTACACAGGAGCCAGAGAGTTTCCTTCTCTGATCTCATCACACCAACCTTCTTATTTCTCCAGCATGCTGACTTATTCCTGACCCAGGGCCTTTGCACTTGCTATCCTCTTTGTTGGAATAATTTCCTTCCAGATATTCTGAGGCCTCATTTACTCATTCAAGTCTCTGCTCAAATGTTACTTCCTCAGGGAGACATATCTGACTACCCTATTTATTTATTTATTTATTTATTTATTTATTTTAAAGATTTTATTTATTTATTCATGAGAGAGAGAGAGAGAGAGAGGCAGAGACACAGGCAGAGGGAGAAGCAGGCTCCATGCAGGGAGCCTGACATGGGACTAGATCCTGGGTCTCCATGATCAGGCCCTGGCCTGAAGGTGGCGCTAAACTGCTGAGCCACCCGGGCTGCCCTGACTACCCTATTTAAAATAACCTCCTCCTATGCCCCACTGACCTTTTTTTTTTTTTTTTTTTTAATCATAATACCTGTATCAGTCAGGGTTCAAGCTGAGAAATACATCATATAATATCTGCATCTGTTACTAGATCTTGATGTGCATAGGACCACAGTCAGGAGGGGAGTGGATGTAGAGTGGATAGATCAAGGGCTGGTTGGGGCCCCACAAGGACAGATGAAGCCTGTGTTTATTTTTTGACTCTGACCTTAAAGATAAGGGTATCCTTCAGAAACCAAAGCCTTTCATCAGGGAGCTACACACATACCTGGCCAGAAGCCAACCTGGCCTAGGTATCAAAGAAGCAGAAGGAAGATCAGAAAAGGTAGTCCCAGCTACTGCTTCATGCCAGGGGTAACTCAGCAGATCATCAACAACTTGTTTGAGCTACACGGGGAAGGGCTGCTGCCCCACTTCAGCTCTCTACCCCTCCCAAGAATTCTCTTCTGGTCTAGTAGGAAAAACACAAGTGAAACTCTGGGAAATATAGCCCAGTACAGCCAAATAGACACATGACAAACTCATCATGGTATCTTTAGTACCTAACATTGTGCTGTATATTTGTTCCTTGAAAGCAACTATTTTTTCCTTGTTTTCAATAAAGCAGTATATGGCACATAGTATAGTTGATACTCAATAAATATTTATCGAATGAATATAGTAAGTATCTAAAGGTGAACTTCCTGGTGAATATATAGTCAACATACTCCTGGGTCTGAGGACAGGAGTAAGGGTCAAATGAAGAGGTCAAGAGAGCAGGCTAAGTGAACTGGTAGCTGATTTATTGAGTGAGCTGGACCTTATGAGGAGACCAAGAGTAGAAAGCAACTCTACCTTTCTCCTATTGCCCCTTCAAACATGCACTCTGGACTCAGACTTTCTGGACAGACCTTTAGGCAGCACCTGTAGCTTTTATGATACTCTTTATTCATAAAAGTAGTTTTATTTCAGTGGGGCTAACGTTAAGCCATTTAACTTTAAATCAGTCTAAAGCATTTCCTCACCCCAGGTTGGTCCTGATTCAGGCTTGGAAACCTATAGTCAGCGTGGAGGACATTGTCTATTTCTCCCTTCCGGCCCTCATCCTCCACCTGCCACCTCTTACCAGTGGCTTGTTATGGCTCAGTGTTGGGTCACACAGATGAGGGGATTAGGGAGAAAGGGATTAAGGCTTCTGGACTGGTGTCAATGTCCTCTATTTCTAGTTCTTTCCTTTATGGGAGCTCTTGAGAATTCTCTAGCTGTTTCCCCGGTCTGGAACTCCCAGAGTTCTCCTGATTGCACTGCACCTTCTCCAGCTGGCAGCTTTGGGAAATGTGCACTTCTGCCTGTCACTGTGCTCTCTTTGCTCACTCCCTCCTGCCCCTCAGCCTTAGACAGTAGAAGTGAGTCAGATTCTTGCCTCTGTGGCCCAGTGCTCTAGGGGAGTGTTTTCATGACAGGAAGTTGGGAGAAGCAATCCTCTCTCCTACCCCAGGTGAGAGTTGAGGAAACCAATGGCTCTCAGATATCTCTTCCCAAAAGAACCCTCTTTTCTGGCTTTTTCTTCCCTCCTTCACAGAATTCCCTCTCCTTTTTTTTTTCTGTACATGGCCTGGTGGTTACTGGTGGCACAATACTGATCTAACTGGTTTCAAAATCTCTTCACATGTCCTCCATGTGTGGTCTAACACCCTGCTTCAGGATGTGGAGGTAATTGCTACCTACTTTAATGATCTTGGGACCTCTGTAAACATGGGAGCCAGATAGTCCCATTTTAACAACCCATTTTAGAGGGGGAGGATATTAACTTCCATTTTTGACATAGGATTTATAGCAGAGTCTTCCTAGGTTTTTACCTAATTTCCAAACATCTCCCCCATCAGCCTGTTGCTCTTGTCTAAAATAATATTACTAATTCTTTCTTGGGTGTTATTAAGAATTTGTTACCAATTTGAAAATGCCAAAATGGCCTTTGCATTCAATTGACTAATGTCATGATTTTTGTGTTAAGTGTCTAACAAATATTTTATTCAGTCTTCATAATAGCTCTGAAAGGAGATGTTATTATTTTCATTTTACAGATGAGGAATCTGAGGCTCGGGGTGGTTAATATGCCAGGAAGGTCACGCAGTAGCCAAGCTCTGTAGGATTTGAACTCATGTCTCCCTGATTACAAAGTTTATTCTATGAAACTCTATATATAGTAATTATAGTACAAACATTGTCCCACTTGAAATACTTGTTATCCTTTTGAGATATAGGAGTCAGCCATCAGTGTCTGGGTCTACTGTTCTGTGGTGTGAGACAGGTTGAGAACAGAGTAGAACCTGCCAGTCATGGTATGAGCTCAAGCTAGAGTAGTTAAAAGTAAACAGAAATGCTCAAACCCAGAAGATGGGAAATTGTAACACATATGATCAAATAAAATTATCACAAATGGCTCAAGAGAATGGTTCATGTCAGGAATTAGTGCTTTAAGTTGAGAAAAAAGGAAATATGGATTTGAGGGCAAATCTAAGAATAGGTTCCCAGCAGCCAGAAAAAAATGGAATTTTGGATGGTGCATGAAAGTGTTCATCTTCAATAACATCTATGCTTTCCCTCCCCTTCCCAGGTAGGTGGCTGAACTACATCTCCCAGATCCTTTGCATTTAACTTGGAGTCATTTGACCAAGGTCTGTTTAATAGAATATGGACAGATGTGATGTCTGCCACCTACGGGCCTGGCTCAGTAAAAGCTCTTCTGCATGACCATCTCTCTTCCTGTGCTCAGCACCCTTGGAATTTCATTGAAGATAGTGGTACTTTAGGACTGAAGGAGTCTGGGTGCCTGGGTCTTCCTGCTATCCACTGCTTCTTGCTCCCAACTCCTCACCCTGCCCCACTAACTGGTGTGGGCCTGTGACATGAGAGAGAAATAAAGTCACTGGGAACATGGGCTTTTGGTGATAGAAGCCTGTGTCATGTATCCCGTTACAAAAGCATGCACAATGGCTTGTGCTGAATTCTGCTCAGTGTCATTGCTGCTGCTGGTGGCACCTCTGTCCTCTCCTTTTGTTTTCAATACCAGAACTCAAAGGGATCCAAGTGGCTAATGATAATCAAACTTGGACACCAGAGGGATGCCTGGGTGGCTCAGTGGTTGAGAGTGTGCCTTCAGCTCAGGTTGCGATCCCAGGGTCCTGGAATTGAGTCCCACATCAGGCTTCTGGTGGGGAGTGTGCTTCTCCCTCTGCCTGTGTCTCTGCCTCTCTCTGTGTGTCCCTCATGAATAAATAAATAAAATCTTATTTAAAAAAAAGAACTTGGACACCAGAGCCAGGAGCTGAGGCACAAGCTCCCGGAGTCTCAGTCAAAGCACAGTTCCTACTCAGTGCATGTGGAGGAGTGAGAACAGCAAATTCTGAGAGGCTGGTATTGACTAGAAAAAAGAAGAGAGAAGTGAGCTGGCAAATCACATCACATAAGCTTCCATATCTTGAATAGACTATGCTGGAGGGTGAGGAGTTGATGAGACAGAAGACAGAGGCCTTTTGTGGTTTTGAAGAAAAGCTGCCTTGAGAGTAAATGAATGGATCCTGGGGTACCTGGGGATCTCTATTGGTTAAGCATGTTATTCTTGATGTCAGTTCAAGTCTTGATATGAGGGTTGTGAATTCAAGTCTCGCATTGGGCTCCATGCTGGACGTGGAGCCTACTTAAAAAAAAAAAAAGGTGGATCTTGAGAGGTAAGCACAGAGAATGTGAGAGTTAAATTGTGAGGTGAAATATTTTTTTTTAAAGTAGTAGTTATAGAGAAAGAGATCAAGAGGAAATGAAGGAAATAAAACAAGGAAAACTGGTGTTGACAATAAACATTAAAGATGGGAGGGAGATGAGTCAAAGTAACGCAAAAGTTTCAAGTCTCCAAGATTTGGAAAATGAATAGTAGTATCACTGGCTGTGACAGGAAATATTTGGGGAGAGGGATAATTTTTGATGGAAATGTGATGAGTTTGTTTTAGAATAGGTTGAGTTGTAGTGATTTTGAGACATCCAGAAATGTCCAGTAAACAGTTGATAAAGTACTTCTTAGGCCAACTTACCTTTTTCTTCTAAGTACAGAATAATTAGGCTTCTGTTTATTGGAGTCTTTAAAAAAATTTTTTGGGGGGGTCAAAACTGAAGTCAAAATAATATTTTTCAAGTGCTGAATATATATCTTAGGATGATGGAGATATTTAATACTTCTACCATTTTGTTATCTCTTATTCTATTTCCCTTGCTACCACAATAATTAAAGAGTCTATACTTTGTTCATGTTGCTAATATATTTATAAAGCGTGGCCCCAGTGATCTTTCATGCCCTTGCTAGTTGCAATTTATTTTCTGACTTGACCTTTCTGACTTGGCCTCTGCATGTGTCAAATTGTCTTATACACGTCCTTGATCTTTTGCCCTGCTAACATTTTGCATGTGATTACATTTCAGAGTTTGGAATCTTCAATCATGCAGTAAACAGAGATGCTGCATTAATTTTAAATTCAAGAGATTGAAAAAGAGGTCAACTTGGAGCTAGACACAAACTGAATTTCTGTAGGAGGAAGCATGCTTTCAAAGCCTGTATTTCAGCCAGATGATTGGTGAGTGACCCTTGTTGCTGATATATATACAGGGAGAGAAAGTAATGATTTGGAAGTGACAGGTGAGTTAGTGCATCACTACTGGTCAGTTTCCATTCTCCTTGGAGACCTAACACTAGAAGATATCAAAGACTGTTACAACCAGGAAAATGTAGGGGTTTAGGTCCCCATTGGATCTCCAGATTGTGCCAGGAGAACATCTGCCTTGACTAGTCAGTTTGTACCTTTTTATTTTCCTACATATGGTAGAAATATTTGGAAACAGCTCCTTTCTCCCTCTGAAGCTGTTACACAGCCAACCTCACTGGCCAGTTTTTCCTTCCCTTCAATGCCTTTCACATACAAGGTGCAGATCCAACCCTACTACTTGTTACTACCTGCGGTGATTGTCGGATGGTGGTGGGGAATGACTCTCTGACATGTATTTGATATGCTTATTCAAATATGCCCTCTGTCCATTGATGCTGGTAGAATGACCTCTGGCCATTACAAAGTTTGGCCTCTGCCTCTGCATGGGGCCTCTTTGCTTCTTCCATCACGTCCCCATTTCTAATCTTGTCAAAGCAGACATAGAGATGAAGTTTTTCCCTTTTCTCACTTCTCAGGCCATCTCTGTAAACTGATAATGTTATTGCCATGGATTGTATAGATTTAAAAATAAAGAGATAAAATGATAATTAGTGCTAGTGAGCATAGGACGAAATAATATACAACTGCAGTGTGATCTCTGTAGACAGAGGGTGCATCAGAATAAGCAGGGAGACTCTCTTTCAAAAATACTTACCTATGTTACATTTCCACCACCTCCATGGCAAGCAGTAACAGATGACACATCTAGAAATCCACTGTGAACTTGACTAGCATAAAGGAGAAAAAAGTTGAGCACCAAGTCCTGTGTGATTGATTAGAATAAGGTGAGAAAATCATTGCTCAGACTGAAGTCTTTACTGATAACAAATCAGAAACTGAATATGAAAACCAGACCAAATATACTCCTAGAATTCAACATTTCCAAGTTAAGTAGATTTAGAATTAGATTAGATTTCTTTATGCGTGAGGTTTAGTAAAATTAGAAAATCATGTTGCAATTATGCATGTTTTTATGGAAAGGGATAGTAATACTTAGCAAATGACTCAAATCATGGAGGAGGGCCCTGAAGCCTAGAGAAGTGATGATTGCCCATGGTCCATGTGGTGTAATGGCAAAAATATAGGCTTTGTAGATGCAAGAGTCTGAGTTTGATTTCTTGGTTTGCCATTTGCCCTTGAGCCAGTTTAACTTTGTTTAGCCTTGGTTCCCTCATTTGCAAAATCAGGATGTTAATACCTGTGATTCAAGTTTAGGGTAGCCAGTAAATAAACCAACATCTGCAAAACTGTCAGGCATGTAATAAGCACTGAACAAATGGGGTTGCTAGTATTATTGTACATACTTAGAAAATAAAAAATTAGAACAGAATCTGTACCTACATTCTAGGATAAAGCCCTTTCTTTCTTTCTTTCTTTCTTTCTTTCTTTCTTTCTTCTTTCTTTCTTTCTTTCTTTCTTTCTTTCTTTCTTTCTTTCTTTCTTTCTTTCTTTCTTTCTTCTTTCTTTCCTCTCTCTCTTTTTCTTTCCTTCCTTCCTTCCTTCCTTCCTTCCTTCCTTCCTTCCTTCCTTCCTTCCATCCTCTCTTCTCCTCTTCTCTCGTCTCCTCTCCTTTCTTTTCCTTCTTTCCCCCTTACTCATATGCTCCTAAATCAAGTTCCCATTAATAAAGACTAGCATTTGTAAGGAGTTTGCATACATTTCACATCTGCTACTCATGACAAGAAGGAGGTGAGCCAATATTTTAATCCAGCTGGAATGGTGGGGGACATTGACTTTGAGAGGTTAAATGACTTTGCTCAATAATGTTAATAAGAAATAGAGTTGGGACTGAATCCAAACTCAAGGTTCTCCTGCTCCAACCCACTCCAGCTTTACTCCTTTATAATCAAGGTTTTATGGGTCACCATTTTCTCCATTCCCTAATTAAAGGGACAGCATTAGTGCTCCCCAAACATACTCTCTTATTCCACATATATACATATATTTCTGATATGATAATATAACTAGTATATTGAATCAATTGAACTCTGTAGGGTACAAGTGGAAAACTAATTTATTATTTCTCATTATTGTCCTTTCAAACATTATGGATATTTTATTCCTGTAACTGGAATGAAATCTTAACCAGTTTCTGATGTCTCCAGGCAATCTTAGATAATAAAATATCAACTGACTTTCCAGCCATGATTATAACTGGTACTTGACTAACTCTTCTAGCATAAACAATTATAAAGCTAGGCAAATATATATGGAGCAACCATTTTCAGATGATGGACAACAGGCAGTAATAGGCTGTAATCTCTGTGCGAAGGAAAATATATGAGCCCATGATTACCCCAGATTTCTAACTGGAGGCACTTTTAGACCATGGCGCAGGAATTTGGAATCCAAGCAAAGCACCACAGTCTAACTGCATGGAGATGGCAGAGTTTGGGGTTGCTATGGTTGAAATTTGCAAGGATGGATCCCTGAAAGGAGGCACCTGGGCAGAAAAAGAGTTTCATAAATCTGCATGGGGGTCCCCTTGAATCTTTGACCAAATACTAAGCTGCATGTATAGAGAGATTTTTCAAGGTCTGGCAGCAAATAGCTACTTAGGGAACTATGAGTTGACCTGCAGTTTTGGAGATCACAGAGTCAGGGTGGCATTAAAATTCAGATCAACCAAAATAGAGAGATCTTGCTGAAACTGCAGGCAGGCATTTAATTGGGTGAGAAAGGCTACAACTAAGATACTGGGCTGCTCTGGCTTATCAAAAGAAGTAGGAAAATGTGCTCTATAACCATTAGATAAAATAATCTATGGAAACAGACCCAGAGATGGCAGAGAAATTGCAATCAGCCGAAAAAAACTTAAACAGCTTTTATAAATATATTCAATGATTTAAAAAAATGTCATTGTTAATGAACAGATGGGTAATATCAGCAGAGAAATTAGAATTATAAAAAAAGAAATAAATGGAAACACTGGAACTGAAAAAAATAAAATATATGAAATGGAAAATGCCCTGGATGAGTTTAACAGAAGATTGAACACAGCAGAAATCAATAAAGTATCCAAATTGAATCAGAGGAAAAGAGACTAAAAAAATAAATGGCCTCAGACATCTGTGGGGCAACAACAGTGAGTCTAACTTATGAGTAATTGAAGTCCCTGAAATAAGGAAGAGTGAGATTGAAGCAGAAAAACAAGGAAAAAAATTAATGCCAAAATATTTCAGATTTGATCCCTAAATTTGAGAACAAGACTAAAACTATTTTTAAAAATTGTGTTGGAGATGTACAGTATAACAAGTTATAACAAATAAATTTAGCAAGGTTTCAGGATTCAAGTCAATGTACAAATATATTTGCATTTCCATATATGATATAGCAAGAAATAATTGGAAAAATGAAATTAAAAGTCAATTCCATTGCCAATAACATCAACAATTATAAAATACATAGGAATAAGTCTAATGAAAGATGTGTACATTCTCTACATGAAACACCACAAAACAATGCTGAGAATAAAAACCTAAATACATGGAGAAATATACCATTTATGGGCTGCAAGATTTAATAGTGTTAAGAAATCAACTTTTCCCAAATTGTTCCATGGATTCAATACAATGCCAGTTAAAATCCGAGCAGGTTTTTTTTCTTTTTAATAGAAACTGAGAAGCTGCTTTATATGAAAATGTGGATATAGCATAGCCAATGGTTTTAAAAAATTAAGAACCTACACTACTGTATTTGAAGACTTATTTTAAATTATAATAATCAAGATATTACTATTGATATGAGGATAGATGAATAGATCAATAAAACAGAAAAAAGAGTCTATAAATAGATCCCTGCATATATGATGTTATGATTTTAAAGATGACTACAAATTCTTAGATATACTCCTGATCAAGATGTGAAGTTCTCTTGGATCTGGATGGTCCTATGACTGCTTTAATCAAAGGAATATGATGGAAGTGACACTACATAATTTCTGAGAGTAGGTCATGAAAGGCCACACACCTTCTGCAGGTTTTCTTGGGATATTTCTTTTGGGAGAAGCCAGTCATTGTGTAAGATTGACTACCCTGTGACTGCCATACTAGAGAGATCATATGTAGATATTTCAGTTGGCACACTCAGCTGAGCTTCCAGCTGACAGCTAACATGCCAGTCATGTGAATGTGTACCATCTAAGGTCCAGCCTAACTGAGGCTTTAGATTGTTGCCGTCCCAAGCAACATCTGAGTATATCTACATGAGAAACTCCAAATTAAGAACTGCCCAGCAGAGCCTTTCTCAAATTCCTGATCCAAAAATAGTGACCAGAATAAAAGACATGTTCTAAGCCATTCATTTCTGTGGCAGTTTGTTATGCAACAACAGTAATTGGATAATTGAATGAATAAATGAGAGTCTTTTCAAGAATGATGCAGGAAAAACTGAATATTTGTATGAAAAAAAGGAACTTCAACCCATACGTCATGCCATACATAAAACATTAGTTTAAATTGGAGGATAGAATCAAATGTAAAGTGGTGATTTGATGGCTCAGTCAGTTGAGCATCCAGCTCTTGGTTTTGGCTTATATCATGATCTCAGAGCTGTGGGATCAAGCCCTTTGATCGGCTTCATGGTCAGCATAGAGTCTGCTTGAGATTCTCTCCTTTTCCCTCTCCCTCACCTTCTCCCTCTGTTCCTCCCCCACCCTCACTCTCTCTCTCTTCTCTAAAATAAATACAACTTTTTTTTTTAAAAAAGAATCAAACATAAAGACAAAACATACAGAGCTTCTAGACAAACATATTGAACTATATTTATTTAATGATATATACTCAGTAATAAGAAAGAAAAATAACCCACTGATACATGCAACATTATGAATATACCTCAAAAATATTATTCTGAGAAAAGTAAATCAGACAAAAAGAGTATATACTATATTAGCCCATTTATGTAAAGTTTTAGGATAGGTAAAACTAATCTATAGTGGTATTCACAGTAGTTAACTCTACACAGGGAATGAAATCCTGGCACTGGTGCCCTCTATCTGTGGCAGATCCCTAACACTAATTAATTTCTTTTGATTGCGTTTCTGGCTTCCACAGAAATACTCATGTTGGATTCCCTAATTGTAATTCTCATAATTTGAGTCTCAGCCTCTGTATATCTGGCAGCTCATCCTATGCTAATTTTTGGGTTCTATCATGCAGTTGGGGGGATCTCCAACTTAAAGTGAGCAAAGTCCACTTTAAGATAGCTCTGGGTCAGCTTTCTTCCCAATGTGGCCCACATCTCACCACTAAAACCACTCACAAATCCTTGTCCCACCATGAATTGTAGTTTCTTCCCAGTGTAGGGTTTTATTCTGTAGCCACAGACTTCAGCTTCTTGCCTCAGACTTCTTCCATCATGGTTCTGATATATGTCTTTAGACCCCACATATGCCAGGCAGTCAAGGTCAAATGCTTTCAGCTATTCACTAGATGTTTCTGCTACTTTCCTTCCCTCCCTACACCACCCTTCCCTCCACTGTCTAGGAGGGGAAGTAAAAATATTATAGCCTTCCAGAATTTGCTGCAGTGATATTGCTCTACAATCCTTTTAACTTCCATCTTTTTATACCTCAAGAGAGTTGATGAGGAATCATGGCAACCTGATTTCTTATCACTCACTTTGCAAGTACTGCAGAGGTGAGCTTGCACTTTGTAATGTAAGGGTACTTAGTATCCATTGTCTGCTTTCTCCAGCTTTAGACTAAGGAAAAAAGAGTCCAATTTTAACATCTTGTTATGTGAAGGGGTCATTTCAATGCCCTGGAAGCTGACCTTTAGCTGACATTCTTGGTGTTCCAAAGCAGAGCACTTTTCCTAAATTACTGGCTGCAGAAAATCTGTCAGAAAATTCAGTTTGTCCATAATTAGCATTAATGTCAAGTGTGACAGCTAATTCTATGATGCTTTCAGCAGTGAAAATTCTCTTGTGTTACCAGTCTTTCTGCCACCCACAAATAAAAAAAGCTGAGTGTCAGTGGATATAACTAGTTCTTCTCTGTTAAATAATTCTGTGTTCTCACTTCAGAATTGTATTCTTAAATAAAAAAAAAAACAATGTATTCAATAATATCATGGGATAAATCATAGTCTTATTGCTATTAGAAGAAAGTTTTAGTTTTTTTTTTTGTATGTGTTTTAGCTTTATTGAGGTATAAATGCTACATAAAAATCCACACATTTAATGTATACATCTTGATGGATTTGGACATATGCTTATACCTGTCCTTACCATCACCATGACCAATATACTAAGCAAATCTTTCACCTTCAAAAATGTTTTTGTATTCATGTGTGTGTGTGTGTGTGTATTTGATGGCAAGAACATTTAACATGAACTGTTTTCTCATATTTATAGTGCACAGTATTATATTGTTAACTATAGGTACTATATTTTACAACAGATATCTGGTACTTATTCCTTTTGCATAACTAAAACTTTGTACATATTGATAAATAATTCCCCATTTCTCCCTTCACCCAACCCCTGGCAACTGCTATTCTAATTCTCCACTTTTATGAGTTAAAACTTTTGTCAATTGCTATTGGATCTGCAGCATCTGTTGCAATGACAAATATCTGGGACTGAAGTAACATGACCTCCATGTTAACAAGTCATGCCAAACAATATGATTTAGTCATGGATTTCCCAATAAGGACAGTAACTAGAGTGAAAAGCCAACCAGAACCCAAGAGTGCATAGAGATGGCTTTCTTTGCAAAGAGAAGATTTTCTACTGGAAGGTTAAATTTCCCCCTTCTTCCTTTCTTTGTATTGCTCTCTAAATGTTGTTTTTAGTTACAAAATTGGTTCTCTCTTAAGAAGAGCTAGTGATTTCCATTCTCAAGACAGCAATATAAAATTGGCATTTCTTTCTTCCCCTTTTGGTTTACCCAAAAGCAACAAGAAAAGAATGAGAAATGGGAACATGATATCTGTTTCCAATGAAAGTGAGAGCATAAATTTTGATCAATCATGTAGGCAAAGTATTATAAAGATGGCGGTGATCATGATCAAACCACCTAGGGACACGTAGAATTAAAAATATGACCATGTGAATAGATCCTAGAAACCATTGTACTTTCCAAGATAGAGTCTCATGTAGAGGCGCAGAACTAAAGCCCTTGCCAGGACATTGGGAACAAAGTTCATTAGCTTGCCTGGGAGTTTTCCCTCTGCTTGGTATTGTTCTGAGAAATGAGGAACAACATGGCTAAAGGAGGATTACATAACTAAACAATTTGCAAGAAGCACCTGTCCTTGTGGTGATGGGTGGTACTATGGGAGTCTTTATGTAATAATCCTCCCTACAACTGAGGAACTCCACAGCTAGGGAAAAGTAAATTCTCAGAGAGCTCTCATAAATACTACATGTCCTGGCTCCTTCCCTACATGACAAACCATTGAATTGGTTCATGAAAAACTTATCTCATTCAAATGATAGGGGAAAAAAGAAATCAGCATATATCCATACAGTTTCTACTAGAAAGAAAAAAAGACACATATTGCTGATAAAGAATGTTCAGTAAACATACATTGCAGATGACTATTGTATCCAGATATCTCACCAGCCATTAAAGAAATTAAAGAGGCAATTGCTCTAACACAGAAAAGAGACCAAGCAGAAATAAAAGGCATCAAGGGGAGCTGGTTAGAGAGCACAAAGAGATGAACTGTGAGCTGAGAGGGTTCAGGAAAAAGTCACAGCAAAATAGAAATAAAAAAGAAATAAAAACTGCTATAGAACTAAAGGCAAAACGATTAGCAGCATAACAGAAACCTGACACTGATGAAAACACAGTAAGGGGCATAATAAAAATGAACACACTGAAACAGAAGCAAAAAGTTAAAAAGATTAGAGAAAAAGTAATAAACAGCCAAAGGTGATATAAATAGTTGGTGTCCTAAAGAGGAAAAATGGAGATAATGATTCAGAAAAATATTTAGATAATTTTACAGAAAAAGAAGAATCTATAGTTTGAAAGGGTATGCTGTTTCCTAGGAAAATTTTACCCAGAATGATACAAGCAAGCTTCAAGTAAAAGAGAAATTCCAATCAAAAACAGTAGTCCAGGCTCAGACTTCTTCACAGAAAATGGCGGGCAGTCCTTAAGAATTTTATACCCAGCCAAATTATGCGCCTTATATTAATACAAATTTTTGAATATGTTAGAATGCAGGGACTTTTGACCCTGTCTTTAAAAAATGACTAAAGAATAAAGGTGCCTGGGTGGTGCAGTAGGTTAAACATCTGACTTTTGGTTTGGACTAAGGTCCTGATCTCAGGTTCGTGATATTGAGCCCTGAATCTGTCTCTGCTTGGGATTCTCTCTCCCTCTGCCCCCCTTTCCTCACATGTTCTCTCTCTCAAATAAATAAATCTTAAATAAAAAACTACTAAAGGATAATGGATGTCCTTACCATCAGGACATGGATGGTAAGTATAGGAAAATGGTGGTGGTACTGAATCTACTTCATTGCACAAAAACAACATAACAGAACAGAAAACATAAATGCTACAGATCCTGATAATATTGGCAAAGGGTAAAGAGAGAGTAATTTATTATTATTTTGTTGTTTTTCTCATCTTTTACAGTGAAACATTAAAAGATATTATGTAAAGCTGATAAACTAACAGAGAGATGTGCAAAGGGGCACAAAGCAGTGGGAGTGGCATCTCCTTAGGAGGAATATTTTATCACTAATCTGTATTATATTACTGGTGCTATATTACTGTTATTATGATCTGACTGATTTGATGTTTTTTGTTTGTTTGTTTGTTTTAAATTTTTCTCCTTTATCGAATATTAGTTGACCATAAAGTTCAGGGTCCACTTCTGGATTCTATATTCTGTTCCACTGATCTATGTGTCTGTTTTTGTGCCAGTACCACACTGTCTTGATGACCACAGCTTTGTAGTACAACCTGAAATCTGGCATTGTGATGCCCCCAGATATGGTTTTCTTTTTTAAAATTCCCCTGGCTATTCAGGGTCTTTTCTGATTCCACACAAATCTTTATGGTCAACTAATATTCGATAAGGGAGGAAAGACTATCCATTGGAAGAAAGACAGTCTCTTCAATAAATGGTGCTGGGAAAATTGGACATCCACATGCAGAAGAATGCAACTAGACCACTCCCTTTCACCATACACAAAGATAAACTCAAAATGGATGAAAGATCTAAATGTGAGACAAGATTCCATCAAAATCCTAGAGAAGAACACAGGCAACACCCTTTTTGAACTCGGCCATAGTAACTTCTTGCAAGATACATCCACGAAGGCAAAAGAAACAAAAGCAAAAATGAACTATTGGGACTTCATCAAGATAAGAAGCTTTTGCACAGCAAAGGATACAGTCAACAAAACTAAAAGACAACAACCTACAGAATGGGAGAAGATATTTGCAAATGACATATCAGATAAAGGGCTAGTTTCCAAGATCTATAAAGAACTTATTAAACTCAACACCAAAGAAACAAACAATCCAATCATGAAATGGGAAAAAGACATGAACAGAAATCTCACAGAGGAAGACATAGACATGGCCAACATGCATATGAGAAAATGCTCTGCATCACTTGCCATCAGGGAAATACAAATCAAAACCACAATGAGATACCACCGCACACCAGTGAGAATGGGGCAAATTAACAAGGCAGGGAACAACAAATGTTGGAGAGGATGCGGAGAAAAGGGAACCCTCTTACACTGTTGGTGGGAATGTGAACTGGTGCAGCCACTCTGGAAAACTGTGTGGAGGTTCCTCAAACAGTTAAAAATAGACCTGCCCTACGACCCAGCAATTGCACTGTTGGGGATTTACCCCAAAGATACAAATGCAATGAAATGCCGGGACACCTGCACCCCAATGTTTATAGCAGCAATGGCCACGATAGCCAAACTGTGGAAGGAGCCTCGGTGTCCAACGAAAGATGAATGGATAAAGAAGATGTGGTTTATGTATACAATGGAATATTACTCAGCTATTAGAAATGACAAATACCCACCATTTGCTTCAACGTGGATGGAACTGGAGGGTATTATGCTGAGTGAAGTAAGTCAGTCGGAGAAGGACAAACATTATATGTTCTCATTCATTTGGGGAATATAAATAATAGTGAAAGGGAATATAAGGGAAGGGAGAAGAAATGTCTGGGAAATATCAGAAAGGGAGACAGAACGTAAAGACTGTTAACTCTGGGAAACGAACTAGGGGTGGTAGAAGGGGAGGAGGGCGGGGGGTGGGAGTGAATGGGTGACGGCACTGGGGGTTATTCTGTATGTTAGTAAATTGAACACCAATAAAAAATAAATTAAAAAATAAATAAATCAATAAATTTTTCTAAGGAACAATGTATATTCTTACAGCTAGCACCTGGTATGGACTGTCCCCACAGCCTTGTCCTTGGGCATCCTCTGGATAAAGGTACAAGTATATTTACCATTACAAAGCAAACACTAAAATGATGATATCATCAGCTAAAAGGGGCAAAAGAGTAGAGGGCGGTGAACGGAAAGGAAAAATATATGAGCTAATTTCATCTTTGGTCAAAGCATAAAGTTAATTGGTACTGCAAAAACACACCACTGTGACTTTGAGTAGGCAAGGATTTATTAAATAAAGATGCCTGCAGGACAAACCACAAAGGAACGATTTCTAACCTTAATAACTCTAAAAAAGCCTTCTATTCCTTGAAAGAAAAAGAGGATTAAATGTATTCTGTAAAGTCATAGATAGGAATGTAATCACCAGAAAAAAAATTCTTCCAAATTTTCAGAAAAAAATCGAATACAAAATTAAGGTAAAAAAATAAACAAGAAGACCACACAGGGAAAGAATTTTAAAAAGGGAAAATGAAGAAGATATATTCTTCCTCTGAAGAAAATAAGCTTTTTACTTCTCCTCCAGATGTCCCGGTCTCTTCACTTCCGGACTCACTTTTCTTCCTTTGTTCTCTTTCCCCTCCACCTCTTGCATGCAGAAACCATGAAAAATAAAATCACTTTTCTCATTTGGAAAGGCTTGTGGTAGGGGGTGTGTGCTGGCACTAGAACAGAGAAACACAGGCTTTTATAATTAGAACTATTATCATCAATTGTTGCCATCACTTTGCCTACCTTTAATTATGCCCAGGAGTCTATAAGGCTTAAAACCAATGCCTAGCGTGTCACTGAACTGAGCGTCAGCAGGTAGTGAGGTAAGAGCACAGGTTGTGAAGAATGATACTTTTGAATTTAAAATGTGGCTTTGACATTTACTCTCTGTGGAGCCTCCTTACCTCTCCACGTGCAGCTTCCTCATTTAGAGTAGTGGAATAAGATGCACCTTGCAGAGTTGTCATGTAGGTAGTAAGAGGAACATTTATTGAACACTTATTGTGTGCCCAACTTTTAAAAGCATCTTACATTATATTAATTCATTGAATTCTCACATAGATCTGATGAGGTAAGTACTGTTATTATTGCCATTTTACAGATAAATGAACTGAGGCATGGGAACATGAAACTACTAATTCAAATCCATGTAACCAGCTAATGGAGTATCTGGGATTATGAGCCATGGCACACTCATTCTAAAACCTGCATTCTTAACCACTTTGCCCTACTGCCTGTTGAATTCAAAGGATTAGAAGTAAAATATGTCATGCATCTCATAGCAATACTTAGGTGTCAAGTAATAACACTGATCTCAAGGAGAGCTGGCCTCATTGGTGTTTCAGGTCAAGGCCTGGAGAGGTCAGGTGAACTGTTGATTTTCAAACCACCATGAGAAGGAGTTGAAATTTCAGAAAAAAATGAAGATACAGAAGGATAGTGAACATTCCAGATAAGTAGTAGCTCACCTTTGGAAGCTGGAGCAATGAGCAGAAGGCTTGGAGCAGATGCCCTTGGCAGTAGCACTATCGTTCCTCAAGAAGAGAAGCTGTCAGTCTTTTGAAAAAGGAAGAGCCTAGAATGTTTTGGGGAATGGCTTTGAAGCTGTTTTGTCGGGTACTGGGCAGTCTGAAGGGCTTCTGTTACTTTCTGTTCTGAAACTCGGGGGATGCTCAGTCAGGTTATCTATAATGAATGGAGTTAACAGTCATTGCTCTCTACATGAAAGTTTCAATACTTCATCAGTGAGCTGCATAGATAAGCTTCTCTTTCACTTCAGTGGAAAGAGCGGCAGTGTATACACAAACTCACAGGCACCCACGTAAACACACGTCCACATGCTCACATACCTACACACACAAATACACATGACCTTTTCAGGTTGTAGGTCCCAAAGGCCTCCAATCTGTTTAATGACGTCTGTCTGAGGTGAAAACTCCTTGATCTGCCCCTGTGGAAGCTGCCTTCCCACTGCATGAATTCTGCCTCTCAGGAGAGATTGCAAAGTTCGGCAGGGACCACAGGAGCGGACTTGAAATGGAAAGCAAATGTTCAGAAGAAAGGAAGTTGCTAAATGCATTGCTCCTTGAATGCAAAGGCCTGATTAAAGTTTAGAGATAGAGGCCCTTAGGCCCCCCTCCGCCTCAACCCAGAGCCTGGGCGCTCGGAGGCAGCACGTCCCACTGGCAGTGAGCAGCGAGCAAGACCTAGGCCACCTTGTGCCTCTGCTTCTTCAAAGCTACCCAGAAGGAAAAGAACCTTATCCAGTACTGCAAACGATGAGCCTTCCAGATCACCTCATTCTTTGCTGCCATCCATCATCCCTTGATGTTATGGCTCTTGATTTCCAAAGTCCAAGTAACTTACTTGTGTTGCTCAAGCACTACTGCGTCCCTACATGGTAACAGCACCTGCTATACTGTTTGCCAAAAATATTTATCTCTAGTCACGCTGCCGTGCTGAGCTGGCGAAACAGATGCATTCATAATGCCTGCTTTATGCTGGAGAGGCTCTTTGCTCTTTGGCTCCCACAGAGACCAACCTGGCAGGAGTGCAAAGCCAGAGCAGCTGAAGGGAAAGCCTCCGGGCTCATTCCCCACCTGGCCTCCCAAATGTGCAGGCAGTGTGCAGCGCCCGTCCTGTGCACTAAAGGGGTGCAGACTCATGACCACCCCCACTGGCACCCGTTCCTCTGTTTTTCCTAGGACAGTACATGGCAGATGAATTGTTAAAAACTGTCCTATGTATCCAGGGCCCATAGGGAGGTGCAGGCTTTTGCTGTAATTATTCTGTACACCACTGCGCTGTTTAACAGGGATGATTGGCTATTTGGATGAAATTAGATTCTGAATTTAAAGCCACATGGGCATGAAATTATGTACTAACTGAGCCATAGGATTGCAGATAGACCCTGCCACCTCTGTACTTCAGGCCACCCAAGGAAGATGCTCTTAATCTTCCGGATTCTCTCTGAAGTCTGAGTTGGAACAAGCTCTAAAAGAAAATGTCGTGGTGAAACTGAAGGAGAGGACAGTGGGTACCTGCAGGGCTCGGACCCTTCCAAATGTTTCTCTGTGGTTGGCAATATTTCTTTTTCAAGTGACAGTGAATGTATTTTAAGTGTGGGTGAAGCAGATGTGTCCTGTTTTTAAATAGTTGTAATTAAAACAATGTAGAGATAAAAAAAGGAAATGGATTAAATCAAGCAAATAAAAAATCAATCAGATAAGATTGGATGTGTTCAGGGTGCTATGTACTGCATGTTTCCACTTATATGAGGTATCTGAAATACTCAAGTTTATAGAATCAGAGTGAAATGGTGGTTGCCAGAGCAGGAGGGAAGGAGAAATGGGGAGTGGCTGATAACGGTGTAAAGTTTCGGTCTGAAAAGATGAGTAAGTTCTAGAGATCTGCTGTACAACATTCTGTCTGTAGTCAACCCTTACTGTGTTGTACACTTCAAACTTGTTAAGGGGACACATTTCATGTGTTTTTGCCAAATTAAAATAAAATGTATAATAAAATCAAATATAAAATAAAAACCCATCTAGGAAAAGTGCCAGAGGAACACTAGGAGAGAGGACATGAGATCAATGATGACTTTTTCTAGAAGTTTTGGCCCCATCGCTTTTTGGTGAGTGAGGTCCGAGTGTCAGGTAGGGGCTCCATGAACATGTTCTGCTTGTCATCAATGTGAGTACAAGGAAAGTAAAGACGATGCTGTCCTTTTGAGCATTGTATCCGCCTTAACCTAGAGTCAGTCTATGAATATTTGTTCAAAGAATATGTCAGGGGAATTGCCCTCCACTGCAGATGTATAGCAGTGGATTATCTCCTCTCAAAGATGTACATGACCTCATGGATTTCTGAGTCAGCAGGAGACCAGACTCTCTTTGTGTCAGGGAGAAGCAATGGCAGTAGCTCACTGATTTTGTGGCTTTCCACAGCACAGTGTGAAAGTTGGACTGACTCTTACCTGGAGACTCATCATGGTTCTCAGTCTATCCAAGAGGAGGGAAGAGTTCTGAGAAGACTCCAGCTCACCTAGTAAGAATAGCCTTGAGCTGGCTTTGGCATATGCACTATTCAACAGCGGAGATGTGCCAACATTCATATCCAAATCCCTGCAGGAGTTCACTATATTCACATGTAGAAATCAATTTGTAAACTCAAGGTTTATACCCAGATGCTGACTGAGTAAGAAAGGCCTGAGATTAAGAGACAGAGTTTCCAACATGGGTAGCACAGGACAAGAGCTGTATGAGACATAGATGAGAATCTAGCATATGATGGATTAAAATTTTTTTTGAATATTATCTTTCAGAGAAACTATTGACTGATTTTGATATTAAAAGTATTAAAATTTTGATATCAAAATCTATTTCATACCTTGTGAAAGTCATGTTTTATAACTATGCATAGTAAAATATACATATCAAAGATGTGGCCACCGTTAGTCAACTTTGAGAAAACTAACTTGAAGAAACCCTCCCGGTTTTGTTATAAACAGACACCTATGTCTCATGGCAGCCTGCAAGGTTGTGAGTGGGCCAAGTGAGGTGACTGGTGTCCTTATAGAATTTTATGTAGAAATAGCTTCTTTCTGGCTTGGTATGGTGCCCATTCATCTTTGGATGGGGGAAGTAAAGGCAGTGCTCACAATGTCATTATCTGCAGTTCTTTCACACTGAGGGCAGAGTAGCAATTCTTCAGAGAAGCTGATGAAGACCTTGATTTGGATTTCTGGGAAGAAGTGGAGGGAGTTAGGTTGGGGTAGGTAGGTCTTCACTGTCTCTCAGGAGATGTGGTTTTGGAAGAAGGCTGGTGGAACAATTCTCTTTTATTCTGTAATTTGGTCTGAGAGGAGTCACTTGATATTCACAACAAAAACAACACTTAGTATTTATTGAGTATCCACTATGTTTTGGGGGAGCTGTATTTTATGTGTATCATTACATTTTTAAATGGTGAGTGCAACCCCATGAAATCAATAGTACTATGTCCATAAAGTGGATGGGAAAATTGAGGAGTAAAGAGATTTAGAAATTTGACCATAGCTAGGCAGACAGAAGTCCTCCTGTGAAGGTATCGTACAAAGAGGGGCAAGGACCCTAGCGAAGGGGATGGAGGAAACCGATAAACTTTTCAGGGTGCACTGGCTCTGAACCTACTAGGACTATATGCCACAGGCTGGACTTTCCAGGCACCACTGTTTGTGTATGTGAGAGTGTGTGTGAGTGTGTGTGTATGTGTCTGTGTGTTTATAATACTTGATTGTAGTTTGGGCCAACTGGGGATACATTACAGAGGCTAAATGGAATGCCCCGCAAGTAGAAATTAAGGATTCATGGGTCATTCCTAGCTAGACACCTATCAAATAAAAGTGATTCGTGCTGCCCACTGGAATGCTAGAATAACAGTTTGATAATAATATATGACACTTGCTTCACAGGGTCCTACTTTTCCAAAATAATTTCCTGGAACCAACATTATAACGATCTTCTTTTAAGTCCATCTCCTTAAAATTAGACTCTTTTGATGTTAGGATCAGAGGTTGGAGCGGCTATCAGCTTTACTTGCTCTTTAGCCAAGCTGCTGAGATTTATACCATAATGGCTATTTTCCCATGTTTTCTGAAATTTCCCCGATTGGGAAATGGAAGTGGAAGGCAGGAGAACAGTGAAGAATGTGCAAAGCAGAAATAAATCTTTAGAAACATTTATTATAGTGGTTCCATTCTTTTCAGCTTCACTAAAGCAGATCAATGTACACCCAAGATAGTCTAGATTTTTTAAAAAAAAGAAAAGAAAAGAAAAGAGGAAAGAAAAAAAAAGAAAAGAAAGGGTAACAAGGTAAAAGTTTATTTGGCAGGATTTCTCTCAGGGGAGGGAGCATTTTGGTGTGTGCTCAGGATGGGAAGTAAGACCCAGAGGCCTTGCCCAGGAAGGAAAGGATAGTCCCCTAATCACAAGATATCACAAGAAAAGAAATCTGTGTGTAAAACAGGTAAATGCAAGGAATGAGGGTGGGGGATGATCCAGAGCTGAAAGCTTCAGTAGCAGCACAGCTATAGAAGGTTCTGAGGGAAGAAAGATGTGCTCCATGAATTTTTAAGTTGATTTTTGTCTGTGTTCTGGCAATTCCTCTTCTCAGTTTCTGCTCTTCAACTACTAACAGAATAATCTTCAGTGCAATAGACATTTCTCACTCTTTTTAGGGGGATAGAAGTGAATTCTTTTGTGGAAATTTGAAGATAACTTTTTCTTGTGTTTGGGGCAAACAGAAATAGTAGGTGGGAGTACACGGGATAGCTAGTGTCTGCATTACAGAGTGATAGTGATAATAACTTATATTAACTAGCAACCTTCATATTTTTTTAACCTTCATATTTTTGTAATTGAGAATATTCCATTTTGTATTTAAAGTGTTTAGTTTTGCTTTGCTTATGATTCTGTCTTTTCCTTTAAAAAAAAGATTTATTATTTTAGAGAGAGAGAGCATAAGCAGGAGGGGCAGAGGGAGAGGAAGAGAGAGTCTCAAGCAGACTTCCCGTCAAACTTGGGGCTGACGTGGGACTTGATCTCAAGACCCTGAGATCACAACCTGAGCTAAAACCAAGAGTCAGATGCTTAACTGACCATACTACCGAAGCACCCCTCTATCTTTTCCTTTTTGTGTGGCATTTCATACGACTGCCTCGAGAAAAGCTAAAGTGGTCAATTACCTCTTGGCATAATATGCCACTTGTGGGTAATCTGTTGGTTTCTCAAATGAATGATATGGTTTGTGACTTTTTCAAAGGACAATCCACGGCTTGGCAAGCTGTCAGATTACAATAGTTCCCCTTATCTATGGTTTTGTTTTCTATTGTTTCAGTTACTGATGGTTGAGCATGGTCCGGAAGCAGATGGTTCTCCATTTGATGAACTGTTGGAAGGTAAATTGTCCCCTAATGCTACAGTGCCTGCATCATTTCCCTCATGTCATCTCAACATGGAGATATTTACACCTTACATCATCACAAGATGGGTGAATACAGCACAATAAGATGTTTTGAGAGAGAGAGAGAGAGAGAGACAACATTCACATAACTTTTACTACAGTATATTGTCATAACTATACTATTTTATTATTGTTGTTAATCTCTTACTGTGCCTAATTTAGAAATTAAACTTTATCATAGGTATGTATGCTCAGAAAAAAAAAACCCATAGTATAGATAGGGTTAAGTACTATCTGGGTTTCAGGCGTACATTTGGGGCTTGAACAAAGGAGGCCTACTGTCCTCTGCTATAGTACAGACATACCATATACTCTCCTGGAGAACTAGGTCTGAGTTGCAGAAATAAGAAATAAGATTACAAGAGAGAATGCATTGTCCATGGTGAGTGTAAATAAATGCAAAGGCAGATGGGAATGGAGAGCTGTTTGCCCTGCCTGACGGAAGGCACAAGAGACTTTTGAAGATAATATCCTTAACATTTATATGGCTCTTCATATTTTTAAAGTGCTTCCTGGTAATTAAGAGTCATTAATCAGATATTAACTGCAGGTCATTCAATGAATTAGCTGTTGATTTAGACTGAGAGCTGTGCATAATTTTGCAGCTAGGAACAAGCATGATTCCTTTTACATTTCACAAAAATCTTGACTTTCTTATGCTCATTGAGAGTTTCAATGTGTGTGTTTGCATTATGGATACCAATATGTACCTATTTTAGTATGAATTCACATTTATATAGAATACTAATTTGTGATTTATTAGTTTGATATAGTGGTCCCCCTTTCTCCACAATTTCACTTCCTGCGGTTTCAGTTACTCGCAATCCAGAAGCAGATAATCCTCCTCTTGATGAATTGTCAGTCAGTAGTTATGCTACATGACAATGTCAATGTCGTTCACCTCACGTCATCTCATCACACAGACGTTTTATCATCTCATCAAAACAAGAAGAAAGGTGAGTACAATACAATGAGATATTTTGAGAGAGAGAAACTATATTCATATAACTTTTATTATAGTATATGGTTATAATTGTTCTATTTTATTATTTATTATTGCTGCTAATCTCTTACTGAGACTAATTTATAAATTAAACACTACCATAGGTATGTATGCATAGGAAAAAACAGGTATATAGGGCTTGGTACTATCTATAGTTTCAGGCATCCAGTAAGGGTCTTGGGGTGTATCTTCTGTCAAAAAGGGGGAACAACTGCATTCACAACACCTATGGAGATAAGACTATATAGGGAAACTCTTAAGTTTTAGAAGTGTCACAATGAAAGTCATCTCTGAATGCCCTTCCCTAACACAGGGGGACATACTGGCATGGAGTAGCCAGTAAAAACATACAATAGATTCTTCCTTCTTCTATAGTTTGAATGTTGTTCCTTGGATGCACTGAAAGATTGTAAGGGGATCTGGAACAAATACCATTTTCACTGCAAGTGGATGCCTTATCTAGTTGGCTATTTCTATGAATCATAACTCAGTTTATCTTCAGTCTAAGTTGAAATGAATTATACATAAGAGACTGAGGTTTATTTGGCATATTTATGTCTAACTATCAAGAAACACTTGTTCCCCACTAGTATTTCTGCATACCTATTCTTCAACCAATTATTACAAGTAATTGAGGTTTGTAGGAAGCCATACATCTTTGGAGCTGAACTTTTTTAGAAATTAATGGGGACACCTTTGTCTTTGATGCTTGAATATATTAATAGGACTATGATTCTCATTGGTTTTCCTATAAATGCTGTGAAACTGTGGTTATTTCTCCCAGCAAAGCCTCCATATTTCCCTTCTTCCATAATCATACACAGTCTTTGCAGCCAGATGGCCTGGATTTGAATCCTGATTCTCTGACTTACCAGCTATGTGACATTGAGCAAATTACTTTGCTTTTCTGACACTTACTTATCTGCAAAATAAGGAATAATTTCTCTCCTGCCTTCAGTTATTAGGAGGGTTAAGTGAGTGAATATTTATAAAGTGCTTAGAACAGTGTCTGGCACATTTGTACTACTACAAAATTATCTATCTGTTAAACCTATTAACGGTTTCACATTTCAAAAATGCCTTGCTAAGTTCACTATAGAAGATATTCTATTAATGTTTGCTCAGTCTTTTTAAAATTCACTATTTAAAATACTTTGCCAAAAAATGGGTTCAGATTTCTTCAGTTAGCAAAAAAGAAATTATACTTTGCTATGGGTGAACTTTAAAGAACAAAAATTGGCTAAATTTGCACTACAAAAACCTACTTTCTTTGAAAATAATAGGGACAAGAGGGCTGGGCCAAGGACATTTGGGGGTGGTTATTGAACATTGTGGATGAGATGGCAAGGAAGAGAAGGGCTGGATTAGCTTTAGCTTCTCATGAGCCACAGCTCACTGAGGTCGCTCACGAGTGAGTCCAAGGCAGGAAGCTTGGGAGGTCTCGGCAAATCTTACTTGGAGATCTTCAGCTTTACTCACATCATATTTCACTGCTATATAGGTTAAGGAAAAGTCACAAAGCAAGCCAACGGCCAGTAAAAGGGGAGTGATTTGTTTCAGGAATGTTTAAATGTTCCCCAATTCTCATATGGAACTATTTCCATTAAGTAAAAACATTTTAATGTTATACAACAAACTTTTAGAATGCCAAGTTTTGTCTGTAACAAAACAAATACGAAATAACAGGCTGTTAAAATTCCTAAAAGATTGTGTTATATTTAGAATTTTTCCTTGTAAGCAAAATTTCAAGATAATTCATTGGGATCATGCAAATGAAGTGGGGAAACTGAAATGTGTACCACTGATGCTCCAGCCCTGAGTCCACTGTAGAAACAGTTGTCCTTATCTGTATTTCAAAAGCTCATACAGATCTGGTATTTCTTCCCAAGATTGGCTCTACATTCTCCTTTTTTTCATAATGTTTATTTCAGGTTAGGAGGAAAATTAAATTAGAGCAGGCTAAATTATAGTTTGATAAAAAATGATCCCACCTCTCAACTGGTAACAGACTTCTGTTTTGCATTAGAGCAACATCCTGGAGCCAAGTGCCCCTCTCCTCAAGTCTAAAAGATTTGTGTCTTTTACACTTCCTCAGCCCTGCTCCTCCTCTAGATATAGATGTCTATTGCTTGTTACTCAGTACAAAGCTCATTGTGGGGACTGGAAACATCTCCTCTTTCCTCAGGGACAGATGACTTTTTCTCTTCCTGAGAAACAGATTTTACCTGAGCCCTGGAGGTGGGAATGTTTCCTGTCCCTCTGCTGGCACTTCAAGCTTTTGTTCTAAAATGGTTCCTGGCCTTTGAGAATTCATTAAAATTTTAGCTGGTTTTTTTTCCTTACCTACTTTTATGGTGGCTAACTCTTCCTCCTAGGCTCTGCCAACAATGACAGTCGCGTGTCTTTTCCTGCTCTGAGAAGATTGGTACCATCTATACTTTCCTTGGTGCCTTGTCACCTCACCTCTCTGATGGCCTCATGAAAAGCTATGATTTTGTAGACTATCTGACTTTTCTACTTGTTAGGATGGGAGCGATAATCTCCTGTAGTTTAATGCATTTTAAGCAGAGGGAGAACTGATATGGAAGCTTTCATCAGACTAATTGTCTATGCTTCTATGTCCCAGACAGGAGCTGCAAAAAAAGCAAGAGTTTCAGAAATTCAGAGGAAAAAGCCATATTTGACTCAAAGGAGCACACTCTTGTTTATCTTATTAATGATGCAGAGAGCTGGTGACTCAGTATATCCTATTCAAAAATTTCTACTTAGCTAACTGTTCGTGTGGAATTAATCATAATCTTTCTATCTTACAGTCAAGACCAATTCAGTTTGATCCCCAAATGCTTTTTTCCACATCTCTCAGCATGCTCAGCTGCACCTGTGCTTCAGCTGCAGGAGTTGACAGACCTCAGAGTGGGGTCAGACTTCCTTCACTAGAGTCCAGAGTGGGCTACTTATTAGCCCTGTGATCTGCGACTAGCTGCTTAACCTCCCCATGGCTCAGCTTGTTGGTTTGTAAAATGGAGAAAGTAGTAATACTTACATCATAGCTTTGCTATGGGGTGCCCAACCTGGTCTAGACTATTCCAATTTCTCTGAGAACCTCTTCTGTAAAAGTAGAGTATCTAAAACGCTCATGTTCAGCTCAGGTTCAAACTGGTATCATACTTCTCCTTGCTTGTCTTCAGATTAGCCTTTGTGAGCAGGTAAGAAATGTGGGCTACCTCATATTCCCATATGAGGAATAGTAGGAGGTCCTTCTAATCTCCTTAGGACAGTAGGTGAAGCTACCTGATTTCATGAGTTCTGTAATATATACCATTATTCCTAAGCCTTTTCTCCCATTATCCTGTTTAGCTTAAAATCTTGTTATTCCTACTAAAAGAGTGTTAAGATCAAATAATAATGGACTTGAAGTTCTAGGTATCAATGGAGTCTTAAAAACCATTCATTCCCTGGAATGAGGCCCTGCCCACTGTCTTGCACTAGGAGCCGCTTCAAGGAAGTAGCCAAGGAAGGAGAGAGCAATGTGTTGTTGAGACCATCTGGAGTGTATACAAGACTGAAATTTAGGACCCCTATATAAACTTTGAAGATTCTGGCTGGTGGATGTGGATCTACTCCTCTTGCAGGCACCATCGATAAGCCTCATAAGTTCTCTTGCTTGTTAAAACTGCCACCCACCAATCTAGGGTGACTGGCCTCTGTCTTCCATTTCTACTTTTCCTCTGTGTCTGGGGACTAGTTTCAGATTTCAGTCAGGGAGCCCTCCAGGTTTTGAACCAACAGAAGGAGAATGTTCCCTCTCTCAAACTTAATTTCTGAGTTCTTTCCCAGAGACTATATACACGTGTGTCTATTTAATGCTCACAGAAAGATCGGCTTCTGGAGTTACTCTGGGTGGTAGACAGTTGGCCTTGCTCTAATGAGTTCAGACCCTTTAGATATACTTAGCTGAACTTAGTGAGTAACGAAGGTAGATTACAAAAGGTTCCTGACACTGCATTGTTTACAGAGATGAAGTGAGTAATTTTCCAAAAGAAAAAAAAAAGAGAGAAAAGAAACTTCAAGGTTATGTTGTAGCATATGAAAAAGCCATAAAGTGGCTTTTAATGTCTAGAATTGCAGCCAGGTACAGTGTGAGGGAAAGAACATTTCTGTGATGGGGAATGTTCATTATGCTTATTCTTAAATCCCTTATCCAGCCCATCCCTGTGCCGGACATGTAGTAGGTCTGTTGGTTGATATAGCATGTACTGAACAAACACGTGTTGTTGAACAAACACGTGTTGTTGGATTGATGCCTACAAAAGCTCTAGCTTATTTTGTCACACACTTAAACATACACACACAAAGCCACCATAGGCTTTGAAAATGAAGATTACAGTCTATGCAGGTAGCTGTCATCTATTGAGAATCTACCATATGCCTGTCTGTGCGTTAAGGAGTTTACGTAGGATGACTCACTCATTCTCAGAAGAACCTGCAAAGGTAAATATTATTATTATTACCTCCTTTTTCAGTATGAGGTATCAGTGATAGAGTCAGGATTTGGAACTGGTATTCTGATGAGGTCTAGAAGACAGGGAACTGAAAGAGAGGTAGAGGGTTCTTACCTTTCTTTTGCTCTCCTGTCATCCTGAGATGGGATGAGGTCTTCCAAAACTGGATCACAGGGTATGGAAGACTCATTTATACGTCATTTGGATTTCTCTTTATAGACAAGTGTATATAAAATCAAGGAATTAATAAATACCTCCAGCTCACTGAGCCATAATAAATTCCTATGCCATATTCCCCATTTTTAAATTTTTAAAAAATTAAAGATTTTATTTATTGAGAGAGGATGAGAGAGAGAGAGAGAGAGAGAAAGAGAGAGAGAGAGAGCATAAGGGGGAGGGGCAGAGGCAGAGGGAGAAGCAGACTCCTCGCTGAGCAGGGAGCTTGATGTGGGGCTCAATCCCGGGACCCTGCCACCACAACCTGAGCTGAAGGAAGATGCTTAACTGACTGAGCCACCCAGGCACCCCATCCCCATTTTTAAATCGCTAAAAAATCATACTTCTCCTACTTCCTCTGAGTGGCATTCTTTAGAACTATTGTTAGCCTAACAAATCCCCTGGTACTCTTCTTAAATCATTGCATTTAATTTTATCCCCTTTGTTACTCTTAATCCTTTCTGAATAATGTCTCATTCTACTGCTTCCTGGACTGATTTGAACTTCTCATTCTTTCCCTGTGGACTTTGCTTGTCCAACATACTTATTTCACTCTTGTTAAATTTCCTTATTAGTCAGCTCTTCCACTTCCTAAATTGTTTTGTGTTTCATTCTGAATGATTTCTGACATTTAAATTATTTATGGTTAGGAACTCTGCAGAACCAAATGCAATATCTTTCAGAATTGTACAGAATATGCCTGGGGGAAAAGCCTAAGTGTGCATCCATCATTTCCATCTTCTTTAGGAACTGTTGTGAATGAATTGTGTCCCACAGAAAGTTATGTTGAAGTCCTAACCCTTGCTACCTGTAATTGTGACCTTATTTGGCAACATGGCACTTCCAGATGTAATTAGTTAAGATGATGTCATAGTTGAGTAGGATGGATCCTTACCTTTAATCCAATATAATTGGTGTTCTTATATGAAGAGAACAGAGAAAAACTCATGGGGGGGGGATATCTTATGATGACAGAGGCAGAGATTGGGGTGATACATCTACAAACCAGGGAGCAGCAAGGAGTGCTGGCAACTCCAGATGTTAAGAGTAAGGCATGAAATAAATTCTCCCCTCTAGAGCTTTCAGAAAGAGTGTGGCCCTACCAAATCCTTGGTTTCAAACTTCTAGCCTCCATAACTGTGAGACAACAAATTTCTGTTATTTTAAGCCACACACTTTGTAGTGATTTGTTATGGCAGCCTAAGAAACTAAAACAGGAACTAGACCATTTCCTGATTTATCATCATCCTCACCTGAATTGTAATAGCATCAATATACTGGGCATTCAGCGTTTTCCTGGCACTGGGCCAATTGTAAGATGTAATATCTGATTGAATCCTCATAACCCCTTGGTTTATTTTTCCTGATATAAAGATTAAGAGACTGAGCACTGGTGAGGTTGAATCCATTCTAGTAAGAGGTGGACCTTGAAATGAATCCACATGGATTGACTCCAAAACCAGTACTTTGAATCACTATGCTTTTCTGTCATCCACTGAAGCAGTATAATCAATTTCTTTTACTGATTTAAATTTTGAGGATTGTATTTTGTATATAGCATTCCAGCTTCACTTTTTAAATAGGATGAGGTCATTGTTATTCCCCCCACCTCCACCCCATATTCCATTCCATTTCCAATTGTTCTAGCATCCTCTGTGTCCGTTATCACTACTCACTTTCCTTCTTTAGATACATTTTAGTCACTAGTAAAGTACAGAATCAGATCAGGAGAAAATTGATTATTACTTGTTTATGTTTCTGAGGAAGAGAATAGGTCAAAATAACTTCTCTGAAGCTTGCGATTCAAGGAGTTGTGTATCTAGCTCTTAGGACACAAATATGCTGTGTCTGCCTTTCCTTCAAGTTATAATTTGGTTAAAAAACTATTCTTGGCTGAAACAAGGAACACTAATCAAAGATTCCTTGGCTTCATGCTCTGAGGCAGTGTTTTAAAAAGCTTTTAAAGTGACCCAAAACCTTTGGCATGGTTGAGAGAAAAGTCTAGAAAGGAGGAGCCCTTGTATTCTCCCTTTCATTTGATTACTTGATTTACATGGTAAGCCTTTATTTTTAGGTTATACATTAATAAAAATACCTTAAAGTTTTATTTTATTATCTATATAATTTTATGAATATTGTTTCATTTGATTCACACAACATTCTTGAGATGTATGTAGGACAGATATTATTATTCTCATTTTAGGAATGAGAAAATACACTTGTAAATGTGACATATCTCGCTCAGGGTCATACAGGCTACTGTATGGCTAATGGGAGTGGGGTTAGACTCATATATTGTGGTTTCTAACATCCAGTTAAATTTTCATAAATTGAGGCAACTTATAATAAAAATTAACATTTATATTGTATATTTAATCTCATAATCCTCCAAACCACATTATAAATTAGGTTCCTAAAATTGCTATTTCACTAACTCACACACAGAGACTTAAAAAAGAAGCTTATGAGGGTTGAGTAAATTGGCCAAGGTCCCATCAGTTGTAAGGTACAGAGGATTTGAACCTATCACGGAACACCTACTCTCTGCTGCTTTAACTGCACATCTTCCCAAAGCAAGCATCTGTTAATGGGAAAGTAAACTAAGGAATATGGATGATGATACACCAGAAAGGTCAATCTCAGCCTGGACTCAAAACCCAGACTCTAGTTAGACAGGTGACTGGAAGGGTAGTGTAAGTTGAATGAAAAGACAGAGAGTAGTCCTCTGTCATCCACAGCTCCGCTTTCTGCAGCTTCACTACCTGCATCAACCAAGGTCTGGAGGCAGATGATCCTTCTGCCGAATCATCAAAAGATCAATAGTAGACTAATGCTAGGTCACAGCGCTTGCGTCTTTCCCTTCTCTTCATCTCATGGTAGAGGCATTTCCTCATCTCACATCATCACAAGAGGGGTGAGTACAGTAAAATAAGATATTCAGAGAGATAGACTACATTCACATTGTATTAAGCTCATTGTTGTGACTGCTTCTCAGCCTTTTGGCTAAGATCAGGTATTATAGGATATTGTTATCATTCTTATATTTTTTCAGTTATTAATATCTTACTGTGCTAATTTATAAATTAAACTGTATCATAGATATATAAGATATGTATAGGAAAAAAGCATAGTATATATATATAGGGTTCAAGTATTATCCATAATTTCAAGCATTTGTGGTGGGGGCAGTGGGTCTGGGAACATATCTTCTGTGGATAGGGAGGGACTGCAGCGTACTTTTTTTTACAGTGAAACTTTAGTTGGGTCCAAATTATCTTGGTTCCTAACTCACATCACATAAATAATCTTTATTCTGACAGAGCATTTAAATAATTTACCTGACTTTTAAAACGGGTACTCATAGGCCTTCTTCCTTGTTAACATTTGTTTAGGTGCCCTGATGAGAGGAGAAGAGCTGAAATCCTTGAGTGATGATGGCTCTCAGTGCTGTTAAGTGACAGGTTTCAGGACCAGACAATCTATTTCTAATCTATTACCAGTTATCAGAATCTTGAGAAGTTAAAACTACTTTCAAACCACAATGACATGTAATGGGGGAGTTGGGGAAAAAAACCCCCACAAAAAAACAGTCTCCAATTTTTTTCCCCTGCACTTTATTGTTACATATACTGACTATATATATATATATATATATATATATATATAATTTTTTTACAGTTAAATCTTAGAGACAAAGATTGTTTCTTTCCAGAAAGCAAGCTGGCTTAGGAACTTTGAATGTTTCATACTGAGCAAATTTCTCTGGACTCATTTAAGAAAATAAATAGAAATCTCTTATTGCAGAGAGATGCTTGACAGAAAATCTTTGCACACTCACTATTGATTTATTGACTTCTCTGTAAAATACTTAGATTGGAGGATATTGGAAGATTTTCTTTAAATAATTCATTGAATGCCTTTAAAATGAATTTAATCTTTAGAGATATTCAGAACCCTTATTTCCAATGAGAAAAGATAACCAATTCTCTTGGAATTGTTTGTGTCCAAATATCAATGTTATGTGAATTATGTTTACTTTCATATGTGCCCTTTAGTGAAATATTCAGAGTAGCTTTTCATTTTTCAGAGCCAACTAATCTTAAATAATTTATTCATCTATAGAATCAGACAAGCATTAAATCACTTCCCAGAATATTGACAAAAATCCTTCTTCTTCTCAATTCAGCATATATTAAAACCCAAAATGAATTCAACATTGGAATAAGTGATGAATCTAATTTGTACTACATGTGGTTAAAAAGCCTAACATTGGGGATATATATATATATATATATATATATATATATATATATATATATATATAATTTTTATCTTTAAAATTTTAGTGACTTATCTTTTAGGATGTTTGGTGATTTTATTGGTTGTCTTACTTCTCTGCTCTCTCTGCTTCTCTGCTCTCTGTACTGGATTAATTAAACATAGTCAATACATTGTTTCTAACTGTGGACTTCAATACAATTGGATGCAGTGTTACAGTACACCTTTTTATAATAAAGAATTTATCAGCCATCACTCCATAGTAAAGGGTTTTCTATGTCCATGTTTTGATTCAGTCTAGTTTTAGGTAGAGGACCAATTTAATGGAAAGACACAGTTTTCTATTTTATCAGTGATATTCTACAATTGAATAACAAATAAAACCAAATCAAGATGTCATCAAGATGTTGACAATAAAACTGGAATGATATTCTTCCGAGATCAGACGTGATCGGGCGCGTTCAGGGTGGTATGGCCGTAGACTGGAATGATATTCTGACATTTTTTGGGGTCCCTTTTCTGATATATAATTTTCCTAGTTTTTTCTGTTATATAATATTTATTAGATCTTTTTTATAGAAAGCTAATTCAATGTCACATTTAAGAGTTTAGTTTCTTCGATTAACATTGGAATTTTTGGTTTCCCAGGTTCATTCCTTAGGATTCCATTGCTTTGGGGGCCTAGGTATTCTTTAGTAGAAATTAAGAGAAAAACAATTTGGAACTTTTTTTCTACTTTATTTTATTTTATTTATATATATATATATATATATATATTTTCATTGGAGTTCAACTTGCCAACATATAGCATAACACCCAGTGCTCATCCCGTCAAGTGCCCCCCTCAGTGCCTGTCATTTGGAACTTTTGCTAAGGCTCTGGTTACCTGAGTTTGGATACTTCTATGTGGTATATACAAAACTGGGGGTACTTTTGGGGACTGCAAATGTTCACTTTAAACTGACTTACTCCCATGTAAAGCAATACTAACTAGTGATTCTAGGCATAGGCTTTATGCTGATATTATGTGTCTGAGTCTGTGTTATTAGTTGTGTGACCTTGGACAAGGTGATTGCTTTACTCTTTAAGCCTCAGTTTCCTCATCTATAAAATAATAATAATAATAAAACAGTATTTGCCTCATAAAGATGTCATGAGAATAAAATATCTAGCAATATGCTTTGATATAGTAGATGCTCAAGAAAAAATACTCTTGTTCCTATATTAATTAAAGGGGCAGAGAGGATAGTAGGAAGACTGGAGATATCAGCTAAAATTTCATTCATCCTTACCTGAGGTCCCACTGCACCGGAGACTGAATTATGCATTTGAACATACATTAATGGGACAAGGACAGGAAAGAAATACAGTCAAGTGGTAACTCGTAGGTGGTAGAATTAGAAGTGATATTTTGTTTCTTCTTTATACTTTTCTGTGCTTCCCATATTTTATGCCATAAAGATGTGTTATGTTTTTAATCCTAAAATTTGTGTTTAAGAAATAATATAAAACTGTGTGGCCCTTTGTAATTTTTCTTCCTATTAACCCAGTTTCAGGAACCTTTGAATGGAGTCCCTTGGAGAGATTTTGCAGGATGATATTTGCTATTGGTATTGTCACAGGGTTTGAGATAAGGGCTACCCTCAGAAAGCTCAAAACATAGGAGTTAGACAAAGCTGGGCTTGAATCCAAGCTCTACCAGTAACAAGCTGTGCAGTTTTGAGAACGTGACTTCATCTTTCTGAGTCTGTTTCCTGATCTGGATCTGTAAAATGAGAGTGACAATCTCGTTTGCAAGGTTGTCATGAGGATTAAATCAAGTGAGAGTTCCTCTGTAGTGCACTTAACACAGTCCAACCCATAAAAGTATTCATAAAATGGTAGCTATTATTATTCCCAGAAAGATTGTTGAAGGTCAACTTCCCCTTTTTTCCGATGAAGCAACTGAAGCATATGGAAGTTACATGACTTTTCTGATACCTTCCAGACAGTAAATGACAGAGCCTGGACTAGAAGTCAGGTTTATTAACATTAGTATGGCATTCTTTCCAACAGACAGGTGTTTCAAAATGTGTATTATTGAATACAATCCTAACAATTTTTCTATATTGACATGAAACCCTGCTATTATTTGCTTATTTTTCTTTATGTGTATTTAAGTAACTCTTCCATGTAAGTAAATTTGTTTAGAAGTTGTGTGTCAATATTTTAAACATAAATTCAGTATCACTTTCAGTGTAATAAACAAAAGGTAATTATGAAATAAATTCAATAACACAATACAAATTTATTATATTTTTAGCTAAGTAGTATGAGAAGCAAGTTCAATGGGAGAACATTTCATGACAATAAGGAATTGTTGCCCATTAAAATAGTAAGAAATGGAAAATCAGAAAGATGTTAAGTTATGGTACCTTTCTGAAAGAGACTGGCCATTTGCACTTGGTTTCAGGATGGATCAGAATGGGTGATGACAATGTACAAAGAATGACCACGGAGTGTGTGCATAACCATGTCACTTCTGTTTTGGAAATGTCTGAAACCATCCCATGCCACTCATCAGATTTCCTAAAAGGGTCTTACTTAAGAAACTACCTACTTTATTCTGATTCCTTAGCCATTCATCCCACTTTCGTGTAGTCTCTGACTTTCCACGATGGTCTTACATGGTGTTACTCTTATGCTAATACGTGGAACATGAGTTTCATAGCAATGAGACAATCTATTTTCAGTGACAGGTTGTAATGAACTGAGAGGGTTACACTATCAAATGCACTGTGGTGGGAGTGATGGCAGTGTAACATATACATCAGTCAAATTGCCATGCTGATTGGGGATATAATAATGTGACCACATGCAGAACAGATGGGGTGAGGCATGTTGGCAAGAAACCTTCTCACCAGGGGTTAAGCCTCCAGAGTTTTCATCAGCAGTATGTGAGTAATTTCTCTGTCTCAAGTCAACATTTTAGGAAGGTAATTACTGAAGTACATACATGAGATTAGCCCTGCAGTCCTAGAAATTAAGAGGAAGGAAGCAAAGGAAGTCATACATATGACTAAGAAACTATAGGGAAGCCCCTCTCCAATTAAAAGACCTTTTGGTTCTAATCCTTTCACTTTGATTTTCTTCCTCACTTTCCTTTATTTCTTTAAATTTTTCTCTCTGACAGATTATCATTCAATTTTTCAAGTAACTTAACTCTGACCTCTTCTCATTTCAGCTTATTATTTTTTGAGAAGATCTACAAAGAAGAAATGTCCAGTTGGGGAAAATAAAAGCTTGAGGAGATTATAATCAAAGCCCATGAAATACATGAAGAAGATAAAGATAAAATGGGTCATTCCTAGATTCTAATGAAGATTTTTCTTACAGAAAAATCCCAGAAAAAAACCCAGGTAACTGACATTTAAGGGATCTATGCTGAGATTTTTCAAGAGTCTTTCAAATTGTAAATATCAATGAAATATAAAATATCTCACATAAAATTGGAGAAAATATACTGAACTATGTGTGTGTTTCCTCTAGATTCTTAATGAGTCCTTATATTATAAACTGATGCCAAACTATGACAGTGGATGATTGGCTGATGATATGAGGATGATCAATTTGATAAATAAGCAGTTTGAGGGGTGGGAGCAACAAGAAAACATTTCTGTGAAACACTTGGTAGTAAATGCATTGGTGAAGCTACTCAGTCTTTAATTTTATCTCTTATTTGATGGTAATTTTCCCACTGGCTGGAACGCTAGCCAAAACATTGTCATGAATTGCTTTCTTTCCATTTTTTTATAAGATCTATTATGGATTTATTCACTTTATAGCTATGAGCACTGCCGAAGTAGTCATTCTTTAATTTATCCTAGAATTCTATGTCAAACTATATTGAGCATCTGAACCATCACTTTCTTAACCTTAAAATTCTATTAACAGTATTATCATTTGCCCTTTTTTTGAGAACTACTTTTTCTCAAGGAAAGAAGTGTGTGTGTGTGTGTGTATAGGTGTGTGTAGGTGTTTTAAATAACATTCAAAAAACTACTCTGTTGCTTCTGGTAAATTGTCCAAACAACACACATTTCTGTCTTCTGGGTCTGGAACATATTGTGGCCCAATTAATTTGAATTTCTCCACATATCTTTTATTGCAGATGACATAATAGCATATTTGAAAAAGTCTAGAGAATCAAAGTAATGCTAACTGAAACAATAAAAAATCAGCATAGTAGCAAAATATAAAATTATTATGTAAAAATCAATGACAGACATGCACACAAGTAACTAGTTACAAGTTATAATGGGATAGAAGTCCCATTTACAGTAGTGACAGGTAATGCATGGAACAATAATTTAATAAGAAATCATTCTGCTTTGAGAATCAAATGAGAAAAACTTGCAGTATACTGTACTATCAATATAGTATTAGTATACTTAGAATTACGTTGGCTATTATTAATAGATGAAGAGTGACTTGAAGACAAGAGTCCTATCTTACTCAACTCTTTTATCTTCTACAGTGCCAACCAACATACTGGTCATACATTAGTATTCACTGTGTAGTTTGTTGTATCTAGTGGCAAGCGCGCAATTGATGGCCATTGGAAATTCCCAAAGATAAGGTAGAAATGTTCCTTCTCAGTTTTATGTGGTGACTAAGGGTTCCTGGGATGGAGCTCTGTTTATTTTGTGCATGATCCACGCAAAAAAAGTTCATCATAGTATCTGGTTAAAAGAATAGTGGGAGCTGGACTGAAAACCCAATTATCTGTGGAGATTTGCATGCTGATGGTGTTGCTGTATTTGAGTCTGCCAAGTTTGTCCAGTGGGGCTCTTGGAAGGAAAGTATATGTACATTCACAAAGCAAATATACTTAAAGAAACAATTATTTATATGAAAAATTTAAAATGACCTTCCACTCTGTAAACACATAGGATGATCAGTATTCAGTATCTTTCTGGTGGTTTTAGCCAACATAAAATGGCAAGAAAAAGTGATGTTGTACATATTTTAGAAAAGAAGAGATAACTTTTGTTTATTACATTGACATGAAAATTAACTATTTTATGAGTTAATAAAATAACTATTTTATTATAGATGATATGAAAAACCATTAGAAATAAAAGATTTTAGTAAATATAAGATCAACATATAAAAACCAACAGCATTCTCTTATACCAGAAATAACTTGTTAGAAAATATAATAGAAAAATTCTAACCCATCGTAGAAAATGCTTGGGAATAATAAATAAATAAAAATAAATAATAAAACCTAGCAGGCTTTGAATTTGATGCCATCTTCCCCTTTACTTTTAGATTATATAAAGGTCTCTTGCTACAGAAGGTTGCTCATTGGTACCAAGCCTCACTAGCTCTTAAAATCCCACTTCAGAGTGCATCGTTAGAGAGGCAGCAAGCTCAATGGTGAGAACAAGTCCAAAAGGAGGCTGCCTAAATTTGAAACTCAGCTTCAAGATGTAATAGGCAAATCACTGGCGAGCACTGGACCTAATTGTCTCATCTGTTAAATGGGGCTAATAATTATATTTATGTAATAGGGCTGTGAATATTCAATGAGTTAAAACATATAAAGCAGTGTCTGGTACATTGTACTTGCCACAAAGTGTGAGCTCCCATTAGGATTATCACTGTGTATCCTGTTTGATATCATCTACTCTGTGGTCCTACAGAATTTAGTTCCCCCTTAAGATACTCCCTTAAGAGTTACAATGAAGTTAATTTCATCTCCAAAATGTTGTTAACAGGAAAATGACAGATGAATGAACAGCAAAGATGGGTCAGACTCTCAGGTTCAAAGGATTTAGGCATGTTCTCCTGAATGTGCATTCCATCTTCCTACCTCACAAACTTCTATAAAACCTCCCTGATGGTTTTATAAAACTATAAAACCTTTCTAATGGAAAGACATGATATATTCCAGATGAGATTCAATATCATGGGTGTGACAGTTCCTCCCATACTAATATATACATTTAATTTCAGTGTAATAAACTCTCTCTGTGCTTTTTTCCTAACTTAGCAAGCTAATTTTAAATTTTGATTGGAAGACTAAATATACCAGAAAAGCAAAAAACAAATTAAAAATAAAAGAATAATAATGATGGTGTTTGTTTAATTATAAATGGAATCAAACAGTAGATCTCTAGTGATGGTAGCAGTCTAGTGCTGATTTCTAGTACACGGTACATATGGTAGCCATTAGCTACATATGGCTATTTATATATAAATTAATTAAAAGTAAATAAGATGAAAAGTTTAGATATGTAGCCATATCACATTTCCAGTGTTCAATGGCTACATGTGGCTATTACATTAGCACAGATACAGAACATTTCTATTAGCTCAGAGAGTTCTATTGAACAGTACAACTCAAAACAGATATGTGATAATCTAGGATAGGATAAAGATAGCAATTCAAATAAATGGTTAAAAGTAGATTTTTTCAGGAAAACATTTAAATTTTTTTCTTGTAGGAAAAGTCTATTATAAAACAATAAAATATTCTGGAGCCATAAGGAAAAATGAAACAAGTAAGATTGTCAAAAAGGAAACTTTTCTGTAAGAAAACTATAAAGAAAATAAATGATAGGTGACAATCAGAGAATTTTTTAACCTAATTGACAAAAAGGGCTATTTAAGAACTCTTGAAGATTAAATTAAAAAAAGGTAAATTGGGGTGCCTGGGCAGCCCAGTAGATTGGGTGTCCTACTCTTGGTTTCAGCTGGGGTCATAATCTGAGTCATAAGATCTAGGCCTGCGAGCCCTGTGTGTGGCTCCACGCATAGCGCAGAGTCTGCTTGGGACTTTTCTCTTCTTCTCCCTCTGTCCCTACCTTCTGCATGCTGTGCTCCCTCTAAAAAACTAAACCTTGGGATCCCTGGGTGGCGCAGCGGTTTGGCGTCTGCCTTTGGCCCAGGGCGCGATCCTGGAGACCCGGGATCGAATCCCACGTCAGGCTCCCGGTGCATGGAGCCTGCTTCTCCCTCTGCCTGTGTCTCTGCCTCTCTCTCTCTCTGTGTGACTATCATAAATAAATAAAAAATTAAAAAAAAATAAACTAAACCTTAAAAAAGACAAATCTTCAGTAGGAAAAATGAATAAAGCATATTAAAGATCAGTTCAAAAAAGAAAAAATACCATGACCATTCAACTTATGAGTAGATGGTCAATTTCTCTAGTTAAAAAAAAAACAACGTAATTAAAACAACATTGAGATATGATTTTTTACCTGTCATATCATCAAAGTTTAAGAAAGAATAGATATAAGGCTTAGCTCATATTATTAAATGGAATAGAGATAGCTACCATATGTTTGGCAAGAAATCTGACAAGAACATAAAAATTTAAAACATGTTTACTTCTTGACTGAGCGATGCCATTTCACATAAAGATGTACTTGTATGTAAAAGATTATTTGCAGGACTATTTATATTCACTCCAAATGGAAACAGTATAAATGTCTGTCTATAGGGGAATTGTTAAATTAATTATGGCATATATGCATGTACATAGTGTACATAAATGTGCACATACTTAAATATGTGCATATGTAACAAAAATACTATATACCCATTCATAGAATGAGGTAGCTCTATATGTTCCAGTTGGAGGAATACCCTCAATGTACACTGAAGTAAAAATAAAGAATATTACTTACAAATAAATATTGCACATTTTATAAATTTATAATTAAATAATTGACTTACAAAATTATTTATAAATAAAACTGAGACTATTATATAGAATACTACCCAAATTTTGTTAAAATATGTTTGTTTTTTCTCTCAAACATGCATATTTTTATATGCTTAGAGATAAGTTAGGAGACTTAAAACCATTTATAATATGCTTTTAAAAATAAAAATATTCATGTGGTAAAATAAGAGAGTAGAGTTATAGATGTAAAGAAAAATTTGGGTAGCCCAAGAAAGAAGGCTTAAAAGTTTTCAGAAAATAAATTATGCTGGTCAGGTTGAGGTAAGTATTACATAATAGGTAGAAAAAATACTATGGAAGTTCCCATAGAGGTGCAACTAATTCTAATCTGAGGGAGGTGGAACAGGGGGGAAGGGGTCTCAGAGGATATTTGAGTTGGTTTTGAAAAGAATAGGATTTTATTGTTCCTTCTTTTTCACATCAAAGAACCAAGACACTAGAGGATTTCTGAAGCAATTCAAGCAATGCGTAGCACATAGTGGAACAATATTTGCAAGACAAGGTGTGAGCTTTATGGTTTACTTAGGGAAAATGTAATTGGGGGCCTGGTGCTTAGGATTGCGGGGAATGGTTGGCAGGCAGGGAGGATGGAGGAGAGAGAGGATGGTAGGAGAGTTTTGAAAGACAGCTTGGGTCAGAATTTACAGGACATACTGCTTTTTAATGAGTTTAGACTGTATCCTACAACCAAGCAATGGAGAACTAGTCAAGGGTTTTGAAGAGTGATGAAGTAAGATCAGACATGTGTTCTAAAAGGTAAGTTTGGTGGCTGGATGATGGATGACTTAGAGAAGGAAGAGACTAAAAACTCTTCAGGGTGTCAAGTGTTCAGCAAGGCATGATGTGATCCAGAACAAAGGTATTGACAGTGAAAGGTGAATGAGAAAGCAGACAAGAAAGAACCTACAAGGTCGCATCTGCAGAAGCTATAAATGTATTCCATTCACCTCATAGGATGTTTTGGCTACTTCCTGGATATTTCACACCATCCTTCCCTGTCATGGGTTTTGTCTATTGCCCTTCTGCCAGGTTTCTCTTTCAGGAGCGGCCTGCCAGCTATTGAGGCTAACGTGGCTTTCTGAATACCATAAGGCTTGGAAGCATTATTGAATTAAACATTAATTAATTAGTGAGGCTCCCCTCATAAAACAGATCCTTTTTAGCCAGAGAAAGCTAAATATCAAAATGTAGAGTGTAAATATAACTATAACTCACTGTAATTGTGAAGAGTACGCAACAATTTACCTAATGGTTTAGGGTAGGTGTAAAGTGGGTTTAATAGAACCTTGTTGCTGTTCATTTGATCAGCATTGCCCTCCTCTTTTTGCTTTTTTTTTTTTTAATTTTTATTTATTTATGATAGTCACAGAGAGAGAGAGACAGAGAGGCAGAGACACAGGCAGAGGGAGAAGCAGGCCCCATGCACCGGGAGCCCGACGCGGGATTCGATTCCGGGTCTACCAGGATCGCGCCCTGGGCCAAAGGCAGGCGCCAAACCGCTGCGCCACCCAGGGATCCCTGCCCTCCTCTTTTTGAATAGAGAAAATGAAAAAGTACAAATAAGGGCACCGAAGGTTAAGTGACTCACCAGCTTCTAGGCAGAACTGCTCCAGGAATCATTCAGAGGCAGATTTCTCTTCCTCTAAATTCCCTGAGCTGTCTTGTGGACTTTGTTGCTAAGGAATCCGGCTGGGATTGACTATACATGGGAAGAGAAATTGAAGATTGCCTGGGTGTTGGGTAGTTTTCTTCTCTGGGAATCACCAGATCTTTATCCCTTTACCAGAAAAGCACCATGGTGATAGTTTCTACTCTAGTGACTGCTTCCTATAGGTCTGATGTTCACAGAGAGGACTTCTTGCATACAATGCCAGGCTAGGTGCTGTACGAGAGAAGCCAAGAGACTTGAGACTCAGTCTAGGCCTTAAGAGGCTTGTAGTTCAAATGATGAAACAAGACTAACAAAAGCAGAAGAGTTAACTCAGTGCTAGAAACTCAGAGGAGTAGCCTTCTATATTGTCTGCACGGTACTAAAGACAACTTCTCATCAGAGGTAAGATAGTCTTCAGTCTACATGCGGTTCTTGGGCTACTTGAAAACCCCTCTTCTCTCACAATGGATTGCTCAGCCGGTATTTCACTGACCCTGGGTTGCAATGGTTGAATGAGAGAATTCCTTGTGTGATCCAAGTTCCATTAACCTCAAGGCTTTCAGAAAACGGAAAGATTGATTCAGCCCAGAAGTCTTTGATGCACAAGTGACACTGAGGATGGCTGTGTCAGAATAGGCAGGATCTAAGTATCTTTACATCTTCTTCTCGTTCAGGTCCAGGAACTCAAATGCTGATGTGATGCTATTCAGGTCCTTAAAACAAAGCACAATTCTGGAAGGAGCAGGATACACCAACAGTATTTCTCAACACACATATACTGAGATACTGCTCAGTGACAGCTGCTGAGCCATGCACAGGGGAAACAAGAAAGACATGACTCCCACCCTAGAAAAGCTTCTCGGATGAAGTTGGAGAAAGATCAGACTTAGCATCTTCCTATTTCCTGCATCTATTGGAAGATAACAGCTTCCTGTACATCTGGCCAAAGGTAGGCTGTTTTCTCTATCCAGGTTAAACAGGAGCAAAACATATGGAATTTCAGTTGACCAATTATTTAAGTCATTCTCTTGTTACCTCTCTAGGTCTCCTTGAAAGGTCTGGATATTGGGCGAACAGTGTTGGGGCTGTTTACTTTGCTGACTTCAGTGATAATGGACTTCATGCCCTAAATTCTAAGAATGTTCATTTGTCTTCAAGACCTCATCTTCCCCATATCCACCAAAGAACTAGAATGTTACTTTACTGCAGTAATCATTAAGCCTGAAGAATAATGGTTGGAATATTTATTGATGTTTGAATGACTTACATTTTTAAAATATGCTCCAATGGGAAAAATACTTAAATTTCATCTGCATGTTTAATATTTACATGTGTAAAGAGATTCAGAATTACTATCATATTTCTATAGTTATGGTGATGAAAAAAACCATTGTTACACTGATTTGTTTAATTTCCGTTCGTAATTCAGCAATACTACAATCCTGAAGTCATATTCATCATCTTTCCTGCATACTCTTCCCCTAGGCTGTTTGTCCTCCTACTTTCTACCTCATCTCTGTTCAAGGCATTCAGTACCCTTCCTGTAACCAGCAAGAATCTAAACATTAGGATCCTCTTTGGCTTCTCCCTTTTTTTGTACCTGTATGTCTAGTTATTGGCCAAATTATGCCTTGCCATGTTGCCTTTCCCAAGTCTGCTCTCTTCTATAACTTCAGTAATGAAATTTAGTTTTTAATTGCCTTTAGTGGCTGTGTAAAATAAAAACTCCATGTCCTAGCCTTTCTTTACAGCTAGATGTGTTTCTGCATCTTTGACAAGGCAAATGAGATGCAAGCAGTAATGCTGTGCAGCAACTTCTAGGATCGTAAAAGACAATGTGTGTGATGTTTGTCATATTATTTTTTTGTCGATGTGCTCCCTGGCTGGAGCTCAAGCAGCTATTTTGAAACATGAGACAACAATAATGAGGATAGTGGAGCAGCAGCAGAATAGCAGAGTGGTGGCCTGCTAGTGTGGAGTTGCCCTCTCAACTCTGGACTGCTTAACTCTGAATTTCATGAGAGAAAAATAAATATCCGTCTTTTAGAAAGACCACTGTTTTGGGTTCTCTCTTACATGAGTCAAATCTAATCCTGATTAATACACATATGTTGTTGTCTCTTTCTTGCTGTTATCACTATTGTTATCAATCTCACAGGAGACTAAAAAGCAGAATGTAAGCCATAGAGTAGAAGGCTTAGCAGCACAGGCTCTGGAATAATTTTTGTTTGTTTCTTTTTGCTCTGTATTTAGTTGTGTATCTCTCTGCCTCAGTTTCTTCATTGTTAGATGGGGACCATAGAAGTCTGTTGACAGGAATGAATGAGATAATGTCTATGAAAAACTCATCTGCATAGAGTCCAGTGGCAAGTGCTCCATAAAGGATAACTTTCCTTGATATTATTGTATTGTCTAATTTGATCTACGAGAGAGATCTTAGAACAAATACCACCAGACACGATGTGCTGATACAATGTTTTATAAATAGTAACCTGCCAGTCATACTCTTCTCAGCGAAGTCATTTTCAGGTTTGTACCAAAATTTTATATTTGGCATATTTATGTTTACATTCAAACTCAAGGTGCCCAAATTTATAGGCCATATTAAATCACAGTCTTCCAGCGACTATGTTGCACACATAGATGTGGCATATTTCTCGAAATATTTTTCAAGAAAAATCATCTTTTATACCATCTTCTTTGGCAGTGGAGCCTCTGTCCAGGTTTTCTAGTTTCTTCTGTAATATTTACCACACCTGCAGGATTATTCTGCTTTTTGCCCTAGGTTCTCTTTATGTAAACATGAGGCTGTGAAACAGAATATTCTCCAACCAATCTCAGCAACCACTTTATTTCTGGATTAAAATTCAGACATTCAGTTAAGCATTTCTGCCAAATCTTACACTCCATTTTTTTTTATTTTCAAGGATCCTTTAAAAATAAAATTTAAAAACATTGATTAAATATATTTATCCCAATAGTGTTCATGACCTGGCTGAAACCGGCAACATTTTTGTATAGTCTTATTCTTAACAGCCTAATGTATTTTATTTTAAAATCAGCTTTCAGGGCACCTGAGTGGCTCAGTCATTTAAGCATCTCACTCTTGATTTCAGCTCAGGTCATGATCTCAAGGTCTTGGGACTGAACCCCACCTTGGGCTCTGGGCTCCAGGCTCAGCAGGGAGTCGGCTTGGGATTCTCTCTCTCTTTCTCCCTTTGTCTCTTCTCCCTTCTCTCTTTCTCTCTAAAACAAATAAAAGCATCTTAAAAAAAATAAAATCAGCTCTTACTCAGCAATAAAATTGTTGATGCCCAGTCTGTAAGTGTAGCCCGAGCTCTTCTTTGCTGCCTTTCCCTATCCCTTCCTAAATCCCCCTACACATCCTTGCATAGAACTTGATCAAGTCATTCCCTTTGCTCAACAGCTGTGATTCATAGAGCTGTTTTCTCCTTAGCCATCTCTCTATTATATTTTCTATTTTTCCAGTGAATTCCACCAATTCCATGAAACTTGATACCTTCAGCCAAATGTGATATTTCATTCTTCTGCCTTCTCTTATTAAAAAGGAAAAGATTCCTCCCAAGCATATATTTTGTAGAATTATTATATTTCATCTCCAGTTGTTCAACTTTCTTATTCATGACTGATAAAACTGAACACGAATGGGCAAGACTCCCCTTGATCTCTTCCATGTTGAATGTTTCTTTTCCCAAAGGTCATAAGGAGGGTGGTAGGGCAAGAGGTTAGAGATCCAGGACTCAAAAATGTGAGCAGAGGCAAAATTCATGAAGAGCAAAATTGGAGAGGTCAGGGAAAGAAATTAAAATTGGAGTTGACTCAAAGATTAAATTTGTTGGATTAATGACCAAGCAAGTCAAAAACAAGCAAAGCTGAAGGAAATTGTTAAGGTGTCTTGGGAAATAGTTTTGATTTCTAGCCAAAGCTCAGGACTGGCAGGACCAGTAGAAGGTAGATGATGGAACTGCTAGATGGAAGATGTGGAAGCCCAAATCCAATAGGACCAATTAGCTCTGTATCTTTAAATGGCCTTAAAAAGTATTTTTCCAAAAAAAAAAAAAAGTATTTTTCCATTTTTTAAAAAAGCAGGGTGGGTGGTATGACATTATTAGAAGGAGAGGCAGATGGTGTCACTAATTTGGATTGTCTCCCAAATGATGCCTCTTGGCTCTGTTCCTTGGATTCTGGACCACATTCTGCATTGTGTTGGGTGGCCAACAGCCTCTTCAGGCAACAGTAAGGTAGAAGTGAGCTCAGCAGTGAGCTAGAAGTGGAAACCCTTGTTGCTATGGAATGGTGGAAATATGCAGAATTAGCATCATGAAGGTGAGATTTGAGCTAATTATTAGTACTTCTGCAAGCTGCAAGTTCTAGATGTCCCTGCAGAGTTAATATGTGTATTAAATAGGGGGATTTTCATGGGCTAACTGTGGATTTATACTAAAGGCAAGGCTGAAGGCCCTCTGGTGAATTTTGTGAGTGGACATCTTACCTCATGGGAGCTATATTCTCCTTTTAAGTGTTACAGTTTCCTAGTGCTCCCCTATTATAGTGGTACTGTGTGTGTGTGTGCGTGTGTGTGTGTGGGTGTGTAACTCTTTCAACAAAGGATTCAAAGCAGTTTGGACTCTCCCTCCATACTTCTTCCTTATCTCTCTTGAGATCCTCGTAGTAGTCTCCTAATTGATATGCTTCTAGCTCCAGCCTTATCCCCTCAATGCTTCATTCATACTGCTGGGAAATCTTTGTCAAACACAAAGCTAATGGTTTTTCATTGCCTAAAGTAATTTGGCCACATATCTAAAGGTGACATTCACCTACATGCCCTATAAAAAGCAATGTTTTATTGTGCAGACATGGCCCTCCACATAATGGCTTTTCACTGTATCTCCTGCCTTATACCACTGTAATCCTTTGCTTTACTCATTTCCCTCTGCATGCAGTTTACTCACACTCCAGATTTTTTCTTGTCCATGTGCCTTGATCACAGTACTGACTGAAAAATCATCCTAAATCTATTGTATAGAAAAATTTATCTTCCAGATTCAATCCAGTATGCATTAAATGCAATATTTTTAATGATGACTTTCCAAGCTCCTTTAAACAAGTGACTCAACCACTCTCTGCTATCTTCTTTAATACTTCATGCATATGATATTTATTTTTTATCATAACACTTATTTTTAATGTTTTAGTATATCTTCATCATGTTTATTAGGTGAGCAAAAAACCCATTATGATTAATGTTTTGCATAGACAATATTCATTTAGATTTACCAAATATTTACCTTTTTTAAAACCTAGTTTTCTTTGTCCAGTCTTCCATTTGGGATCATTTTCCTTCTGCCTGAAAAAATTCCTTTACTATATTATATAGTATGGGTCACTGATAATAAATTCTCTTAGTTTATATTTGTTGGAAAAAATCTAAATTTCATCTTTTCATCTTTTTTTTTTTTTTCTGAATATGAAGTCCATCCATCTTGGAAGTTTTTGTTTTTGTTTTGTTTTGTTTTAGGCATTTTGTGCCTCTTGTTTTTGCTTAGAAGTCAACCTTCAGAAGTGAATTGCTGCTCCTCTTATGGTAATAAATCAATTTTTTTTCTGTGGCTGCTTTTAGGGTTTCTTTCTTATCCTTAGATTACAGCAGTTTTGCACCTCAATAATTTTCTCTTTGTATTGATATAGTTTGCAGTTTATGGGGTGTCTTGAATCTGTGGCTTGATTTTTTTGTCTCTTTCCAATTTTTCCTCTCCCTCTTTTTAATGGGACTTCAGTACATGTATGTTAGATTTTTGCACTGTAAATTTTATGCCCTTTGCATTATTTTTCTATTCTTTTTTCTCTATGTTTGAAACTATATATTTTTCTGAACTATTTTCTGCTTTACTTATTTTCCTTTCAACTGTGTCTAATCGTCTATGAAATGTATTAACCACGGGGGGATGGGATGACTGGGTGACGGGCACTGAGGGGGGCACTTGATGGGATGAGCACTGGTGTTATACTATATGTTGGCAAATCAAACTCCAATAAAAATATGCATAAAAAGAAACATATTAACCATTATTATTGTTTTGTTAAATGCTAGCTGGCTTTTATTTATCATTTTCAGTTCACTACAAAAAATCCTCTCTTGTCTTTTATCTTCATGACTATGGTAATTATATTTAAAGTTTTTAATCTGTTAGCTCCATCATATGGATATTCCGTGTGTCTATCCTATATTGTCTATCTGTGTTTCTCTTGGTTTGCAGTCACATTGCTTTGTGTACTCATGGGTTAGGCTATTCTTGATTGATTACTAGATGATGTATCTAAAATATGGAACTAATTTTGAAATCTAGGATGATGTTATCATTTGCCAGAAATAATACATATTTATGTCTGAAAGGAGGATTCACCAACCTGATTCTCAGCCTCTCTTCCTCTCTTTTGGCAGACACCCTTGGTGGAAATGTGGTCTCAAATACCAGGCTCAACAGCCTGGGTTTATTTCTTCTGCAGATAGTCTTTACTGACTTAGTACTCTGATGCCTTCAACCAAATATTTTTTGTTCAGCAATTCTAGTTTACTCCATAAGAGGGTTGATCCATTACTACTAGAAGTGGAAGTATAAATGATATATTTTAATACATGGGGAAAATTCCATCAAATCCTCCAAAGTGGAGAACATAAACTCTCTTGTTCTTGGTGAAGGGGGGCCATAAGGAAATATTTGTGGATTATTCTTAGCTCCACTCTTAATCCAATTATTTACCAACAGTTTGTAGAGTTATAGTAGTAATTTTGATTTTCCATTTGTCTAGATGTGTACATGAATATGAGGTACTATATTTTTCCAACCTCTTACGTACTTTTCTTGCTATATATGTTTTTCCTGAGAAAACTATATTTCTAATCCCAATCATAATTTAAAAAGCTTTTGATTATTTAGTAGTGATGTTTCTGTCTCACAGTAATACTTGTGAATTAAAATGTTCTCCTTGGGCACTCTTAGTAACTTGCTGTGAAGGAGGGTATTTTGGCTGAGACTCATAGAAGCACATGAAGTTTGTTATCACACTCCTCCAGAGCACCTCTGTTTCCTCTGGGAAGACAAGTCCTTTAACTGGGAAGGAGTTCTCAGGGGAAAGGCTCTAGCCCTCCCTTGATTTACTAGGGCCCTGAATTTAATTAGAGTTTAGAAATATATAGACATGGTTGAAAGACTGGGATGGCTCACCAAAAGCCATATTGGAAGGAGGCCAACACAGTTAGTTCTTGAATCTTGAGAGAAAGATCAAATGAATGTACAAGGAATTATAATAGAGTAGGCCACAGTGAACACGATCCCAAGTGCAGTGTAAGGCTGTGCTTGGCCACCCTCCAGTGCAGCACCATCAGATTGCTGTACCCTGGTAGTATGATAAAAAAGGATCCTGGTGGACAAGTATCCATGTCTCTCTGCTGTGGGATTCCCCCTTTTCAATGATGAATATCTGAATATGTGCCTAAGAACCAGGTTAAAACTGAATGAAGACTTGGAAGAAGATGGTGGAAATTCCAAGGCATTAGCATTGGAGAGTTATGATAATTTATTCCTTAAGGGACATTAGTGGTTCAAGGAAGAGCATAGCCTTTGACAGAGAGAAGCATTGCTGAGTAGGGTAATGGTTAGGAAATGGAGTAGATACTAAGGGATAATTGTAATCAAAAAAGAGCAACTGTAGAGCCACAGTACACGGGACTGTATTCTGTGTAAGATACTTCCCTTCTGGGCAGCCCAGGCGGCTCAGTGGTTTAGTGCTGCCTTCAGCCCAGAATGTGATCCTGGAGACCCGGCATCGAGTCCCATGTCAGGTTCCCTGCATGGAGCCTTCTTCTCCCTCTGCCTGTGTCTCTGCCTCTCTCTGTGTCTTTCATGAATAAATAAATAAAATATATTTTTAAAAAAGATATTCCCTTCTCACCTATTGGGGACTGTTATGGAGTGAATGTTTGTGTTGCCTCCAAATTTATATGTTGAACCCTACTTCCAGCGTGATGGTGTTAGGAGATGGGGTCTGTGGGGGTAATTAATGTTATGTAAGTTCATGAAGGTTAGAGCCTTAGTGAATGAGATTAGTGCTCTTGTAAGACTCACAGGAGAGCTTTCTCCCTCTTTCTACTCTCAGCTGTGTGAGGACATAATGAAAAATCATCAGTCTGCAATCCAGAAGAGAGCCTCACCAGAACCCAACCATGCTGGCATCTGATCTGACTTCCAACCTCCATAACTGTAAGAAATAAATAAACGTCTGTTGTTTATAAGCTATCCAGGCTATGGTACTCTGTAACAGTAGTAAGAACTAACACAAGGACTTCTGTGTGACTTTAAAAAAATGTGAGGGGATCGAGGTTCTGTTACTTAAAATTTGAGAGTCCTTAATCTCTCCTTAAAAACTACTAAGTGCCTTTAATTTCTTTTAAAAAAGATTTTATTTATTGTTTGAGAGAGAGAGAATGAGTGAGCACATGGGCAGAGGGAGAAGGAGAAGCAGGCTCCCCAGAGATCAGGCAGCCTGATGTGGGGTTCAAACCCAGGACCCTGGAATCATAACCTGAGCCAAAGGCAGACACCTAACCTACTGAGCCACTCAGGTGCCCCTTAAGGATCTTTAATTAAAACTTCTGAGTGGGCAGAGCATGAGGGACATTTGTGTTACACAGTTAGTTAACTCTGAAGACGTTCAGATCCAGAGGATGGTGATCCTTGGAAAAGTCAAGACTTCTTGAAAGCCAAGTAAGTGATGATTCAGAATATGTCTGGACACTGGCCAAAGAAGCTTGATCCCTTGTACTGAATTTCAAAAAAATAATTTTTCTTGCCCTAATTACCCAGGACAATGTTAAAAATATATTTATCTTCTTGAAAAAGATCTTCAGCTTTAACTCCAGCAAATACATTGAATGTAGACAAATAAACTGTGAATTTTGATATGTCTACTAAAACTAGCTTCTCTAGTTTCCATGAACTGCTGTTTCTGAGGGGGCATGGCATTTAGATTTTCACAGAGATAAGTAAGATATTTCTTCCTACAAAGACGTCATTTTTTTTCTGAGTAATATATATATTACTATTACATATATATGTTGTTATATATATATATATATATATATATATATATATATATATATACATTGTTTTATGAACTGAGAAATTTATATAAATAATCCTTTGGAAACAAATCACACAAGTGTTTATACATGCATTTTATTCTTTCAGTAAGTGTGAAGTCACAGCAAGTGACCAAGCATCACTGGAATGGCCTATCTGCAGAGCCTAGGGATTGAGGTCCATTCAGGAAATATTCTTTCTAGGATGTGGTAAAAGAAACTGTCAGTTTTCTTGAGGCCTATACTTAACCCTCTCAAATACTACTTTTATTACCAGTGGTAGAGAGAAAGCGTTCATATAGGACTCTATGCGATTATACTCAACCTGCAGGTAAAATTGGGGATTTCTCTTCTTTCACCTCAGAAGGAAGGTATGTTAGTAGTAGATAACCCAGAATGAGTAAAAAAAAAAAAAATGCCTAGAACTTGTAGAGTCTCAACCCTAGAGACAAAGAAGTCCGATAATGGTACAGTCATGGCAGATTTAACAGGTAGAACTGAAGAGTTCAGCTAGATGATGACAGCAGCTTCCTGGGCCCATGGAAGTTAGGCTGCCAGGAGCAGCAGGATGGGAAAGTGGCAGGAGGAGGGCTAGAGAAGGGGAATGTGCTGTGTTATTGGACCCTCCAGGCCATAATCATGCTGCTGCTTTCTTTCTACCTCTCTTATCTTTGCAAAGCAGTTCAGTTTCTGTAAGCCTTAGTTGCTTCATTTGCAAAGTTGGAATAATAAGACTTTCTTTGTGTTATATTAAATAATAGATGCAAAGTGCTCGATTTATTGTCTAACACATATTTTAAGCATTCATATAGTAATAACAGGAGTAGCAGTAATAAATAATTATTCATGTATAGACTTCCCTAAAATTTGATTTTCTAAGAGGAAGAGAGGAATGTCAATCATCCTTGTTTAAGTACTTCAGGATAAGGAGTAGAGAAAAGTAAGAAATTGTATGAAGGGAGCCATTTTGGAAGATGAGAACAGTACTTTGATATTTACTAGATAATTTACAGTACATCACAGTATTGTGATGGGATCTTGAGTCAGAGATAGACTTTGTGGACTTTTACTTCTTGAAGATAATTAATATCCCAGGAGGAATATTATAGTGATAAAGGACTGACAGGCTATTGCCAGAAAGCACCTAGGGATGTGCAAAATTATTCTATTGTTCCAAATATGGATGGGTGTAAGAAATGACCCCTGGCAAAGAGAGATGGCCAGAAAACACATTATGAAAAAATAAGATTTCCCCAAAGAAACTAAGAAATAGAATTCCTGAAGATATTTTTTGGTGCAACTATATTTGTAAATGCAGTAGTTTCATATTTTGCAAAAACTGAACAAAAAAATGTATCTAACAACAAACATTTGCACTAGGGATGCTAGGGCCTGGCCTGTTAATGCAGAACAAGACATAGCATCTGCTCTGAAGGAGCACATAGAACAAAGTCATTTTATACCCAATAGTGCATTGCTGTGGAGCTGTTTTTGTCTGATAAAGTCATAAATGCAACCAGACTAGAAGTGCCATTTTCATGCTTGGAAACATAATCTAACTTCATACTAATTTGGAAGTCTATATGTTATCTGTTCTCTGATTTGGAGGTTTGTCAAAAAGCAATGCAATTCTGATCTGACCATATATTAAAGGCATGATAACATCTATCTGTAACAGTTTTTATTGCTTTCATCATGGAACATGGAATAAAATATCTGATACCAGAAGACATCATATAGATATGTGGTCATTTTGCTGTAAAAGACCATCTGCCTACCTCTGTACAACATGGTTGAAGAAGCATAAAATGAAGACCCAAATCCCTTTATATTCGTGAAGACCAGATGCCTTGTGACATGACTGATGGTGGGAAGAGATCCACCCGTGTCTATCCAGAGGGTAGACATTAGGTAATAGGCAAAAGAACCAGCTGTCAGGAATCTGAAGCACCGTGGCATTTTAGAATTTTATCTTTAAAATTTAGCATGAACTGAAAATTTAAGATTAGTAATTTTATGAGCAACCTTAGAAAAATAATTACACTGTAGAATAGGCAAAATGTAGCTGTTTGGTATATTACACTAGTTATGGCCAGTTCTTTAAAAAGCTATATTCTTGAGTTTTGAAATAAGCTCAATGCTTCTTTTCTTGGGAACTCATGAATTTAGTGTTAAACATAATGTGGTGGACCAGGAACTCAAGCATGAGCCATTTTAATTCTGTATCCAGATAGGGAATGCTTCGTAAACCTGGGCACTGGGAAACAGAAAAGTGATTCAAAGCACTCCTTCCCAAGGCAGAAGAATTTTATAATGCTTGACAGGGCATTGGGTGTAAAATGAAAATTAATAACAATGATTCTTTTTCAGAGATGAGCCTCTCACTTTTGCTGAAGTATTTTAATATGCTGCCCGATTAGAGACAATATGAGAAATGAGCCTCTCTGATTCTCATTTTTGGCTAAAAGTCTTGGCTAGCTGTTGGGACAATCTGTTATTGCTGGCTATTGCTCTGGGGGTGAGTTAATGCCAGCCATTCAGATGCTCACTGAAATCTATATTCACGTGGAATGATGGTTTTCTGCTTCCAAGTGATCAGCTTGCCATTTTTTTTTGCAGCATAAGCGAAAAAAACTCCCTTTCTGCCCCTTGGCCTTGCTGGAGTTTGGGGCCTGCAGCTCACATTCTCTGTACTTGCTCAAGCTTGTTAGTCAGTTTACAACCATCTGTCTTTGTACCATTAACCCACTTGATTGGACACCATACTGTTGTTTTGTGTGTCTGTTCTGGTAAATTATATGCATCCTGAGTTGTTCTAATGACATGCTGTTCTAATGACAGCTCCCTCAGAGAGGATCTGGGTAGAAACTACCTCTGTGAGAATCTCAAGCTGTGGCAGATTTTGGCCCAAAAGGGAGGATCCAATAAAGGCAATCCTTGATTCTGCTTTAGGGACAGTGGAAACAATGGAAAAGTGCCATCTTTTATTGGCCAGTGGATATGGCTAGAATGCAGGGAAGCATAAGAGAAAATAAAATGGGCCCTGAAGCACTTTCCTGGCCCTGGTAGAAAACAATGCTCGAATGACCATATGAGAATATTAGTGGTGGGGGCATGAAGATCCTCCTCATCTTTCTCTAACTTGTCCCATTCCTGCCACATCATGGATTATCTCCCTAAATTATGCTCATGCTGCTAGGATGGAGATAAATAGATAAAACCAGCCTGTGCTAAAAAAAACAAAAAAACAAAACAAAAACAAAACAAAAAAAACAGCCTGTGCTTCCCATGAAGACTTCACACGACTTGAGAAGCAGAGCTCGTACCTCTCATAAGGAGAGAAGGCAGGACTCTGGGAACAGATCTAAAATAAATGTTTCTGTTGCCTATCCAGAATTCTACAGCAGACTTTTAAGAAATGCTAGGAGGTCACAGTATCTCAAGATACTGCATATTGTTTCAAGAAAGAAAGGAATGAAAGTGACAGTGGCTGTATGTGAAGCAAGGAAGTGATGGATACTTTCTCCATTTATTAAAAATTCAGATTTTAAATATAGGCATATTCATATGCATTTATGTTTATTTTATATCTATCAGTAAAAGTATTAAAATTCAGGGGCACCTGGGTGGCATAGTTGGTTAACTGCCTGACTTTTGGCTTTAGCTGGAGTCATGATCTCAGGGCACAGAATTTGTTGAAGTTTCTCTCTCCCTCTGCGTCTGTCTACCATGTTCTCTCTCTCTCAAATAAATAAATACATCTTAAAAAAATTGAAATTCAGTTTATACAGTTACTCTCATTCTAATTCCAACACAATAGGTTCCTCCCCCCTTTTCTTATTTGTAACTGCCTCCCTTAATGGTAAGAAACTTGGTTTCCATTATTGACAATATATTTACTTATTTGTTCAATCCTAGTATATATATATAAGGTAGTTTCAGAATTGCTAACTCATGCCTCTGTGAAAAACACATTTACTGACTAGAATACTGTATTTGTGTATAGGTTTTTTGTCTTTAGGATCTAGTCTTATTTTGACAATACATTTTATTTCCTCTTGAATGTAGTTTTCAAGGTGACCTTCTCCAATATGAGCTATAGTGAGATAATTATCAGTCAAATAGATTTTTGGTGGTACAGGTTATCACTGGAATACAGCAGTGTGCAAACTGTTTGCAGATAAACATGCTTGTAATCTGTAAGAAAGAAAGTTCACCTAAAGTTTTCTTATTTCGTAATTAGAAGTAGACACTTTGGGTATAACTTCACCATTTTTTCTAGTATCAGCTCAAACATCAGTATTTCTGTGAAGTCTCAAAGCAACCTACTAAATTAAGAGGGAAAAGCCTATACCATCAGAGACATTTTAGATTTCAATTATAGAATTAATAAATCAAAATGACCCAGAAGCTCACTACAACTACCCTTTTGAACAGAGCCTAGCTCCTTTGGAGAATTTCACAATAGTGGATATTAATCCATATTATGTCTGTATAACTATATATATGTTGTATGGTAACTATATAAATTATTTGCACAATTTATAACCTCTAAGACTAATTTTTTCCTGACTTTATATTTAGTGGTAATTTTTCAAATCCAAAGGATACACAAGCAATTCTTTAAAATTCCATTAGAAAATTAAAATAAGATCACATTAATGTTTATACCTGTTAATAAAGCAAAACTTAAATGACAATGTAAAAAAGTAACCATTTATTCAATGCATATGAATTGAATCTCTATTATATGCTAAGTATTGAAAAAAGTTGTAATTAAAATGGACCAAAAATTTGTCTTTACAAACTCATATTCCAGTGGGAGAATGATGGATAATAAACAAAATAAGTATGTTGTGTACTATTGGAAAATGACAGATATGGAGAAAGAAAAGCAAGAAAGATGGGTAGGAAGTGTTACGATCTGGTTAGGTCAATGTAATCAGTATGGCCAGGGAGGGTATTGTTGAAAAAGTGACAATTAGGTAAATATTTTGAAGGATGCGAAGGGAGAATCGGGTTACAATCAGCATGCAGACCTCAAGGCATGAATGTATTTCAAGGAGTAGCATAGAGGACAGGATGGCTAAAGTGAAATGAATTAGAAGGGCTTTTATTTATTTATTTATTTATTTATTTTTTATTTTTTTTTTTTAGAGAGATTTTTTCCTTTATTTTTTTTTAGTTTATTTTTTATTGGTGTTCAATTTACTAACATACAGAATAACCCCCAGTGCCCGTCACCCATTCACTCCCACCCCCCGCCCTCCTCCCCTTCCACCACCCCTAGTTCATTTCCCAGAGTTAGCAGTCTTTACGTTCTGTCTCCCTTTCTGATATTTCCCACACATTTCTTCTCTCTTCCCTTATATTCCCTTTCACTATTATTTATATTCCCCAAATGAATGAGAACATATAATGTTTGTCCTTCTCCGACTGACTTACTTCACTCAGCATAATACCCTCCAGTTCCATCCACGTTGAAGCAAATGGTGGGTATTTGTCATTTCTAATAGCTGAGTAATATTCCATTGTATACATAAACCACATCTTCTTTATCCACTCATCTCTCGTTGGACACTGAGGCTCCTTCCACAGTTTGGCTATCGTGGCCATTGCTGCTATAAACATCGGGGTGCAGGTGTCTCGGCGTTTCTTTGCATTTGTATCTTTGGGGTAAATCCCCAACAGTGCAATTGCTGGGTCATAGGGCAGGTATATTTTTAACTGTTTGAGGAACCTCCACACAGTTTTCCAGAGTGGCTGCACCAGTCCACATTCCCACCAACAGTGTATGAGGGTTCCCTTTTCTCCGCATCCTCTCCAACATTTGTGGTTTCCTGCCTTGTTAATTTTCCCCATTCTCACTGGTGTGAGGTGGTATCTCATTGTGGTTTTGATTTGTATTTCCCTGATGGCAAGTGATGCAGAGCATTTTCTCATGTGCATGTTGGCCATGTCTATGTCTTCCTCTGTGAGATTTCTGTTCATGTCTTTTTCCCATTTCATGATTGGATTGTTTGTTTCTTTGGTGTTGAGTTGAATAAGTTCTTTATAGATCTTGGAAACTAGCCCTTTATCTGATATGTCATTTGCAAATATCTTCTCCCATTCTGTAGGTTGTCTTTGAGTTTTGTTGACTGTATCCTGTGCTGTGCAAAAGCTTCTTATCTTAATGAAGTCCCAATAGTTCATTTTTGCTTTTGCTTCTTTTGCCTTCGTGGATGTACCTTGCAAGAAGTTACTGTGGCCGAGTTCAAAAAGGGTGTTGCCTGTGTTTTTCTCTAGGATTTTGATGGAATCTTGTCTCACATTTAGATCTTTCATCCATTTTGAGTTTATCTTTGTGTATGGTGAAAGAGAGTGGTCTAGTTTCATTCTTCTGCATGTGGATGTCCAATTTTCCCAGCACCATTTATTGAAGAGACTGTCTTTCTTCCAATGGATAGTCTTTCCTCCTTTATCGAATATTAGTTGACCATAAAGTTCAGGGTCCACTTCTGGGTTCTCTATTCTGTTCCATTGATCTATGTGTCTGTTTTTGTGCCAGTACCACACTGTCTTGATGACCACAGCTTTGTAGTACAACCTGAAATCTGGCATTGTGATGCCCCCAGATATGGTTTTCTTTTTTAAAATTCTCCTGGCTATTCGGGGTCTTTTCTGATTCCACACAAATCTTAAAATAATTTGTTCTAACTCTCTGAAGAAAGTCCATGGTATTTTGATAGGGATTGCATTAAACGTGTATATTGCCCTGGGTAACATTGACATTTTCACAATATTAATTCTGCCAATCCACGAGCATGGAATATTTTTCCATCTCTTTGTGTCTTCCTCAATTTCTTTCAGAAGTGTTCTATAGTTTTTAGGGTATAGATCCTTTACATCTTTGGTTAGGTTTATTCCTAGGTATCTTATGCTTTCGGGTGCAATTGTAAATGGGATTGACTCCTTAATTTCTCTTTCTTCAGTCTCATTGTTAGTGTATAGAAATGCCACTGACTTCTGGGCATTGATTTTGTATCCTGCCACGCTACCGAATTGCTGTATGAGTTCTAGCAATCTTGGGGTGGAGACTTTTGGGTTTTCTATGTAGAGTATCATGTCATCGGCGAAGAGGGAGAGTTTGACTTCTTCTTTGCCAATTTGAATGCCTTTAATGTCTTTTTGTTGTCTGATTGCTGAGGCTAGGACTTCCAGTACTATGTTGAACAGCAGTGGTGAGAGTGGACATCCCTGTCTTGTTCCTGATCTTAGGGGAAAGGCTCCCAGTGCTTCCCCATTGAGAATGATATTTGCTGTGGGCTTTTCATAGATGGCTTTTAAGATGTCGAGGAATGTTCCCTCTATCCCTACACTCTGAAGAGTTTTGATCAGGAATGGATGCTGTATTTTGTCAAATGCTTTCTCTGCATCCAATGAGAGGATCATATGGTTCTTGGTTTTTCTCTTGCTGATATGATGAATCACATTGATTGTTTTACGGGTGTTGAACCAGCCTTGTATCCCAGGGATAAATCCTACTTGGTCATGGTGAATAATTTTCTTAATGTACTGTTGGATCCTATTGGCCAGTATCTTGTTGAGAATTTTTGCATCCATGTTCATCAGGGATATTGGTCTGTAATTCTCCTTTTTGGCGGGGTCTTTGTCTGGCTTTGGAATTAAGGTGATGCTGGCCTCATAGAACGAATTTGGAAGTACTCCATCTCTTTCTATCTTTCCAAACAGCTTTAGGAGAATAGGTATGATTTCTTCTTTAAACGTTTGATAAAATTCCCCTGGGAAGCCATCTGGCCCTGGACTCTTGTGTCTTGGGAGGTTTTTGATGACTGCTTCAATTTCCTCCCTGGTTATTGGCCTGTTCAGGTTTTCTATTTCTTCCTGTTCCAGTTTTGATAGTTTGTGGCTTTCCAGGAATGCGTCCATTTCTTCTAGATTGCCTAATTTATTGGCGTATAGCTGTTCATAATATGTTTTTAAAATCGTTTGTATTTCCTTGTTGTTGGTAGTGATCTCTCCTTTCTCATTCATGATTTTATTAATTTGAGTCTTCTCTCTCTTCTTTTTAATAAGGCTGGCTAATGGTTTATCTATCTTATTAATTCTTTCAAAGAACCAACTCCTGGTTCTGTTGATCTGTTCCACAGTTCTTCTGGTCTCGATTTCGTTGAGTTCTGCTCGAATCTTTATTAACTCCCTTCTTCTCTTGGGTGTAGGATCTATTTGCTGTTTTTCCTCTAGCTCCTTTATGTGTAAGGTTAGCTTTTGTATTTGAGTTCTTTCCTGTTTTTGAATGGATGCTTGTATTGCGATGTATTTCCCCCTTAGGACTGCTTTTGCTGCATCCCAAATATTTTGAACGGTTGTATCTTCATTCTCATTAGTTTCCATGAATCTTTTTAATTCTTCCTTAATTTCCTGGTTGACCCTTTCATCTTTTAGCAGGATGGTCCTTAACCTCCACGTGTTTGAGGTCCTTCCAAACTTCTTGTTGTGATTTAGTTCTAATTTCAAGGCATTATGATCTGAGAATATGCAGGGGACAATCCCAATCTTTTGGTATCGGTTCAGACCCGATTTGTGACCCAATATGTGGTCTATTCTGGAGAAAGTTCCATGTGCGCTTGAGAAGAATGTGTATTCAGTTGAGTTTGGATGTAAAGTTCTGTAGATATCTGTGAAATCCATCTGGTCCAGTGTATCATTTAAAGCTCTCGTTTCTTTGGAGATGTTGTGCTTAGAAGACCTATCGAGTATAGAAAGAGCTAGATTGAAGTCACCAAGTATAAGTGTATTATTATCTAAGTATTTCTTCACTTTGGTTAATAATTGATTTATATATTTGGCAGCTCCCACATTTGGGGCATATATATTGAGGATTGTTAAGTCCTCTTGTTGGATAGGTCCTTTAAGTCTGAGATAGTGTCCCTCTTCATCTCTCACTACAGTCTTCGGGGTAAATTTTAGTTTATCTGATATAAGGATGGCTACCCCTGCTTTCTTTTGAGGACCATTCGAATGGTAAATGGTTCTCCAACCTTTTATTTTCAGGCTGTAGGTGTCCTTCTGTCTAAAATGAGTCTCTTGTAGACAGCAAATAGATGGGTCCTGCTTTTTTATCCAGTCTGAAACACTGTGCCTTTTGATGGGGTCATTAAGCCCGTTCACATTCAGAGTTACTATTGAGAGATATGAGTTTAGTGTCATCATGATATCTATTCAGTCCTTGTTTTTGTGGACTGTTCCACTGAACTTTTCTTAAAGGGGAATTTTAAGAGTCCCCCTTAAAATTTCTTGCAGAGCTGGTTTGGAGGTCACATATTCTTTCAGTTCCTGCCTGTCTTGGAAGCTCTTTATCCTTCCTTCCATTCTGAATGAGAGCCTTGCTGGATAAAGGAATCTTGGTTGCATGTTCTTCTCATTTAGGACCCTGAATATATCCTGCCAGCCCTTTCTGGCCTGCCAGGTCTCTGTGGAGAGGTCTGCTGTTACCCTAATACTCCTCCCCATAAAAGTCAGGGATTTCTTGTCTCTTGCTGCTTTAAGGATCTTCTCTTTATCTTTGGAATTTGCAAGCTTCACTATTAAATGTCGAGGTGTTGAACGGTTTTTATTGATTTTAGGGGGGGGATCTCTCTATTTCCTGGATCTGAATGCCTGTTTCCCTTCCCAGATTAGGAAAGTTTTCAGCTATGATTTGTTCAAATACATATTCTGGCCCTCTGTCCCTTTCGGCGCCCTCGGGAACCCCAATTAAACGTAGGTTTTTCTTCCTCAGGCTGTCGTTTATTTCCCTAGAAGGGCTTTTAAGAGCTGAGGATGGAAAGGTAGTTAGGTGGGTACAAGGGCAAACAGTGAGAAGCAAGCTGAGAGTGGAGTGTCTTGAAGCTAACGTTAGGGCTGTAGTCTTTATTTTATTTACAAAGGCAAGCAATGGAGGCTATTGATCAGATGTGAGATGTGATCAAGATCTTGTTATTTCCAGCTAACTATAAACATTTCACGGGCTCAATTCCATATATCCTATTCTGTGATGACCACCTCTTACCTTTTCAGTTTACTTTCTCTAGAAACCCAACTTCAATGATTCTTTAATCCTGCTAAGACCTCCAACCCTTTGATCTCAGCTCCTTTCTCTCCTCTTTATTCCTTGGTGTCCTCTCCCTACTTCTTAGACTGGGGAAATCCTACAGTAGATTAATCATTATGATCATGCCATTGGCTGCACCAAAAATTCACTTACCCTTCTTTCTTTTCTTTATAGTTGTTTGACAAAACCATAATCCTGGTTAAATATAGATCCCCACATTTTAAACCTAAACTGGTGCAGTTAAATGGGACAGGAGGGAAATCACATCTTCAAGGGCTGGTCTTTGAATTCATGACCACGAACCTCAGATACATTCTGGATGTCTCCAGGCAATCATACCAGGTCCATGAGTGGTCATTCATGCTCCTATCCTCCCAGATGATTTATCATTTTCTTATCCTGTTGAAATCTGCAACACATTCTTTTCATCTTTCTCTTCTTGCTTACTATCTTACCAGAATAATTAAGAAACAAAACAGGATCATAGGGGAAGAGAGTGAAAAATAAAACAAGACAAAATCAGAGAGATAGATAAACCATGAGAGACTCTTAATCATAGGAAAAAACTGAGGGTTGCTGGAGAGGAAGAGAGTGGGAGGATGGGGTAACTGGGTGATGGACATTAAGGAGAGCATGTGATATAATTAGCATTGGGTATAAGACTGATGAATCACTGAACTCTACCCGAGACTAAATACAGTATATGTTAATTACTTGAATTTAAACTAAAAAATAAAAATCTATAAAACAATTAAAAATAAATGTATGTGGAATAAAATAAAGAAAATCAGAAGAGACCTTCCACACACTTTTGTACCCATCTACCCACTATCAGTGGCTGCCTGATATCTTGTGCTTTTTTGCCTGTAACCAGAAACAAACTTTAATGCTACTCTCATAAAGCTTAATCCTCTACCTTGTGCACTGAATCCCATTTTTTCAATGTCTACTAAAGCATGTCATTCCTTCTAACCCACAGAATCAATTCTTTTACTTCCTTCTGGAGCATACTCATTAATACGTAACTGTTCCCCTCATTAAAACAACAACAACAACAACAACAACAACAACAACAACCAAAACATCTTCCTTCAATCACTGTTCCCTTACCAATCCATTCCTTTGCTTTGCTTTACAACAAAATTCTATAGAAATGTTTCTGCTCATGGATTTGGTAGTCTTTCTTTTCATTCTATCATATATTTATCTCCATCAGGATTTCATCTTGACCTTAACCACTAAAATTGCTCTTGTCTCTGCAGGTAACCTTACCAAATCCTCTGTTCACTTCTCAGTCTTACATTACTAAACCTATAATCATTATTTGTTAATAGTCAATTCCTCCTTTCTTCACTGGCTTCCAGGACACCTGGTTTTCTTTTCCACCTTGGTGGTGGCTCCTCTTCAGCTCCTTTGCTGGTTCCTTCACTGTTCCTTGCATCCTACTAATGGACTCCCAAAAGGCTTAGTTTATGATTCTGTTTTATTGACACTCATTTTCTTGGATCTCACCTAGTCTCATGATTCTAAATATTCTTCATATACCAACAACTCCCAAATTTATATCCCCAACATAGACCATTCTCTTATATCTCACTTCCATCCATTAGAATATGGCTTTGACTGTACCTTGAAAATATATTCAGTATACTTAGAATCTGATAACTTACTATCAACTCTAGTACTATTACCCTGATCTTTAGCCATCATGATTTCTCACTGAATTATTACAGTGGCCTCATAATTGGTCTTTCTGATTCAATCTTCCTATACATTTTGTTAGCAAAGTGGGCCATGGACAACATGAGAACAGTACTAGTGTGGAAGCAGGGAAACCTGGAGAGAAGTTAGACAGCAGTAGAGGTGATGATAAGTGGTGAGATTCTGGATACATTTTGAAGGTTGAGCCAACAGTATTTGCTGATGAGAGGAAGAGAGGAGTCAAGAATGCCTTCAAGGTTTTTGCTTTAAGCAATTGAGAGCATGGAGTTTGGTCAAAAAATGGGGGTTCTACATTACCAATAACTCTTAAATTTTACTTTTTTTTGAGAAGCAAAATGGCAACATATGTTGTAGACCTTTAAATATTTACACTTTCTGAACCACTGGTCCTATTCTGATTTTTTTTACAGTAAAAGGAAAAGGCTCTGTTTATAAGCATGGTCATTATAACATTGCTTACAATGGTGCAAAAATAACATGGAAAGTATGTACACCATAACATTAAGTGAAAACATGAAATGATATGTTCACTAAGAGAATACTGTAAAATATTAATGGAAATGGATAAGCCAAAATCAGTATTTGTAAAAATAAATTAGTTAATTATGCTAGGCCAGTGGGAAAATGAGCTATTTGTTTTTAAGTTAAAATATTCTTACTGTTTTCTGTTTGCCTGTTTATTTGGCAATGTCATAACTAAGACCAAATTTTCCTGTTTTAGTCTTCATGACATGTGTGTTTGCATTCTGTATATTCACTAGTTGTTCAAGCCAATATTCTGGGATTTTACTTTGTCATGTTTTACCTCTAATCCATCAGCACAACCTGTTGGCTCTATATTCTAAAAAAACAATATTCAGATAATTTCTCATTACCTTCACTGTTGCTACTCTGGTTCAAGGCACTGTCATCTCTCACTTGAATTATCATACTACGTTTTAAATTCATCTCCCTGCTTCTGACTCTCTATAAAATGGTAACTTAAAAATAATATCAAAGCATGTTACTTGTCTGCTCAAAACCCAATAGTAGCTATTCATCTTACTGAGGGTAAAAGCCAAAGTCTCTACAGTAGCTCATAAGATGCAGTCTCTGAAGATTTGAACTCCTACTCTCTCTTTTTCTCTCTCTTTTGATTCCTTGTTCAGTGTTATTTTTTATTTTTCTTTTTTACTTTTTACCCTCTTCATCCATTTCTCCCCCCTTCACCTATTGTCTCTGGGAATCACAAATCTGTTTTTTATATCTATGAGCTTGCATTTTTTATTGTTTTTTTCCCCCTAAGATTCCAAATGTACGAGAGATCATATGGAATTTATCTTTCTCTGTCTGACTTATTTTTCACTTAGCATAATGCTCTTGAGGTCCATCCACATTGTCACAAATGGAAAATAATATTTGTGGGTAATATTCCGTTCTATATATATACACCACAATTTCTCTAAGTATTCGTCTATTGATGTACAGTTAGGTAGTTTCCTTATCTTGACTGTTATAAATACTGTTGCAATGAACATAGAGATGTATATATCTTCTTGAGTCACTGTTTTCACTTTATTTGTATAAATACCCAGAGGTGGACTTGCTGGTTCATATGGTACTACTAATTTTATTTTTTGAGGAAACTTCATAGTATTTTCCAGAGTGATTGCACCAATTTACATTCATACCAATGGTGTATGAGGTTTCCCTTTTCTCCACAACCTTGCCAACACTACTTACTTCTTGTCTTTTTGATAGTAGTCATTCTAACAGGTTTATGAGGTGATAGTAAATTGTGTTTTTGATTTGCATTTGCCTGATGATTAAGGATATTGAACATCTTTTTATGTACCCATTGGCTATTTGTATGTCTTCTTTGGAAAAATGACTATTTAGATCTGTTCATTTTTTAACTGGATTTTTTTCCTGTTGGTTGTATGAGTTCTTTATATATTTTGGATATTAGCCCCTTATCAGACATGTGACTTGCAAATATTTTCTCTCATTCATTACATTGGTTTCGGTGGTTTCTTTTTTTTTTTTTTAAATTTTTATTTATTTATGATAGTCACAGAGAGAGAGAGAGAGAGAGAGAGAGAGAGAGAGAGAGGCAGAGACATAGGCAGAGTGAGAAGCAGGCTCCATGCACCGGGAGCCCGATGTGGGATTCGATCCCGGGTCTCCAGGATCGCGCCCTGGGCCAAAGGCAGGCGCCAAACCGCTGCGCCACCCAGGGATCCTGCTTTCGGTGGTTTCCTTTGCTGTGCAGGTTTTTTTAGTGTAACATTTATTTTTGCTTTTGTTACTTTTGGCTTTGGTGGCATATTAACAAAATAATTGTCAAGATTTTGTTGTTAAGAAGATTACCACCTGTGTTTTCTTCTAGGAATTTTGTAGTTTCAGGTCTTACATTCAAGTCATTAGTCCAATTGGTATTAATTCTTTTTTTAAAAAAGGTTTTGTTTACTTATTCATGAGAGACACACAGAGGGATTTGGGGGGGTTCCACATAAATTTTAGGATTATTTATTCTATTTCTTTGAAAAATGTCATTGTAACTTGGTAGGGATTTCATAGATTTCTTTAGGCAGTATGGACTTTTTGTCAATATTGATTCTTTCAATCTAGGAGTATGGACTATCTTTTTTTAAAGATTTATTTATTTATTTGAGATAGATAGAGAGGGGGGGTGTTTAGAGCAGAGGGAAGGGGAGAGAGTCTTAAGTAGATTCTGTGCTGAGCAGGGTGCCCCATGATGGGGCTCAATCTCATAACACTGAGACCAGGACCTGAGCTGGAATCAAGAGTCAAATGCTTAATCAACTACACCACTCAGGCACTCCTGGACTATTTTTTTATGCATTTGTGTCTTTTTTCATTAATATCTTAGAATTTTTCGTATACAGATCTTTCATATTCTTGGTTAAATTTTTTTTCTAGGAATTTTATTCCCTTTGATGCAATTACAAATGGGATTATTTTCTTTATTTCTCTTTCTAATAGTTGATTGTTAATGTATAGAAACAGCAGATTTTTGTGTACTGATTTTGTGTACTGAAATTTTACTAAATTCACTTGTTCTAATAGTTTCTGATGCAGTCTTACTTTTTTCTCTATATAATATCATGTCATCTGCAAATAGTGACAGTTTCATATCTTCCTTTCCTATTTCCTTTTCATGTCTAATTGTTCTGGTTATGACTTCCACTACTGTGGTCAATAAAAGTAGCAAGAGTGAGCATCCCTGTCTTTTTCCTTATTTTAGAATAAAGACTTCCAGTTTTCACCGTTGATCTATTGACATGATCATATGATTTTTGTTCTTCATTCATTTTTTGAATATGTATCACATTGATTGATTTGTGGATATTGAACTACCCATGTATCGCTGGAGTAAATCCCACTTGATCATGTTGTATGAACCTTTCAGTGTATTGTTGAATTTAGTTTGCTAATATTTTGTTGAGATTTTTGCATCTATTATTCATTAGGGATATTAGGATATACTTTTCTTTTCTTGTTGTATCCTTGTTCGGTTTTGGTATTGAGGTAATGCTAGCTTCTATTTTTTTTTTTTTTTTTTTTTTTTTTTTTTTTTTTTTTTTTTTAAATTTTTTTTAATTTTTATTTATTTATGATAGTCACAGAGAGAGAGAGAGAGAGAGGCAGAGACATAGGCAGAGGGAGAAGCAGGCTCCATGCACCGGGAGTCTGATGTGGGATTCGATCCCGGGTCTCCAGGATCGCGCCCTGGGCCAAAGGCAGGCGCCAAACCGCTGCGCCACCCAGGGATCCCTAATGCTAGCTTCTAAAACGAATTTGGAAGAGTTTCCTCTTCTTCCTTTTTTTTTTTTTTTGGATGAGTTTAAGAAGGATTGTTATTAATTCTTCTTTGAATATTTGGTAGAATTCATCAGTGAAGCCATCTGGTCCTGGGCTTTTGTTTGTTGGAAAATTCTTGATTACTATGTCAATCTCCTTACTAGAATGGTTCTGTTTAGGTTTTCTATTTCAACATGACTCAGTCTTAGTAGGTTGTATGTTTCTAGGAATTTATCCATTTTTTCTGGGTTGTTCAATTTGTTAGTATATAATTATAATTATAATTTTTATTTATTTATTTATTTTTAAAGATTTTATTTATTTATTCATGAGAGACACAGACAGAGAGAGAGGCAGAGACACAGGCAGAGGGAGGAGCAGGCTCCATGCAGGGAGCCTGATGTGGGACTCGATCCCCAGAACCAGGATCACACCCTGAGCCAAAGGCAGATGCTTAACCACTGAGCCACCCAGGCATCCCATAATTATAATTTTTAAATGATTCTTTGCATTTCTCCCCCTTGGTGAGTCATGTCAGTTTCATTTATCTTTCCAAAGAACCAGTTCTTAGTTTTGTCAATCTTTTTATTGTCTTTTTAGTCTCTATTTTGTTTTTTTCTGCTCTAGTCTTTGTTATTTCCTTTCTTTTCTAACTTGAGATTCATTTGTTCTTTTTCACTTCCTTGAGGTGTATGTTAGATTTCTTGAGATTTTTCTTGTTTCCTGAGGTAGGCATTAATTGCTATGAACTTGAACTTCCCTGTTAGAACTGTTTTTGCTGCATCCCACAAATTTTAGATATGTTAAATTTTCATTCTCATTATCTCAAGATATTCATAAATTCATCTTGATTTCTTTGATCCAGGCTTGCTCATGGCATATTGCTTAATATCCACATATTTGTGAATTTTCTAGTTTTCTTTATGTAAGTAATTTCTAGTTTCATATCTTTGGGTATGGAAAAGGTGATTGATATTTCTTTTTTAAAAATTTATTTATTTGAGAGAGATGGGGGAGGGGCAGAGGGTGAGAGAAAGAGAGAATCCTCAAGCAGACTCCCTACTGAGTATGGAGCTTGTTGTGGGGCTCAATCCCAGGACCCTAAGCTCATGACCTAAGCCAAAATCAAGTCAGATGCTTTACTGAGCAACCATCCAAGTGCCTCTTGATATGATTTCAATACTCTTAAATTTATTAAGACTTATTTGTGGCCTATGATATTTCCTGGAATTTTCCATGTGCACTTGAGAAGAATGTGTATTCTGCTTTTAGATGGACTGTTCTGTATATATCTGCTCTGTTCTGTATATATCTATTAAGTCCATCCAGTCTAATGTGTTGTTGAAGGCTGATATTTTTTTAAATTGATTTTCTCTCTGGATAACTAATTCATTGATGTAAGTGGGCTATTAAAAGTCCCTAATATTATTGTACTGCTATCTATTTCTCCCTTTAGTTCTGTTATTATTTGCTTTATATATTTAGATACTCATGATGGTTGCATAAATATTTATAAATGTATTGTCTTGTTGGATTGACCCCTTTATCACTATGTAACACTCTTTTTTGGTCTCTTATTAGAGTCTTTGTTTTAATGTTTAGTTTGTCTGATATAAGTATAGCTACTCTAGTTATCTTTTGGTTTCCATTTGCCTAGCATATCTATTTCCATCATTTTACCTTGTATCTATGTGTGTCCATATATCTAAGGTGAGTCTGTTGTAAGTAGAAAATAGATGGGTCTTTTTTTTTTTTTTAAATCCATTCAGTCACTCCATGTGTCTTAATTGGAGAACTTAGTTCATTTACATTTAAAGTAGTTATCAGTAGATATGTACTTATTGCCATTTTATTAGTGGTTTACTAACTGTTTTTGTAGTTCCTCTCTGTTCCTTTCTTTTCTTGGTTTCTTCCTTTGTGTTTTGATTTAGTGGTATAATTATACTCCTTTCTCTTTCTCTTTTGTTATTTGCTATAAGTTTTTGCTTTGTGGTTACCATGAGCTTTAGCTTTTGTCTTCATCTCTCCTTCAATTCTGAATGATACCTTTGTCAGAAAGAATCTTCTTGGTTGGGAGTTCTTTTTCTTTACTGCTTTGAATATATATTTGTACCAATTCTTTCTGGCCTGCAAAGTTTCTGATGAAAAATTTACTGATAGTTTTATGGGGATTAACTATACGTAACAAGTTGTTTTCCTCTTATTGGTTTTAATATTCTTTCTTCATCCTTAACTTTTGACATTTTAATTATAATGTCTCTTGGACTCATCTTGTTTGCAAATTTCTGTGATTCCTGGTTCTGGATATTCTTCCTGTTCTCAGGTTAGGGAGGTTTTCAGTAATTATTTCAAGGTTTATGCCCCTTTATCTCTCCTTATTCTGGGACTAATGTAATGTGAATGAAATTCTATTTGATATTTCATGGCCCCTTATGCTACCTCACTTCTTTCCTTTTCTGTTTGCTGCTCTGATTGGGTGCATTCCACCCAATCAATTAAGACTTGTTTGTTGTCTAACACACAATTTATGTCTTTGAGTTAATTAATCTTTTCTTCTGCTTCAACTAGTGTGTTAATGAATTCCACTAGTGTATTTTCCATTCACTTTCCAGTCACTCACTCTGTGACTTCTATTTGGTACTTTATTATATTTTTCAGCTCTTTGTTGAAGGTCTCACCATGTTTATACATTCTTCTCCGCAGTTTGGTAAGCATCTTGATGATCATTACACTGAACTCTATCAGCTAAATTACTTATCTCTGTTTCATTTTTTTCCCTAAAGTTTTATCTTATTCCTTCATTTGGGACATATTCCTGTTTCTTCATTTTTGCTTGACTCTGTGTTGGTTTCTATACAGTAGATAAAACAACCACCTCTCTAAGTTCCTGAAGGAGATGAGCCTTATTGCTCAACCCTGCCCCAGTTCTTTGTCATCTCCCAAACCTTTATGCTTGTCCAAGCAGCCTATCATATTTTTAATAGATCCCAGTATTCGGAGATATTCCAAGACCTGTAAATATTTTTAAGAGGAGGATTTTAGCACCTAGCCCTGCTGACCAGGGGATCTGGTGTTGTCTCCTGAACTGCATTCACAAGAATTGGAGCTCCAGGTCTACACACGTAGACTTTTTTTTTTTCTGGGAGATAATAGCAAGTTAGAGCAAGGTAGAGTGCCAAAATGGTGTCCACAGCCTATGTTCTTTGAGAGGAGCCGGTAGTCTATTAGATGTGTATCAAACCTGAAGCCAGCATTCAGGCTGAAGCTCCAGGGCAAGCAAAGAGTCCTCATTGACAGAAAGACTGGGATTATACCTCATTCTGCTGTCTGCATAGTACCTGGGCTGGTGTGGGGAACAGCCTATCAAAAACTATCTCTCTAATTGCCATAGTCCTTTGGAACCCAGGAGTGTAAGGCCTCCTGGCCACCAGAGCCAGGTGATCAAGGGGCTTCCCCTGGATAGCAGCTGCCAAGACTGGGGCAACAGATATAAAAACCAAGGCATTAGCCATGATGTAAATCTCACACAGACACTGGTTCTCTGGGGTGTGGTAGAGGGAGAAGAAAAAGATAGTACCCTCCCTCCAAAGTCTCTGGAAGAATTATAGTCAGATCCTAGATGTGTGTTTAATTAGAAAACATGCCACATCCATGATGATTAGCTAATAGGTCTCCTTTACAGAAAGACTAACTCCAAACAAAGTCTGCTTCCTCTTACTGAGCTCTGTGTGTGAGAGCTGTTTAAGAACTCTTTCTCTGTTGGCTATACCTGTGTGACCCATGAGAAAAAGCCCCACTGGTCACCAGAATCAGGCTACATAGAGGTATTCCCTGGCAGGAGTCACAAAAATTGGGGTACCAGACAGGGATATGGGTTCCTATATGGGTGACACCAATTATTATAGTCCCATGGGACCAGGAATGCAAGCTTCCTTGGCCTCCAGAGCTAGGTAGTCAAGAGATGTCTCTTGGGTGGAAGCCATAAAAATTGGGGGATAAGATGCATGTAAATGTTCCCTCCCAGGAGATACTGGTGCTTTGGATAATGACAAAGGGAGAATGTGAAGATGGTGCCCACCAGTTTCCATCCCTGGAGAGTGTTCCAGCAGGCTCCTGGCTGTGTGTGTTAAATTAGATGCTTGACTCTCAGGCTGACACTTTAAGCAGTGAGTGTCCTTCACTTTAAGTCTGAGCACCTTTGGCTGTCTCTGAGCTTGGCCTGGAGCAAGTGAATCTGAGTACTGGACCCTGTAAGAGCAGTCTCCCAGGTTTCTATAATCTTGTGGCTCTTGTTGGTTTTCCAAGTTAGATGTTTTGGGAGCTTGTGTCTCAGGTGCAGGTTCTAAAATCTGAGGCGCCCTTCCCTAATTGGGGAGAAGCTCCAGGTGTTATGCATTCTCTCAGTTGTGGATCACTGCACTGGGATAGAGTTTATAGTGATCCTGTGTCCCAGGCTCTCAGTGTGGTTTTCTTCTCATTTCTTCAATGTGTAGTCATCACTCAGAAGGCCTTTAGGTTTTTTTGAGAGGAAATTATTTCACATGTAGCTGTAAACTCAGTGTGTCTATGAGAAGAGATGAGTTCAAGATCTTCCTGCATTGCCATTCTGATTTAGAACTCTTCTTTTGAAATATTTTTGTATTCATAAAAGGTAAATATGTTAGAAATTTAGTGTCATCTCTTTAATTTAGACAATAACTGTATCTTTTTATACATTTTTTCTAGAAGGCATTTACTTTTGTCAAGTGATGAATTAACAATTCATTATCTACAAAGATTTTTAATAGCTATTTATAAATAAATTCTCATCGACTTCTACCCTAAGAGTTTTGTTTCACCCTAACAACCTTGTACTTGAATGCAGAATCAAGGGATTTGATTTCAAGACCCAGCTCTGTCAGTTTTTCACTTTGGGATTTTGATTGAGGTAGGTAACTCGAATCAGGTTTTGTGTTTGCAAAATGGAGATATCAATCTCTTTTCTATATACCTGATAGAGTAGTTGTGAAGATCAAGAGATAATGTATCTAAAAATGCCTGAAAAACTATAAATCACTACAGAATGTGAGGGATATGGTAATTTAGGGTTGAGATAATTTCTAATTTATTCTGAAATTTTATCCTATCCTTAGGTCTTAATTATCATCTTCTGCTCCCAAAAGTGATGCCTCACTTTTAAAGAATTTAGCAATTTTGGAAACATCTTTTCAAAATAAGAGCAAGATCATAGGATGTTAATAAACCATGTGATTGTCTCACAAAGATTGGTAAAAAAAATAGAAATAGGCTTAATTTGTGGTATGATCTTATGCATTCTAGGAGTGCTCTTAACCTGAAAAAAAAGATAAGAAATCTAGCAAAAGTTACACAAAATTTTAAACACTTGAATAAAGGAAGTAGTAGACTATGTGCAGTCATCTTATCTATGTTTTGAATAGGGCTTTCTGAGCAGGTGAAATATGAAATTAGTTTATTAACAAAAGATTAAATTTTCCATCTAGCTAACAGTATTAGGAAGGTGTCCCGTGCACAGACTCTCAGAGTGCAGAACATCTTTTCATTAATCACCAGCACTTTCTTGAAGAGGAAGATTCACAGAGACAGTAATCCATGGAGAACTGAAGAATGAGTAAAATGCCAGTTTTAAAATGTAAAAAGTTGATATTATGGCTTTTTTAAGAGAAGCAGATTTATGCAGCACGTGTTCAACAATCACAAACAAAAGGCAAATGAAAGGGTTTATTGGTCTGCAAGAAATCTTTGCATTCTCTCCAAAGCTGCATATATGTTATGGGTGATACAACTCATCAGGATAAAAATAGAATGCATTGTAAATTGAGAGAAGCCAATTATTATTTTTGAGAGGACAACAAAAATTTGCCCAAAGTTTATAGCTACTGCTGCAAAAGCTATACAATAAAAGCAATGTGATTATACAGTAGTTTAGCTAAAAGCAAATCATCTGATGCCAGAGTAAATGGACAGAAATAAACTGCAAAGTATATCTTTGCTCATAAAAATGGGAATCAGTTTTGGCCTAGATCCAAGCTCAACTAAATATAAAAACAAGGAGGAAAGACATGGTTTAAGAAGTTTTCTTTCACTCCAGACTGAAGCCCTATTCTTTCCTAATTATGTGCATCCAGCTTTCTCTGCAGTGGCTTCTGAGTAGAAGTGAACTATGTCTGCCAAGAAGGTAGGTAACTTAACATTTTGAATCTCAGTTCTGTCATCTCTAAAATGAGAAAGTGGGAGATCTCTAAATTCCTTCCCAACTCTTCAAAAAAGAAGTATTCTTATTTTCAGTTTTGTTGTTATCCAGCCTTAAACCCAATTTTAGGAGGGTGGACTTCAAATATTTTTGCTATAGAGTGCTAAGTTGATTGTTCCCTAGGACTGTTTGAAATTTTAATTTCTTTTTTATTTTCTCTTGTATTGGAGTCTCTGCACCCTTTATCCCATGTCTTCTTTCCCTTGGCCCATTCCCTCATTTTGTTGAGAACATAATCTCCGGTAGGTCCTGATGAACAAAACAAAAAAATGCATGGGAGGTGAAAATTGAGTTCCTGCACATCTGACAATGAGTTCATTGCATCCTCACTCTTAATTGATTGGTTTCAGAATTCTGGGTTGAAATGCATAGGTCCCTCAGAATTTTGAAAGCTTTTCTCTATGGTCCTATTTAGGGCCTGTGGTGCTGCAGATATGACAAGTACCATTCTGCTCTTGTGTCTTTGTTTATGAGTCTTGTTCTCTCTGAAAGTTTTTAAGATCTTCTCCTTATTTCCAGAGCACTGAAAAATGTGCTGTGGGATGTTTTTAAACATTTATTGATTTATTTTTATTGTGCCTGTTGAACTAGAAGTTCATTCTGTTCTGTTCTTAGAAATTTTTCTTTTATTTTGTACTTTACAAATTTCCCCCACTGTTCCCCCTGATGTCTCTTTCTGTAATATCTATCAATTATATGATTGATTCTCTAATTTCCCATATACTGTCTCTCATTTTCCTACTCTGTTTTACTTTCTGGGATGTTCTCAGCCTTATTGCCTAATCATAGCATTAAATTCTTTATTTCTGTCATCAAAGTTTTCATACCCAAGAGTTCTATTTTGTTCCCTGAAAGTTCTCTCTTAGACTATCTTGTACTTTTTGTCTTTCTGAATATCTTAATTTAATTTTTTGTTTTACTAGAGTTTTTCTTTGGCTTTTTCTTTTCTTTTGAGTTCCTCATAGCTATTAGTTTGTGTTGTTCCTTCTCATTTATATGGAGACTTCCCTAAAATGTCCAATGAACTGTAGATGTCTACTCATATTTAAGATAGAAGCCTTAAAAATCAATTGGAAACTGTTTATATATTGATAGGACTTATTGAGAGTTGTTTTGTGGCTGCTTCAAACCCGAATATTCCTCCAAGGAACCCACAACTGTTAGTGCATTTGAGAACCCTCCCTTGATCAGTGGCCAGTTTCCTCAGGAAGATTCTCTTTAACTTCTGACTGGCATGGGGTCAGAGTACATGGGAGCAAACTTGGCCTTCATTTGCCCTCAGAACTGAGTTGGAGGAAGGAGGTTAGGTGGCAGAAGGGGATGTCATTGTACCATTCCATTTTAAGAATGGCATCTCTCCTTCACATACTCCTGATGTGCCTCTGTCCTGAATTCCCAGCTAGACCCATACATAGTCTCTGCCTAAATGAGAAAGCAGCAGCTGGACTGTGTGGGGCTCTAGAGGTCCAACTGCTAAGTAAACTCTTCTGTCATTGATTTCTCTTCCATATCCATCTTCAGAGATATTTTTGTTCTCCAATTCCTAAATCTATCTAATGTTATATGGCATTAATTTTCTTGATGATTCATCAGGTTTCCTAAATTAGATGTTTTTCAGTTTTCCAAGTATCATTTACATCACTTTACTTGTCATTTATTTTGTTCTCTTTGTGTTTGTATTTTTCCTTTTTCTGTCATTTTAGTTGCCATTTAGTGTATTTGGGTAACAGTAAATCTGTATATTTTTCCTTTCATGTTGAAGCATAAATTATAGTTAGCAAATTCTAGATAATAAAACAAACTCTTCATTCTTCCAGGTTTCAGTGATTAGCACAACAGAAGTTGATTTTTCTCTTATGTAATTGCCCAAGTGTGCATTCTTGATTGTTGTATATCTTTCCTCCTCCATGTGATAATCCAGGGATCCAAGAACCTCCCATTTTATGCCTTACTGTCCCTTGGTAACTCTTTGTCTTTAAATCAAGCTGTCTGAACCAAAAGAAAGCATTGAGAACACATACCTGCTTCTTCAAAACCTTGGCCTACAAATCATAGGTATTATTTTTTAAATCATTTCATTAATAAGAAATTGCCAAATGGCTGCATAAAAGGGAGGGAGCAGGAGCTGTTGGCTGCTGGGGAATCACAATATTTTTGCTTGCCAACTAAGCATCTTTGCTAGCCTTCCCTTCTGGCTGCCAAATTTCCATTTGTACCCCTTTTTTTTCTGTAATATAGAACCAACTTACTCCCTTCTCAATGAGGGTAGCCTTAATTCTCAATTTTATTTCTTTATCTATTTCAAAATCCAGTATACCTGTCCAATGTTAATCACTTTTATCAGATCCAGATGTGGCTCTTGAAGGTTTGACAGCTTACAGAGTAAGATAAAAGTTTCTTTATTTCCCGACACCTTTCTGTACAAACACATACACAATGTAAAATGATGGAGTAGAGGCACCCCATCTAGTAAGAGAACTGATAAACCCAGTAATTATTGGTTTATAGCAGTGATAGAATTCTGATGACAGGATTCTGCCAAAAGAGGAAATTCCTTATTTAGGAACTTGATTTTTCTTTTCTTTTTTTTTTAATGAAATAATTTTTTATTGGTGTTCAATTTACCAACATACGGAATAACACCCAATGCTCATGACGTCAGGTTTCTCCCTCAGTGCCCGTCACCCACTCACCCCTACCCCCCGCCCTCCTCCTCTTCCACCACCCCTAGTTCGTTTCCCAGAGTTAGGACTCTTTATGTTCTGTCTCCCTTTCTGATATTTCCCACACATTTCTTCTCCCTTCCCTTCTATTCCCTTTCACTATTATTTATATTCCCCAAATGAATGAGAACATACACTGTTTGTCCTTCTCCAATTGACTTACTTCACTCAGCATAATACCCTCCAGTTCCATCCACATTGAAGCAAATGGTGGGTATTTGTCATTTCTAATGGCTGAGTAATATTCCATTGTATACATAAACCACATCTTCTTTATCCACTCAACTCTCGATGGACACCGAGGCTCCTTCCACAGTTTGGCTATTGTGGACATTGCTGCTATAAACATCGGGGTGCAGGTGTCCCTGCGTTTCATTGCATCTGAATCTTTGGGGTAAATCCCCAACAGTGCAATTGCTGGGTCGTAGGGCAGGTCTATTTTTCACTCTTTGAGGAACCTCCACACAGTTTTCCAGAGTGGCTGCACCAGTTCACATTCCCACCAACAGTGTAAGAGGGTTCCCTTTTCTCCGCATCCTCTCCAACATTTGTGGTTTCCTGCCTTGTTAATTTTCCCCATTCTCACTGGTGTGAGGTGGTATCTCATTGTAGTTTTGATTTGTATTTCCCTGATGGCAAGTGATGCAGAGCATTTTCTCATGTGCGTGTTGGCCATGTCTATGTCTTCCTCTGTGAGATTTCTGTTCATGTCTTTTGCCCATTTCATGATTGGATTGTTTGTTTCTTTGGTGTTGAGTTTAATAAGTTCTTTATAGATCTTGGAAACTAGCCCTTTATCTGATATGTCATTTGCAAATATCTTCTCCCATTCTGTAGGTTGTCTTTTAGTTTCGTTGACTGTATCCTTTGCTGTGCAAAAGCTTCTTATCTTGATGAAGTCCCAATAGTTCCTTTTTGCTTTTGTTTCTTTTGCCTTCGTGGATGTATCTTGCAAGAAGTTACTGTGGCCGAGTTCAAAAAGGGTGTTGCCTGTGTTCTCCTCTAGGATTTTGATGGAATCTTGTCTCACATTTAGATCTTTCATCCATTTTGAGTTTATCTTTGTGTCTGGTGAAAGAGAGTGGTCTAGTTTCATTCTTCTGCATGTGGATGTCCAATTTTCCCAGCACCATTCACTGAAGAGACTGTCTTTCTTCCAATGCATAGTCTTTCCTCCTTTATTGAATATTAGTTGCCCATAAAGTTCAGGGTCCACTTCTGGGTTCTCTATTCTGTTCCATTGATCTATGTGTCTGTTTTTGTGCCAGTACCACACTGTCTTGATGACCACAGCTTTGTAGTACAACCTGAAATCATGCCCCCAGATATGGCTCTTTTTTAATATTCCCCTGGCTATTCGAGGTATTTTCTGATTCCACACAAATCTTAAGATAATTTGTTCTAACTCTCTGAAGAAAGTCCATGGTATTTTGATAGGGATTGCATTAAACGTATATATTGCCCAGGGTAACATTGACATTTTCACAATATTAATTCTGCCAATCCATGAGCATGGAATATTTTTCCATCTCTTTGTGTCTTCCTCAATTTCTTTCAGAAGTGTTCTATAGTTTTGAGGGTATAGATCCTTTACCTCTTTGGTGAGGTTTATTCCTAGGTATCTTATGCTTTTGGGTGCAATTGTAAATGGGATTGACTCCTTAATTTCTCTTTCTTCAGTCTCATTGTTAGTGTATAGAAATGCCACTGATTTCTGGGCATTGATTTTGTATCCTGCCACGCTACCAAATTGCTGTATGAGTTCTAGCAATCTTGGGGTGGAGGCTTTTGGGTTTTCTATGTAGAGTATCATGTCATCAGCAAATAGGGAGAGTTTGACTTCTTCTTTGCCAATTTGAATGCCTTTAATGTCTTTTTGTTGTCTGATTGCTGAGGCTAGGACTTCCAATACTATGTTGAATAGTAGTGGTGAGAGTGGACATCCCTGTCTTGTTCCTGATCTTAGGGGAAAGGCTCCCAGTGCTTCCCCATTGAGAATGATATTTGCTGTGGGCTTTTCGTAGATGGCTTTTAAGATGTCGAGGAAAGTTCCCTCTATCCCTACATTCTGAAGAGTTTTGATCAGGAATGGATGCTGTATTTTGTCAAATGCTTTCTCTGCATCTAATGAAGGATCATATGGTTCTTGGTTTTTCTCTTGCTGATATGATGAATCACATTGATTGTTTTACAAGTGTTGAACCAGCCTTGTGTCCAGGGATAAATCCTACTTGGTCGTGGTGAATAATTTTCTTAATGTGCTGTTGGATCCTATTGGCTAGTATCTTGTTGAGAATTTTTGCATCCATGTTGATCAGGGATATTGGTCTGTAATTCTCCTTTTTGGTGTGGTCTTTGTCTGGATTTGGAATTAAGGTGATGCTGGCCTCATAGAACGAATTTGGAAGTACTCCATCTCTTTCTATCTTTCCAAACAGCTTTAGGAGAATATGTATGATTTCTTCTTTAAACGTTTGATAGAATTATCCTGGGAAGCCATCTGGCCCTGGACTCCTGTGTCTGGAAGGTTTTTGATGACTGCTTCAATTTCCTCCCTGGTTATTGGCCTGTTCAGGTTTTCTATTTCTTCCTGTTCCAGTTTTGGTAGTTTGTGGCTTTCCAGGAATGCGTCCATTTCTTCTAGATTGCCTAATTTATTGGCATATAGCTGTTCATAACATGTTTTTAAAATCGTTTGTATTTCCTTGGTGTTGGTAGTGATCTCTCCTTTCTCATTCATGATTTTATTAATTTGAGTCTCCTCTCTCTTCTTTTTAATAAGGTTGGCTAATGGTTTATCTATCTTATTAATTCTTTCAAAGAACCAACTCCTGGTTCTGTTGATTGTTCCACAGTTCTTCTGGTCTAGATTTCATTGAGTTCTGCTCGAATTTTAATTAACTCTCTTCTTCTGCTGGGCGTGGGGTCCATCTGCTGTTTTTTCTCTAGCTCCTTTCTGTGTAAGGTTAGCTTTTGTATTTGAGTTCTTTCCTGTTTTTGAATGGATGCTTGTATTGCGATGTATTTCCCCCTTAGGACTGCTTTTGCTGCACCCAAAGATTTTGAACGGTTGTATCATCTTTCTCATTAGTTTCCATGAATCTTTTTAATTCTTCCTTAATTTCCTGGTTGACCCTTTCATCTTGTAGCAGGATTGTCCTTAACCTCCACGTGTTTGAGGTCCCTCCAAACTTCTTGTTGTGATTTAGTTCTAATTTCAAGGCATTATGGTCTGAGAATTTGCAGGGGACGATCCCAATCTTTTGGTATCGGTTCAGATCCGATTTGTGACCCAGTATGTGGTCTATTCTGGAGAAAGTTCCACGTGCACTTGAGAAGAATGTGTATTCAGTTGAGTTTGGATGTAAAGTTCTGTAGATATCTGTGAAATCCATCTGGCCCAGTGTATCATTTAAAGCTCTCGTTTCTTTGGTGATGTTGTGCTTAGAAGACCTATCGAGGGTAGAAAAAGCTAGATTGAAGTTACCAAGTATAAGTGTATTATTATCTAAGTATTTCTTCACTTTGGTTATTAATTGGTTTAAATATTTGGCAGCTCCCACATTCGGGGCATATATATTGAGGATTGTTAAGTCCTCTTGTTGGATAGATCCTTTAAGTCTGAGATAGTGTCCCTCTTCATCTCTCACTACAGTCTTCGGGGTAAATTTCAGTTTATCTGATATAAGGATGGCTACCCCTGCTTTCTTTTGAGGACCATTTGAATGGTAAATGGTTCTCCAACCTTTTATTTTCAGGTTGTAGGTGTCCTTCTGTCTAAAATGAGTCTCTTGTAGACAGCAAAGGGATGGGTCCTGCTTTTTTTTTTAAAAATTTTTTTTTAAAATTTATTTATGATAGTCACAGAGAGAGAGAGAGAGAGAGAGAGAGGCAGAGACATAGGCAGAGGGAGAAACAGGCTCCATGCACCGGGAGCCCGATGTGGGATTCAATCCTGGGTCTCCAGAATCACGCCCTGGGCCAAAGGCAGGCGCCAAACCGCTGCGCCACCCAGGGATCCCGGGTCCTGCTTTTTTATCCAGTCTGAAACCCTGCACCTTTTGATGGGGTCATTAAGCCCGTTCACGTTCAGAGTTACTATTTAGAGATATGAGTTTAGTGTCATCATGATATCTATTCAGTCCTTGTTTTTGTGGATTGTTCCACTTGACTTCTTCTTAAAGGGGAATTTTAAGAGTCCCCTTTAAAATTTCTTGCAGAGCTGATTTGGAGGTCACATATTCTTTCAGTTGCTGCCTGTCTTGGAAGCTCTTTATCTCTCCTTCCATTTTGAATGAGAGCCTTGCTGGATAAAGTATTCTTGGTTGCATGTTCTTCTCATTTAGGACCCTGAATATATCCTGCCAGCCCTTTCTGGCCTGCCAGGTCTCTGTGGAGAGGTCTGCTGTTACCCTAATACTCCTCCCCATAAAAGTCAGGGATTTCTTGTCTCTTGCTGCTTTAAGGATCTTCTCTTTATCTTTGGAATTTGCAAGCTTCACTATTAAATGTGAGGTGTTGAACGGTTTTTATTGATTTTAGGGGGGGGGGATCTCTCTATTTCCTGGATCTGAATGCCTGTTTCCCTTCCCAGTTTTCAGCTAGGATTTGTTCAAATACATATTCTGGCCCTCTGTCCCTTTTGGCGCCCTCGGGAACCCCAATTAAACGTAGGATTTTCTTCCTCAGGCCGTCGTTTATTTCCCTTAATCTGTCTTCATGGTCTTTTAATTGTCTGCCTTTTTCCCTCAGTTTCCCTCTTTGCCATCAACTTGTCATCTATGTCACTCACTCGTTCTTCCACCTCGTTAACAACCCTCGTCGTTAGGTAGACTTCTAGTTTGGATTGCATCTCATTCAATTGATTTTTAATTTCTGCCTGATTGGATCTAAATTCTGCAGTCATGAAGTCTCTTGAGACCTTTATGCTTTTTTCTAGTGCCACCAGTAGCTGTATAATAGTGCTTCTGAATTGGCTTTCTGACATTGAATTGTAATCCAGATTTTGTAACTCTGTGGGAGAGAGGACTGTTTCTGATTCTTTCTTTTGAGGTGAGGTTTTCCTTCTAGTCATTTTGCTCAGTGCAGAGTGGCCAAAAACAAGTTATATTGGGAAAAGGAGAAAAAGGGAGTGAGAGAAGGAAAGAAAAGAGAAAAAGGAAAAAGAAAAAAGAAAAAAAAAAAGGAAAAAAGAGAAGAAAAAGAGAAAGAAAAAGAAAAAAAGGTGAAAAAAGGGTGGGGGAAGCAATCCGAAATCAAAAAGAAAAAAAAAACACGGGGGAGTATCTTCTGGTTCTGTGTACTTAAGTCCCTTGACTTCCCCTGGAACTTGTCCGTCCAGCTGGTCTTCTGGGGGAGGGGCCTGTTGTGCTGATTCTCAGGTGTCAGCACTTGGGGGAGCTGCTCTGCCCCCTGCCTGGTGCAGGGCTCAGTGGGGGGTGTTTACCCCGTGAGGCCCCAGGAGGAACAACCGCAGTGGCGGGGCCAGCTCTGGAGCCCTGGATTCAGCCCCCGCAGGAACTCTGGAGTTCTCCGTCTGCAGGGCCTGGAGGCTCCGGGGCGGGGCCGCTGATCTGCTCAGCTGGGGCAGGAGCGTCCTCGCTGTCCTGGGCCCTCCCGGCCTCTGCCTGTCCCGGGGGAGGCCGGATCCTGGGCTGTGTCCCGGCGCCCTGTGCTCCGGCACCTGCGCTGTTGGATTCGCCCTCCCGCCCCGCAGCCCCCTCCGCGGAGCCGCCCCCGAGCCCCCCGAGCTGCTCCCGCCCCGCAGCCCCCGCCGCGGAGCCGCCCCCGAGCCCCCCGAGCTGCTCCCGCCCCGCAGCCCCCTCCGCGGAGCCGCCCCCGAGCCCCCCGAGCTGCTCCCGCCCCGCAGCCCCCTCCGCGGAGCCGCCCCCGAGCCCCCCGAGCTGCTCCGGGTCCCGCCGTGCGCGCTGCAGCCCTTAGGGAGCTCGGCCGCGGGGTGTGGGGCTCTCCCGGGGCGCAGGTGTCTGTTAATGTCCCCGGGAGCCCGAGGGCATCCCCGCCCTCCTGGGTCCTGCTCCAACTCCCCGCGAGCCCCTTTCCCCCGGGAAGGTCGGTGCAGCTCCTGCTCCTCCGGGACGGGGCTCTCCTGTCCTGGGGACCCTCGCCCCGGCCTCAGCCCGGCTCCTCGCGGGCCCCTCCCCCTTGGAGGCCTTTGTTTCTTTCTTTCTTTTCTCCCATCTTCCTACCTTGATAGAAGCGCGAACTCTTCTCACTGTGGCATTCCAGGTGGTCTCTCTTTAAATCTCAGGCCGAATTCATAGATTTTCAGGATGATTTGAAGGTTATCTAGGTAATTTGCTGGGGACAGGTGATTTGGGGACCCTACTCTTCCGCCGTCTTGCCCCTCCTACCCAGGAACTTGATTTTTCCTTTCTCTTTTCTTCTTTCCTTTCCTTTTCTTTTCTTTTCTTTTCTTTTCTTTTCTTTTCTTTTCTTTTCTTTTCTTTTCTTTTCTTTTCTTTTCTTTTCTTTTCTTTCTTTTCTTTTCTTTTTTTCTTTTCTTTTTTCTTTTCTTCTTTTCTTTTCTTTTCTTTTCTTTTTTTTCTTTTCTTTGTAAAAAGAGTACAAGGGAGAGGGGAGGGTGGTGTAGAGAGAGAGAATCTTAAGTAGGCTCCTCACCCAGCATGAAGCCTGATGTGGGGCTCTATCTCATGGCCTTGGGATCATGACCTGAGCTGAAATCAAGAGTTGGACATTTAACCAACTGAGCCACTCAGGTACCCCATGGAATTCCATTTAACTTTGGAAGAAACCTTTGCCCTCTGAAGTAACCAGCACTCCTTCTTGCCCATTACCTTACATGGGCACACTGAATTGGGTGTTGGTGAGTAATCATACTTTGTATTTGCTCATATTTTCCAGCAAGTTTCAGTGTATTTAAGTTTGCAGAGGGAACTCCTAGAAATGTTTGAAAGTCTTAATGGTCAAAAGCTTTTTTGAGGATGTCTGTGGTGTCTTTGACCAAACATCTGATTTATTTGTTTCCAGTCTGTTTCATTGTCAGGATTCAACCCTCCAACAGTGTAATTTTCTATATCTAGTTCTCCAAAATGTTATTTCTTTGGTTCCTAGTCCTTTTATCTTTTTTCTGATTGTAATGGTGGTTATCTTGAAGCCATCTGAAACAAAAGTTTTGACATAGAAGGCAACATACCTAATCATTTTTTATAAGGCTAAACACTTTGAGAAGTTTAACTGAGAAGTTTAAAGTTTTAAAAAATTTATTTAATGTTTGTTATTGAAGTATAGTTAACACACTTGCATTAGTTTTAAGGTGTGATGTGACAATTCTATGCATTACTCAGTGCTCACACAAATGTAGTCACCATTCACCATTATTACAATATTATTGACTATATTCCCTATACTGTACTCTTCATCTATGTAACTTATTTATTTTATAACTAAAGTTAACAGTTCTTTCCTCCCACAAAGTACTTTTATATTTCACCTCCTGCCTATTTGAGTTCTAGAAGTGGTCAGACCTTATAAACTCTTTGTCCTTACATCATAAGCCAGCTAACTTTTGCCTGAACTCATCTCTTTCTTGTAATATTTTACTAAATGTTCATCCAAAACAATATATTATTCTGGCTTTTTCACCTCTTCTGCAGTCAAATTCTGGATTAATTCTATCTGCTATGATAAATAGACTCCCAAAATTTAATGGTTTAACACAAGTAAAAGTATATTTCTTGTTCATGTAATAGTTCCTGGCTGGTCGGAGGCTTTCCTCTATGAGGAATTTCAGAAACCTTGGCTCCTTCCATTAGTTGTGCCATTCCGCAGTACCAGCCAACAGAAAGGGAAGAGCACATGGAGAAGCTCATGTGCATCTTAAAAGTCTGTGTAGACAGTAACACACACACACATTCCACTCACTGTCTATTGTGAAAAACTGGAGACATGGGGGCCCATCTAGATAGTTGCAAGTGTACCTGGGAAATATAGCTATGGTTATGCATAAATGGGCTTCCTCAAAGCAATTCTGCAATATAAAGGGGGAAGGAAAAAATTTGGAAGACAGCTGTCTCTCTCTATGACATTTGTGAGGAAGCAGAGATAAATAGCCCAGAATGGCAAATAATTTTTCTACCACTTGATTTCAGCATTAGTCAAAAAATGTTTATTTCAGAATTTTTAAATATTTTTTTAAAGACTTCTCATTTTACTGGCACCAAGGAAGCTGTTTTTATCTCTCTCTCTCTTTTTAATTCTTTGTGTTGTCTCTAACTCAATAAATAGAAGTTATTTGGGGTCCTATTGTATTAGTTGTAAAAAATGAAATTGTTTTTAATGCTGAACAACTTAGTTGCATAAGTTGTTTTCAAAAAGCTCATGACACTTTATCCTCTCTTTGGGAATAGTTTCTATAAGATATAACCCTAGCCCTTGGTCAAGGCTAGTGATACAAACTGAACTACACATTATGTTTTAAAAAATTGAAAATATGAAAACAGTGAGACTCAGTGATTATGATTGATTAGAGCTGAGTCACTTGAGTGGTAGTTTTCTAGCAATAAATGTGTCCTTGAAATTCTGTGCTGAGATTCCTAGAGCTGCCTTATTTTCTTCCTTTCCTGACCTTTATTGTTCAATACCTTCTGTAAGATCTTGAGAAATAGCAGCACTCTTCCAATAAATTCTCTCATATTTAATCTACCAAGAGTATCTGTTGCCTGTGGACTACAACTCAGAGACTCTTAATTACTATCCCAGGGAAAGCAGATTTATTGTGGGATCTTCAGTATCTGTCCAATATCCACTGGCATTTTGAAGATTTTTTTCTCATTTATCCTCACATTAATAGCTTAGATTGACTGTGTTATAGTATGGGCTGTATGTCTTTTCAGAAGCCCAAGAAATGATTTCTTAGAACTAGATAAATATCAGCTCCTCTGTTTAATGGTGTGAAGTTCACTCATATTCTGCTTGTTTGTTAACAACATCATGGCCATAGAAGAAGAGGTAACAACACTTTTGGAGGATAGTGGCCTATAGAGAGTAAATATCTTGCTCCGGGTTATTTAATAGGTAACTGATCGAGATGGAATTTTAATCCTTACCTGTAAAACTTCAGAACCGAAGTTCAAGACTTCTAGATACACAACCGTTTATGTGCCATACATTTGAATAGATGCTAGGAGATTGAAGATAAATTTTTAAAAAATTCTGCTCTTTGTTCTTTAAAGTCCTATAGTCTATTAAGTAATTAGGTGATATCAGCATAATATGGTGGGTAAAGAGAAAGATACACTGAAGATAATGGAATGTGGAAGAGAAACATGCATCCTCACATAGGTGTATATGATATCTTATTAACTACTTTCTGCCTGTTTTGCAGTTCCATTGTCCTTTTTTTCCCTCTTGCTGCCTACCTTTGTGAATTGGTGGTTTTCTGTGGTAATAACCTTCTCTTCATTTTTTTGTGAATTTACTATAGGTTTTTGCTTTGTGGTTACCATGAGGCTTACATAAAACATCATATATATATATATATATATATATATATATATATATATATATCCGTTTTATGTTGAGAGCAACTTTTCTTCACTCACATATAAAAACTCTACCCTTTTGCTCCTCCCTTTGTTTTTGATTTTTGATGTCACAATTTACCTCTTTTTAGATTGTGTATTTATTAAGAAATTACACTAGTGATAGGTAGTTTTAATACTTTAACTTTTTATAATGTAGTTAGGTGATTAACACACCATCATATTACAGAATTAGTGTTCTGAATCTGTATATTTACTTTTACCAATGTGTTGTATATTTTTGTGTATTTTCATGTTACTAATGAGTGTCTTTTCATTTTAGTTTGAAGAACTCACTTCAGCATTTCTTGTAAAGCTGTTTTACTGTCAACAAAGTCCCTCAGCTTCTGTTTGTCCTTTGTTTCTGAAGGATAACTGCCAGATAGACTATTCTTGGCTGGCAATTTTTTTCCTTCAACACTTGGAATACATTATCCCACTCTCTCCTGACCTGTAAGGATTCTGCTGAGAAATCTGTTGCTAGCCTAAGGGGGTTTTCTTTGTAGGTTACAATCTTTTAGGATTTTATATTTGTCTTTGATTTTTGACAGTTTAATTCTAATAATGTCTCTTGGAGAAGGTCATTTTGAGTTGAAATAATGGATGCTTTATTAGCTTCATGAACTTGGATGTCCAAGTCTCTTCCTGGGTTTGAGAAGTTCTCAACCATCATTTCTTCCAATAAGCTTTTTGCCTTCTTTCCCCTCTCTTCTTCCAGAACTCTGATGACTCTGTTGTTGCTTCTTTTGATGGTGTTCCATAGATTATTTAGGTTTCCTTTGCTTTTTCACATTTTTTGTTTGTTTGTTCTCCTCTGACTGGGTTATTTCAATGTTCCCATTCTCTAACTTGCTGATTCTGTCTTCTGCTGACTAATCTATTACAATATTGATGTCCTCTATTGCATTCTTTATTTCATTCCTTGATTCTTCAGCTCCAGAATTTCTATTTGGTTCTTTCTTTATTCTATCTCTTTGTTCAATTCCTCATTTTGTTTGTGTATTGTTTTCCTGATTTTGTTGACTTGTCTTTCTGTGTCTTATTGTAGCTCATTGAATTTTCACAAAATAGATATTTTGAGTTCTTTATTGAGTAAGTCCCAGATGTCTATTTCTTTGGGTTTGGTTGTTGGAGCATTATGATGATCTTTTGTTGATGTCATGTTTCCTTGACTCTTCATGTTCTTTGAAGGTTTGCACTATTTTCACATTTGAAGCAGAGGTCACCTGCTGTAATCTTCACTAGCTGCCTTCAGTGGAAAGATATCTTTTGTTGCTTCTGCTTACATTCTGAGGCTTTCTCTGACTTGTATGGATACACTGCATTCATTCTTCTTGCTCCCTCTTAGAATTTTAAAGCTTGTATGTCTTCTCTTGGTTTTACAAGGCACCAGGCTGGCTGTTGGTAACTTCTCTTTTGTTTTCCTAAAGGTAGTGGTACAGTAAAAATTGTGGTTTCTCCCTTGTCTGTAGATCCTGGCTCATTTTCCATGTTCGCTCCTTCTCTATCTGAGCTAACACTCACCATCACCTTCAGGAGCCTACATAAGGACCTGGCTGCAGTGTGGAGGGAAGTATGGGTTTGGCACTCAGGGCCTTAGGGGTGTATATAGACCAGTTGGGAAGATCCTTGGGTGAGAGTTTCCTAGCAGCTCATGGGCAGGTTTCCTGCCAGACTGAATACTTAAGCAGAAACAGTGTCCCTTTAATGCTCTCTGATAATCTTATCTATCTCTTTCCTTATCTCCTTCCTCCTTCCAGTCATGGAGCTCTTATTTTAATGCTCTGGGTACTTCAGGAAAGGAGTTTCTTTAGTAGCATCCTGCACAGCTGGGTGCTCACTCACTGTTCTCCCTTTCCCCCATGGGAGGAATCCCTGGCCTCTTTCTAAACTGTGCCACCTTTGTAGGGAGGGGTGATATAGGCAAGGCTTCTTTTACCACTCTAAAGAACACAAACTTTGTTTTTCTCCCCTGTGGAATGTTGAAACTTCTCTAGAAACTTGGACTTCCAGAAATGCTCTCTCATCTGTTAGTATCTGCCGAAGTCAGTGTTTTCCAGGTGCTTTGGGAGCATAGCTGAGAGGGCCTGGAGCCAGTTCACAGACTTCTGCTAGTTCCAGCCCATACTGGGGTCTGTTTGCCTATAACACAATTCATAACTGGGATAGACTCTTCTTGGGTCCCTTAGTGTATCGTGCTGGATCCCACAGGTCCCATAAAGGCACGTTTGTTCATGCCTAGTTGCTGAATTTTAGATGGTAAAGAGGGACAAAAATGAGATATGTCTATGTCACCACGATGTTGACATCACCTATGTCTATGTTTTTAATTATTGCTTTAAGAAATAATATAGCAGCACCTGGGTGCCTCAGCCAGTTAAGTGTCTGACTCTTGACTTTGGCTCAGGTCATGATGATAAGGTTCTGAGATGGAGCCCCTTGTTGGGCTCTGCACTTAGGAGTCTGTTTCTCTCCCTCTCCCACTCCTGCCTCACTCACTAGTGAGCACACACACACACTGTCTCAAATAAACAAACAAACAAACAGTCTTAAGAAAAAAGAAATAATCTAAAAGTGGGATCATAAAAAAAAAAAAAAATAAAAGTGGGATCATTAAGTCAAAGGAAATGACATAGTTTTACTTTTTTACTTATTTGGTATTTTAATGTTGTTCTAATTAGACTATATGTTCTTTTTTATTTTTATTTTTTATTTTTTTAAATATTTTTTATTTATTTATGATAGTCACACACAGAGAGAGAGAGAGAAGCAGAGACATAGGCAGAGGGTGAAGCAGGCTCCATGCACCGGGAGCCTGACTTGGGATTCGATCCTGGGTCTCCAGGATCACGCCCCGGGCCAAAGGCAGGCGCCAAACCGCTGCGCCACCCAGGGATCCCTATATGTTCTTTTTTAAAAAAATATTTTATTTATTTATTTGACAGAGAGAGAGAGAGAGAGAGTGAGTGCACAAGCAGGGGGAGCAGCAGGCAGAGGGAGAGGGAGAGGGAGAAGCAGGTTCCCTGAGTAAGGAGCCTGATGCAGAGCTCAATCCCCGGACCCTTGGATCATGACCTGAGTTTAATGATTAAGCTGCCCAGGTGCTCCTATACTGTATGTTCTTTTATGATAAGTCCAACTCTTATTTATGGATGAATTCACTTAATCATTGGAAGAATAACTTGCATGTAGCAGGCAGAGGGCCCGCGCTTCGATTTTTCTCCATGGAAGAAATTGATAATCTAGAAAGGTGCCTGGTCTATAGTAGATGCTCAAAATTTGTTGAATGAATGAGTAACTCTAGTTTAAGATTTTGATCAGGCTATGTTTACTGATGGGCAAGGTTGCTGTGTTCAGAATCATAACCCTATACCCTTCTTCTCTTCAACATCACTGCTTCTAGAAGCTGGATGTGTATATATTGAGTCAGGTAGAACTTTTGGGGATAGTCTAGTTATTTAAATCTACTCTCTTTTTTGATGCTTGCCTGATTCACTGATCACGATCCTGAGTTTATTTATCATGGGACTGGCCAAAAAATTTGGATTCTGATATAGGACAAGG